>NC_059363.1:36542656-37230781 GCF_019703515.2 Myxocyprinus asiaticus | reverse complement strand
TTCAGTATTTATCTATTTTTTTATTCAATTTTAATTCTTTTTTTAAAAGTCTTGTTGCTGTTTTTTTGTATAGTTGTGTACTGGAAGCTCCTGTCACCAAGACAAATTCCTTGTATGTGTAAGCATACTTGGCAATAAAGCTCATTCTGAAGTGGGTTTGGCTAAATTGCACAAGCAAAGCACTAATTGGCTGGGTCAAGTGCAATTTAAATATGAGGTTCTTCTCCGGTTATTGCATCGTCAGCATCCTATTATACAGTATAGTCCAGTCCCTGTCAAGCACCAGCAATATAAACAGTTAGTTGGTAGTGTAAATGGGTTGTATGCTATGCATTAGAATAGAAATATGGACTTATGTTCTTTTGTTCATTAACGGCATACTTGTTGAATGTCAGACGTTTTTCTGGTGACATGCTATAATACGCATGGAAATTGTGATTCTTGTCAGGACTTGAATGTAGGCTCTGTTAAATTATAGAGAATGCAAGTATCATTAGTAAATTGCACTTTTCACCACTTCATTAACATGCAGTACGCCTAGAGTTTGCACACATACAGTGGTGGCCAAAAGTAATGGCACCCATGGTAAATATGAGCAAAGAAGGCTGTGAAAATAAATCTGTATTGTTTATCCTTTTGATCTTTCATTAAAAAAAAAAAAAAAAAAAAATCAAACCTTTAATTGAAGTAAAACAATTGAAAGAGGGGAAATATCTCATTATTAAATCAATATTTTTCTCCAAAACACGTTGGCCACAATTATTGGCACCCCTAGAAATTTTTATGAGTAAAATATATATGAAGTATATTCCCATTCATATTTTACATTTTTTAGAGCACCTGGGTGACAAGGAACATGAAATTGTTCAGCCATGACTTCGTGTTTCACAGGGGTATAAATATGAGGTAACACACAGGCCAAATTCCCTTAATCATCAATCACAATGGGTTAGACTAAATAATATAGTTCTGATGTGTGGCAAAAGGTTGTTGAGCTTCACAAAATGGGAAGTGGCTATAAAGAAATAGCCAAAGCATTGAAAATGCCCATTTTCACCATCAGGGCAATAATTAACATGTTCCAATCAACTGAAGATCTTAAGAATCGGCCTGGAAAAGGAAGTTTGTCTATATTGTCTCCACGCACAGTGAGGAGGATGGTTCAAGTGGCCAAAGAATCTCCATGGATCACAGCTGGAGAATTGCAGAAATTAGATGGGTCTTGGGGTCAGAAAGTTTCAAAAAAAATATCAGACATCACCTACATCACCACAAGGGAGGGTTTCAAGAAAAAAAGCCTCTGCTCTCATCCAACAACAAACTCTTGCATCTTCAGTTTGCCAGACACTACTGGAACTTCAAATGTGACCGGGTTCTATGGTCAGATGAAACAAAAAAAGAGCTTTTTGGCAGCAAACACCAGAGATGGGTTTGGCACACTCAGAGATGAAGAAGTACCCAATGCCCATGGTTAAATGTGGTGATGGATCTTTAATGTTGTGGGGCTGTTTTTATGCCAGAGGTTCTGGACATCTTGTTCAGATACATGGCATCTCGGACTCTATCAAATACCAACATATAAAAAATCAAAACCTGGCTGCCTCTGCCAGAAAGCTTACAATGGGCCCTGATTGGATCTTCCAGCAGGACAATGATCCAAAACAAACATCAAAATCAACACAAAAATGGTTCACTGACCACAAAATCAAGGTTCTGCCATGGCCATCCCAGTCCCCTGACCTGAACCCCATAGAAAATTTGTGGGGTGAATTGAAGAGGAGAGTCCACCAACATGGACCTCTGAATTTGAAGGATCTGAAAAAAATTCTGTATGGAGGAATGGTCTCAGATCCCTTGTCAGGTGTTCTCCAACCTCATTAGGCATTATAAGAGAAGACTCAGAGCTGTTATCTTGGCAAAGAGAGGTTGCAAAAAGTATTGAATAAAAGGGTGCCAATAATTATGGCCAATGCATTTTGGAGAAAAATGTTTATTTAATAATGAGATATTTCCCGTTTCAATTGTTTTACTTCAAATAGATTTTTTTTTTTTTTTTAATGAAAGATCAAAAGGATAAATGATGCAGATTTTTTTTTTCCACAGCCTTCTTTGCTCATATTTACCAAGGGTGCCAATATTTTTGGCCACATCTGTATACCCACAGATAGCACAAACACTCTCACCCATATCCACTTGTGCTTTGCGCTGGCACGTAAATGAGATGCTTTGCGTACCGCAGAGCACTGTGCTTAAGACGTAGCAGTCTTAAAATAGAGCCCATATTCATATGAATTACTTTAATGGTGCTTGTATGTGATTTTGGAGCTTGACAAACCCAGTCAATGTTTACATTCATTATATGGAAAAGAGCAGCCAATTTGTTTTTCTTTTTTAACTATTCCTTTTGCTTCAGTATAACAAACACAATCCTGAATGTGCTGTACCCTGCTGAGTGTGTCATTTCTCATACGGTAACTCTACAGGGAGACATAGTGTAGTCCACCCAGGCTCCTGTTAGTGCACTAATGCTGATGAACAGCGGTTCTCAGTACCTCTGTTACACTAGAGATGTCCCCTCACTCTGTCTGCATGGGCTGCTGTTCTTTGTATATGGTGGGAGGTCTTTGCTCCAGATTGGTGTTAGATTGTTGATCTGATTTTCTAAGCTCTCTAGGGCTTAGGTATTGTCCACTCAGACAGCTAAATGCAGACATGTGGAACTCAATAGCTTTGTGTGGCAATAATACTTTTATGACGAGCCCTCAAGGCATTGTAATTCTTCAAAAAATGCTTTTCTAATTTGTTTACAATAAAGGCTTTTCTTCTTTGTCTTTATGCTTTCATTTCCCCCCTCTTTCTTTCTTTCTTTCTTTCTTAATTGTTTGTTCTTTTTACTGTCTTTGTTTTTCTCTTTGTATTTGTTCTATCTACCGTTTGTTTCTTTGTTCCTTTGTTCACTTCCTTCTTTCTTTCTTTCTTTGTTTCTTCCTACCTACCTACCTACCTTCCTTACTTACTTAGGGGTGGACATGAATAGTCCCCAAAGCAAATTTGGGGTCTCAAGGACAAACATAGCGCCACTACCATGTCAAAAATTCAGTTTTCTTTTGTGCATATCTTTTGAACCGTTTTGAATCTTTTTAAATTGTAATTAGTGTCCGTGTATAAATAGTCAATGAGTTTGTTAGCTCTCACGTGGATGCACTGAGCAGGCTAGATACTGAGCCATGGGGAGCAGAAAAGAACTGTCAAAAGACCTGTGCAACAAGGTAATTGAACTTTATAAAGATGGAAAAGGATATAAAAAGATATCCAAAGCCTTGAAAATGCCAGTCAGTACTGTTTAATCACTTATTAAAAAGTTGAAAATTCGGGGATCTCTTGAGACCAAGCCAAGGTCAGGTAGACCAAGAAAGATTTCAGCCACAGCTGCCAGAAGAATTGTTCGGGATACAAAGAAAAAGCCACAGGTAACCTCAGGAGAAATACAGGCTGCTCTGGAAAAAGACGGTGTGGTTGTTTCAAGGAGCACAATACAACGATACTTGAACAAAAATTAGCTGCATGATCGAGTTGCCAGAAAGTCTTTACTGTGCCAATACCACAAAAAAGCCAGGTTACAATATGCCCGACAACACCTTGACACGCCTCACAGCTTCTGGCACACTGTAATTTGGAGTGACGAGACCAAAATACAGCTTTATTGTCACAACCATAAGCACTGTTTGGAGAGGGGTCAACAAGGCCTATAGTGAAAAGAATACCATCCCCACTGTGAAGCATGCTGGTGACTCACTGATGTTTTGGGGGTGTGTGAGCTCTAAAGGCATGGGGAATCTTGTGAAAATTGATGGCAAAATGAATGCAGCATGTTATCAGAAAATACCGGCAGACAATTTGCATTCTTCTGCACGAAAGCTAGGCATGGGACTCTCTTGGACTTTCCAGCACGACAGTGACCCTAAGTACAAGGCCAAGTTGACCCTCCAGTGGTTAAGGCAGAGAAAGGTGAAGGTTCTGGAGTGGCCATCACAGTCTTCTGACCTTAATATCATCGAGCCACTCTGGGGAGATCTCAAACATGCGGTTCATGCAAGACGACCAAAGACTTTGCATGACCTGGAGGCATTTTGCCAAGACGAATGGGCAGCAATACCACCTGCAAGAATTTGGGGCCTCATAGAGAACTATTACAAAAGACTGCACGCTGTCATTGATGCTAAAGGGGGCAATACACAGTATTAAGAACTAAGGGTATGCAGACTTTTGAACAGGGGTCATTTCATTTTTTTCTTTGTTGCCATGTTTTGTTTTATGATTTTGCCATTCTGTTATAACCTACAGTTGAATATGAATCCCATAAGAAATAAAAGAAATGTGTTTTGCCTGCTCACTCATGTTTTCTTTAAAAATGGTACATATATTACCAATTCTCCAAGGGTATGCAAACTTTTGAGCACAACTGTATATGGGAGTGATATATTTTTAAAGGATTGAGAAGTGTGGAGACAGCATCACCTGTAGTTCAAAAGAACATGGTCTGTTTAGCATGGTTATCATGCTACAGTACATGCTATGATAGCTTAGCATGCTAATTGGTTAGCATCATTTTGTACTTGCGGCTTGGAATGTGTCTTTGGCAATGTTTGGCTGTGTAAGCTGATAGGCCTAGTGGTTAAAGCACTGGAATTCTGACTCTAAAACCTGCAGACTCTCAGCTTGGTATGTCTCTTTAGCACCAGTATAATGTGTGTAGAGTAGTGGTACTTACTGTACCTGCAATCCGTAGAGATAGAAATGATACCTGTTCGAGCCCAGCTCTGGTCAGCTTGTAAACTACAATGAAGTTGAGTCAATAATAAAAAAAAAAAAAAAAAAAAATGTATCATTGTTTCCTTATTCTGAGTCTTCTGAAAATGGCAGAAAGAAATTTCTAAATTTAAAACCTGCTGACTCTCAGTTTGGAATGTCTCTTTGGCAATTTTCAGATGTGTTAACTGAATGGCCCAGTGGTTAACATATTGGAATATGGCTCAAAAGGTTGTGAGTTCAATTCCATGAAAGAGAAGTTTTAAAAACTGTACTTCTATTGAGCTCTGAGTCTTCATGTTGTGCTTAGTACAATGAAGACTGTACTTTATTGCGTAAATCCTGCTTCAATTAAAAAAATTACCTGTAACAATATATGTATGTACACTCAACCTAGAATGTCTCTTTGATGCCAGTCAGACTTGTCAATTGTGTGGCGTAGTGGTTAGAGCTTTGGGCTTCAGTCCATCCGACTGGATGAACGTTGGTTCGATCCCCATTTCAGCGGATTTAAATGTTGTGCTTCTGTTGTGCCACAGCTCATTGCATTGTGCTTGCTTTAGGGCTTAGCCCCGATCATTGCTGCTTGCAGCTATATTTGTTCCTTTGTTCACTTTCTTTCTGCCTTAAAGTCATAAAGCAGAAAGAATAATTTATCAGCTCTTTCAAAATTTTATGAGACCTTATAATTAAATTTTATAAACAGTCCCAGAATTAAACAGAATTTTACCCCACTATCATTTACTTATATTTTTATTTCTGTACTCTTTAATTTCGAATTCTTTGTCCACTTCAGCCTCACACTGTACTTTTTTAACTCTGCACCTTTCAATTTCCTTCCTTTTCTTTGGTTTGAAGAACTCACAGTTGAGTCACGCTGTGCACATTAAAACTAATATGCACATCCTGAGAAGGCGTCAGAAACTGGGTTCCGTAGGGCACTTGTGACTCACTTTAGTAGCCTGACTTCAAATGTGACGCACATTCAAACACCCAATTACCAAAATGCCTCTGTGTGCACATCCAGCCTGCTCACAAAAGCCATATCCAAGCAACACATTGTCTTTCTAATGACACTTTAACGATGTTACTGTCCTCTCGGCCCCTGCCGAAGAAATTACGGATCTCCAGTGTCCTCTAATCATTGCAGTTATGAGGTGTTTCTTTTTTCCTTCCATTCCTGAGGTGATTTGAATAGTGGACCATGGTGGATTTCCATGTTCTCCGTTGATTGATTGTCCAATGAAGCCAAGCTTAATGAGCAGTTCTCACACTGTTTTAAACTGACTTGCAGTAATTTGTCATGAAAAAGAATGAGGGAATATAAGCGGCGTGTTTGTCACCGCCGTAACCCTTTGCAGTGAGCCTTTATATTTGACGTGATTAATATTTGAACACTTAGTTTCCTTTAAAGTAAAATGTTGACTTTTTTGCCATTTAATAATTCTAGTTGTTGTCAGTGTAAGCAAACATGTATTTCACAATAGGATTTTTCATGTTAAGCAGTACCTTTTGTGTTGTAGTTTAAGGAAGTATTAGATTATACTGTATAAGATTATACCAGAAATTTGCTCTGGTCTTGCTCAGGCACTAGCTCATTTAATTAATTACTGTATATCTTGATTATTTCCACAATGGCATTAAAAAATAAATAAAAAATACAATTATAGGATGCTTGTCAGGAATGAAATAAGTATTGCCCCTAGTAAAATATTGATAGATTTATGTTTTTTGCAAAGTACAGATACATAAAAAAAAAAAAAAAAGAGACAAATTCCAACTTTTTGACCTCGATGGAAATAGATTTGTTGTTTTCAGCATGGAAAATGCAGTAGTTATGCAATCAATAAAGACAAATGAGTCTTGCATGGATTTAATGTTTTTTTCTTTAGAGAAGGCTATAAATGTTTTGGGTGGTCTGCATAAGAATGACTATATTAGATTGTGCTGTGAATGATTTATTCTCTTTTTGAACATCTTAAAAACTCAACATGGACCATGTTTAAATCGACTGAGCTGGATTTAGTGGACTCTTTTATATTCCATGTCCATTTTGACACTTGTCATTCTTTAGGATCAGTTTCATTTAGCACACCACAATGTGCAGTTTATGCAGCCTCTCATGTTTTAATGATGCATGAAAAGCTTTTCTTTAGGATTCAGCACATAAACGTTTATTAGGAGTTCTCAAAATCAAAGTCATATTTATTGGTATATTTTGTTCTTTGCAGATCAAGTGAGAAAATGCTAAGGATACATTTATTCTTTTATTTTAATGAGAGCCAAGACTTGGGAAGCAAGATTTGTCTGTGAAGTGTGGTGGATGTGATCTGTCGGTCTGTGTGACTCATGTACCTAAACAAAACTCAGTCAGACTATATTCTTTTTAATGTGCACTTGTAATATCACACTTTGAGTGTACCCCTCCATAACACCACATAACTTCTGCTTCCTGCTCTTTGTGTGTCCCTTTTCTGTCTCTCAAATATGGATCTTAAGTTTCACTGTGTTTTAGTGTCAGTGTGTTTTAAGTTGTAGAAGCTTTGATATCTTAACATTATCGATAAACATCATGTAATAAAAGCAATCACTTCCATGTTAAACTTTCCAGTTAATATTTCCAAACATTGTCCTATACAGTCAAGACCATAACAAGCAACAGATCATTTTGTTGGTCGGTTCCAACTTTATATTGGGTGTCTACAATGTACTTTTTTTTTTTAATTCAGCATTTTATGCAATGTACTTAGTTTTTGCTTGTGTACATGCAAGTTGTTCTGCACAATTCTTGTGAGATTTGCATTTGTTGATACTGCGGTTGAGGTATGGGTGGGGTTATGTCTAGGGGTAGGTTTATGGTAGGATCAAAGGAATAGCTCACCCAAAAATTTAAATTATCTCATCATTTACTCACGCTCATGCCACCCCAGATGTGTATGACTTTCTTCTTCAGCAGAACATAGACAAAAATGTTTAGAAGAATATCTCAGCTCTGTTGGTCAATACAATGCAATTGAATGGTGATCAGACATTTGTTGCTACAAAAATCACATCAAGGAATCATAGAAGTAATCCATAAGGCTCCAGTGGTTAAAACCATATCTTCAGAAGTGATATAATAGGTGTGGGTGAGAAACAGATAACAATTTAAACCCTTTTTTTTTAACTCTAAATCTCCACTTTTAGTTGTTTTTTTGTTTTTGTTTTTTGGGGATTTTCTCCCCTTTTCTCCCCAGTTTGGCATGCCCAATTCCCAATGTGCTCTAGGTCCTCGTGGTGGCATAGTGATTCGCCTCAATCCGGGTGGCAGAGGGTGAATCTCAGTTGCCTCCACATCTGAGATAGTCAGTCCGTGCATCTTATCACATGGCTTGTTGAGCACGTTACTGCGGAGACCTAGTGTGTGTGGAGGCTCACGCTGTTCTCTGTGGCATCCACGCATAACTCGCCATGCGCCCCACCAAGAGTGAGAAGCACATTATAGTGACCACGAGGAGGTTAACCCAACATGACTCTACCCACCCTAGCAACCGGACCAGTTGATTGCTTAGGAAGCCTGACTGGAGTCACTCAGCACGTCCTGGATTTGAACTTGCGACTCCAGGTGTGGTAGTCAACGTCTTTATTTGCTGAGCTACCCAAGCCCCCTTTTAGTTGTTTAGCTGTTTAGTTTAACTTTTTTACTGAAAGTGAAAGTTAATGTGGAGAACAACAGTACCCCAAAAGTGTTTGTATACATGTAAAATATATGGAGTTCATTGTACAAGTTAATAAAATACCAAACCAAGCGGCTTCTGCAAAAAAAAAAAAAAATTTAAAAAAATTTAAAAATATTTGGTACTAGACCATTTCTCAGAGCTAATTTCACTTTTCTGAGCCATTTTTACAATAATTTGTAAGTAACCAACTTGTGGCAAGGTGATTTTAGTAGATGTATAAACAAGATGGGCTTAGATAGTGTTTTCTGGACCACACCTGGCTCTCTACAGGGCAATACACTCTCTTCCAAAAGTCTTGACTCTGGCTTATCATTTAGCCCCTAAACTTGTTTAATTAATTATCTCTTTAGCCCTTGAATGTCAGTGAAAATGATGGTTTAATGAGAGCCCTCATTCCAAACTGCTCTCCAATAGCTGAAATGTGAAATCTCTGCACTTTTCCATGGTTCCGCATGATTAACATTTGGCTGGGGCTCATACAGGCTTCAAAGACTATGTTTAAAAGCACAGGAATTCTGAAATTGTTAAGTGATTTGACTGTGATAACTCAGCATTTAATATCTGGAATCTTTATAGTATTAGTATTTACACGAAGCATTTTAAGCAACAGGATTAAATATAAAATGTCTACTATAAAAGTTACAGAAATTAAACTGTGGTCTATTAAAACATATATGAGTATAATCGTATAATATATAATAGTATGCAATATACTGTATATACACCGATCACCCACAACATTAAAACCACCTGCCTAATATCGTGTAGGTCCCCCTCGTGCCGCCAAATAGCTCTGACCCTTCGAGGCATGGACTCCACAAGACCTCTGAAGGTGTCTTGTGGTATCTGGCACCAAGACGTTAGCAGCAGATCCTTTAAGTCCTGTAAGTTGCGAGGTGGGGCCTCCATGGATCGGACTTGTTGGTCCAGCACATCCCATAGATGCTCAATCATATAGAGATCTGGGGAATTTGGAGGCCAAGTCAACACCTTCAACCCTTTGTCATGTTCCTTAAAACATTCCTGAACAATTTGTGCAGTGTGGCAGGGCGCATTATACTGCTGAAAGAGACCCCTGCCATCAGGAAATACCGGTGCCGTGAAGGGGAGGACGTGGTCTGCAACAATCTTTAGGTAGGTGGTACGTGTCAAAGTAACATCCACATGAATGCCAGAACCCAAGGTTTCCCAGCAGAACATTGCCCAGAGCATCACACTACCTCTGCCGGCCTGCCTTCTTCCCATAGTGCATCCTGCTGCCTCTTCCCTTGGTAAACAATGTACACTCAACAGGCCATCCACATGATGTAAAAGAAAACGTGATTCATCAGACCAGGTCACCTTCTTCCATTGCTCCATGGCCCAGCATTAAGTTTTTCAGCAATTTGTGCTACTGTATTTTGTATTTTGTATTTTTTTATTAATTAACAATAAACATGCCAGAATGTGAACATGAATAAACGTGATAATTCAATAACCCAACCCTCCCTCCCTCCCTCTCCCACCCTGCTTAACACCATGGTTTCTTTAAAATGGGATACATACTAGGTAGATAATATCACAGAAAAAACAAGATCACAGGAATTATGAAACATAAATTACAGAAAAAAATAAAAATAAAAGATAAGGTGGTAGGGTATTCACTCTAAGTCCTGGTCATTGTTATGTGCAATATACTTGGAAATCTTCTCAGCAGCTATAGTCTAGATCTTTAATGTAGAGATTTGTGCAAAATTCACCCGAGCTATCCAGGGTGTGTGGTGGGAGCCAGTATTGCGCTAACAGTTTTTTTTGCAGACGTCAGACCGGCAAGCCAAACAATTTTTTGCAGCTTAGAGAAAGCCAACATAGAATTGTCATTCAGTAGTAATACAGAGGGGTTCATTGGTATAGAATAGTCAGTAATTTTTTATAAGATAGTACAGACCTCATTCCAAATTGTTTTAACCTTTTCGCATTCCCACATCATATGAAGAAAAGTTCCAAGCTGTTGGTCAGAACATTTATCACAGAAGGGGCTAAAGGAGGAGTCAATACGATGTCTTTTAAGCGGGGTCCAAAATGTTCTGTGACAGAAGTTGTAATGAATCTGTTGGTGATTAGGATTCCTGGATGAGGTAAAATTATTCACCCATACTCTTCCCCAATCCATGATTCCCTCCTCTAGTTCAAGGTCTCTTTCCCATTTACGCAGTATGGCTAAGCGTTTTGCTGTAGCCACTAAGGCCTTCCCGTACATCCACGAGATCAGGTGTCTGGAAGGGAACAAGTCAAGCAATGATCGGATGTGTGGGGAGCAGTTCCCCCCAAGGCACCCCGTAGGTCTTCATAGCCAACCTCAGGCACAGATATAAGAAGAGGGAAGAGGGTTCTGTTCCATACCGCTCACACATTTCTTAAAAGGTTAACATGCACTTAGGACCAGAAATGTCTTTCAGTGTATAAATGCCCTTCTGCGTCCAGTCTCTGGAGAAAAATGGTGCACTTCCCGAACAAATATTATTATTATACCAGATAGGTGTAAGAGTGTGCCAATTATGAGAGTGATGAATGCATTTTTCCATCAGTTTAAAGTTAACTATCGTGTTGGCAATAATTGGACCAAAGGCTTGCATACATTGTTTGCTGTTCAACCCAGAGAATAGAATGTCTTGTAACCTCTATTTGCCTGCTAAGCTCTCCTCTATCTCTCTCCAAGGAACCCCGGAAAGTGGGTTGAGCCAAACCTTAAGGCATTTTATTTGAAAGGCCCTATGGTACAATTCAAAATTCGGAAATGCTAAACCTCCATTATGTTTTACATGCTGCAGTGTTTCAGATTTAAGTCTGGGTTGTTTACGATTCCAGATGAATTTACGGAGCGTAGAATCAAGTTTATGCCAAAACTTTTTAGGGGCAGGTAACGGAATCATCGAACTAAGAAAATTGTTTCGCAGCAAAACATTCATTTTAACACTCACTATTCTGCCGTGTAAAGATAACGGTATCGAGGTCCATCTTTGGAGATCTTGTTTCACCCTGGTTAGAATTTGTAGATAGTTGGTATCAGGAATGACATGCAGGGATATATAAACAACAATGCCTAAGTAAGTAATTGAAGATTGTATAGGGATCTTACACGGCAGTCTAACTGTCTTAGCAGTATTATTATATGGAAGCAAAGAAGATTTATCCCAGTTGATTTTATAACCGGAGAGTGTACTGAAATTTTTAAATACCTTCATTATTTGGGGAATTGCTGTCTGAAGGTCAGAAATAAAAAGTAATAAATCATCCGCATAGAGAGATATATGTTGTTTATGGGAGTTAACTGAAATCGAGCAAACTTTTTCCTGTCTTATCAATTGGGCTAAAGGCTCGACAGCGCAAATAGCATTGGGGATAAAGGGCACCCTTGTCTTGTGCCTCTTTGAATATTAAAGGGTAGAGAATGCATGCCATTGGTTACAACAGAAGCGGTTGGGTTTTTATATAAAACATTTATCATGTTCAAGCAGTCTTTACCAAGGCCATACATGTCCAAAACAGACCAGAGGTAATCCCACTCCAACCTGGAGTGGGACAAGCCCAGGATTCGTGTACGACGTGCAGTAGTCTCCGGATGTTATCTGACGCTAATCTACCAGACAAAAGCCGGTCTGGATGGACTAATTTCTTTATATATCGCTGTAATCTCAGGGCCAATATTCTAGCAGACATTTTAATATCCGTATTTAACAAACTATTGGGTCTGTAATTTGCGCATTTCGTATGGTCTTTCCCTTTTTTGGGTATCAACGAGATCAGCGCTGTGTTCATCTGTGGATGAAAGGCACCAGCCTCTACTGCCGCTTGAATGGCCGTCAGGAAGACAGGACCAATTAAATCAAAATATTTGAGAAATAACTCTGGTGGGATCCCGTCTAAACCTGGCGCTTTGCCTTTCTTAGGCTGTCCTAAACATTCGGCGTCCCCATGACTGAGACTTGGTCAAATAAGAGATTGCAAAAAAGTGGTACAATTGGGGTTTGTGGAATTAAGTTCAGATGAATAGAGTTTAGAGAAAAAGTCAGAAAATGTTGAGTTAATTTCTTTGCTATCCCTAACCAGCCCTTTAGATGGATGATTAATAATGTCAATGCAGGTTTTCGCCTGACTTTGCTTAATCTTAGGGCTAAGAGTTTGCTGGGTCTAGCGCCACTGAAGTAATAGGTCTGTCTGGTTCTGTGTATCACAAATTGTGCTTTCCTTCTCAGAAGATCATTCAGTTCTACCTTATGAGTCTGAAGCATCTTAAATACTGAACAAGTGAATGAAGCTTTTAGCGACAATTCGAGTGTTAGACATTCTTTTTCTAGATAATCGATTCTACGATTACGCAACTTTTTTTACATTAGTGGCAAAGGCTACGGAGAAATCTTTAATAAAGCCTTTCGTAGCTCCCCAGACAAATATAGGGTCTTCAACTGAACCAATATTAAATGAAAGAAATTCAGACAAATTGGCTTTGAAGTCTTTGTCGAACTGGTCATTCTGTAGAAGGGAAATGTTAAAACGCCACCGCAGAGATCTTTCAGCAAACCGGTTACATTCAAATCTGCCATCATAGGATTATGATGATTATGAATGGCTTAGAGTATCATTGTCTGATCAAAAGAATTCAGAAGTTCCTTAGAGCACAGTAGATAGTCTATTCTTGAATACGACAGATACCGTGTTGAGAAAAAGGTATAATTTCTACTTGAGGGGTTCCTAGCTCTCCAGTCATCTACCAAATTCAATGCTTTAACAAAATCATTAAGCGCAGAGGAGGACTTAAACTGAGATTGATTGCAAGAAGATCTATCCAATGCTGGGTTTATCACAGTATTCATATCCCCCCCAATAATCACGGAATAATCTATCAATGAGAGCAAGTGATTTGTTACCTGTGGGAAAAGGTTACCTTTTTTTAAGTGGGTTTCCTGAATTAGAGCAATATCTATTGCTTTCCTGCGCAAGTAGATCAAGAATTTGGCTCTCTTGTTTGGACTGTTAAGTCCTCTAATGTTAAGCGATATAATTTTGTATTTATCCATAGTCTATTGAGAAAGTGCTGCGAGTTTTAACATACATTGCAAACCCAAGATAGATCTGCCTGACCTGTGACAAAACCAAAACAATGTGAGAAATCGATGGAAATAACAAAGACAAATACCCCCTCTCAGAGACCACAAAATCCCCCAACATTATAAAGGCCCGTGGCAACATCCACCGTCGTTCACAAGGATACCAACGTCATCCACCCTCCTCCAATGAACATCAAATATGTAATATAACAATGATATAAAGTGTAAACAGTAATAACAGCCATATGTATATATACAGTGCATCCAGAAAGTATTCACAGCGCTTCACTTTTTCCACATTTTGTTATTTTACAGCCTTATTCCAAAATGGATTAACTTCATTATTTTCCTCAAAATTCTACAAACAATACCCCATAATGACAACGTGAAAGAAGTTTGTTTGAAATCTTTGCACATTTATTAAAAAAGAAAAAAAAAAAAAAAAGAAAAAAAAAATCACATGTACATAAGTATTCACAGCCTTTGTTCAATACTTTGTTGAAGCACCTTTGGCACCAATTACAGCCTCAAGTCTTTTGGAGTATGATGCTGCAAGCTTGGCACTCCTATTTTTGGGCAGTTTCTCCCATTCTTCTTTGCAGGACCTCTCAAGCTCCATCAGATCTCTCCAGAGATGTTCAATCGCGTTCAAGTCTGGGCTCTGGCTGGGCCACTCAAGGACATTCACAGAGTTGTCCCGGAGCCACTCCTTTGTAATCTTGGCTGTGTGCTTAGGGTCGTTGTCCTGTTGGAAGATGAACCTTTGCCCCAGTCTGAGGTCCAGAGCGCTCTGGAGCAGGTTTTCATCAAGGATGTCTCTGTACATTGCTGCATTCATCTTTCCCTCGATCCTGACTAGTCTCCCAGTTCCTGCCGCTGAAAAACATCCCCACAGCATGACATTGCCACCACCATGCTTCACTGAAGGGATGGTATTGGCCAGGTGATAAGCGGTGCCTGGTTTCCTCCAGACATGACGCTTGCCATTCAGGCCAAAGAGTTCAATCTTTGTTTCTCATGGTCTGAGGGTCCTTCAGGTGCCTTTTGTCAAACTCCAGGCAGGCTGTCTTGTGCCTTTTACTGAGGAGTGGCTTCCGTCTGGTCACTCTACCATACAGGCCTGATTGGTGGAGTGCTGCAGAGATGGTTGTTCTTCTGGAAAGTTCTCCTCTCTCCACAGAGAAATGCTGGAGCTCTGTCAGAGTGACTATTGGGTTCTTGGTCACCTCCCTGACTAAGGCCCTTCTCCCCCGATCGCTCAGTTTGGCCAGGCGGCCAGCTCTAGGAAGAGTCCTGGTGGTTCCAAACTTCTTCCATTTACGGATGATGGAGGCCACTGTGCTCATTGGGACCTTCAGTGCTGCAGACATTTTTCTGTACCCTTCCCCAGATCTGTGCCTCGATACAATCCTGTCTCGGAGGTCTACAGACAATTCCTTGGACTTCATGGCTTGGATTTGTGCTCTGACTTGCACTGTTAACTGTGGGACCTTATATAGACAGGTGTGTGCCTTTCCAGATCATGTCCAATCAATTGAATTTACCACAGGTGGACTCCAATCAAGTTGTAGAAACATCTCAAGGATGATCAGTGGAAACAGGATGCACCTGAGCTCAATTTTGAGTGTCATGGCAAAGGCTGTGAATACTTATGTACATGTGATTTTTTTTTTTTTCGTTTTTTATTTTTTAATAAATTTGCAAAGATTTCAAACAAACTTCTTTCATGTTGTCATTATGGGGTATTGTTTGTAGAATTTTGAGGAAAATAATGAATTTAACCCATTTTGGAATAAGGCTGTAACATAACAAAATGTGGAAAAAGGAAGCACTGTGAATACTTTCCGGATGCACTGTACATATATAAAAAAATAAAACAAAAAAACTCAAATTCTCTGAAATAGGTAAACGTATAACTTGCACCTAATGAACAGAGTACATGTGTTTGTCCGTTTAACTGTACATAGACTGCCTGACCCATTCATAGACTCGTTTTACCCCTCCATGGATTCTGGGAGACGGTGATGTAAAAAAGGACAATTTACATCTGACACCCGATGGATGGCTATTTCCCGGAGCCGTAAATTCTGTGTGCTCGGTCGATCTCGATCGGTCCCTTCTTCTTCAGCATGGGTATCCAGATAGGCAGCATCCTTTGAAGGAAGCCTATTGGGTCATCCCCTTCTCAGCCATGTGGCAGTCCCACCAAACGCAGGTTATTGTGGCGAGATCTGTCCTCTAACTCCGCTATTTTCGAGGTGAGATTTTGCTGCTCTGTTGTGCACGTTTAGATCTTTCTTCATCTGTCGTGTCTCGCCTTGGATCTTGTCTAACTTTGATATCAAGTCTCGTATTGTGTTTGTTTGAGACTGCACTTCTTGGGGGAGCTCGGTCAAAGAGGATTTAACGTCCTCCATTGCCATCCGTATTGCATTCTGAACCGTAGTTTCAAGCGAGATCTGTTGCTTTGAAAGCACCTCCGTAATGGCGTCGGTCAGATTAGTCTCAGTGCTTGCTAGCTTCATCTTTTTCTTTCCCGAGAGGGTTGTGGATGGCGAAAAGTCCTGTTTTCTGTTTCCGTTCATTATACTGACAATGTACTAATTAAAAAAGAAAGGCTGTCAGTACTAATAAACCTATTATTTAACAAAAGGAGGAGGGTTTAGACGGAGCACTAGAGTCCCTCGGCCATCGCGTGCATGGGTCACGTGACCTCCCTACTGTAGCTCTTCTGTGGGATCGGAACAGACGGGCTAGCCTTCGCTCCCCATGCACATCAATGAGCCTTGGGCGCCCATGACCCTGTCGCCGGTTCACAGGTTGTCTTTCCTTGGACCACTTTTGGTTGGTACTAACCACTGCATACTGGGAACACCCAACAAGACCTGCTGTTTTGTAGATGCTCTGACCCAGTCATCTAGCCATCACAATTTGGCCCTTGTCAAAGTCGCTCAGATCCTTACGCTTGCCCATTTTTCCTGCTTCCAACATATGAAATTCAAGAACTGACTGTTGACTTGCTGCCTAATATACCCCACCCCTTGACAGGTGCCATTGTAACGAGATAATAAATGTTATTCACTTCACCTGTCAGTGGTTTTAATGTTGTGGCTGATCAGTGTGTGTGTGTGTGTGTGTGTGTGTGTGTGTGTGTGTGTGTGTGTGTATGTGTGTGTGTACACACACACACACACACACACACACACTGGCAGACAAAGTTTGGAATAATGTACAGATTTTGCTGTTTCGGAAGGAAATTGGTACTTTATTTCACCAAAGTGGCATTCAACATCACAAAGTATAGTCAGGACATTACTGATTAAAAAAAAACAGCACCATCACTATTTGAAAATAAGTCATTTTTGATCAAGTCTAGACAGGCCTTATTTCCAGCAGCCATCACTCCAACACCTTATCCTTGAGTAATCATGATAAATTGATAATTTGGTACTAGAAAATCACTTGCCATTATATCAAACACAGTTGAAAGCTATTTGGTTCATTAAATGAAGCTCAACATTGTCTTTGTGTTTGTTTTTGAGTTGCCACAGTATGCAATAGACTGGCATGTATTAAGGTCAATATTAGGTCAAAAATGGCAAAAAAGAAATGGCTTTCTCTAGAAACTCGTCAGTCAATCATTGTTTTGAGGAATGAAGGCTATACACTTCTTGAAATTGCCAAAAAACTGAAGATTTCCATTTTTTTTTTCACATTTTAGAATAATATTAAAGTCATCAAAACTATGGAATAACATAAATGGAACTATGGGAATTATGTTGTGAATAAACAAAATCCCAAATAAATCAAAACTGTGTTATATTTTAGCATCTTCAAAGTAGTCACCCTTTGCCTAGAATTTACATACATGTACTCTTGAACTTTTCTTAACCAACTTATTGAGGTATCACCCTGGGATACTTTTTAAACAGTACTGAAGGAGTTCCCATCTATGTTGGGCACTTATTGGCTGCTTTTCTTTATTATTTGGTCCAAGTCATTAATTTAAAAAAAAAAAAAAATTTTAATAACATTTTTGTTTTATAATGAAATAAATTAATATGGTGACACAATTGTATTTTTATCTACAAAACTAATTTCAGATCAAAAGATTTTTAAGATCATGAGAAACATTTTAGTCAAGTGTTTCAAAACTTTTGACCGGTAGTGTGTGTGTGTGTGTGTGTGTGTCTATATATATATACAGGTGCATCTCAATAAATTAGAATGTCGTGGAAAAGTTCATTTATTTCAGTAATTCAACTCAAATTGTGAAACTCGTGTATTAAATAAATTCAATGCACACAGACTGAAGTAGTTTAAGTCTTTGGTTCTTTTAATTGTGATGATTTTGGCTCACATTTAACAAAAACCCACCAATTCACTATCTCAAAAAATTAGAATATGGTGACATGCCAATCAGCTAATCAACTCAAAAACACCTGCAAAGGTTTCCTGAGCCTTCAAAATGGTCTCTCAGTTTGGTTCACTAGGCTACACAATCATGGGGAAGACTGCTGATCTGACAGTTGTCCAGAAGACAATCACTGACACCCTTCACAAGGAGGGTAAGCCACAAACATTCATTGCCAAAGAAGCTGGCTGTTCACAGAGTGCTGTATCCAAGCATGTTAACAGAAAGTTGAGTGGAAGGAAAAAGTGTGGAAGAAAAAGATGCACAACCAACCGAGAGAACCGCAGCCTTATGATTGTCAAGCAAAATCGATTCAAGAATTTGGGTGAACTTCACAAGGAATGGACTGAGGCTGGGGTCAAGGCATCAAGACACAGACATGTCAAGGAATTTGGCTACAGTTGTCATATTCCTCTTGTTAAGCCACTCCTGAACCACAGACAACGTCAGAGGCGTCTTACCTGGGCTAAGGAGAAGAAGAACTGGACTGTTGCCCAGTGGTCCAAAGTCCTCTTTTCAGATGAGAGCAAGTTTTGTATTTCATTTGGAAACCAAGGTCCTAGAGTCTGGAGGAAGGGTGGAGAAGCTCATAGCCCAAGTTGCTTGAAGTCCAGTGTTAAGTTTCCACAGTTTGTGATGATTTGGGGTGCAATGTCATCTGCTGGTGTTGGTCCATTGTGTTTTTTGAAAAGCAAAGTCACTGCACCCGTTTACCAAGAAATTTTGGAGCACTTCATGCTTCCTTCTGCTGACCAGCTTTTTAAAGATGCTGATTTCATTTTCCAGCAGGATTTGGCACCTGCCCACACTGCCAAAAGCACCAAAAGTTGGTTAAATGACCATGGTGTTGGTGTGCTTGACTGGCCAGCAAACTCACCAGACCTGAACCCCATAGAGAATCTATGGGGTATTGTCAAGAGGAAAATGAGAAACAAGAGACCAAAAAATGCAGATGAGCTGAAGGCCACTGTCAAAGAAACCTGGGCTTCCATACCACCTCAGCAGTGCCACAAACTGATCACCTCCATGCCACGCCAAATTGAGGCAGTAATTAAAGCAAAAGGAGCCCCTACCAAGTATTGAGTACATATACAGTAAATGAACATACTTTCCAGAAGGCCAACAATTCACTAAAAATGTTTTTTTTATTGGTCTTATGATGTATTCTAATTTTTTGAGATAGTGAATTGGTGGGTTTTTGTTAAATGTGAGCCAAAATCATCACAATTAAAAGAACCAAAGACTTAAACTACTTCAGTCTGTGTGCATTGAATTTATTTAAAACACGAGTTTCACAATTTGAGTTGAATTACTGAAATAAATGAACTTTTCCACGACATTCTAATTTATTGAGATGCACCTGTATGTATATATATATATATATATATATATATATATATATATATATATATGTATATATATATATATATATATATATGTATATATATATATATATATATATATATATATATATATATATATATATATATATATATATATATATATATATATATATATATATATATACACATTTAAACAGTGACCCCCAAAAGTATTTGGACACTTAAGCCACACTTAAAATACTATTAATGTCATTGTAAAATCTCATCAAACCAAGTGGCATTTATTGTAAAGCACAGGTACACTTTTTAAGCAAAACATTTCAAGAAGTTTATGTTTTAAATGCTGAAACAAGAAATTATATATTCAAAATGAAGACAAACATATTTGGATACTTTCTGGTTGTCAGCTAGTTTCACTTCTTTCTTCACAGGTCTTCTTTCACGCAGTTGCTCCACTTCTTCCTCCTCCCTGGATTCCAGACAAACTTCCACCAGGCGACCGCCACGCCCACTCCCACGGCAAAGACCGCCGCTGCGCCCATGGCAGGAGCAGACCCCTTCCAGCACCAGATCCACCCCTCCTCCCTCCCGCTCCCTCACTGATACCCCACATTCTGGTATGCCTTGTTTAAAACTCTACTTTTTACCTCCCAGTTATAAGCAAATCAGATATAGTTTTTTAGAAGTCATTTTCTGCGTTGTGTTTTTTGGGGGGTGATGTACAGTTAGCCATCAAAATAAACCCTGTCAGTGTGATCAGGACTTGTAGGTCTTGTATCATCCTTGTATCACCCTTATTTTGCATTAATGATTTGCAGACCGTATGCTGTCCTGCTTATTGCATGACTATTTGCCAAAAATTAGCAGCAGCCGATTCAAGAAACCCCTAAAATAAAAATAAAAAAAACCTTTGTTGCAGTAGCCTTACAATTATAACTAATGGAATACTTGTAAATGGGCCCAGCACTTTTTGGAACACCAATTCTCCTATCAGATTATAGTACCAGAATCAACGGTTTTTATAAAGTATGTATATATCTTGGATGTTCCATTTTCCTTGGGACGGTGGTAATGTTCTCAGGGAGTCTGTTTTTAGACATACATTAGTAGCAGATATGAATTCATTTTCATTCCTATGGTGATAATTACTATTGCAACTGCTGCCGTTTTTAGGGATTGCTAGCAGCAGGACCCCTTCAGCGAGCAGCATGGCACATGAAAGCATAGAGATGCGCTTGGGGGAGCGTGTACTGGTGGTGGGACAGAGGACAGGAGTGGTCCGATTTTATGGCAAAACCAGTTTTGCGCCAGGTATGACACTTTTAAAATCGCCTGCCTTGCTCGCACCCTCCCACAGTTTACAATGAAAATACAGCACAAGTCGAGGTCAACTGTGCATTTATAAAAAATTAAATGGCTGTTCCTTTGCCAGTGTTTTCGGATCCCAAATGTGTGTGACTTTCTTCTGCTGAACACAAACAAAGATTTTAGAAGAATATCTCGGCTCTGAAGGTCCATTCAATGCAAGTGAATGGTGGCCAGAACTTTGAAGGTCCAAAAAGCACATAAAGGCATTATAAAAGTAATCCATACGTCTCCATCCCTGTCTTCAGAAGTGAGATAATAGGTGTCGGTGAGAAACAGCATTATTTAAGTCCTTTTTTTCACTATAAATCTCCACTTTCACCTTTCACCGTATTTTGGTTTTAGCGATTCAAATTCTTCATGCATATTGCCACCTACGGGGCAGGGAGGAGAATTTATAGTAAAAAAGGACTTCAGTATTGATCTGGATTAAACCGCTGGAGTCGTATGGATTACTTTTATTCTGCAGTTATGTGCTTTTTGGTGCTTCAATGTTCTGGTCAGCATTCACTTGCATTGAATGGACCAGTGGAGCTGAGATATTCTTCTAAAAATGATTGTATGTGTTCAGCAGAAGAAAGAAAGTGAGACATCTGTAATGCCATGAGGGTGAGCAAATGATGAGAGCTTTTTCATTTTTGGGTGAACTATCCCTTTAAGTCATTATTCACTTAAAATCTTTCCCTCTGCCTCATCATTCAAGCTTGTACATATTCAAATGCTTCCTGTGCCGTCATATTTGAATAATAAACAAGTGTGAATGAGATTTGAGAGCTATGGCTTAAAAGATATTGTGAGTATTTTGTAGGGTTTCAAGTTCTCCCACTTATTCAGTGGATTGGAGTAGTTACAACAGACTTGATTACTTGAAATGCATTAAATTGACTTGATGCACATGAATCACTAAAGCACTTTTGTAATGAAACACATATGGCACATATACGTTTTTACATTTTTAAAAAAGTTTATTCCAAGGCAAGAACTGAACTTCAGTGCCCTCAGTTCTGCAGGAAGTAAAGATCCAACAAAACAGCAATGACTTGCCATCCATGAGAGAGATCTTGGATCTTTATTGATGAGGTACTTAGAGCCTTGAGGTAATATCTATTTTCCTTTCAACGTACTATTCATCTGCTATTTCGTAGATACGCACTGTGCTGTGCACTTTGTTTACTGAAAAGAAACTGGGGGCTTGTTTGTCCTCACATTACAGAGCTTTTGGAAGGAATAACTGGATTTACTCAAATTACAGGATTTGGTATCTGTTTGTTTAGGCTCAGACTGTGCCGAGAGATGACAGATTGGAGATAGTTTACCCAAGCTCAGGTCTGAAATCGGATCGCTACATTTTTCAAAATGTGCCTGTTTGTACGCTGTGTTTGTCCCTGACAGGCTTTTGGTTGGGGATTGAGTTGGACAAGCCGAGCGGGAAGAATGACGGATCTGTTAGAGGAGTGCGATACTTCAGCTGTCCTCCGAAACATGGAGTCTTTGCTCCTCCCTCACGAGTTCAGAGGCAAGTGTACCGTGCAGGATTTGCACTCTTAACCGCATCTTGACCGAGTCTTATTTCGGGTGTCTAGCTGACTTTTAGAACGATTATTTCTAGCCGACTGTGTCTTTGATTCTTGGACAGACATTCCGACCTTTCTGCACAAAAGTATTAATAAGATTGTGCATCGACATTTGTGAGTGTTTTTTCTGCATGAGGCACATAATGGCTGCCATAGAAAGTAATTGCCCTGCCCTTGTCCTCAAAAGACATTTAAAATTAGATCTTGTGATGGGGTCTCAAATAAGATTCTCCGATATTGTTGGCTTAATCAACTTTTTTTACGAATACTGTGTCATTTTATTTTAAATATGAAACATTTTTTAAACTGTATAATTCAACTTTTGAGTGCTACTTGCTAAGGCAGTACTGTATAAACTTGGGTGTGGGCTCTTTTCACTTGGGCCAGTAAGTAGTCACTTGGCAACCACCCAGAACACCCTATAGCAACTGCATCGCAATAACCACCCAGAAGACCACTAGCATTGTGGTGGTGAGTTGTACATGGGCAAGAATCTTTTCTTCAGTTTATGGGTATTAAACATGGAATACTTTTGGAAAGTGACATGTTAACTACTTTTGGGTTGTTAACACATCCTGCGATGTGACATGCTACAGTATACTTCATTTAAACTGATTTAAGCAGCAATCAAACAAAATGATTACAAATGCAGCTTTGTTTAAAATAAATGTGTGAAGGCAAAAAGGTCATAATTTTTATATTATTATTATTTTTTTTTACAGTAATTGAAAAAACGTCCATAGACATGTTATGCACCATCTACCCGTTATATTTTAATTTTACATTTTTTATACATACTTTTCATAAACATTAAACCACTTTTTATTTAATTAGTTATTTATTTTATTTTTCATTTACTTTTTCAGTGACTTCAATTACACTTCTAATCTTTCCTGTCACCAGTGGTCTGCCCTCCATTTTTCCCTCTGTGCCGTTAACTGCTTTTATTCCTCTGTCTGGTTATTCTACAGATCGAGGTTTTTATCTTCGCCATCTGTCATGAATCATATATTCTTAATTCAGAAGCATTCACTTATCCCATTTGCTTCTTGCTCTCTCATTCCCATTGTATTTCTGTAAAAACGACTCTGCTGACTGATAAGCAGGTTGTTTCAGAAACTTTTTTTTAATTCTCTCTTCTTAATTAACCCTCAGGGCAGCCACAGACAAGCCGCCAGCTAACCTCCCCCACCCCCGATCAGTACTGATTAGTACCTCTGAATAAAATTGGCTGCCGGCCCCATCTTATGTGCCCTTTGGCAATAGAAATGAGGCAGATTTTGTGTATCAGTCTTTTTTGTGTTTCATTCTTTTCAACATGAAATCGATATTGACCATATTTATGTTCTTAATACACGTTCATGGTTTATTGTGCAAGATTCACCTGTGCAAGTTGTTCTGAAGAAAAACAATAAATATATTTGTCTTTATAATCTTTAATCAAAACGGGCCTCTGTAACAGCTCTCTTTTTCAGATGACCTCACCTTGTGGGTGGGGAAAATAATGTTAAAGGGATAATTCACCCAAAAATGAAAATTCTCTCATCATATACTCACCCTCATGTCATCCCAGATGTGTATGATTTTTTTTTTTCTTTTTTCTGCAGAACACAGATGATGATTTTTAGAAGAATATCTCCGCTCTGTAGGTCCATACAATGCAAGTGAATGGTGGCCAGAACTCTGAAGGTCCAAATACCACATAAAGGCAACATAAAAGTAATCCACAAGACACTAGTGGTTTAATCAATGTCTTCTGAAGCGATCCAGTCGGTTTTGGGTGAGACTCACCTTTTTTTTTTTTTTACTATAAATCTTGACAGCAGTATCCTAGATTGGATCGCTTCAGAACCACTGGAGTCATATGGATTACTTTTATGGTGTCTTTGTGATTTTTGGACCTTGAGAGTTCTGGCCACCATTCACTTGCATTGTGAGGACCAACAGAGCTGAAATATGCTTCTAAAAATCTTCATTTCTGTTCTGAAGAAGAAAGAAAATCAAACACATCTGGATGACACGCGGGTGAATAAATGATAAGAGAAATTTTCATTTTTGGGTGAACTATCCCTTTAATCAATGGCCAAATAGCTATTTAGGTATGGTTTTAGGCTACTGTTGTAGGCAACATCCTTTCTAAAATCTTACCAATAATTTAACATTCCTTACTGTTGATGCAATCAATGTTACAACAGTGATGGCAAATAATGACACATTTAAGAAATAAGTGTTAGCATTTTGTCAAAAACATTTTACCCTAAGTGTTAAACTTCCGGGTCAAAATGCCTCCACAAAGTGGGTGTTCAAATGACAGCAAACTCGCATACAGGTCTGGTTCCATACACCCCCACTTTTCACAATCCACTCAATAGAGTGCAACAGTGCCCATCCACTTTTTCAGCCATCTTGGTTCCAAAAGTATTTTTCCCATTATTATTTTTTCTATAGGGATTTCTTAAAACCCTTCATAAATTAGCTCTAAGCCAACCAGATCGAGTTGAATCACAACATTACAAATGTTGATTTGAAGTAGAAAAGTATTTTAAAAAATCGGACAAAAATGACAAGCTTTGCAAATGATGTAATTGAATTTAAAACAATGATAACATTTAAAACTATTTATTTAAAGTTGTTGATTAGAAGTATATTGTATTTTTAAATTGTATAATAAAATATTCAGACATATACAAAGATATAAGTTTGAGCAGCCTAGTCTCATTGAGTAATCGTTACAACAGCTACATTTTTGCAAACTGAGTTTTACATGCCGCTTTTCACCTCAGCCTTCTGGTGAAATAAACACTAGAGGCACTACAACAACTGTGCGTATTATTCACTTTCTCACAAATAATGGCTGATTATGACCTTATAAACACGTATTTTTCACTCTTTCACTCACACACTATGTTATGATATTGAAATACCTTTACTCTAAAGCATTATTTGAAAAACGATACATGTTAATGCTTGAATTACAGACCCACCTACATTTACACACTTATTCCAATGTGATTAGCTTGTGCCGTAGCTCTCCTGATTGAGCGTTGGACTTTGGACTCAGAAGATTGTGGTTCGAGCCCAGTCAAGGACGCAAGCTGACATGACATACAAAAGCATCATAGAAGTGATACAAAATGACGTGGTTGCTTCAGAAAATGTGCTTTTCATGTCACATTTGCTTTTTAAACACTATCAGTTAGGTTTAGGCGTTGGTTAATGGTAAGGGTGTCTTTTTGTTAACCTCTCATTTGCTTTTAGAACACTGTTGGTTAGGTTTAGGCTAAAGTTTAGGTTAGGGAAGTACGTTTTACTCATTAAAACTACATTAAAAACCTTATTAAAAACATATTTTTACTCACTTTGGTGCCACCCCCTGCTGGATATTTCACTTGGAAACTGTGGCCAAACGTGGAATACAGCATGTAATTTTGTTTTGCAAAAATGTGTCCAAGCTCACATAATTGTCATGAAATTTAGGCTGAGTTTGAGAGTGTAGGGAGATGATTTGATTGTCATTCGCAGTGAGTCATGGAATTGGGCTGTTGCTGTGGAGCTTTTTTGCCGCGATTCTCTGACTGGTGGAACTTCTGCATTTCCGGTAATATGGGTAGTGTCGTTTTTCACTAGGAGTTCCGCTATTAAACACTGTTTAAAGAAAAAAATTTAAATTAAAATAATGCGGACTGATTGCTTCAGCAGCTCACGGTCCGTATTGAAATTGTATATGTTATCGTTAAAAATCAATTTGTCTTTGGAGAAAATGAATGGGATTTTTTACTTCCAGAACCCAACTGTTGCACTCTATTCCTGATGGATAAAATCACAACCTACATATTGTTTTTTCTAGTTTTTCCATCTATTACTCAGAAAAACATCACAATATACAAGTAAAATAGGTAGCAAATTCCATTTCATGTAGACTTGATAGATTTCTTTACCTGTCCATTGGAGAATCCTTCCATTTTATCTGTCCTAACCTGAAAAGGTTTGTAATGGTATTCCTGCTGCATATGTTCGTGTCAAATTGTTTGTGACAGTTTTGACAAGCGTTTGTCAAAATAAAGCCCTGTGGCTGTCACTACTTAGAAACGGATACATTTGCAGACTGCTAACTGTATAAGCAAGGGTAAAATAATGTGCCTTGGCAGTTTTCTGCCAGAACGTCAGTTGTAAAAGTCTAATGAAAGAAGTAATGTTGAACATTCTCTTTGTTTTAACTAGCAGGATTCATGGCTCAGTGGACTGTCTGTCAGAGCTGTCCTCCTCTCGGATGAACTATTCCTTTACAGGTGAACATTCCCGCACGTCCGCTGTCTGATTCTTTCTCTTCTGTCAGATTTTTTAAGACTGAAGAGGGTTTAGACATTTCCTTTGTTCTGTCATATAAAACAGAATGAATTAGTTTTAGATATGTGGTCATTTTTCAGTGATGTGTGGTTGTGTGCTTGTTTCATTAAGGAATTCGACGCACACTAAGCACTTCCACAGCCATTGCCACGCAGAGAGAACCAAGTCGGAAAGGTCAAGTTAGCAGGTGGGAATGACATTAGCATGCATGTACCCTTATGTCATTTTCCATTGGTGCCGTGGCTTAGAGGTGAGCCATGTGCTCTGACACATTGAGCCTTGGTGCTCATGTAGGTGACACAGGCTTGAGTCATTTCTTGTCATTTCCTGTCCTTTCCTGAGCTCCTAATCATTTCCTGCCTTCTTTCTACTCTACTTTTTAATAAAAAATGGCAAAAATGAAGTATAAAAGAATGTCAGTGAATATACAGAAATGTATAGATGTTAGGGGTCGGGGAAAAGAACAAGTGGCTAAAGCACCACATTTCTTTCTCATATGTTTCTGGATCAATCCACAAAAAATGTATGATCATAATTTTAAATTATTTATAATCCATCTAAAAATCTGTTTATCGACAAGGCAAAGAATCTTCTAGACAGTTCATTGTGACCACATCTGCCAAGCTCCAACAAAACAACACTTAAAGTACTGTGTGACTTGTCCATAGTACCATATTAGCAACATTTCGAGTCTACTAATTGAAAATGAATGTGCCTTTTTTTTTTTCTCTAATTTGAGGACAGGCACAAATGAGATTTGAGAGCTTTATGTTTGAAAGCTTTATTAAATTCATGTTGTTATTCACTGACAATCTTGACATCCACTGTAGAATCGTTCGCTTGAGTCAGATCTTTTCACTGAATCAGTATATCTGGTTCATAAAACAGTTTACGAATCAGACTCATCTGGTTTTCAGGTTCAGTTCACTAACTAAATAATTCTGTCGCAGTTCTATGGAATATAGCACACAAGTCGTATAAACTGCTTTTATGATTTTATTTATTTATTGGAACTGGACAAACATGATCAGTACAAACTGTTGTTGTATGTAAAATAGCTGAATCTGATTAAAGGTATCTGATTGTGACTCCCAGAATTCAAATCATCTTAAATTGTGAGGTACCTTAAATTACTTTTTTGGGTTCAGTACAAGTTAAGCTCAATCGACAGCATTTGTGGCATAATGGTGATTACCACAAAAGTAATTCATGGTCATGAAATGCAATTTTTTAATAATTTTATTATCTTCCCTGAGGTCCACTAATAATGTCAGTAAAGTTTTTTCACCGAAACGGTCATAGTTTGATCATAAATTATAATATTCCACCCAGTCTCTGGCCCTTTGTCTCAAACGCTCAGTTTTGTCCTCAGCGTCTCCTTTAAACTTCAATGTAAACACCCACTGTTCTGATTAGCTAACATCGTGCAGCCCCTCAAATTCAGCCATATTTGAAAATCAATCATAAGAGAATGAACAAGCTCCCCACAACATTATAAAACTAAATTTCAGCATTTACACACAATGCAACACATTGCATCAGAATATTTATACTTCACTCAAGCACATCAGCACTATAACTATCAAACAGTCATAACATTTGAAATATTCGTGAATGAAACTGTTTACTTACTGTTTTGTGGTCAAGTCCAAGTGTTTATAACTGCCCCATTCTTCAATAACTGTTCCTCTGCAAAGCTTGAATCGTATTATGACTGGTTCACGCAGTCCACACTGATTTTAGCCACACATACATAGTCCATAGCACGGTGAAACATGACGCACACACATAGGTGCACTAAGGCGCAAATCACCAGAAACGCAACCAAATGGTCAAAAACATCCAGCTGGAGCTTGTTTACATACACCAACAATTAAAAATAGCACAAATGGGTGCAAGATGCAGAGCAGCTCAATGAAACTGAATGGCATCTCCTTTTCTGAGTTGTAACTTTACACTGCGTCTTTTAAAAGCGGCGCGATAAACATGACAACAGTCAAAGACGTCTGACTAGAGAATGGGGTCCCCTTTTGTGTTCAGGAATAGTTGGTCACACTAGGCCTGTCTCTCTCCCTCTCTGTTTACGATATGAACTGAGCACCAGTGGGTGGGGCCAAGGGTGCGATGACGCATGTTGTGGGGTGTGTAAATAAAACTGAGCAATTTTCACAGTTTTCAAAATGAGACGTTTCAGAAAGGTAAGGAACTATAAATGCTCTTAGACTGGGGAGGATGTTTTGTTTCAGAGGCCCCATTTTTATAGTACAATTACCTCCTATGTATTGGGCCTCATGTATTCAGATAGAAGACAAAGGCAGGCCTAACACAGTCATAAAACCTAACTCAGGCCCCCACATAAATCATAAATCTTACTGATAAAAACCTCACCAAAATCAAACAGAGGGAGTTCAAAACAGACTACAAATCCCATGAAGCCTTGCTCACTAAAGGATCGAACTCTCAACTCCTATTGGATGAGGCACACGACAGAACGCACCTCAACCATGACATCATCAGGAGTAGAAATACCTCTGAAATGCTTCCGGGATTTGCTTCCAGCAACTTTGCTCGCCGTGTGTAGACGCAGCTCATTGCTGCTCTCAGGTGCAGCCTCTTGGCACAAGGAAGTAACGTCCAACTTGAAACTGTGGCCATACAATCTCCATCTCGCTGGACGAGTTGAGATTCCACCGAACACTCTAACGGATCCGAAGGAGACCGCCGAGCAATCCGCATCTTCATCCTTTTGCCTTGAAGATTTCTCTTCCCTCTTCAATCAAGTCAACATCGCTGATTTCTCCGCCAGCCCTCCGAGAATCAGCAGCCGTACCGCCCGCCGACAGAGCAAGGAAACGGCCTTCCGTCATCACCCGAGCCTCGAGGAACCGAGTCTGAGTTAAAGGATGGATGAACACACATTCTGCATCCTCATATGATTCAAGTTAGAGGTTTACGTCTGGGCAGAGATAGAATATTATACTGTGTTATTCTTGTGTATCAAGGTTATTGCTTGTACAGTTTACGGACCGCCATGTCCGCTCATTATTAATACTCAGGGTATTAATTATCATGAATTTGATTTGCTGTATTGTGGTCCAACCACATTGGACTATTGTGCATTTCCGCCATCGCGGGTGAGACCGGCAAACTAGCCGTCCACCGCGTCTCTGAGTGATAAACTAACAGCTGCTTTCTCTCCCGTGATCGCGAAATCGGCTTTGGGGCCATCACTTAATTCTCTCTCTTTCGTACTAACCACACACATACGCACGTGACCCCTCACAAACATTCTGGCACACATTTTTGGCTAGTAGATAGCTTCGTGATAAAGCTCAGCTTTGTCCCTAAGCTAACCATTGATTGGTTTCTCTCTGCCCACATTCGCAGCCATATTCCCTGGCCGGAAGTCTCGCGTGACATACTCTCCACGAGAGTCATGTCCGCCATTTTGTGCGCGTCCCTCCTTACACACACACACACACTCTCACACACACACACCTTATGTGTTATAGGATTATTTTAGTTTCCATATCTAATCATATCACTGTTTAGTTTGTAGTTGTAAGTTGGAAGTTTATTGACTGCATGGTATTAATTATTAATTGATATTACTGCATAAATAAACTTTGTTATATTACAAAGAGAAGTGTTTTGGTTTGTTTTGCATACACCTGTGTCATGCTGACGGGATGTCAGTGCTCGGATTCAAGCCTTCATTCATTGTTTTTTTTTTTTTTTTTTTTGAAAATCGATATTCTTCGGATGTCGATTTTCCTAAGAAAACAATCTAATATTGAGACTGTTATACTATCTGGTTATTAGTCCCTGATTCCAAGGTGGTGCCCCGTCAATGTTAATCCTTATTAATATTCTATTGATTTTTGATAATTGCTAATTATCTTTGATGATTGTTGAATTTGAATGATCAATAAGCTAGTGTTAATTTTAATTAATGTATCATAGATGTTAATGATTGGTGATTATCTTTGATAATTGTTGATTTAAAGGATTAAAAAAGCTAACATTGATTCTCATCAATGTTCTATTGATTTTAATAATTAATAATTGTCTTTGATAATTATTAATTATTGCCAATAACCAAACTTGCTCCTAAACGTAGCGCACCACATTTACTCGAGCCCCATATGAGGTTTTAATGAGTTAGGTTCAATTAATTAGTTTAAATATTAATTAATAACTAAAGAAATAATTATCAATTATTTCTGATAGTAACACTGATCTAAACAACCAGTAAAGCCCTACATATGTCTAAATATCAAGGAAAATTTCATTTTCCATTTCATGGCCCCTTTAAACAACTTTACAGCTCTAATAATACATGAGTTTTAACAGAAGCGTTAAAGCAATAGTTCACCCAAAATCCAGGGCTCTGATGCTGTTTAAAATGGCGAACACTCGTGTGAAGTTTGTTCTGCTGTTGTAAATAAGCACTGCTTCCGAATTCTTACGTGAACTCGCCGATGTGCTTATGTCACGTGACAGCTATGATGCATCAACTGCTGGCAGGAAGCGCTTTTTAAAAGTTAATAACGTTTTAATTATCTATTTCTTTTTACACAAACATATTGATTTGCTTCAGAAGACATTCATTGATCGACTGGAGTCACATGGATTACTTTTATGCTGCCTAAATGTGACTTTTGGAAGTGTTGGCACCCGTTTACTTGCATTATAAGGACCTGACAGAGCTTCTTCTTCTAAAAATCTTTGTGTTCTGCTGAAGAAAGACAGTCATACACATCTGGGATGGCATCAGGGTAAGTGAATAATGAGAGAATTGTAATTTTTCGGGTAAACTATTCCTTTAATGTAAATGCTTTTATAAAATAAAAAGCTTTACATTTCTGCATTTAAACCCTCCAAAAATTGGCCCCATTCACTTCCATTGCAAGTGTGTCTCTCTGTAACCTCGATATTTGCTTTTTTTTTTTTTTTAAGGAAAAGGAGGGATGAGTCAAAATTATTTTTTGAGGCAATCAATGGTATGCCACAAATGCTGTCAATTGAGCTTAACTTGAATTGAATCTGGAATTTTCCTTTGAGATTTTAGGGATTTTGTGGCATGGTGCCTGTCATTATCTTATGTTCCCATCCACCATTTGGTATCCTGGAGTTTGTACTCATTTTGGTTCTGTGGTGCTGGAGATGCAGGTCGACGTGGGTTGCTTGATTCCCCCCACTCCATGAGGGACTAGTCTGGTCATGTCATTTTTCCCCAACTGCTCGTTTTGTTTGAACTGTTGGGTCGGACATGTGCAAATCCACATTTTTGCTCCGGATTATAAATTTGACTTCTGGGACATTGTGTTGTGTTTGTGTATACTGTATTGTATTAGTGTTTTGTTTTGATGTTTTTATGTCTGTTTTTACACGTAAAGCGCTTTGAGCCTAGAAAAAGTGCTATATAAATTAAACGTATTATAATTATTATTATTATTATTATTATATATCATTCTCAAATGAGAATGTGATTATATATATATATATAAAGACAAATGCTTTTGTTGTTTTCTCTCAGGAACCGTTCCAGTAACTTGCGGCGCCGATGGAGCACGGTCAGCACTGGCTGGGGGCCGTCAAGAGCAAACAGCAGTGCTGGCACGGGGCCCAACCGAGTGGGTGGCACCACAAGCTCCTCTGGCTCAGATGGCACAGTCAAACTCCACCTGGGCATGCAGGTCTTGCTAATTAGTGGCAATGAGATGGGCACCATCCGCTACATTGGCACAGCGGACTTTGCCCCCGGCCTATGGCTGGGCCTTGAGCTGCGGAACCCGAAGGGAAAAAATGATGGATCTGTGGGCAGCCGACGCTACTTCAGCTGCCGACCTGGCCATGGGGTTCTGGTGCGACCCAGCAGGGTCACGTACCGTGGTATCAACGGAGCCAAGCTGGTGGATGAAAGCAGCTGAGACCATAGCACTCTGCAGAAGCTTGGGCTATCTAATTCTCAACCCATCTGTCTTTCTGTTAGTTTTGTTTTCATGGATTTGTTTGAAGACTTAAAGGGATAGTTCACCCATTACACACTCTTATATTGTCACAAACCCATATGACTTTCCTTCTTCTGTGGAACACAAAAGTAAATATTAATATTATCCCTATAATATTAATAATAAAAATGTATATTAATATATCCCTAATAATATTAGGGACCTAAATTCCCCATTTGCTTTTATTGTATGGAAAAAGAACAGTGTCAACATTCTTCATAATTTCTCCTCCTGAATTTTCAAAGCAATTTTGGGTGAACTTACACTTAATGCCGACTTGAAAATATATTTTTTTCAGAACTGCACTTAAACTTTCATAGCTGATAAACTATGGGGGGGAGTTTTCCTTGCTGAGAATGTTTTAATTTTAGCTGGAGGTTTGAATTGAGATTGGATTTGACAAAGTAAACGGTAACAATATCTGAGCACTTTAATAAATGGAATGTGGAGGAAGACAATAACTTGAAAAGCAGCAGGATTTAAGTAGTTCACACGATTTAATCACTTTCAACTGTGATTATATCAGCTTCTCAAATCCTCCCTAAAGAGTCACAAAGCATAGTGTAGTTTGTAAGCTCTTGTCAATAGGACACACTTCAGAACATGGCACTTGCATTCAGAAACGTTTAATCTTTCATCTTGGTGCGAGAGCACTTAATGATAAGCACTTTACGCACTAACGTAATCCAATCAGAGATGTAAAATTCATTGTACTTGAATTTTCAACAGATAATGCAGTAGTTGTTCCTTACAGGTTTGATTTGTTTTTTTTTTATTTGTGTTACAGTTTTTATGAAATTCAACCCACTAAAGACTTAAGTTGCTTAAAATGATGGCTAAAATAAGACCTGAAGATCTCCCATTATTTATTTTTATAGTATTTTATTTTTTATTTATTTTGTTTTAATACCCATATCAGAAGCATTGTCATGGATGTGTTGAGTAGAAACAGAGTATGTTAAAGCTTTGAATCAAAGAAGCAGATATTTGTTAAGATGACACATTATACAGAAGTTAGCATTCTCCATGTTTACATTAGAAATCACTGTGCTTAATGAGAAAAGATTGACAAACTCATTTTGCTGAATTTACTTTTGAATAAAATTGTTGCTTATTATCAAACTTTTATTTTTCAAACAACTGTAACATTTTTATAATTGTTGTAAGTTTCGTTAATTTAAGTTTCTTTTATTTATTAATTTGCTTGCATTATTTTCCACTCCTTTAAAATGCATAATGATTTCTCCCCAAATAATTACACAATTCACCAGTCTCTAGGCTCTATGATGACAGCTAGGAGTGCTGGATTCCTAAACACAAAAGGACAGGCTTGTTGGTTTATATTAAAATAAAATTGCCTGCACAACCTCAGGCCTGTTTGTGTTTCAACTTAAACACACAAAATAATCAAACTTAAAAACAAAACTATAAATGGCTGTTCTCCATAGCTGGTGAAACTGTACCATTCATTGACTGATTCCTCAATGATCATATCATTTTACACTGAGGAAATAAAAAATAAAATGTTGATTTTAACATATTTACTTGGTGTAAGGACTTAAACTTAATATTAAATACATGATAGTGAAACAATTTGAATTTGCAAACATTGCATCAAAATATATATATAATAATTAGTGTTCTAAAAGATAACTCCCAATGGAAGTTGGAGTTTCTACAGGTATTTTGTACTGTCTATACATCCCTCTGCTTAGCACTGTGTTTGTCTGAATTTTAATGTAGTATTTTAGTAGCAAAATGTAAAATTAATACATGCAATGTGCAAAGGGTGTTTGTCAGATTTGTCAAATAAAACTTATATTTTACAGTCTGTTTTGTTTTTGCCTTTCAAAAGTTTTTATTTATTTATTTTAATTTTACCATGTACTACACAAAATGGTTATAACCAGCAAATTCCCTCACTTCCACCCACCAGTCACTTTGCCCCAAATTTCCTTCCCTGTTGACCATTTAGTATCAAATTTATACGAATGTCTCCTTGGTCCACTTTGAAGCATATTCTGGTCAAGACCCACCCACCAAACCCTTTCAGGCACAGACACAGAACTTCTTTAAACGTTCAGTTCTGTGGGCATGAATGGATAACAACTCATCAAACTAAAATGCATGTTTGGTTTAATTATGCAGGCTAGGGGTCAGAGACCAAATTTGAGGTGGGGCCTCCCAGTAACAACTGCGCAATAAGAGACTCAAGTTATTGGTTTGGATGGTACAATGCATCCCATTGCATGTGTTAGCATTTGTTTTGCCTGAAATGTGTATCACCACGTGTAACACCTTGTAAACTACAAAGAACCCTAATTCTCACAACAGGATGCTTACTATGTTGCCATGACTTCTATATGCATAGTGTTTATTGTGCAAAACCACTTTTGTTTTTGTTCTTATGATTTTATATTAGTTTATAGTTGTAGTATTCATTTTATACATTCTTATTTGGCAGCATGTTATCTTTAAAAACATGTTTTACTAACTTTTTTAACTTTATGTTTTGTTATTATATATTTAATACTTATGGTAGTTATTAATAAACTTTTTGTGCCTGGGAGGGAGACCAAAGTTATTAAATAGCAATTTATTAATATCTCAAATCGCATCATTGAATGTCAAAATACAGAGATGAACAGATACATGATACAGTAAGGTTTTACAACATTTTTACAAGTGTGGTCACTAAATGCAATGAAAAAAAAAAATTCCTTTTTTTTTTAATGCAGTACCGCTCAGATTTTTTTTTTTTCTTTTCTTCTTCCATTATCAATATCAGATGGATCCAAACCTCAGTACATCTGTACACTAATTTAAAAATACTTAAAAAAAAAAAATTAATCTCTCTTTAAAATGTAAATAAATATGCTATTTATGCCAACAGAACAGCATTTATGCTAACAAAAAAAGTCATTCTCTGAATAGTAACCCACAAGATGTTCCTTTGAAAACCCTCACAGTCAAGACACTACAGATCTTTCTTACAGAAAATGAAATAGTACAAAAAAGAATGTACAACATTTGCTTTTGAAGTAGCAGCTTGATAGAACTGAACAGTAAGCAATATTCCTGTAACAATGGCTGGTTAAACATTAACGGGTCAAAATATATTTGAAAATTAATGTTCTTGACCAATAGACTTAAAGTCCTTTATTCAAAGATACAGAAACCAAAAGAGTGAAGAACAGTAAATTATGTTCTGAAACAGGTGTAAGGCTCTTATGTACTGTACACAAAATAAATTCAGTTCAATGACAAATGTCAATGCTACAGAGGAAACTAATGGAATGAGTGGTATTAGTGCCTTATTTCTCAAAGTTAAATGCAGGAGTTTAATCTTACACAGCCAACATCAAGATTTCAAACAGCAGTTGGAGTAAGGCCCTTACAAATGAAACACGGCAGCTATTTGAAGTGAAGCATCAAGCTACAGATCCTTACATTTTGAGATCCGTTTTTAAAAGTTAACTTATTTTACCTTGACACAGCGTGATAGAAACGTGTAGCCTATTAAATCCATGGCTGCGACACTGAAAAAACAGTCAAGCGAAGCAGAGTCGATGATTATCGGACAACTTGCATGCCGTTTTATTAGGTGGCTGGTGCTGACACAAAAATCATAATAAGATGAAAAAGAGATTTGTGCTTATCTAGATAAACCGAATTGTAAATAAAAGCTAGATAAATGAAATTCAGTTAATGCATATGTCAAATGCATATCAGGCATTTTAACGAATGAAAAAAAAAACGTTGAGTCCTTTTTGTCTGCAATGTATCTATGCTTAAATACGTTGCCGCTTTCATTTGCTTTCACTATTTATTTCTGTTTACAAAGAACACATCCTGCTGTCTTGCTACCTAGCTACCTCTTAAACTGATTTATGTGGAGGTCAAAATGGCGCTAGTCTCATGTACTCGAGTCTTATATCTCACTTTTGACTTTCGCATAAAGTCTGGTCACATTACAGCTTATTCTGGCCAAGAACTGTCAACTTAGACAGGAAGAGATCATCTGACTGACTGAGTTTTGTGTGCAATATACATTAGGGATGTGCATGGTAACCATTTTTAAAATTTGGTTAACCACAAGGTTTCATGAACAGTAAATGGTTTTTTCGTTGGGATGCGGGAATAAAAGGATATTTATTGTAATGGACTTTCCTTACACTACTCAAAACAGCAGCAAATAAAGTGCACAGTGAGCTATGAGTCTAAATAGCACAATACATGCATCTTCAAATGATAAAATCTATATGCGTTCTGCACAGGTAGGTACACACATCCGTGAGGCAGCAAACACATATTGTCATGTGTGTGGAGTCACACAGTTGCGGTTAAATAGCCTCTTCTGGGTGCTTTGATTTTTAAATGGTTTAAAATCAAATTACATTGAACTTGTCTAATTATTGTACAAAATATGCACACCACAGCAAAAGGGAAAAAACATGGTCTTAACGATTATCGAGCACTGAAACTTTGCTCAGTGAAAAATAAACTGGAATCATGTTTCATGGTGCAAATGTGGTTGCACACTGGACGAGGCTTAGGGTGTCACACACCCAAGGTTGTGAGGGTTACTTGTGAAATGTATTCCAATCAGATTACAGAATACATGCTGTAACTGTAATTACTCAAGGTCAGTAACGTATTCTAAATATTTTGGATTACTTCTTCAGCACTGGTAGATTTTTTCACTTGTTTTGACTATAAAAACTCTGCCAGAACAGTAAGACAAAATGCACATGTTAAAAATACATTCTCTGAAAAACCTAAATATCTTATGCAGTGTTGTTTCTAAAACAAGATCAATTTGACTGATTTTTACAGAAATACAATACACAAATTATTATCAAGCATATGATTTTTGCCCTAATAAAAAAAGGTATTACTAGAAAAAAAGAAATTATGATCCAACGTGAATATTCTTGATAAGAATAATATGATCGTGCCTGGTAACGTGCATGTAAAATTAGCTTAGCGTAAAGCTGACAATTTACACAAGGTTTATTTCTATTTCTTCTGCTCAAAACTTACTTCAAACTTTTCTGTTTGCACGTGTGAATGTAACACATCATAAGAAAGTGTTTCACTGCTGTTCAAATGCACTTTGGATCACATCATTTATATGTATAAATGTTTTCCATCTGAAAGGACTAAATATTAAATTAAACAAATGACAATAAAATGCAAAGTAATCTCTTCAGTAATCAAAATACCTTTTGAATGTAACTGTATTCTAATTACCAATGATTTAAACTGTAACTGTAGTGGAATACAGTTACTTATATTTTGTATTTTAAATACCTAATCCCGTTACATGTATTCCGTTACTCCCCAACCCTGCACACACCGGACACATCTGACAGACGACATAGTGTGTTCTAAAATTCGAAACAACTGTTTTCAATGAAGGTACGCACACCGCCGTCACACTCACCATCTCTCGATGGCGTCCAGCTCCGACTCCGGAGGCTGGTCAAATTTCTTCCGTGCCACGGAGTGCATTTTCCATTAAATTCGACCCAAATAATTATCAAAGGATGTCCAGATTATTTACTCTAGCATTGTTCATTCTTGAAGAAGGGAAAAACCTTGGTAACTTTTGTGTGTACTGGCGCTTCTCATCCGGTGTGTGACTGCCTTATCAGTCACAAAAAGTACTCTTCTTCAGAATGCAGCACAAAAAACGAAACACAATGCAGGAGTTTCGAGATGCATTTATAAAAATTAAAGTCTTTTTATCTTTGCTCGGTGTCTAAAAATGCGGTTATTCTACACGAGGTGCTGAAAGAAAAAAAAGTGAGATTCAGCCAGTGCAACAGTCAAAGATGTCCGTCCAGCACATGTCAGTACCACTGATCTAAAACAAAAGAAAACAGCGCAGATGCATGCAAAAGCATGTTTGAACAGCCCCTAAATTGCCCTATACTTGAAAAACTGACCCAAAATCTGGCCGGAAAACCTGCCGGTTTGTCGGAACTCATCGAGCTTTGGTCAGGTTGAAGACCTCTGTTGCACATGTAGAATAACCGAATAGTGATTTGGGTATTCAAATACTGATACATCGAACGGTAAACCGAATGTCGACTATCTGTGCACATCCCTATTATACATCAGATGGTCATTGAACCAACTTTGTGTGGTCAATGGGTGTGCCATTTAAGGCTGTAACTAAAGCGTTGAAGCGAATGCAAGTCATGTAAAAAGGCCTTCACTCATTGGTCCCTTACCAGATACTAATGTTTCCATTCCAACACCATGGCAACACATTATCACCTCACATTAAGCAACCAGCTGCCAAAAACACTTATTCATGTCTCACACGCAAGCCATTACAAATTCCTTTTATCCTTTAATTTTGATGTTATATCAAAACTGTGGCAGTTTAAAAGCCAACCGAGTCCAAGAGTGAACAAAATGATACATAATGAATGGGGGCTGTTTGCTTTCAGAAGCACACCCATTAATGATTTACATGACCTCCAAATAATAAATTAACAAATGAATAAATAAATAAGCAGGCAGGCAAACATCAACAAACCCGTTTTTATTTTTTATCCCCCATTTTTGAAAAAATATCACCATTATAATCTAGTCTTTTTCATTGAATTATTCCTTGTGAGGGCTTTATCAGTTTATTTATTTATATTTATTTATTTTTTTGTCTATCAAGTTTTCAAATGTGGCTTTCTGAAACAAAACAGTACTGTTCCAGTATCCAAATGACAAAAAATCAATGAGTGAGACATTTAGAGAAAGTTTCCAATGTCGAACCATTCCAATCAGTTCAATCCACGTCACTTTGAAAGCACAAAGAAAAAGTACAAAGGGGCTTGGTACAGTTGGACGCAGATCGACCACACAGTGTTTCGCAGAGTGGGCACTGAGAAAGACAAAAGTGTATGATTACAGCACAGTGGCATTGTGTCCTTCCATTTTAGGGAGTCTGGGGTCCTGCACCGTACCCATGGTGACCAAAAGTGGGCGGCTGTCCTCTGGACCACTTGCCCGAGCCAGAGATATGGGCCTCTGCTGGCCAGGATGAGGTGGGGGAGGCTGGGGGCCAGACATTGGCTCCATGGGCAGGCCTTGCTCCTGGTAGCCATAACCGATGTTCCCACATGGGAAGTGACGTAGTCTGTAGAGCGGAACTGGAGCTAGGGTGGCAGAATCCAAGAGGAGAGGGGCGGGGCCAGGTGGGGGAGGTGGAGGCAAAAGCGGACGACACAAACCTTGTTGTTGTTGCTGCTGTTGTTGTTGGTGCTGGAGCTGTTGTTGGTACTGTTGCTGTTTGTGCTGTTGTTGCAGGCCAAGAGCTTCTGAGACCGTCACAGTTCGACCTGCTTGCTCTTGCCCTTCACCTGGGATACGTGGGCCACTCACCTGCCTCTGTGCCTGGGCCTGCTGCCTCTTCTGTTGCTGCTGTAGAAACCAAGAGCCATAGGTTGGGTTCCACAGGTTGGTGGGCTTCCCATTGCGGCTTTCCTTCTCTGAGGGGTGGGCCTGCATGAAGCCCAGGTTCACATGGCCTCCATCTTGGGTAGTCAGGGGAGTAGAAGAGGGTTTGGCAGCAGGAATGGGGGCAGTGGCTACCGGTGGGTGTGGGTGGTGATGGGGGTGAGACTGAGGAGGCGGCGCAGGTTGGGCTTTGTTGTCAGAGGAATGGCTGGTCATTAGTAGGGCTTCCCCATCTCTCTTGGTCTGCTCGGGGTGGGCAGTAGAGGCAGATGATGTGTCCCCTGCACCCTGAGGGGTTACAAGCAAGGAGGGGGCAGACGGGTCTTCGGGACGCATGGGCACCCGTTCCTCTTCCTCAGGGATGGGGCCATACTCAACAGGCAAAGGCACATTCACCACATCTGGATCCTAGGGGTGGAGGGATTAAAAAAAGTTAACATAATCAGACAATCTAAATTGCTGTTGATGAAGACTGTCGATTTTTACATTTATAATACATAACAATACATATATATATTAATACACACTGGCAGCCAAAAGTCACCATAGTTGGAATAATGTACAGATTTTGCTGTTTCGGAAGGAAATTGGTACTTTAATTCACCAAAGTGGCATTCAACTGATCACAAAGTATAGCCAGGACATTACTGATGTAAAAACAGCACCATCACTATTTGAAAAAAGTTATTTTTGATCAAATCTAGACAGGCTCCATTTCCAGCAGCCATCACTCAAACACCTTATCCTTGAGTAATCATGATAAATTGCTAATATGGTACTAGAAAATCACTTGCCATTATATCAAACACAGTTGAAAGTTATTTGGTTCGTTAAATGAAGCTTAACTTTGTCTTTGTGCTTGTTTTTGAGTTGCCACAGTATGCAATAGACTGGCATGTCTTAAGGTCAATATTAGGCCAAAAATGGCAACAAAAAAAAAATAAACAGCTTTCTCTAGAAACTTTTCAATCAATCATTGTTTTGAGGAATGAAGGCTATACACTTCTTAAAATTGCAAAAAAAAAACTGAAGATTTCATACAAAGGTGTACACTACAGTCTTCAAAGTCAAAGGACAACTGGCTCTAACAAGAACAGAAAGAGATGTGGAAGGCCAGATGTACAACTAAACAAGAGGATAAGTTCTCTTTGAGAAATAGACACCTCACATGTCCTCAGCTGACAGCTTCAATGAATTCTACCCACTTAACACCAGTGTCATGAACAACAGTAAAGAGAAGACTCAGGGGTGCAGACCTTATGGGAAGAATTGCAAAGAAAAAGCCACTTTTGAAACAGAAAAACAAAAAGAAAAGGTTAGAGTGGGCAAAAAAACACAGACATTGGACAACAGATAATTGGAAAAGAGAGTTATGGATCTTAACCCCATTGAGCTTTTGTGGGATCAGCTAGACTGTAAGGTGCATGAGAAGTGCCTGACAAGACAGCCACATCTATGGCAAGTGCTACAGGAAGCATGGGGTGAAATGTCACCTGAGTATCTAGACAAACTGACAGCTAGAAAGACAAGGATCTGCAAAGCTCATTTCTGGATAAGAACACTTTGAAGAAGTTCTGAAAAATGTTTTCCAAATAATAATAGCACTTTTTTATGTTATTACTGATAACATATTATGTCCTGACTATATATTGTGATCAGTTGAATGCCTCTTTGGTGAATAAAAGTACCAATTTCTTTCAATAAGAGCAAAACCTGCAGATTATTTGGCTGCCAGTATATATATATATATATATATATATATATATATATATATATATATATATATATATATATATATATATATATATATATTTTTTTTTTTTTTTTCACATTTTAGAATAATAGTAAAGTCATCAAAACTATGGAATAACATAAATGGAACTATGGGAATTATGTTGTGACTAAACAAAATCCAAAATAAATCAAAACTGTGTTATATTTGAGCATCTTCTAAGTAGTCACCCTTTGCCTAGAATTTGCAGACATGTACTCTTGACATTTTCTCAACCAACTTCTTGAGGTATCACCCTGGGATGCTTTTTAAACAGTATTGAAGGAGTTCCCATCTATGTTGGGCACTTATTGGCTGCTTTTCTTTATTATTTTGTCCAAGTCATCAATTTAAAACACTTTTTATTTATTTATTTATTTATTTATTTTGCTTAATTAAATTTTAGTTTTATAATGAAATAAATTAATATGGTGGCACAATTATATTTTTGTCTACAAAACTAATTTCAAACATTTAAGCATACGCCTTCAGATCAAAAGATTTTTAAGATCATGAGAAACATTTCAGTCAAGTGTTTCAAAACTTTTGACTGGTAGTGTGTATATATATATATATATATATATATATAATGGCATAAATAGTTTTCATTTATCAATTAATGTCATGCAAAGTCCAGTAAACATAAAAAAGCTAAATCAATATTTGATGTGACCACCTTTGCTTTCAAAACAGCACCAGTTCTCCTAGGTACTCCTGAACACAGTTTTCTTGGTTGTTGGCAGATAGGATGTTCCAAGCTTCTTGGAGAATTTGCCACAGTTCTTCTACCTGTTTAGGCTGTCTCAATTGCTTCTATCCCTTCATTTAATCCCAGGCTGACTCGATATTCAGTAGAGGGTCTGTGGGGGCCATGCTATCTGTTGCAGGGCTCTCTGTTCTTCTATTCTGATCTATTCTATTTGCAAAAGTAATGTTTGGGAGTCTAAAATGTATATTTCCTATTGACACACTAAAGCTGAAAATATACATAACCATTTTAAGATAAATGTTTTTGTGAAACATCTTATGTGCCTAAGACTTTTGCACAGTACTGTATATACAGTATGTACACTGTATATGAGAAAATTAGAAATTACTTAAACGTAATTATTAATTCATCTTTTACTAAATAATAACAATAAAATAAAATAAAATGTTAATTTTTAAATATATAGTTTTTAATCATTTTCATTTATATTTTTAATGTATTTGTTTCAAATGTTTCAATAATAGTGTGCAAAATTGTTTCACTATGTTGCATGTTTAATTCAGCGAGTGCTATCAAGTTATCATCTCTGAAAATATATAACTTCTGGCAGTCCAATCGAATAATTAATCAGGAAGGAAAATTTGTGGACATGTAAGGTCAAGTCTCTGGTAGTGCTCTGATTATATACTGCATATTTTGGAAAATGTAGTTGCTCATCCGGGTAATCCATGCATGCAGAACATTTGCATACTGTGCACACTATACATACTGCATTCTGCAAAATGAGTATGAGTAGAATGGTAGCGTCATTCCAAACAAATCCACTGTTGTTCTGTATGTTTCAGTTTTAAGATGTACCTGTAGACAATAGTTAATCCTTTCAAGGATTGTAGAAAAGTTTGGCCTGTCTTCTGGTTGATGCTGCCAACTCTGTGTCATTATCCGGTACCTAATTTATCCACAAAACAATAAAACATTAGTTTCACTTCACTATGTATGTGTTGCATGTGTGTATAAAATCTCTAGAATAAGTAGGTTATAGGTTTTCTGTCACAGCTTAGTATACAGGTAATATTAGATTAAAAAACTGAATAATCAAATCAAATCTCCAGCTGATCATGTTATTATTGTTTAGGACAGAAATCGTCACTGTTACTTTTATAACCTCCATTCCCTGATGGAGGGAATGAGACGTTGTGTCGATGTAGTGACACTAGGGGTCACTCTAGGGAGCCCCAAACACCTCTGCTTTTTTGAAAAAAGGCCAATGGGAATTGGCGAGTGGAATTTGCATGCCATAAATATAAAAGGAGCTGGTATGCAATCACTCATTCAAGTTTTGTGCTGAGGAGCCGAGACCAGTTCCCGGCCATTTCAGCGGGTAGTTCAGCGTTGTGGCAAGAGGGACACAACGTCTCGTTCCCTCCATCAGGGAACAGAGGTTATGAAAGTAACCATGACATTCCCTATTTGTCACTCACTCAACGTTGTGTCGATGTCATGACACTAGGGTTCCCTATAAAAAACGCCACAACTATCTGAACTGTGTTACGTGAACTGGCAGTGTGTGAAGGGCAGACCGCTGTGTGCCTCATAGCCAGCGCACCAGGCCATCACGTAACCTCCCCCAATGCTCTTATGAGCATCAAATGGTCCTTCAGGAACAAGTCAACTGCCCAACAATAGGGACAGGCTAGCCCAGCCGAGGCCTCTTTTCCTCTTTTTTCTCACCAAAAATTTTCTCACCAAGGAATTTGTCAACCGACTGGGAGCCATAAGTGTCTATGTCGGGGGGTGTCCCTCCCAACAAAGGGGGCACAAAGGGAGCTCCCCGTAGACCCCAAAGGACTACAGAGAGGTCCCATGAGGGGACAAGGCACGGTCTGGAGGGATTCAACCTCCTAGCACCTCTCAGGAACCTGATGATCAAGTTGTGCTTCCCCAAGTACTTACCATCTACTGCATCCTGATGAGCCGAAATAGCAGCTACATACACCTTCAAGGAGGAGGGGGACAGCTGCCCCTCCAGCCTCTCCTGCAGGAAGGAAAGCACCAATCTGACTGCACATCTCTGGGGGTCTTCGCATCCGTAAGAACATCACTTAGCGAACAGACGCCACTTCAAGGCATACAGGCGCCTCGTAGAGGGAGCCATAGCCTGAGTGATCATGTCTACCACCGCGGGTGGCCACTTAGTTCTTCCACATCCCATCCAAGGGCCAGATGTGGAGATTCCAGAGGTCTGGTCGTGGGTGCCAGATGGTGCCCCGTCCCTGAGAAATTAGGTCCTTCCTCAGGGGAATTCGCCGGGGGGGGGGGCTGTCGCGAGGAGCGTGAGATCCGAGAACCACGTCTTGGTGGGCCAGTAGAGTGCTACTAGGATGACCTGCTCCTTGTCCTCCCTGACCTTGCACAGGGTCTGTGCAAGTAGGCTCACTGGGGGAAATGCATATTTGCGTAGTCCAGGGGGCCAGCTGTGTGCCAGCGCATCTATACCGAGGGGTGCCTCGGTCAGGGTGTAGCAAAGCAGGCAGTGGGAGGATTCCTGGGAAGCAAACAGGTCTACCATTGCTCGACCGAATCGACTCCAAATCAGCTGGACCACCTGAGGGTGGAGTCTCCATTCTCCCCTGAGGGTAACCTGACGTGACAGCGACAGTTGAGGTCACTCGGGATGTGAGTGGCTCGTAGCGACTTGAGGCGCTGCTGACTCCAGAGGAGGAGATGGCGGGAAGTTGTGACACGCAACGGAAGCGTAGACCACCTTGACGGTTGATGTATGCTACTGTTGCTGTGTTGTCCGTCTGGACCAACACGTACTTGCCCTGGATCAACGGCCGGAACCTCTGCAGGGCGAGCAGTTCTGTCTACAACTCAATGCAGCCGCAGGCCAGTCCAGGAGCCGGCGGCTGTGTGCCCGTTGCATATGGCACCCCAGCCCGTCTTGGAGGCGTCTGTGCCTGGAGACCTGCTCTAGGGGAACCCCTACCTGTAGAAATGCAAGGTCGGTCCAAGGACTGAAGAGTCAGCAACAGATCGGCGTGATGGCCACGCGATGTGTCCTGCGCAGTGCTGAAGCGGTCTCATATGCATCAACCCGAGCGGTGTGGCCGCCACTGAGGATGCCATATGCCCCAGGAGCCTCTGAAAAAGTTTCAGTGGAACCGCTGTCCTTCATCTGAATGTCTTCAGACTGTGCACGCTCGTTCGTGAGGCGCGCCGTCATTGAGACTGAGTCCAACTCCAAACCAAGAAAAGAGATGCTCTGAACCGGGGAGAGCTTGCTCTTTACCTAGTTGACCTAAAGCCCCAGTCAGCTGAGGTGCCGGAGCATGAGGTCCCTGTGTGTGCACAGCAACTCTCGAGAGTGAGCTAGGATTAGCCAGTCCTCGAGATAGTTGAGGATGCGGACGCCCACTTCCCTATGCGGGGCAAGGGCTGCCTCTGCGACCTTTGTGAAGACGCAAGGGGACAAGGACAGGCCGAAGGGGAGGACCTTGTACTGGTACGCCTGGCCTTCGAAGGCAAACTGCAGGGAGGGTCTGTGTCGAGGTAAGACCGAGACGTGGAAGTACGCGTCCTTCAGGTCTACTGCCGCGAACCAATCTAGATGCCGGACGCTCGCTAGAATGCGTTTTTGTGTCAGCATCTTGAACGGGAGTCTGTGCAAAGCCCAGTTCGGTACTCGCAGGTCCAGGATTGGTCGCAACCCACCTCCTTTCTTCGGTATGATGAAGTAAGTGCTGTAGAACCATTTCTTCATCTCGGCTGGAGGGACAGGCTCTATCGCACCCTTGTGCAGAAGGGTCATTATCTCCGCACGCATGGTAGCAGCGTTCTCGCCTTTGACCGAGGTGAAGCGGACACCGCTGAACCTGGGCGGGCGCCTGGCGAACTGAATCACGTAGCCGAGTTGGACGGTCCGGGTCAGCCATCGCGACAGGTTGGAAAGCACGAGCCACACGAGAGGTCGAACTCATCCTGAGACGAGCCGGCGGTCTCATCCGAGAGCCCGACTGGGGCAAGCGAGTGTGCTGGGGATGGGAGGTCCGTGGGGGGATACCTGGCAGAGGTGGTCCCATTGATGTCCCCAAATCAGCCCCAGTGCTAACTGATGCGGCCTCAAACCCGTTGGTAGAAGGACTGGTGCGGGGAGCCGCTGGGGTGGCTTGCTTTCTTACGAATGCACGAGCCCACTTTCCGATGCTGCGCTCGATAGCTTATCAAGCCGCGACCGCAACGTTGCCATGGTCAGTTCTCGCAATGAGGACATGACTCATCCACGAACGATGTCTCCGCGTGGGCAGTGTCCAGACACGTAAGACAGCGATTGTGGCAGTCAGAAGCGGAGAGATAACGACTGCAACCAGGAATAACACACAAACGGAAAGGCATCTTTAAAAAGACGTTCCGTGTGTGCCACACTTTTTGTGAATGAAAATATACTCTTTTAGAATACACTCTTTTATTTTCACTCTGCCGAAGTGCCCAGGGGCGTTCTCTGCACTCCACAGGTGCAGAGGGGGAGAAGCCGCTGAAATGTGCCGTAAATCCAGCAGTTTTGAGGTGCGTCTTTGGAGGGAATTGAATTCAGTGCACTGAATACAACCGCTCGGCTCCGAAGAGAAAGTCTGAATGAGTGGTTGAATACCAGCTACTTTTATACCCATATGTCCAGGGGAGTGGCATGCAAATTCCACTTGCCAATTCCCATTGGCCTTTTTTCAAAAAAGCAGAGGTGTTTGGGGCTCCCAAGAGTGAACCCTAGTGTCACTACATCGACACAACGTCGAGTGAGTGACAGATAGGGAACAAATAGTTCTTGGAATTTCATTAAAAAACCAGGGTTGTGTAACACTTAGAATTTAATTGATACTGGCTTTTTTTAAATTTCAACTCAGTTCCTGTATTTGATTTCAGCAAACAGAATACAGAATTTCAAAACAGAATTAAATGGAATGAAATTCAAAGAAAATCATATAATTGCTGCAAGTGTAGTTTTTTCATTATTTTTTTATTACATTTTATTTTTCTGTATAAATTTCCCATAAACATGTTATCATACATATCATACACACAACATATGGGGTATTTCCCCAAGATACAGTATATATACAATTTATGTATTGTTCATTATGTTTACTAATTTAACTTTTATTTTATGGACATCACATGATTGATGAACACTTTATTCCCTAGTAGTTACCGTTTACTCCAAAAATGGAACCGAAAAACATGTAGCAGGCTTTCAAGATAGAAACCTAATACTCATTTTGTTGTTGTGTTGGACTAATGAAAGTCAAAAGTCAACACTTTTTTGTGGCTGTGTTGAATTTCTTTGATTTGCAATTTAATAAATTAATCTTCTTATTGTGTAAATTCCAATTCCAATTCGAAAACCTGTGTGGTGTGGCCAATTCAAATTCCAACTCATGAACTCATGAACTATCCTTGTTGAGGACTGGATTTGAGTTTCAAAGTAAACTAAATGCATCCAAGAATGACAATGACACATTCTTGGCATTTAAGACCACAATGTACTGAGATCAACATTTAACATAATCTATTATATATGTTGTACAGCACAAATAATCTAAGCAGTTGAGGTAAACGCCCACTCACACTGGCCCCGGGCAGTTTTTGGGCGGGTCCATCCGGCCTCCGTTAGTAACAAACTCCAGCACCTCTTGGTTACTGCGACTCGGGTACGGCATGTAGCCCAGCGAGAAGATCTCCCACAGCAAAACTCCAAATGACCTGGAAAACAAGATGAAATGAGAGAGGATAGTGTAGGATAGAATGAGATGAGAGCATAGTAATTACAGAGAATGGAATTAGAGTTTGAAAAATAGGGGTGTTGCCATGGTCTCTGACAGAACATATGGTGACTGTGAAGCAAATGAAACTGAGAATATTTTAAATAAGTTATTATTTCACAGCACATATTTTCTCACCATGTGTCAGTTTTAGAGGTAAAGATCCCCTCCATAAAGGCTTCGGGAGGCATCCATTTGACTGGCAGCATAGCACGGCCTCCTTTTCTGTAATAACTGGCTCTGTGGAAAAGCACACATTCCCAGACACAAAGAACAGTAAGTCGATCTCAAGACACTGTTATGAATGCCAACAGTAGATAGATGGAGAGATGTGGAGTGACTTATCAAAGGAATATTTCAGGCTGTTGTTCCTGACCTGTGTGACTTTCTTCTCTGAAACACAAAAGGAGATGTTTATACCAGAATGTCCAAGCTGTTCTTGTACATACTGTACAATTATAATAAATGGGGACCACGGCTGTCAAGCAAGATTTTCAGTGAATAATGTCGGTTCCTCACACAAAGCTGTTGTATGGCTTCAGAAGACAGTAGTACATGAGTTGTATGGTCTAACTGTAGGATACTTTTCTGTTAAATTGACAGCCCCCGGTCCCCTTCCATTTTCATTGAATTGACGAGAGCAGCTTGGACATTCTGCTAAACTTATTTGATCTCCCACAGAAGAAAGGAACTTATACAGGTTTGGAATGACATGATGGTGATTCAATGGTGACATAATGTTAAGTTTTGGGTGAACTATTCTTTTAACTCCAGTCGCAGGTCAAAGACAGAATGACAGCAATGAAAAAAGCCTGTCCATCTGTGACTTGCACCAGGCCAAAATGCACCAGTATTTCCTATCGATTGTTCAACTTGTTCTTTAAATTTCTGACCTGATCCCTAAAGCAATAACTCTAACTGTCTGCTAAATGAAGTCTGGGATGAACTGCATAAAGCTTGGCTTTTTGTCAAAATAAGAGGTAGTACTATAAAACTATTCCATTCATTTGTGAGTTCATTGCTCAAATCATCTATTACAGCATGTCCACCTCCACTTGGCTGGAATTAAAGGTGTCAAAGAGGCAAGATTACTTAAATGTATATGGAAAGTGACTGACCTAGTTCATTTGTTCATGCCTTGCTTAACTTGCAAGTTTGACTCTTGACACTTGACAAGCTTAATAAATTAACTAACATGCTACAACTAAGTCAAGATATTTTTTTTTTCTAGCACTATACAAGTGAGCCATAGCAAGTAGTTATACAGAATCGAATGCTTAATGTGTTTGGATATACATTCTTGTTTGTCTTGGAATAACATTCATATCAACCAGTCAGATTCTAGGGTTAGTGGCTTGAGCAATATTCTTATCAACCTATCATTTCCCTCTCATTTTAGTGGTTGGTCGCAATTGGGGTTAGGGATTTGTATTAAACTTCAGCACATAACTTGTCCTGAAAATTTTGTACTATAGACATGAATGGTACCTCAAATTGTGCAAAAGGTTTGCTTGTATTTAAGTGACTGAATTACCATTTTAACCTGGCGGTGATAAAATGGGTGAACAAATTCCATAGTCTTACACTGAAGAAGGGACTTGAGTCAGTAAGCAAACCCCAGAGCACCCTAGAAACCACCCAGTACACCCTAACAAATGCAAAGTAAAGTCCTGGATAGTTGAGAGAACACACTATCTGGCAGCAAGGCTTGCATGGGCAAACCTTACATTTTCTTCCAAAAATATGAAACTCGTTTTACTTACACCGAGGAAAAAAAAAAAATGTAATGCAATTTTTCCTAGCACATGTGAGGAGTTATGTGCACTTCTTTGGGGAATGAAGTTTAATGCTTGACCTCAGTTTGTATTTCCTTTAGAGCCAAGAAAATAAGGTAGAAACAGTGATATAAATGTTATAACAGTGTAGTTGCTAAATGTTATTCATGTGACATTCATTTTGAAGTCAAGTTGAATGAACTGATACATTTGTGTATATCTAGCAAAGGCTTTCTTGTTATACTGACATAAAATGTCCATAAATTGAATTCACTTAAAAAGTGTAATGCAAAAATGCTACGTATATATCCAAACAAATAATTTTTTCAGTGTAATTCTGTCAGCATGTATAAAACATCCAGTAGTGCCTTATCAGACTAGAGATCCTACTCATTTCCCATTGTGCGGTCACAGTAAGTCTGAAACTGTTTTCCTCATGCAGAGTTCATCTTATCAAGATCTAGCTCCAATATTTGGCCCTCTGCTGACAACAGTGAAAAAAAGAAAGTGAGAAGAGACAAATAGGTTTGGCTATTTTTTTTATTTTATTTATTTTTTTGCCATCAGCTATCCTGAGGCTGCTAAAGCAATAATCTTGTGGTACTATGCTGAGCATTCATCACAAAACAAAAATGCGAGACTAAGACAGATGTCCTGCCTGTAATCTCTTAAACAAAAGCATTTTCTCTTTTGATAAAATCTTGGTGCCTCTGGTGTTATCAGTCTCTGGTTCTATATAAACCAGTGTGGTTTTCTGGGACACAGGCAGCCAGGTCTGCTCTACCTGCGCAAGGAGAACACACCTCACATACCAACATTACGCCTATGTTTTCAGCAATCTCACTCATGCGAACTCAAGGGAGAACAAGTCTGAGGCTCTTTGAAGTATGAAATCGAGAAGATCATAGAAAACCTTTGTATTGCTGCCGTCTGCCTGGTCCCTGGTGGGATGGTGTGCTGCCACAGGCAAGGAGAGGGGGCAAGAAACATGAGACAGGGGAGACAAAGTTTGGGATGATGGAGACACCATTCATATCAAACTCAGTGTGTTGGATAAACCAAAATATATTATTCAACAATGCTCACTCAGGCTTGTTCTGCAAATGTTAATATCACAAAGAACAATCTTTGTATTATATGTGGTCCATTATTATTCCCCCAAAATTTTATTACAATAATGTATCATAATGTATTTTATGTTTGAGTTTTCCCATTTGAGAATTCCAATTATTCTCAGTATTGACTCTCATTAGATTCTCATTTCTGTATTACAGTAAAAAAAAAAAAAAAAGTAAAAATTAAATACAGCTTTATTTTTGTATTTAAATCTGCATAAGGCCTTCAAATAGTATAACGAATACTACCATATTTATGTATAATTATTTTTCAATTTGAATAATATTTCTTTATTTATTTTTTATTTAAAGTGATTTTGGGGGCAGGGGGTAGGGCTTAATTATCATGGAAATAATATCACAGTGCAAAACAACGCAGTGGTCCTAAAAATAATTGATTTAAAACATTTTAAAAAATATGACAATTTGAGAAATGGTGAAGAAGTATTATACTTCTTCACCATTTCTCAAATTGTCATATTTGTAAAAAAAAAAATAATTTAATGAATATTTTATATATACTGTATATACATATATACTGTATATACTGTATATATATATATATATATATATATATATATATATATATATATATATATATAGGTCGGAGGATTTCAAGGTGAATTATGAGGCAATATATCTGTAAGTTCATGATGCCATGTGTTTCCATACCTGTAGATGTCTCTGGCCATGCCAAAGTCCCCAATCTTGGCCACCCTTCCTGGACCTTTGCAGGTCAGCAGACAATTCCTAGCAGCAATATCCCTGTTAACAAGAATAAAAGAGTGATTATTTCAACATAGAATATAGCCAGCAGACACATTGTCTAAGTCTAATATTGGCTACAGTATTTACAATAAAGTGTCCAGTTAGACATAGATATTTTAATCTGATATTGTTTAAATCATGCCTAACACTAACTCCAGCTTTGCTACGTAGCTTTCGATTTTGAAAGCTTTGAAAATGATTCAGACTATTCTGAGTAACAATGTTTACTCTATACAGGTTATGCGTATTAATTTAATTACCTATAATGCAGTTTCTTTAAACCGAGCCAAACTAGTTGGAAAACAGAGATACAAACGGCGGTGGTTTTTTGGGCTGCCGCCCACAATTTTGCACACTCAAATTAAAAAGCTCATCATTTACACATACTGTGGAACAATTGCAAAAAATTGGTCAAATTTTTTAGAGAACTAAAAGACTCCAATTATTCATAAATAATATTGTATGTGTTTCTAATCTTATAGTAAACAAACTTTTTTTTTTTCTTTTTTTTTTTTTAAACATTTACTTGAGGTAGGTTTAAAAGTGGGTACTTTTTACTCTCACTCAGATCAATTTCTAATTATTTTTTTTTTTACTTTTACTTCTTTACAATGGGTGGTGTTCCTGTCGTTACATTACTGGGTTACATTTTAATTAATATTTCAAGATTAAAATCTCAGCTTCAATTTAAGGCAGCATGCTGAGGTAAGTTTTGGCTCTAATGCTGGGCTTTTCTGTGTAATGAGATGGTCATTTTCAGGGTGATTATGTAACTGGGCTCTTATGACATAGTTTTTTAAGTGTACATTTTTAAATCAGTGAAGCAATATATCAGTGCACTTTGTCCCGCGTTCCGCGTGTCATGAGCAGTATTTATGCATTTACCCTGTGCCCTTGCGGTGGTACTGGAAACTATCGCAGCTAATTCAGGCGGATTAACTGTATAAATCCATGTAAACATCCAAGTTAAGTGTAAATAAATGCCATTCGCGTGATCGACAACTTGAGCGCGAACAGACAGCATTTCTGCGTGCACAGTGAAGTGCGCGGGGCGCACGCGTGAGATGTGTTGGCGCGAGGCAATCGTATGGCGAATAGAGTGGCTGTGTCCGAAATCGTTCACTCATTCACTATTTCCTATATAGTGAATGGCAGTTAGTGCACTATATCTCAGCAGTGAGTGAACGAAACAGTGAATTCGAAACACTGACGTAACACCGAGTGTCAGAGCTCTGGACTTCGCTATGCTATCAAATTGCTTGAAATAAGAGAGGGGGACATCTACAGGGAGAGACTGAAGCAGGTAGTTGAATTTTGGAATACAATTCATTTTAATAACATTAACCTTCCCAATCATCGATAAATGTAATGAAGCCCACCTGCTGACATCGCTCGAAAAACTTTTTATTAAAGGGTCAAAATTAACTCTAACTAAATCAGACAAATTTGCTGGGAATAAAATCCCCAAATACTTAATGCCCTGTTTGGGCCACTGGAAAGCGCCAGGCTGGAAAGCCGTTTCTGGGCAGTATGCTGTCAGTGCCAAAGCTTCGGATTTAGACCAACTGACTTTGTATCCTGAGAACTTGGAAAAGGAATTAATAATTCTGTGGAGGCAAGGCATAGATCTAGTAGGTTCAGAGACAAATAATAAAATGTCATCAGCATAAAGCAGAAGCTTATGCGCCACACCTCCCGCTGTCACCCCTGGAAAATCATCCTCCTTTCTTATCGCAGCTGCTAATGGTTTCAGGGCAAGACAGAACAATAATGGGGAAAGAGGGCAACCCTGTCGAGTGCCCCTATCCAGAGTAAAATAATCTGAAATTAATCCATTTGTTTGTACCGCTGCTACAGGGTGTTTATAAAGTAACTTAATCCAACCAATAAATGTACTCCCGAACCCATACATTTCCAAAATCTTAAAAAGATAATCCCATTCTACCATATCAAACGCCTTTTCAGCATCAAGTGAGATGGCAGCGACCGGATATTGATCATTCGCCACTGACCACATGATATTGATGAGACGCCAGATGTTATCAGAAGAGCTACGGCCCCGAATAAACCCCACCTGATCTATATGTATAAGAGATGTCATAACCTTACTTAATCGGTTAGCCAAAATTTTTGACAATATTTTTACATCTAGTTGGATCAGGGAGATTGGACGGTAACTTTTACACTCGCTTGGATCTTTGTCCTTTTTAAGAATCAGACTGATCCGGGCTTGTGTCATGGTTGGAGGAAGCTTTCCATTCTTTAATGATTCAGTATAAACTTCTAACAAAAGTGGAGCCAGTTCTGTAGCATAAGATCTAAAAAATTCTGCGGCAAAACCATCTGTCCCCGGGGCCTTGCCTGTAGGTAGGGACTTAATTACCTCATCAAGCTCCTCCAAGGTTATCTCAGAATCAAGAGAGTTTTTTTGCTCAATCGTCAGTTTAGGAAGATCTAATGGTTCCACAAAGTTTCTAATATCTTCATCAGTAGATGAAGACGTGGAACTATAAAGATCAATATAAAATTCTTTAAAGGCATTATTAATATCAATGGCTGAGATAAAAATCACCAACAGATTTCACTGAGGGAATGGTAGAAAGAGACTCTCTCTGCTTTATATATCTAGCCAAAAGCTTCCCTGCTTTGTCACCTGACTCAAAGTATGACTGTCTTGCCCTGAATAACCAAAACTCCACTTTCCGTGACAAAATAGTATTATATCTATATTTCAGTCGGGTCAATTCTCTGAGGCCCTCAGCTGACATACAGCACTTCAGCTCTGCCTCTGCACTTTTAATATTTCCTTCCAACACCACGATTTATCGTGCTTTGGATTTTTTGATGAATGAGGCATACTGTATGATCCAGCCCCTAAGAACCGCCTTAAGTGCCTCCCAAGCCATGCCCACAGAGGATACTGAGGACCAGTTGGTCTCCATATAAACACTGATTTCAGTCTTTAACATTTGTTGGAAATCAGGATTTTGCAAAAGGGATACATTAAGGTGCCAACTATATGATTTATTTTTCTCTGTATGTGGCATCACCTCTAAACTCACCAGGGCGTGATCTGAGACTAAATTTTTCCAATTGAACAATCCACAACAGATGAAATGAGGGATTTGGATATATATATATAAAAAAAATCTATTCTAGAATAAATCTTATGGACTGATGAAAAAAATGTATAGTCCCTACCAGATGGGTTTAAAAGTCTCCAAATATCTGTAAGACCAAGATTTTTACACATCCTGTGAAGCGTCAATGTTGCTCTAGGGGGTTTACACACTTTTGCTTCACTGTGATCAAGGACTGAGTCCATCAAAAGATTAAAGTCTCCTCCCAATATTATACCATGAGGGGTGCCAGCGGTTTGCAACATCCCTTCAAGATCTATAAAAAAGCCCTGATCATCAGCGTTAGGTGCGTAAATATTAGCATAAATCAACCTTTGCCCTTGAATTTCAGCTAAAACAATAATGACTCTCCCTAATTTATCTTTAGTCTGTTTGAGACATTTGAATTGTAGATGTTTATTTACTAATATAATGACTCCCTTGCTCTTGAGCCAGCACTAAGAAAAATATGTCCACCCCATATCTTCTCAAATTTTTCAGCTTCCTGCGGGGAAAGATGTGTTTCTTGAAGAAACACTATATCATATTTCTTATGTTTAAGAAAAGTAATAACCTTCCTTCTTTTTATGGGATGCCCCAACCCATTCACATTCCATGTGGAGAGAGATAGTACACTCTAGAGATAGTAACATCTGACATTTTGATATAGTAGGAAAAATATATTGTGTGTCAAAAACAAAATGATACAGACCACATTCCCCATTAGTGAAACAATCAAACCCCGAACTTCCCCCTGAACAAAACAAACAGAAAAAAGAAAAATGTGCGCATTAACCCCGCGCACGAGAGCGCCAACCGGCGACAATCCCTCTAAACTCAAAAGGTCCATGAACACCCACAAGCCCCCACGACAACTTTGCCATCAGATTGCACAATTTTGCCTCACAAATTTGTGAGGCAAAATTACATAACAGAAAATACTTTGTAAAATAGACCCAGAATGAACACAAAGAATGTGTAGATTCATTCACAGAACTGTCCCAAAGGTGTGATCTTCCACAAAACAAATTCCAGCTGATATAAAACGTTCAGATATGTTCAGTGAGCTGACTGTTATGAGTTCAACGATGTAATCATTCCAATGTCCCGTAAAAAAACTCAACAAAACAAACTACAGCCAGCAGGAGGAATAAGCACGAAGAACAAACAGATTAATCCACAGCTGTTCCAAAGGAGTGTTATTCAATAGAACAAGCTCCAGCCCCTAGGCGGAACCAATACAAAAAGAAACAAATCCGGCATCCCAGTTCCCGGGATGGTTGAGTCAATTCACTTGGAGGCTGCATAAACGTATATACCATGACTTATACAATCCGTCAACTTTATAAAAGACATCCTTTGTATGAGCATGTAGATATTTTGCGGTCATCTGTAGTGTCCACTCTCAAACTGGCTGGGAACTTCAATGCAAAAGTAATCTTTCGTCAATGCAAAAGTTTCTTTAAGGAAAAGTGTTATTCACAAAACAAGCTCCAGCCGCACGGCAGAGCCAACGCAAAAAGAAAAAAGAAACCAAAATGTCGCCCAGCTTCCTCAAGAATAAGTACAGCAAGAGAAACACATGAGAAACACCCAATGGTTTACTCACCCATTGATTCAATAAAAGACATTGCCTGATTGGGACATGTAAATACTTTGCGACCGACCTTCGTTTCTATTCTCAGTTTGGCCGGAAACATCAGAGCAAAAGTGATCTTTCGCCGATGTAAGAGTATCTTACATTCCTTGAACCGATCGCGTTTCTCTCTTGTTGAGTTCGCAAAGTCCGGGAACAAGAAAATATTATGGTTCTTCAAAGAAAGCTTCCCTTTGCTCCTCGCCTGGCGCAACACAAGATCTTTATCGGGTGATCTCAGAAATCTGGCCAGAATTGTTCGGGGCCTATCTCCCTCAGCAAATCTGTAAGCTGGGACTCTGTGAGCTTGCTTGATTTCCAGCTTGTGGCCTGTTATGTCGAGCAGTCTCGGGAAAAGCTCATCTAGGAATTTCACCATATCTCTGCCCTCCTCATGCTCAGGAATTCCAACAATTCGAACGTTATTCCTGCGGCTTCTATTCTCAAGATCTTCAAGCTTTTCAAGGAGATGTTCCAAATAAACATTGGTCGTGGGCGGATTAGCGGTTAATTCCCTCTCCGAAGATTCCAGACAATCGATTCGTATCTTAACATCAGACACTCTTGTAACTAGCTCAGAGAATTTTGTTTCCATCGCCGTAATTGATCGACGAATTACAGCGAGATCCTCCAAGTCAGCAAGAATCTTCATCAACATCACCGACATGTTGGACAACTGACGCTGGATCTCCTCTCCCGCCGCGCCATCCAAATCAAGTCCCCGGTCTGTAGGCCTGTCAGGGCTTTCATCCTGAACATGAAAGTGTCTTTTAATGTCTCCAGAGCCTGAGGATTTTGACTTCTTTGCCATGTTTTGCACCAAAGAGCAATTGTGTAACTAGATGTATCAAAATTCACCAGATTATAAATTTAGCAAAGTGCGCAGAGCTCGTCGCTCACACGTCTGCTTCTTGCATGGCGTCACGTGACCCCCCTGAATTTTCCACTTCTTAATAAGTGATTGAACAGTACTGACTGGCATTTTCAAGGTTTCGGATATCTTTTTATATCATTTTCCATCTTTATAAAGTTCCATTACCTTGTTACGCGTGTCTTTTGACAGTTCTTTTCTGCTCCCCATGGCTCAGTATCTAGCCTGCTCAGTGCATCCATGTGAGAGCTAACAAACTCATTGACTATTTATACACAGACACTAATTGCAATTTAAAAAGCCACAGGTGTGGTAAATTAACCTTTAATTGCCATTTAAACCTGTGTGTGTCACCTTGTATGGCCAAACATTCAAGGATATGCAAACTTTTGATCAGGGCAATTTGGGTGATTTCTGTTATCATTATGATTTAAAAAGGAGCCAAACAACTATGTGATGATAAATGGCTTCATATGATCACTATCCTTAAATAAAAGACAGTTTTTTTTGTTTGTTTGTTTTTTTGCATGATCAGCCATATTTTCAAAATCAATGCCAAAATTTCACAATTTCTGCCAGGGTATGCAAACTTTTGAGCACAACTGTATAGTGGATTGGGGCGGTTTCAGACACAGCGAGTGTTCCACGACTGGGGTTGGTGCCCTACGCACTAGGCTGCATATATGCATTTAGAGAGCGGTGGTACTACTGTACAGAACTAATAATCTAAATGCTTACGACACTGAAAACTGTAACTACACTGAAATAAGAATCCACACAGGACTGCAAAAGCAATGAAATAGTGAAAGAAGGCATTAATAAAGCATGATCTTGATTTGGTTTAAATTTCAACATTATATATAATGTCCTTGTGGGATATTTTCACGTTTTCACTGTAATAATTACTAGAAATGTTTCCAAACCTCTCTTATTGACAAATTCATCCAGATCTGACAAGAGCCCTTAAAGGGATAGTTCACCCAAAAATTACAGTTCTCATTATTTACTCACCCTCATGCCACCCCAGATGTGTATGACTTTCTTTAATCTGCTGAACTCAAATGAAGATATTTAGAAGAATTTCTCAGCTCTGTAGTTCCATACAATGCAAGTGAATGGGTGGTAACATTTTAAAGCTAAATAAAAACACATAAGTCAGCATAAAAGTAATCCATAAGACTCCAGTGGTTAAATCAGTATCTTCAGAAGTGATGTGATAGATGTGGATGAGAAACAGAGAAACAGATCACTTTCACATTCTTCTTTCTCACATTTTTCATTTTTGGGTAAACTATCTCTTTAAAGTGATAGCTCAGCTATAATTTAATATTCTGTCATCATTTCTCTACCCTCATGTTGTTCCAAACCAGTGTGATGCTTTGTAACACAAAATATGTTAGACAGAATGTTAGGGACTGACAGTCTCAGTCACCATTCACGTTCAAAATATATAGAAAAAGAAAACACATTCACTGAAAGTAAATAGTGACTCAGGCAAACATTCTGTCTAATATCTCCTTATTGTGTTGCATGGAAGAAAGAAAGTCATATGGGTTTGGAACAACATGATGACAGAATTTCCATTAATAGTAATAATAATAATAATAATAATAATAATAATAATAATTATTATTATTATTATTATTCTGTAGTACGTTAAATGTCTATTATTTGTGAAAGTAACGCGTTACTCACTACTTGAGTACTCTTTTAATTGGATACTTTCTTACTCTTACTCAAGTAATTATTTATGTTAGTACTTATACTTGAGTAATGTTTTTTTTTTTTTTTAAGTAATTGTTCTTTTACTTGAGTACAGTTTTTGGCTACTCTACCCACTGACTATATGGCAGGAAGCACTAGCAATTGTCACATTACATCACAATATACAGATCTGAAATGTAGATTGCGCTCTAACACATTTTAACCCTCAAAGATGTGCTCTTCCATAGACATTCAGTCTAATATTCAGTTCAAGCACCACCCTTGTTATTTCATTGAATATCCTAGCCACTGAGTGGACTAGAAGCTCAATCTAGGTGTCATTAGAAAGCTGATATCCTGATAATATAAAATTTTATCATCAATAGTTGAAAACATATGTTTCTGATGATTTGTTTTGCATGCTTTTCCTTCTGGATTGCATATTTTGTTCAGGACATCTAAGATAAAACATTGGATTATTCAGCCAAGCAAGCTCACAGACAAGTAAACAATGGCAATTTTTATTTTATTTAATTTTTAGAAAACTTCCTAAGGTGAAAGCAGATGTATATATACAGCAGCAGTTATTGGAGCATAAACAAGACGCTTGTATTTGATGACTTACAGAAATCATATTTCAGTTTGTGATTCTTTTTAAAATCTTTCAAACTGTGGTACTAGGGCTACAAGAATAACTATGCAGTCACATGAGAATGAGAGCTTTCATTTGATATATGACTTGTCCATTTTGGTGCTATCTGAAATACTTTTATTTTAATATAAATATTTCTACCTCATTACCTCTAGGGGGTGCTAATTTTCAATGCAAATGTTTTGAGGCCTTATTTTGTTATTTTAAGTATGCCTCATATGCCAGACTTATGTGTACAGATACTTTAAATTGTAAGCGAAAACTTTTATAATATAGCATAGGTCCATATTTTAAGGGGTTCAACTTGTCCATTTTTCAGAAAACTCTTATCTTTGTTTTATTTATCTCGTTTTAAAATATGTGGCCATATTTGCACATTATGTTATTGTTATATTGCATACAGCAAGATTTGGCTAAAATCACCAGTTCCAGTCTGATTGGCTGGGTTTTGCACAATTACTGGGAGTCGGGTGCACAGGTTTTTATCAGTTCGCCAGCAAACAAAACTGTTCACATTCAGGAACCAGGCTGCTAAACTGCGCCTTTCCAAGGAATAACTAGTCACTGTATTTTACTTTATAAGTAAGCAAAATACCAATATATTTTGCTTTGTTCTCAGAGTTATATCTGACACATTTATTATAAAAAAATAAAAATAGATGTTGGTCAGACTGCCTCTGTCAAAGTGAGTGGTTCTTGGCAAGAAAAATCTGTGGACTTTATAGTGATATTGACTTTATAATGACAGTCAAAAGTGTGACTCTACAAGACTATTTATGTCTCTGTTGCCAGTTAAAGTCCTCCAAAAGATTACTTTTGGGAACTATTTGAAGACATTTGATGTTACAAACCCAATATCTTCCAGTTGTAGCAACTGTGAATTGTGGGTGAAAAAATAAAAATAAATAAATAAAAAGAATGAGCAATGTCTTTGTGTTCTGAACAAATGTTAAAGCTGAACATGAAGACCCAGATACATTTTAAACTCTGTGAGAATTAATCTTATAATGAAACTACAGATGGATATGTGTCTCAGTGTCCCTGATCTACAGCTGGATTGATGACTGGACTGCTTTTCTGGCTTAAATGAGCTCCAAGTGAAATAATTATTATGCCATTCTGGATGAGAGTGTCTAAAAGAAGTAGAACTCCCTCTGGTGCCAGAGGAGAGCAAGAGTTACAGTCAAAGAGCATTGAATTTGTGCTGACTTTGAAAAAAAAGTGGACCATCAATATGTTAGATTATAGGTAACCATAATGTGTTGGGGAGTCAGTAATTATACCTGTGGATGAACTGGTTCTCCTCTAAGTACTGGCAGCCATTGGCTATGTCTCGGGCTATGTTGAGAAGATCCACCATAGTTAGACTGGATGGGTGCTCCTAGAAAGTAACATAACAGAAGGTCAGAATGCTGAGAATCTATCCTACCTTAATATGGTTTGCTGGATTAAGCTTTACTAAGCTTGACTTCAGATGGTCTAACTAGTATTCCATGCTGGCTAAACTGGTGTTCAGCTGGATTTGTCAGGTGACAAGTGCCTTAAGCCTCTCTAAAACCGGCAAAGTAGACCAGCCTGACCAAGCTGGGAGACCACTCGGGACCAGCAAACCAGCTTACACTTTTTTTCCAGTATGGGGAATAGTCAAAATATCAGAATGAAAGGGAGATGCACTGACATTACAAGATACAAGACAGAACAAGAGTACAGAACCAAAAAAAAAAAAAAAAAAAAAACTTTGCAGTACACTAATCATTTACAAAAGAAACAAAGTTAAGTAGGACACAATATTCTAAAGTGAGGGAAAAACAAATCATAGTCTAAAATACAAACAAACAAAGTGGTTTATAGTTCATGCAATAAAACAGAGAACAGAGTTCTTTATACATATATATGTGTACTCTTACTAGTCTAGGTCTAGTTTCCCTCAGGAAGCTCTTGAGATCTCCTCCAGCCATCAGTTCCAGTAGAATGAAGCGAGGCAGAGCCTGGAGACTCACCCCGATACACCGCACAATGTTCTGGTGACTAAACTTGCTGTCAGAGGAAGACAAAAAGAGAGTTTTACCCCTTCACCATACCAGTGGTGGGTTTGGCTCTCTTGCCATATGTCTCTAACCAGTATGGTGTCTCTAAACATGTGAAATGTCATATCCTATGTGCTTTTGTGTGTTTAATTATAATTTTTACCTGATTATAAGAGCTTCCATGAGAAAATCCAGCTCATCCTGTTCTGAGCACACCTCTGGAAGGGTCTAATCAGGGAATAATTTAATCATCAAATCTACACACATCACCAAACATGCACACACAAATTTTATTTTTAATCAAAGGCTCAGTTTGAACATCTGTAAGATTAGGTAGAAGCATATGTGTTTTGTTTATGAAATCTGCTTTTGGATTTAGTGACCTGGGTCCCATATTTGGAATGTGGCCAGATAAGTTTCAGGATAACTAGGCATAAAACTGAGATACCTACAAAAAACCTTCAGGAAAAACAAACAAAAAAGCAACAAGTACTATATACCATTAAAATTAAAAGACCATTTGGGGTTCCTCATGTGCGACATCTGCAGAAACCTCCAGGCACCGTTTAAATGAGTCTCAAATATCGTAATTACTGTTATGTACTCGAGGAAATTCAAAATGTCTTTCAAAAGCCTAAAAGCATATCCCTTATGATGGGGTTACTGAAGGAACAATTGACAGTACTTATGGGGCTTTTCCACTGCACAGTACAGCTCGACTCAACTCTGCTCACTTTTTGGGGGTTTTCCACTGTGGATAGTACCTGGTAACTGGTGCTTTTTTTAGTACCACCTCGGTTGAGGTTCCAAGCGAGCCGAGCCGATACTAAATGTGACGTCAAAACCCTGCAGATCACTGACTGGTCAGAGAGAATTGTCACTACCAGCGTCACTGGATTTGCGACACGGGACATCAACCCGCTAGTTTTAAAGTTAGCAACAGCGATAGCAATATAATTTGTTCACGTGACTTTCGAATTGTAAAAAGAAATGGCTGTGCACAAAACCACGCCATGCTCTATAAACGAGGTGCAGATGTTCCTCTCGTTAGCGATGAATGAAACGACGTGAAACAAAAAGTCTTTCAGGAAGTGTCTCAGCTGTTGGCCACCCACGGCTACCACCGGACCAACCAACAGTGTAGGGAAAAGTAAAAAAAAACTTAAGTGACTACAGAACCATAAAGGACCACAACAGCCAGAGGAGTGGTTCAAACAGAAGAAAGTGGAAGTGGTTTGACCAAATGGACACTATCTATGGCAATAGGACCAGCGAGCCGGCGAGCAATGGGAGGGAGAGTGCCCTGGACTCGGCCACGGCATTGTTGGAGTCCACGATGGAGGATGGTATGTTTTGTTACGTTAACTCTATATTCTGCTTGAAAGCTTCACTTTATTTAGTTGACCAGCTACTGGAAAGCTTGCTTCTAAAACAGTTTAACTGTTACACTTGTGTAAAATCACCATGCAACAACTGCTTTATGCAGCACAATGAGCTAGTAGCTAACAGCTAGCGGTCGTGTTATTGTTTATGGTCAGTAATGATTGTGTCGTGTTTAAGATGATGTCACAGCAGTAGAGGCGGCACAACTATGACGATCAGCCTATAATCCCACCCACGTTGAGGCGGCACTAAACTGCAGTGGAAAAGCAAGCTCAGAAAAGTAAAGCGAGCAGAGTCGAGTCGAGTCGAACTGTAACGTGCAGTGGAAAATTGCCATTTGTGTTCTTTAGAGTTATTGCAGGAAGTAAGAGTAAGTTTCTCAATGAACTGAAAGAATGCCAGGAAGATCTTCAAAGAGTTATGTTAGAGTGCCATCTGAGGAACTCCAAATAATGCCTCGAGTATCTTTTCATTTTTACAGTGTACCATCAAGGTGGTCAGGCTGTTTAACAAGCTGTTTTGGAACATGGCTACCAACTAAACAAGGTCACCATCAGCTGAGCCAAGGTGGTCTATTATCAACGGCCAAGGACTACCATGTTGGTGTCGGCCCCACCAGCTGGTTGTCCAGCTGATTAAGTACCTAAGCCAACTTCCACCAACATCGACCAGTTAGAAATCATGTAAAACTTTAAAAGCTGATTTTCTAGATTTGTGAGCATTGATAGAAAGCAATATTTTTTTAGCATTGAAAGGTAACCTACCAGCGAGCTGGTTAGAGTATTTGCATATGTTCATCTGATTACACACAAGTAGATAGATACACTTCAAGCTTGCTTTGAAAATCAAAATAAAAAAATCCCAGGTTTATACAAGTTCAGAAACATTTAGAGCTAACCAAGCAAGCCAAGCAATAACAGGACCCTAAGCATTGAAAGTGATTATACAAATATTGTTTAGTAAAGCTCAGTGGATTTTATTTCTTCTATAAATAGGGGGTGGTGTTTTCACATAAAGTATTATTTAGAGCATATTTTGTAGATCTTACCTTGACTGCAACCTGCATAGGACTAGGCTCCCCTGGTATCCCAACAGCCAGCCCTTCATAGACCTCCCCAAAAGCCCCATGACCCAAACCTCTACAAGCAAATAAATATACATTCTGAGAATTGTCATTTAACTGTACACTTTTTCTCATATTTTACAATCACAGTCATTTATGATTGTTTCAGATTTTATTTATTAGAAAATTCAGACTTAAAAAAACGTCTCGGTTATGTACGTAACCTTGGTTACCTGAGTGGGAACGAGATACTGCGTATGAACGCTATGGGGCATAATGTCACATGGTCTGAAGACCTTATACAATCACTGCAATTTATTGGCTGATGGCACTTAAGCGACACCCCTATGGAGCTATGTCAGTAAGTCAGAATGGAAGGATGCAAAATTGGTTCCCTTTGCCCCCAAAAGCAAATCTGAAAAATCGCCTGTGTTTCGGCACAATCTGAATATGGAAATAAGCGTCCTTCAAATCTATTATCACAAACCAGTCCCCCGGCTGTACTTGTGACATTGTTTGTTTCTGCGTCAACATTCTGAATTGACTTTCATTAGAATGAAATTCAAACATCTCAAATCCAGAATGGGACGCAAACCGCCATGATATAACCATGCTCAATTGTTTGAATAACCCATTTTGAAACGTTTTGCAACTGCTGCCAAGCCGCTAGATGGGCAGACAGAAGAATTAATGCATGGCTCTCTCCTGTAATGCAACGTGTAACCACTAGACTGGCTTAATTTTGGCGACTGTTCTGCAATCAGCAGCACAGCGGAAGGAGACCCCTGTGCCTTCGCTACTGCGGCCTATTGAATGAGAGTAAATAATGTTTTGCCTGTATTATATTCAGGAATACATAAAAAAATAAAAAAAATAAAAAAACATTCTGAAGTGTCTACAGCAAGGATACTCATGGAATAAAACATCTTCCCTGGCATGTTAAACGGGGAAGAATGTAGGGAGAATTGCCTTTATTATTTCTAGGCATGTATAAAAGTCGCCCTGAAGTGTGTATACAGCAGGGACGCTCATGAAATAAAACATCTTCCCTGGCATGTTAAATGGGGAAGACTGTAAGGACAATTGCGCCTATTATATCTAGGTATGTATAAAAGCCACCCTGAAGTGTGTATACAGCAGGGATGTTCATCGATAAAACCTCTTCCAAGGCGGGGAAGAGTCAGTGAACACGGCGGATATTGGGAACAAGCTGGTCAGCTACAATGGCCCCAGCATTCCTATGGGGGGACAGCATGTGGTGCTTGTGACTGTGTGTTTTGTGTACACTTGTGCTTGTTGAACAACGGATTCTGTTACACATGCCTCAAGACCCTTGGTCATGGAGACAGAGGCTGAATTCGGGATGCAGTCTCTCAATGTTCACTCCCCAGCGCAAGCTGCAGGGTGAAACTGAATTTATATTATAATATTCGGTTGGCGGGCTTTCAAGGCATGTACAACGGCGAACTCATCCTGATACTGACTGAAGGGCAAACGGAGGAAAACGGATACGTTTAAACAGTCCAATTTCGTTAACTGAATGGGAGCTCACACTTCATTACACAGCAAGCCTGTCAGGCTCATGTGTAGACCTATTTTTATTGTACATTGAGTTATATTACACGTGCCCCGAGACCCTTGGTGATGGAGGCAGAGGCAAAACTTCAGGTGAAAATATTCAACACTCATTCGCTAGTGCAAATTACGGGGGAAACGGAGCTAAATTGGTGTACTGAAAAACGGGTTAGACACTAAACCGGTCCCAGCATATACAATAGGGGAACAACATGTAGAGCTTGAGACAAAGTGCTTCGCGCATTGGTTCGCCATCACTCAGTTGGGGAATATTCTCTTATTCTAGCCCCTTCGTTCTGCGGCCGGGCTCACCGGTCCATGCAGGATCCCCTCCACCGCGAGCAGCACTTCGAACAGGGAGGGGAGTGAGGCTGCTCCTCCATTGCCTTATTCATGTGCATTCTCCCAGAACAACACAGAAAAAGACAATAGGGACAAAGGGGCCCATTTTGTTTCCTTACCGTCCAACATCGAATTCTCTCATACAGCGTATTTTGATGGTGATGGCTCACGTCGTGCATGGCTCGCACACACGTTGTTCGTCAGAAAATGGCAGCCGAGCTAGGTCTCAGAGCATGTCCGATGAGATTACACTTTCGCTCAGGGGGAGGGCGACAAAAAGAGGAGGATTCCGGTGTCTGTTTGCACTCCTATGTTCTCAGACACAAAGCCAAAATCCCAAATGGCTCCAGCACACAGAGCTCAAAATCTGGAGGCCGTATAACTGGAACAAGTGGGGATAATGCCTCGGGGTGAGAAATTGCAAGCCTCAACAAAGCGCCGTTGTCCTCGTTGGCCCCTTGTAATGTTTGGAAAACCACAAATTGCTCCTTACGTGTTTGCCACTCAAAAGGGAGAAAAATAATCCTCATTTCAACGTGATTCGCTAGAAACAAACACAGGCTTAGACAATTCATGCACTGAAGAACACATAATCTGACTCGATGGTACGAAAGTGAGCACCTTTATGGAGCCTGTGACGTAGCTCCCTAGGGGTGTCGCTTAAGTGCCATCAGCCAATAAATTGGAGTGATTGTATAAGGGCTTCAGACTCAGACACGGATGGTGTCCCATAGCATTCATACACAGCGCGAGTTCCTACAAAAGGGGACTGTTGTCAACCCTTCTCAGTCAATTGCAAAAAGGTGTTCAGACTGACAGTGATTTGCAGCGGCAAAGCAACCAGAAGTCATTTATTTTCAATGAGAGTTAGATATTTAAGGTGATGTGAGTGACAGTTACCATTGATGGTGTACCAAAAAGGGGAACAGCAATATGATGCATTGACTACCAATGAAAGCACAGACATTGGAGCTCACTTGATGGACAGTCCTATGAGAACACCTGATAGTAACCAACAGTAAGGGGACTTCCAGTGATTTTATTGCTGTCAGTGTGAACACATCTTAACATCTCTGACTTTAGTTGTACATTCCCAATCCTGGTCCTGGAGTACCTCCAACACTCCACTCTCCCTGATTTGACACGCCCAACCTAGGTCATTGGGAGCACTCCAGGACCCGGATTGGGAAACTGCTTTAATCAAATAAACAGCTTAGAGTTGGCATTTTTTGCTAACCTAGTGAGAGAGATATTACGCCGTGGCACCTCCTTCAGGTCATTGACAGAAGCAGTCTTCCCACCAAAGCAGTAATTGGGGTTGTAGTCGGTCATGATTGTGGAGGCCCTCAGTTTGCTCAGCTTACAATCAGGACTCTGAAGCTCTAACTGGATGGACTGCAGCTCCGTGTGTTTACGTCTGTACACTGGATGCACAATGTGACATTTTTTTATTGTTTGAAGTTTTTGTAAGTGATGTTAGCCATTCTGGAACTTCTGCCAGACACTGAATTAGGCCACATTCACACTAATATGTTTATAGTTGAAAACACATTTGATTTAGCTGAACGTACGCCTCTCATTCAAACTGGAACTATGTTTTCCTCCACCGAAAATGGAGACTTTCGAAAATGCTCTTAAATACTTTGGAAAACAATGAAGTTAGAAAACCGATAACAGTTTTCAACTGAAAAATTAAGTGTGAATTTAGCCTCTCAGCTTATTGTTTGCCATAAATGGGTGCCATGCCTGCACAGATTTATTCAAATTGTCCTCTGATTGGCTAAACAAAGAATCTGACTGTGACTTCCCATCACTTTTTAGTTTGCTGTATACAGACCCTAGGGCTGACACAGTGACAGGCATGATATTTCAGGACACTTATTTCAGTGATATCTGTCAGGTAATAGGGACATTTTTTGAGGTCCATTCCATAGACAAAATGCTTAGAGCACCTTTTACATTGGTTGGTTGGAAAAGAGTTTGCATAATAGGGTTGTTAACATTTTCACTGTTGGATTTTAAGTGTTCAAATGAGCTACGTACCTGAATGGACTTTGTAACAGATTTTATACGTGCAGAATAAAAGCAAAAACATTGGGGACATTTGTAGTGCAAATTTGTGGTTACTAACATGGACAAATCTGAAATGTCATACCCCAAAACTATCATACCTATAAACATGGTGGGCCTGACCCACGCAGTAAACACATTAGTGCGGAGTGTGGAAGTGATTTATTCATAAAGTGGTAATCGACAAGGCTTGTCAGAGTCCAGTTAACAGCCCATTTATCACGCGTCTATTCTATTTATCACTCGGAGGCTGTTAGTAGAGCGTAGATGGACAGATGATGTGTTAGGTGTGATGCCAGAGTGTGTGTTTGTGTGTGTGTAAACCTGTGGTAATGTCTGGCGCAAACAAGATACAAAACATGAGTTAGATGCAGCCTCATTTCAAAACTTCACAGCTCATGTTATATGGGCACTAGGCCTGTCGAGATTATTTACGATAACCACAATCGTTGTGCATGTTAAATTCCAATCAATTACATATGTCCAACCAAAGAAGGAAATTTTTTGCAATATATACACTGGCGGTCAAAAGTTTGGAATAATGTACGGATTTTGCTCTTATGGAAAGAAATTGGTACTTTTATTCACCAAAGTGTTATTCAACTGATCACAATGTAAAATTACTACTACAATTTGAAAAAAAAATATTCAGAACTTCTTAAACTACTTCAAAGAGTTCTCATCAAAAAATCCTCCACGTGCAGCAATGACAGCTTTGCAGATCCTTGACATTCTAGGTTTCAATTTGTCCAGATACTCAGGTGACATTTCACCCCACACTTCCTGTAGCACTTGCCATATATCTGGCTGTCTTGTCAGGCACTTCTCACGCACCTTACAGTCTAGCTGATCCCACAAAAGCTCAATGGGTTTAAGATCCATAACACTCTTTTCCAATTATCTGTTGTCCAATGTCTGTGTTTCTTTGCCCACTCTAACCTTTTCTTTTTGTTTTTCTGTTTCAAAAGTGGCTTTTTCTTTGCAAACTAAAGACTCTTGTTTAGTTGTAACTGGGCCTTCCACATCTCTTTCTGTCCTTATTAGAGCCAGTTGTCCTTTGTCTTTGAAGACTGTAGTATACATTTTTGTATGAAATCTTCAGTTTTTTGGCAATTTCAACTATTGGATAGCCTTCATTCCTCAAAACAATGATTGACTGATGAGTTTCTAGAGAAAGCTGTTTCTTTTTTGCCATTTTTGACCTAATATTGACCTTAAGACATGCCAGTATATTGCATACTGTGGCAACTCAAAAACAAACACAAAGACAATGTTAAGCTTCATTTAACGAACCAAATAGCTTTCAGCAGTGTTTGATACAATGGCAAGTGATTTTCTAGTACCGAATTAACAATGTAGCATGATTACTCAAGGATAAGATAATTACTTTTTCAAATAAGGATGGTGCTGTTTTTTACATCAGTAATGTCCTGACTATACTTTGTGATCAGGTGAATGCCACTTTGGTGAATTATTGTACCAATTTCCTTCCGAAACAGCAAATTCTGTACATTATTCCAAACTTTTGGGTGCCAGTATATATATATATATATATATATATATATATATATATATATATATATATATATATATATATATATATATTTTTTTTTTTTTTTTTTTACCATGGTCTGTTTAAATATTTGATTCTGATTGGTTGGAATGCATGCATTAAAACCATTTAATGCACAAGTAGTTCCAGTCAGTTTTAATCACCGTTCTATATTAATGCAACTACACTACCGTCCTCCATAATTAGACATTGCAAGAGTTTTATGCCTATGTTGTGCCATAATTAAATCAACTGTGAAGCGGTACAGGAAACACGGAAAAGACAAGAGTGTTCATCTGCCCCTGATTACACACCCAAAGCACTTGTGAGTAAAGTATGGTTTGAAATTCAGTTGTTTTGCATGAGGGGGAGAGAAGGTAACCGGGAAATACCAAATGCGTCTTTTTCACTGTCCGGCAAGACAATTTATATTGTAATATGAAAAACATCACATAAAATTGCTGCGCTGCTCAACCCATGCTGCTAGAGCTAACAGCAATCACACATTGCTGACTGAAGCTCTGAAGGATGGGGACTGTTTCATAACACGTAACCTTTTGCTGTTTTTTAATTGTGCAAGACCACATCGCAATTTCATTCTTAACTCACTTGATCGTGCAGCCTTAATGGATACCATATGGATGTCTCATAGGTCAAAGTCTTCAGGATTAGAGCATTTTGGATGATTTTCTCCTCGTCATGTACAAGTAAGTGCTACTTTTACAACTGTCACATCAGAATAGCTGGTTTTTCATCATTATTGTGAAGATGACAAATATATGGTATGGTTGGTGTGGCTATCTTTATGAGGACTCTCCTTAGACATAATGATTTTTATATTGTACGAACTATAGATTCAATCCCCTAACCCTACCCCTAAACCTAACCCTCACAAAAGAACTTTCTGCATTTTTACTTTTTCAAAAGAACATCATTTAGTATGTTTTTTTAAGTGATTTGAATTATGGGGACACTACAAATGTCCTCATAAACCACAGTTATAGCATAATACCCTTGTAATTACCAGTTTGGAACCTAAAAAAATGTCCCTCGTAAACCACCCAAACACACACACACACACACACACACACACACACACACACACTTATAATAATATTATCAATATTATCATTCTGCCCTGTGGAATATTTGCTTCTAAAATAAATATTTTATTTATATTTTGAATTAATTGTGAATAAATTACTAAATACATATGTGTATTAAGCTGTAATTGTACACTTTAGCTCACATGAACAAAATGCATTGCTAATCACAATGGCAGTATTTGTATGACAATTCATCATCAGCCAAAATGTCATTATCCTGACAACCCTAATGGACATGTGAGTATTTCTAGGATTATGTTCTTTGTGTTATTAGACATGGTTACACTTGCTTTTCTGTGATCTGTTAACAAGTGCTGTATTACCATTTTTCTTTCCAACACCCAAAAAAGCAGCATAACGTTTCCACAAATTACTTGGCTCCAATTTTATGTTTTGGTTAGCCTCGCTTTAAAGTCTCTGAGCAACTGTGAAAGTATCTTCATGGAAAGAATTTGACATGCTCAACTCACTGATCATGACGCCAGACACAGCCAACAGCAGAGCGGCAATGAGTGCAGAGGTCCCCACAGACAGACCCAGTGCCAGATGCGAGAGAGATGGCTGGGCAGGCAGCATAGACACCTCTACACAACACACAACATCAAATATACAGCTCACATAAGGCAGGTAGAACTCAACTGGGATTTCACACTTGTGCCAATATGTGCCAGCCAGATGAGAAGGGCTTCCCCAGCTGTCTCTTGGTTCCTTCCAAGGTTTATTTTTCATCTACTAAACATCTTATGGAGTTTTTCCGGAGTTTTTCATTGCCACTGTTGCCTTTGGTTTACTCACTGAGGGGTTTGTAAAGCACTATTCTTTGCACAGCAGCTGTGAATCAATATGCATTGTGAAAAGTAGCATACTTTATGTCATGTTTTACACTAGAAGTAATTAAGCCTGGGTAGTCAGGTTTTGAGAGTTCACACTACATTTGTAAACCCTGGGTTAACATTTTTATGTGCATTTTTATTAGGTTAATATCACTGATTGGACAAGTATAACTTGACCTTTTGTGCATGTTCATCGCTGAACTCAGTTAACACGTTTGATGTGACTGTTTGACATTTTTTCAGTCAGTCAGTCATGATCAGTTTTACTCAGATGCAGAAACTAATCACAAAATGTATTTTTAAAAACTGTCCTTATGTGATCCATGGAAGATCCAATGGAGAGCAGATGGAATTATCAGATTTGCATGTATGAACAGATTTGCATATACAAAATATTTTATATTTAATGAAGCATCAACAAACAGAGTTGTACAATGGGATAATTTTTTTAATTTTTTTTGGAGAACAAGCTAGTAAATGGAATTACAGTTCAGAGTGTTGACCTCTTTAAGTCCGTAAATGTAAGAGAATTGAGTTGGGTTTTTATAAAGGTAAGTGCCGTTCTAGAGAAATAACTTTGTCATTCCGAGAACACTTTTCCCAGACATTCATTCCAACATTGTATGAGCTAGTTGTTCATCTAACGGTGCTGAAGTGTGTAATGATGAACTCACCAGTAGAGTTGATGCAGGACACTCCGTCTGGGGCCAGCGAGAGATCTTCATCGCAGTAACACACTGTGCCCTCATAGGTCTCGTGGCAGTCTCCCAACTCGCAGTGACTGCAGTTCTGGACTGGGTTGATGATAACTTCACCGTCAGATTCCATACCTGAAAAAAAAAAAAAAAAAAAAAAACTTGTATGGGATGCTGTGTCATAGTGCTTAAATGAAATCCCAGTGAAATCAAAATTGGAGTATTGTGGCTTTTAATCCATGTCTATTACCTATCCGGACATCTATATGTTAGTATACACCTGTAAGTTTACAAAATAAACATTTAGTGTAGGTCCATATAAAATCCATTTAATGTATTTTTTCTATATTCAATTTAATTTTTTTCCAAATTTCTCTTTTTTTTTTCCGTATTGTTTCTGAATTCCATGTTTTACATTTTTTTTTATTTATTTATTTTTTACATTTTATCATTATCATCATCAAAAAAAACAAAAAAAACAACAACAACAAAAAAAAAACATTATTGAACTTTCATCAAATTAATACAGAACAATTACTTTTCAACTTACCATTGCATTATTTTTATTTTTTTATCAAATTAAGTGCTTCTATACAGATCCTCACAGCACAATCCAAAACACAACATTGGAGATAAATTTTTGTCAAATACAGTGCTGCACAGCAGAACATCACAGTATTAATGAAAGCATTGATGAAAACGTTATTCTGTACAATAAAAACATATTGCTTAAATGTGATGTAAATATTATTATTATTATTATTTATTACTACACTGAATATTTAATTTGACTATACAGTGGTTATGTATATCTGTCACAGTCTCTTCAGTTTCACGCATTTAGTTAAACTGAGTTTTTATTTTGGCAGGAAGCTGAATGAAACACTTTCAATTTGTTTGTTTTGACGACAGCTTCTCACCTCTGCATAACCAGTGTGCTATATGGCTTAATGTGCTTATTAAACCACAAAAGGCTGTGACTTATTTATATAGTCGGCATGTGCTGTGTGCTTCAAGGTTAATGAGCGCTCTGCTCTCTGTCATCTACACACACAGAGCAAGCATTATACTCATGAGGTTTTCAGTGTATGAGTGGCTGGCTTCACACATTCCTTTTGAAGTAGGGCTGGGTGCAGATTTCCCAATTTTATTCTATTCTGATTCACAAGTTTTGGATTCAATTCAATTTTGTTTTGATTCAAAAATAATTTAAATGAGTATATTTCAGTTACAATGTCAGTTTTGCTTGCTTGTAAAATAAATTATCTTTCAGCTAATGCCTTACAAAAAATCTAGTTGCCACAAATTTGCTGCTAACTTGCCTCATTATTTTCATGCATATGAGCTTTGTGGCAAGATCTTCATTGTCGCCAAAGGTTTGCTGCAGGTTCACCACTACCAGTGAAGAGTTGCAAACTTCTGGAAAACATCTGCATTTGCAGCAAGTTTGCGAAAAATTTTCCAGAACTCAAAATTTTTTGTAAGGGATGCTGTTTATTATAAAGGGTCATTCTAACTTTCTAACATTTACATTTATGCATTTGGCAGACACTTTTATCCAAAGCGACTTACAGTGCACTTATTACAGGGACAATCCGCCCAGAGCAACCTGGAGTTAAGTGCCCTCTCAAGGACGCACTGGTGGTGGCTGTGGGGATTGAACTGGTAACCTCCTGCTTATCAGTTATGTGCTTTAGCCCACTAATTAAATATTAATTTTACAAATTATATTTTATCATTAGTTTTTTATCATATTGGTAAAATTTTGTGGGGGGTGGGAGGGGGATTTGTGGTGATGGCCTCCTCATAGTCGCCCACCCGCAGATGGTGGTGCCCTAGGCTACCACCTTGTTCGCCAATGTCTAAACGGCCCTGATGACTGGATTCTGCAATTCTGTCCATGTTTTCTGCAATGCGGAAACCACAGGGCCTTACATTTAGTGTATATTTAATGAATTTACACTTCACAGAATTTTGCTTCCAGACAATACCTTAAAATTGACTTCTTTACCAGACAGTGCTTTACCATCACCCCATGCTGTGTGAAAATGTAAATTATTTGAAGTGTTGAACTAAGTTTGGCAAATGCACTAAAGCTAGCTGCAACACATTGTGTGCCTTTGAAACATAATTTCGGTTTGCTGAAAAATAAAATAAAATATTGTTCCTTAAATGGCCGAGTGCATAGTGCATAATGTAAGTGCATAGTGTACAGTGCACACAACTCAAGACTCTACTGTGTTACCTTTAAGTGGCTCCAGGTACATCTCACCATCAGGGCTTATGAAAGATGTGCCATCATCTCCGTCCTGTCTGGGATCATTATCCAGCGAAGCGCTGCCCCCTATGACCACGGAGGTTAGAAACAAAATGTTACGAAATATGATTGTAGCATACAAAATGCAGATATATTTCAATCTGGTAAAATGTAGCTTGGCACATCCTTATATAGGTGAAGTATGTAATTTATGCATCACTAGCATCACTAAACAGAATTGCACAAATAGTGTTTTCAAACAGGTTTCCCAAACACTCCCTCTGTCTTCATTCAGATAGTCCCACCCCAAACTCACACCATTGGTTGAAACAATGTTACTACTGTATGTTGGGCTGTTTTGGATGCTTAAACAAACAAAGCAATGTTTGGATAGTGCCACAGGGCCACTGTGTTTATACATTTAAGGGAAATCAACCTTCAAATCTAAAAAAAAAAACACTTTACAATAAGGTTCCATTCGTTAACACTGTTTTAGGTATCATGAACTAACAATAAACTTTTTTTTTTCAACATTTGTTAATCTGTGCTAATGTTAGGTAATAAAAATACAATTGTTCATTGTTATTTCATGTTATTTCATAGAGCATTAACTAATGTTAACTTATCCAACTTTTTATTTTAAAAATGTATTACTGTATGTTGAAATTAACATTAATTAAGATTATTAGATGCTGTAAAATTATTATTCATTGTTAGTTCATGTTAATTAATGTTGTTAACTAATCTTAACATTTGGAACCTTATTGTAAAAAAGTGTAAAAAATTAAAAATAAAAATCCTCACTTCACCTTTAATCAGTGACAAGGTTTGTGTTCAATCTAACCTCTGTATCCTCCACCTCCTCCACCAGCTGTACAGGCTCCTCCACCACCACCGAAACCCCCACGAGTTTTCCAGCCCATTGCTTGACAGGGCTCCCCACCCTGCCCTCCCAGAACAAGGGGTCTACCGCCTTGAAGAGAAGGGTTACTGTCATTCCAGCCTCCACCACCCCCTGAAACAAATCACAAATGTCAATGGACTGAGAATTGAAACGGCATGTGTTCCACTTTTCAGTTTTTCATTGGCTAATTAAACTTGAAGGCGAGCCATCACAACAGGTTACAGTTTGAAAAAATTAAATAAAAAATGCTTTCCCTCCATCCACTAACAGATCTGAAAACACATGTTTGAAACCAGAACACATACAGATATTTCTGAGGATGTAACTGTCTATAGAACATTCCTGTTCCCCAAAGCAGTACAGTGCTGTTGCGTAACATGAAAATGCTGAGATAAAAATGTGTCAAATTACTTCAGACATTGAACATGTCCCATTTTGCCAACTCTCAAATGGTTTCCAAGCAGCACATGTTTTGCAAGTTTTTCAAACCGAGATGTTGGTGTGTGACATCACACAAAAATGTCAGCACCCAGGGAGATGTACAAAGTAAGTGATTAGCTTTCACTTTTATCACATAATATCGATAAATGGGTCAGATTTCACTAAATGAATCATGCCAATCAGGTAATGGTGCAAATACTGTCAAAATAATTAGTGCTGAATGCAATTTGCACTGCACAATTCCCGATCTTGCAGGTCAACACTTTTAGCGCATTTAGTGTCTGGTTAAACCAGATTGTGGGTACGTATTGAGTGTATTGAAGTGTATGGTCAAGTGCTCATGGAACAGTTGTTTTTTTTAGCCATTTTTTAAAGACAGAGAGGGAGTCTGCGTCAACAGGAAGTTGGGAAGGTCGTTTCACCATCGAGTAGAGTGAAGCCGAAAGTCCAGGAAAGTGATTTGGTGTACTGGTACAAGGCACCGCTCATTTGCCGACCGCAGGTTTCTGGTGGGAACGAAGCTCTGCAGGAATGCTTGTAGGTAAGCTGGAGTAGACCCAGTGACTGGTCTGCATGCCAGCATCAGAGCCTTGAACTTAATACGTGCAGCAACTGGTAGCCAGTGTAGAGAGACAAGAAGGGGTGTAACATATGCTCTCTTGGGTTCGTTGAAGACCAGACTTGCTGCTGAACACTGGATCAATTGCAAAGGCTTAATTGTGCATGCAGGAAGTCCGGCTAAAGGAGCATTACAGTAGTCCAGTCTAGATATAACAAGCGACTGAACAAGGAGTTGTGTGGCATGTTCAGAGAGGAAGGGTCTTATTTTCCTGATGTTGTAGAGTGTAAATCTGCATGATCGGGCTGTTTTTGAGATGTGGCTGGTGAAATTGAGTTGGTTGTTGACGGTTACCCTTACATTTCTGACCATTTTGGAAGGTGTTATATGTAGATGTACTTGATAAGCAAAAGTGCATATTAACTTGTTTTCAGAGAAAATTACGTTTTTATATTAAGAATATTAAGCATCTTACCCCGTTGGCAAATAGATTTCTCTATACTGAACTATACTGAACCATTTTCCAATGGGCTAAGAAAAAAATAAAAATAATTCAAGACCTATTCTCTGAAAACAAGTCTTACGGTAACATTTTCAGTAAACGTATCTTGATTTATGGATATTTCGATATTTTTACTGGAAAACACTGATTAAGAAAATTGTATAACATGTGTAAATGTTACAGTGAGGGAAGTCACAAGAGCAGGATCTAAATGCAGCTTTGTTTAATAATTATAAAACAAAATACAAAACAGGATAACACTGAAACAAGGCAAGACAGGAAACCAGGAAGTGAAACAAAAGGTAAACAAACAGGACTAGAACCGGCGCATGAACTGGATAGAAATATTAACAACCGACAAAGGGGAACAGACATCAGGGCAATATATACACAAGGGATAATTAGGTAAATGAAACACAGGTGAAAAAAATAGGGAACAGCTGGTAGGGAATCATGGAAACTGTAGTCCAGGGGGAAACAGATGACAGAGGCAAAACACAGGGCAGACAACAGTGAATCGTAACAGTAAAAGTGGTGCAAATATTTAGTAAATTTTCATCAAAGTGCATTAAATGTGCATTAAAACTTGCACAACAAATATGTCATGCAAAGAGCCACTGCATGTTACAACAAAGACCAGGATGGAAAAGGTGGGAACAGGTTGAACATACAGTAAGTAGGAGTGAAGGGTTTACACTGGGCTCTTGGGCTGGACCCAAGCAGCAGTAAATAGATCACATTGGGGGATCTGGCCTTTAAAAAGAGCACCACTGATAGAACCCATACTGAGTAATCAGCAGGACACAAACAGGGTGCCCACAACACATGCACACACTTAAACACATGCACAGACACAAACTTGCCTTCAACTGTGTCCACAAACATGCACACACACACTCAAAAGTATGGCACATTATTACTGTACTGTTGCATTCTTCCCATCAGTTAGGTAAAAAGCTTACATGTGCATAATTTCTTTTTTTTTTTTTTTTCTGTGAGGAAATTTCTATGGGTGTATGAACTTGAATGGGTGCAAATTATGCAAAAATATAAATATGCAAACAAACTAACATGCACACAATACATTCCTAGACTAGTTTTCAGACTGAATCTTTTTCAAATGCTCTGCTGTAGGGAATTTGATGAGATCTCAAATTATATCCAGTCCCAGATTGTATATACACAAAGTTATGTGCTGCAAAGTTAAGTTTTCTATAGCCATCCTAAAAATTCAATTAATATGAGCCATGTCTATGGAGGAAAACAGCTTGGAAAAGCATTTTTTTATTATTATTATTATTGCAAACAAGATGCCCTGGTTGACAAAAAACATAGTTCCAAATATCCTGTTAAATCTGCAAAAGTATAATGTATGCTATACTGTATATGAGATATTTTTTCATTTGTTAGCTAGAAGGGCTAACACCTGATTAGTTCAATAATAAGTTGCTTAATTTAGCCTAAATCCTTTATAATACAGTCAGTATTAAAACTGTGTTGAGAGGAATATCAAGGTTACCTGCTGCTCCTGATTTGCCATTACGGCCAGGAATGCTGGGATCCCTGTCCATCACTTCCTCCAGGTTCTCTAATTGGCTGCTGTAGCCACGGCCCCCACCTCCAGCAGCAATCAGTAATGGAATGTGGACTCCATTCTCTACCTGTAATCAATGGAAACAGGAAGTGACCTTACCACTTTGATGTGCAAATACAAAAAGAAACAAAATTCAATATCCAGTTTAAAATCAACATGTGTTTTGTTGTTGTTGTGTTGTTTTTCTGTTTTTTTTAAAAACTATAGTTTATTTTTTATTTAAAAAAATTTTTTTGCAGCCATTTTATTTTAATTTAATGTAAATACTTTTCTTTTGTATTTATTCTATACTAAAATAAGGTATGCCTTATAAAGTATACTCCTATATAAGGTATACCTTTAAAACAATATTTATAAACGAATTACTGCTTTCAAACATTCTTTTAAACCCGTTGTTTATTGTTTAAACCAACCACCGAATCGCAGGCAAAGGAATTTGAGATATCAAAGGCAGTAAATGCTTGCCCTTACGGTTCTCTTCCACACTTCAGTGACATTATGACACCTGGACCTTTAGGGTGTGGTAATCCGCTGCAAAGTTTGGACTGGTCTGTGCATGGAAGAAGGGTGCATCAAAGAAAAATCATGGCACAGAAGGGGTGCTCATGAGCCCACTCCTGAATTATGAAATGACAAATGGGACATTCTGCTGTTTCGTGACTTTATGGAATGAAGGTTATCCAAGACTGCCAATCTGGCCATTGTTGATTGAGTTGATTGAGTTGCTCCTCTCCTGTACTCTGACTGTAATTTTTTTTTTTTTTTTGCCAGTTAAAAGTATAGTCATTTGAACCTCTAGCCCATCATTGTCCTGGAAACCAGAATTCAAAGACATTTCTATGCCATCAATCACATACAAACCCCATGCCTTAAAATATATAAATTACCTTGAAGACATAGGTGGCCCCTCCTCCTCCACCACCCCCTCCCTTGAGCTGGGTTTTGTTAATGGAGGGTTCTTGCTGTTCTCTGCAGATCCTATCCATATTAGGCACCGTCTACGAAATATAATTCCAGAAAATATTTCATTCATCTGTTACACCTTATGTTCCACAGTGTTTTTTTGTTTTGTTTGTTTTTTGTGACAAAATAGTTGAATTACACCATTGCATCCTTTGATAGATACTAACCAAATTCTTCTTGGTTCAATGAAACAACAGCACAAAAGTGGATTGGTAGAATGGTTCACTCACATTAGGACAAGAGTCCTCTCCCTCCTGTCCCACTAGAATATACAGAAGCTCATTCTTCTGTAACATGAAGTCTCCAGTAATGTAGACCCCATGAGACTTGTGAACAGCCAGGACACTGCGTCCACCAGCTGCACCATACGCAGTGATCCTGAACCCAACACAAATAAATAAGTAGTCATTTAGTAGGCATTTAGTTTTTTTTTTTTTTTTTTTTTTTTTTTTGCCAGAACTCTCGATTTTTGTGAGGGCAGCTGTTCCAAAGCCTAGTTATCTGCCTTGCTGCCTTGCCTATGTAGGCAGCTGCCTTCTGAGGCAGCATTGTAACAGAATCTCAAGAGACTAATTTGGAATGCTCTACATAGGTAGTAACTTCTTCATGCATCTTTTTTACTAATATAATATAAATACAGTATATTTTATATTTAAAAGAGCATATTTAGAAACTACATTTCTCTCAACTCTGTCAGCCATCTTGGATGTTTTTGAAAAATTTCACTGAGCTCTTCGTAATGCATTCTGAGACAGACTTATCTGTGAAGGATATATGCGCTGCTGTCTTGGTATTTGGCCAAAACAAGCTACAGTATCTTAGAGGGTCATAATGTTAATTATCTTTAGGAACAGCTTTCTCATCAGGAGCACACCCATGATGTCATGCCATGATGAAATATAAGGGAGATTTGTTTTTCCCCAATTTGAAATGCCCAATTCCCAATGCACTCTAAGTCCTCGTGATGGCGTAGTGACTCGCCTCAATCCGGGTGGCGGAGGACGAATCTCAGTTGCCTCTGTGTCTGAGACCGTCAATCTGCGCATCTTATCACATGGCTTGTTAAGCGCCTTACCGTGGAGACGTAGCGCGCGTGGAGGCTTCATGCTACTCTCTGCGGCATCCACGCACAACTCACCATGCGCCCCACCGAGAGTGAGAACCACATTATGGCGACCACGAGGAGGTTAACCCAACGTGACACTACCCACCCTAGCAACTGGGCCAATTGGTTGCTTAGGAAGCCTAACTGGATTCACACAGCACGCCCTGGATTCGAACTTGCGACTCCAGCTGTGGTAGTCAGCGTCTTTACTTGCTGAGTTACCTAGGCCCCGAAATATAATTTTGAATTTATGAGGGGGCACACATTTTTCAATATACCCTAATTAAAGACAACACCGTTAAATGAGTGTATGGGTTCTGTCATCGTCATCTAAAGGACAGGGTATTTCACAGCTTCTGTGGTCATGTAAAACCCTAAAAGACCCATGCAAATGCACAAGTTTTGTAAGCAAATTAATTTACAGATTAATTAGTTTCATAATAGAGTGGTATATTGTGGGTACTGAACAGAAAACACATGGAAAAGATATAATAGCTTTGTCAAATTTAACATTTAAACACTAAAGTTGTGCATTTTGGTGGGAGTTTATGGTATTTAGACCTTATTTAGATCTAAATTACTAAATTACACCATTTACATATAAAGCAAGCACATTTTATGTTATCTTAACTTTAATAATACAAAAAAAACCCCTTCATTTCAGTAAATTGAAAGTGTCAAAACATCACAATTTGTCATGCATTGGGGGTCTCTGGTGACACCTGATGGAATAAAAAATAAAATTAATTACTGTACATTAAATAACATGTGTACAGTAGATGGCTTCAGTGCTCAATGCATGTGCTGATCTCTCTAAGCTCATATTCTAACAAACTTAATTTCTAGATATTACCACAAGTTATGCATTGTATTTATATTTAGACACACACACACACACACACACACATATATATATATATATATATATATATATATATATATATAAACTATTATTGGTCAAATTGTAGCATTTTATCTAAACCACTTGAGAAGTGTCAGATTTTGCAATGATGCTCCAATATGCTGTCAAACATGACAATGCTCCACAGACAAATATGATTATGTAACAATGAAAATGCAGAGTTATTATTTTGTTACCTGTCATTTATTTCAAACATCAAAATTCTAGCATAAACTTTGTCACACAGGGTTCAGACTTCAACCAGTGTGGTATGTTTGGTATATATATATATATATATATATATATATATATAGAATATATACAGGTTTGTCTACACCTGTAAAACAATCAGTAAAAAAAAAAAAAAAAAAAAAATATATATATATATATATATATATATATATATATATATATATATAACAAATCTGTATGTGTGTGTGTGTTTTCTGCATTGTGGATGTTTTATAGTCTCACCCCTTCATTTATGTGTTATTGTGTTCTGCATTGTGTCTGATTTATTGACTTTTATAAAAAAAAAAAAAAAAAAAAAAAAAAAAAATCTGTATATTAGTCTTTCCCATTCATTCCCTATGGTGGGTCAAAAATGACCCAGAACATCAAAAGTGCTGCTTTATTTTACGATTCCTTAGACTTACCACATCCAGATTATTTAAAAAAAAATTTTGTGTGTGTGTGTGTGTGTTCAGACAGCTAGTGGAGGAAAAGTCACCAAGTCTTGTACCACTCAGATAAAGGATACCATTTTTTTATTTAGAAAACAGCGCACAATGGTTAAAATGCTGTTTAGCTAGGCAGCTCACTTGGTTTTTTGTAACAGCTGAAGACTGTCTTTGCTCATGGACAGGGTATGTGTTCTCTACTGGCTTTGCTAAGTGAGTGTCATTATCAATCTACCTCTGGTACTACCTCAGCAATTCAGCTGATGACATTGGAAATGTGTTTTTTTTTTTTTCCATTCCTCTTGCACCATGGACAAGCAGGCTGCAATTGTGCAGAAGAAGAATGTTTTCCCATTTAATCGTCGAAAAAGTGACTGCTAACCTACTAATGGACCATGCAAGAGCAAGCCATGCATATATTTTCTGAGGGGGCACCAGTAGCAGTCCCAACTCATCTGATGCCCTAGAGACATAGGCCAAACCACAAGACAAAATACACTTTGTGACAACCTAAAAAAAAAAAAAAAAGTAATATGAATTTCGAGTGACTTGTGGGTGGACAGATGATGACAGAATTTTTACTTTAAAGCAAATGATCTATGGAAAGTGCAACTCAATGGGTTTAACCAAATATAGAATGGGTAACAAACACTTTTTTTCCCTTACAATAATTGTGCAACTTAATTATCAAAGACACATTTTATTGATAAGTTGCATTCAAAGTCCAAGTTAAGTTTCTCAAAACTCTGAAGGGGCATGATGGTTCTGTCTGTACAGGAGGATATTTTGGCTAGTGGTGGTCAGGGAATTGTGTGTGTTGTTGTTGTGTGCACCTGTATTTCCTTGTTTCTGGAACCCGCCACATCTGGATGCCTTTGAATGGTCCTTTAGTCCCCACAGTGACATTGACATTGGTGTTTCGGTAGAAGTTACTGCACTGAGATGGTGTGGGACCATCTTGTCCTGTGGCGCCACAAGTGTAGAATGTCCACTTGACAGCTGCAAGCACACACAAACGCACACAGATACATCAATGTTAGCATCAATACAGTCTCACATAGTCAGACTTTTAATTTGCAGCATAAAGTCTGGTCCTCATTGCAGCTTTTTCGGGTCAAAAAGCGCCCACTTAGAGAGGAAGACCATCTGACTGGAATGTAAATTTACCAACCACAGTTTGTTTTATTTTTGCTTGACATTTAGGGGCATGGTTATCTGAAATGGATTATACTACAATAACAAAACTCTGTTGAAACAATGAATTCAAATAATGGTTTAGCAGAGTCTGCAAAATTTTGTACAGTTTACTGATTATTTCAGAGACTTAACCTAAAAAACAAAGGAGAATATATAGTACGTATCTATTTTTACTGGCTAATCAACAACAAAATCAAAAAGATGTTATGTACTATCTTGTTCAAAGATTTGATGCCGCTAACCTGGAAAACGTTGTTAAAACCAGTCACCTTGTTAATATGACTTTGTGTCCAGGCAGACTGATCCGTACATGTGCCCTTTCTTGCAGAAATTGCAGAAATCCAGTCAATTAGATTTGAACTGGTGGTTTTTGCCAGTCTTTGCATGGATCAGATGGTCAGTGAACAGACACTGGGCAGTAAGTGGCCGTGCCATCTGAGGCTGAGACTAGCATCAATAACCCCCCACTTGATATATATAGATCAGCCCAGTTTTATATTTAGAAAAGAAGCAACACTACTGCATTGCTGTAGAATATGGACGAAGGCAGGCTCTTTTAGAGGGTATAAATGGAAAGATACATTGTATGACGTGTTGAGCTGCCTTAGCTGTCAAACAGCCACAGTCAATTTATGGTTTCGTCTTAAAACAAGGATACGAAAGGACTAGACACTTATTCAACATGGAAACCTGTTGAATGTCTTTCACAGACCTTTAAATGGTGAAAAGCACTACATTAAGATATATTTTTTCATTGCTAAAAGTAAAACGCAGATATTTATGAAAGTAATAAGGCTCTGATTGAGTTTAATTTTCTAATACTGACAGTATACAGTATAACAATAAGATATCCTCGGTTCACATCTAAAACACTGAAAGGACTCTAAAGATAAAAGGGGATATCATATATATATATGTTATATATATATATATATATATATATTTTTTTTTTTCCTCTCTTAGATCCATTTATAATGTTAGTAAAGGTTTGTACGACAACTTAACACCTCTCTGACCCTTAAAAATATTATTATTATTGGTATTATAGTTAATATAGTTTGTGCTGCCCCGTCCTTCAACAACTGCAAATCTTGTGAGAGTTTCGCAGAACAAGATATATGTTCACAATAAGTATGTGTCACAATGTGATGCAGGGTTTAATAAATGATTTTTGTTGAAAGACGGGGCAGCACAAACTATACTAGACACAGCAGCAAACCTGCTCCCCATTTCTCAAAGAAGGTGTTTCATAGACAAATAATAATAATAGTAATAATAATAATAATATTTTAAGTGTCAGAGAGGTGTAAAATGGTCGTACAAACCTTTACTAACATTATAAATGGATCTAAGTGAGGAAAAAAAAAAATATGATATCTCCTTTTATCTTTAGAGTCCATTCAGTGTTTTAGATGTGAACTGAGGATCTTATTGCATCACACTGTGACACATATACTTATTGTGAACATATATCTTGTTCTGCGAAACTCTCACAGTATTGGCATTTGTTTCTACTGAGGTTAAGGCATTGATAGGGTCAGGGGGAGAGTTAGGTTTACGGCTAACAACATCTTTGTACACAATAAGTAGGCTACATTGTATTACATGCTTCATTTTTTCCAGTGTAAGTACATAGTAGTGAAAGACATCTAATAGAATGTCCAGCTCTTTTACCTCAAAAGATCAAGGAAAATGTGATTTCTTATGACAACACTTTTAAAGGTTTGTTGCACCACATTTCGGTTTTCTGACATTTAATACTAAGCTGCTCCATCCAAAATATGATGAACAAATAAACATGGAAACAAAGGTTTATGTGATTGCTTGGAAAAAAGACCTCCAAAGATCAGTAATTAGATCTGAAGTGGAAGAAATGTTTGAGTTATAAGGGGCTAGCAAAATATCCACAATTATGGTCTTATACAACTGCCTTTCATTATAGTTCTGGAAGGTTTGATTGGTAGAAAGAGCTGAGTCATCGGAAGCCGGGTGGCGTAACTCAGTCCATCATGATGTTAGCAGCCTGACTCTTTTTTTCCTCATCAGAGGAAGCAATCAGTCAGACAAAGTCTGAGGAAGTAATCAAGGAGACAAAGGCCGAGGGAGCTGATCTGACAGAAGAACATGCTCCCTCTCTCTCTTCATATTGCTGAAGATTTGAGTCAGCATAAGGCAAACTCCTCCATTTGGCTGGGCTTTACTTGCCAAAATGAGGTGCCATGGTGGCAAAGGGAGAAATCGATAGAGGTGGATGAAGGGTAAAGAGAGAGAAAAGAGGGTAAAATTAGAGATAACAAAACCGTGAGTAGAGGAATGGCGTAAAATTGCATTAGTTGCACAATTTATCAAAACATCAAAGCATTTGAATTTGCAAAACTATTTCAATTATCCATAAATCGTGGGAAGGTTTATGTGCTAATTCATTTCCCTTTGAGTTTAAAGAAAACAACAGGCAGGAACTGATACTTTTATCCAAAGCAGATTATAGTGCATTCAAGTTATACATATTATCAGCATGGGTGTTCCATGGGTTTCGAACCCATGACCTTGGGTTCCCTATCTGTCACTCACTCGATATTGCTGTCAAAGTGGTGACACTAGGGGTCACTCTTGGGAGCCCGAGACACCTCTGGTCTTTGATAAAAGGCCAATGAAAATTGGCGAGTGGTAAAAGGAGCTGGTATGCAACCACTCATTCAGATTTTCTTTTCGGAGCCGAATGGTCATGCTCATTGAGCTGAATACTACTGTTCATTCACCTCTGCTGGATCTGACGGCGCATTTCAGTGGCTTCTCCCCCCTCTGCACTGGTGTACTGCAGAGAACGCCCCTGCGCGCTTCGGCAGAAAAACTAGAGAGTATATTTTCTGAAAGAGCATTTTTCCCCTCTAAAAGAGTATATATTTCTCTAAAAGAGCGCACACACGGAACGTCTTTTTAAAGATACGTCTTTTTAAAAATGCTTTTCCGATTGTGTGTTATTCCTGGTTGTGCTCGTTATCTCTCGTCTTCTAACGGTCACAATCACTGCCTTTCGTGTCTGGGCACTGCTCACGCGGAGACAGCATTCGTGGATGGTCATGTTCTCATTGCGAGAATATGTCCATGGCAACGTTGCGGTCGTGGGTCGCCTTCGTAAGAAAGCGAGCCACCCCAGAGGCTCCCGCCTCAGTCCATTTACCCACGGGTATGAGGCCAGGGTGGCTAGCACTGGGGGCGATTTGGGGACCCCAATGGGACCGCCTCCACTGGGTATCCCCCCGCGGACCTCCCATTCCCCAGCACGCTCGTCTGCCCCAATCGGGCTTCCGGGTGAGTCCGCCGGCTCGTCTCACGGCAAGTTCGACCTCTTATTCGCAGCCTGCGAAAGTGATGAGCTCTCGAGCGCAGCATCGTAGAGCGGGCTCGTCCAGTCGGAAGCCTCAGCTGGGCTCCTCCCTTCAGGGTCGCGTCCGGCTGACGCGGAGATGACGACATGCTTTCCCGGGCAGCCACGAGCGTCGGTCAGAGTGGATTTCACCGCTCTTCCCTGAACCCTCGCGGCTCGGTTATTGGTTCCTGGGCTCGCGGCGCCGCTCACAGCCACGCCACGCCCCACCCCCGTTCCTTTCTTCCCTGAAGTGCATGAAGAGCTGACAAGGTCCCGGGAGGCACTTTTTACTGCCCGGTCCCGATCTTTTCAGCTTCCCCGCCCTCACTACCCTCGATGGTGGGGCAGCCAAGGGCTATTCGGCAATCCCCCAGTGGATAAAGGTGCTCGCGGTGCACCTATGCCCGCAGAGCGCCGCCACCTGGTGCGGGTGCCCAAAGCCCCCATCCAAGGCCTGTAGGTTTACTTCGTCTCTGACGGCCAAGGCCTACGGTGCCAAGGCCTATGCTAGCCTCCGCCCTGCACGCCATGGCTCTCCTGCAAGTCCGCTAAGGTGCTAAAGGAACTGCACGAGGGTAGTTCCACCCCGGGATTGATGCAGGAACTGTGCTCGGCGACCGACCTTGCTCTCCGAGCGACAGAGGTCATGGTGTGGTCTCTCGGGTGGACAATGGCCACACTAGTGGTCCAAGAGCGCCACCTTTGGCTCAACCTGGTCAAGATAGGTGAGGCTGACAAGACACGATTCCTTGCTGCCCCATTTCCCAGGCGGGCCTATTCGGCGACACCGTCGAGGACTTTGCCCAGCAGTTCTCGATGGTAGAGCAGTAGATGGATGCTAGCCGAGCATATCCTGCCCCGGCGTGGCTCAAGAACCCGCACCCCGTCTACTCATCGCCAAGGGCGTCCCCCTGCGGTGACTGCACCGTCTCTGTCGCAGTCTGGCCCCTTCGGCCTGGCCCCGGCGTGAAGCCCACCGCAGGAAGCAGACGCCACCCATCTCGCGGCCGCCCAGAACCCGTGAAGGGCTTCAAAGCGCCCTTGAGATGGGCAACCCAGGGACAACGAAACCCGCTGCTCTGGAGCTGGTAAGCAGATCTTCATCTTTTTGTTACCTTTTGCATTTAATTGCGCTGCATGCCCAAGTGGCTGCAGTACTCAAGAGCTCAGCAAGAGCGGTTTCCTTGTTCCCTGGGTCACGTATCCGGTGTGTATGGCTGTCATCATGACCACCGTCCACCACTCTATTTGGCAGGTTTGGCACTCCAGCGGCGGTCTCCCACCCCTGAGCGCCCAGCTGTGGCACAAATCCACCCCCGATGTGACAGTCTCCACGGGTCACGAGGACAGGCCTCTTCCTCCCCCGTCCCAGGCTGTTCCGGGGGTGGTCACAAGGAGCCAGGTAAGTGCTTCGATGTCTTTAGACTCAGCATGGCCATGACGTGGTGTGGCACCTCGAGCTCCACCCCGCCGCGAGGCCCCACCTGCCGGTACATCCGATGACATTGTCCCTTCGGTCCCCCTTGCACGGAACTTGGACACATGGCTTGTGCTTTCCAATCCATCACGAGGGCTGGTCCGGACCGTCCGACTCGGCTGCGCGATTCACTTCGCCGGGCATCCGCCCAGGTTCAGCGGTGTCCACTTCACCTTGGTGAAAGACGAAAACGTTGCTACCTTGCGCGGAAATCGCTACCCTCCTATGGAAGGGTGCGATAGAACCTGTCCCTCCAGCCGGGATGAAGAAGGGGTTTTTTCAGCACCTACTTCATCGTACCGAAAAAAGGCGGTGGGTTGAGGCCAATCTTGGACCTGTGTGTTCTGAACTAGGCTTTACACAGACTCCCGTTCAAGATGCTGACGCGAAAACGCATTCTGGTGAGCGTCCGGCATCAAGATTGGTTCGCGGCGGTAGACTTGAAGGATGCATACTTCCACACCTCGATCCTTCCTCAACACAGACCCTTCCTGTGGTTCGCGTTCGAGGGTCAGGCGTATCAGTACAAAGTCCTCCCTTTCGGACTGTCCCTGTCTCCTTGCGTCTTTACGAAGGTCGCTGAGGCTGCCCTTGCCCCGTTAAGGGAGGTGGGCATTCGCGTTCTCAACTATCTCGATGACTGGCTAATCTTAGCTCACTCTCGAGACATGTTGTGCACACACAGGGACCTGGTGCTCTCACACCTCAGCCGACTAGGGCTTTGGGTCAACTGGGAAAAGAGCAAGCTCCTCCCGGTTCAGAGCATCTCTTTTCTCGGTTTGGAGTTGGACTCAGTCTCCTTGATGGCGCGCCTTACGAACGAGTGTGCCCAGTCGGCGCTGGCCTGTTTGAAGGCGTTCAGACGGGGAACAGCGGTTACACTGAAACTCCCTCAGAGGCTCCTGGGGCATATGGCATCCTCGGCGGTGGCCACCCCGCTCGGGTTGATGCATATGAGGCCGCTTCAGCACTGGCTTCAGACTCGAGTCCCGAGACGGCCATGGTGCCACGGGACACACCGCATGGCCATCACGTTGGTTTGTCACTGTCTTTTCAGCCCTTGGACTGACCTCTCGTTCCTACAGGCAGGTGGTCCTCTAGAACTGGTCCCCAGGTGCGTCGTGGTCACGACAGATGCCTCCAAAACGGGCTGGGGCGCCGTTTGCAATGGGCACGCATCCGCCGGCCTCTGGACGGGTCCGCGACTGCATTGGCACATCAACTGCCTCGAGTTGGCAATTCTGCTCACCCTGCAGAGGTTTCGGCCATTGATCCAGGGCAAGCACATGTTAGTTCAGACAGACAACACGACAACGGTAGCATATGTCAACCGCCAAGGTGGTTTGCGCTCTCGTTGTATGTCACAACTTGCCCGCCATCTCCTCCGCTGGAGTCAGCAGCACCTCAAGTTGCTGCAAGCCACTCACATCCCGGGCAACCTCAACACTACGGCGGACGTGCCGTCACAACAGGTTGCCCTCAGGGGAGAGTGGAGTCTCTACCTTCAGGTGGTCCAGCTGATTTGGAGTCGATTCGACAGGCACAGGTGCACCTGTTGACCTCCCAAGAATCCTCCCCACTGCCCGCTCTGGTATGCCCTGACCGAGGCCTCCCTCGGCATAGATGCGCTGGCACACAGCTGGCCCCCTGGCATTCACAAATACGCGTTTCCCCCAGTGAGCCCACGACCTGCTCCTGCTTGCACAGGCTCTGTGCAAGCAGGAGCAGGTCGTCCTGGTAGCACCCTACTGGCCCGCTCAGATGTGGTGCTCGGACCTCATGCTCCTCGCGACAGCTCCCCTCTGGCAAATTCCCCTGAGGAAGGACCTTCTTTCTCAGGGAAGGGGCACCATCCGGCACCCGCACCCAGACCTCTGGAATCTCCATGTCTGGCCCCTGGACAGGACATGGAAGACCTAAGCTGTCTCCCACCTGCGATGGTAGACACGTTCACTCAGGCTAGGGCTCCCTCCACGAGGCGCCTGTATGCCTTTAAGTGGAGTCTGTTCACTAAGTGGTGTTCTTCCCGTCGGGAAGACCCCCAGAGATGTGCAGTCAGATCAGTGCTTTCCTTCCTGCAAGAGAGGTTGGAAGGGAGGCTGTTCCCTTCCACCTTGAAGGTGTACGTTGCTGCCATAGCAGCACACTACGACGCAGTCGACAGTAAGTCCTTAGGGAAGCACGACCTGATCATCAGGTTCCTAAGAGGTGCCAGGAGGCTGAATCCCTCCAGGCCGCGCCTCGTTCCCTCATCGGACCTCTGTAGTTCTTCAGGGTCTACAGAGAGCCCCCTTTGAGCCTTTGCAGTCAGCCGAGCTTAAGGCACTCTTCTTGAAGACTGCCCTCCTGACTGCGCTCACTTCCATCAAGAGGGTAAGTGACCTGCAAGCGAAACGTGCCTGGAGTTCGGTCCAGGTTACTCTCACGTGATCCTGAGACCCTGACCAGGCTATGTGCCCAAGGTTCCCACCACCCCTTTAGGGACTAGGTGGTGAACCTGCAAGCGCTGCCCCAGGAGGAGGCAGACCCAGCCCTGTCATTGCTGTGTCCGGAGCGTGCTTTACGCATCTATTTGGATCGCACGCAGAGCTTTAGAATCTCTGAGCAGCTCTTTGTCTGCTTTGGTGCACAGCGGAAAGGAAGCGCTGTCTCCAAGCAGAGGATCGCCCACTGGCTCGTTGACACCATAACTATGGCATATCTCGCCCAAAACATGCCGCCCCCGGTAGGGCTATGAGCCTATTCTACCCGTGGTGTAGCGGCTTCTTGGGCCTTGGCCAGAGGTGCCTCTCTAACAGACATTTGGGCAACACCCAACACCTTTGCAAGGTTCTACAACCTCCGGGTGGAACCGGTTTCGCAACACAAGCAGATAAGCCCGTGATAGCCGGCTGGGTGGATCGCTTGCACATAGAGCCTTCCACCTCCTTTTGAGCTGAAGACATGCGCCGTTAATTCCCAGTAGTGTTCACAAAATTTGTTCCCTGGTTGACTTCCTCCGAGCCCTGTGGCAGTCGAGTTTTCAGAGAGACTCGCTGCCGGCCCAGGACACGCGCTAACTAAGAGCCTGGTTCTGGGGTAGGTGATCCGCATGTGGCGGCTCCCTGTAAGGCTAACCCCATTCGATCTATATTTTCCGCTAATTCGTTTCCCTGCTGGCAAACTGCGTCTTCCTTGGGCAGAGCCCCTCTGCCCAAGTCTACATGTTTGCAGTAATTCCTCCCCCATTGGGCAGGATCTACCTTGAAGGCTCTCCACATGGTTGAAAAGACCATGTGACGTATTCTTCCACTTAAATATCCCCCCCTCTCTTGGGGCGAGGTGTGGTCTCCGCGGTGTCCTCCCCTTGGGAGAAAATCCCCCTTCTTTTTTAGGGAGTGGAAAAAGAGAAGGGGAAAAGATGCCACGACTGGGTTAAACCTGTCTCTATCTTTGGGTAGTCGACTTGTCCCCAAACAGGGCCGTTCGACACTCATAACTGTGTTGGGGGAGGTTACGTGTCGACCTGGTGTGCTGGCTATGAGGCACACAGCAAGTCTGCCCACCACACACCACCAGTTCACGTAACAGTTCAGCTTTGTGCCGTTTTGTATAGGGACCCCTAGTGTCACTACATCGACACCAATGTCTCGTTCCCTCCATCAGGGAATGGAGGTTACACCAGTAACCATGACGATTTCTAGAGCAATGCTCTACCAGTAGTGCATCACTCATGCATACTCCCACAGTTGGACTACACCACACAGAAAGCCCTGTGTGAGTGAGCCTCTGCTAATGGGTTCTGCTAAAAAACAGATTAGCTGCTCATTCAAATTTATTTGGGCTGAAATGGCATGGGAGTCATTTTACAAACACACAAGTGCAACATATTGACAAACGGCTCGCTCAACTGAGTGCCAATGGAAGCAGGACACCTGTATATGCCATCTATGACCAAGCAGATCAGTCTTGCCAATGATGATGGCATTTGGTTGGATATTTTAAAGGTCATTTGGAAGAGACCATTCACAAACTGATTTCATAATTGATGTGTGCCCCTTCAATCTAGCTTACTACTGTCATCTGATCTGCAATTCTGGTAAAGTTCTACAGATGTGCCACTGAGTATCCTTAATGGCTGCATTACTGGCTGGTATGGAAACTGCTCTTTATGAAAGTGCAAGGATTTGCAGAGAGCCATGAACCACTGAAGGGTCATGAACTACTGAGAATCAATGACATGTATTCAAACAGATTCTGAAAAGAATAATTATCCATTCTAAAATACCCCAGTCACTGCCTCTTTTCACTTTTACCATCTGGGAAACAGCCGATATGTGCCAATGTAAAAAACAACAACTGGCTATTGGCCAGCTTCTATTCACAGGCTATACACAACCATTGGTCAGTGCAACATCACTACTGATTTGTACACATAACAGCTTTAAAACAGTTGTTTATATTCAGTAATACCAATAATTCAGTAATACTAGTTTATTTTACTGCAATCTATTTGATATGTATTTGAAATAAACTACTGTTATTTTGCATTTTCAGTGTTGCATACTAATGTTTTAACTTTTGGCAGTCCTGTCAAATAATGAGTTGTTAAAAATATGCAGGAGGTCATTCATAAAAAACAAAATCTGCGTTATGGGCAGTGTACTACTGCAGAGATACTAAGAGTTATGGAAGTATGCAAATACAAACATAGCCTATAATATTCTGTACAGTCCTGATGGGTAATTTTAATCATTTGAAAGCATAAAGGTGTGAAAAATATTTTAAGTAATGTATGTGGAATCTTGCAAACAGAGATAAAGGATGTATTTAAATGGCATAACTGGCCTTTTAACACCATTGCATTTCAAGAAAAATGATGCAGAAATTGTCCAGTAGATGTCACACTTTCTTTTCAATGCAATAGAAGTGTCTCTAGGTGACAGAGAAAGAGAGCAACAGTATCTAAGTTTCTGTTCATAAGCATTCATCTTCTATATCCACTAAAAGTCCAACATATTTGGTGTACTGAAGCATTTCAACAATTTCAGTGTGCTCAGGAGGAATTACGTGGTCTGGACTTTGAATTAGGTTCTCTGCTGTTTGCAGTAGCTACATAACTCTATGAAAACAGAAATTGTGTCTTTTTAATGCACGGTTGCAACTGTTGTTGGAAACCCATGTGTGTATTTAGCATTATTTGAGTATTTAATTAGTGCTTGTAAAAGTTATCCAAAGAGCAAGGAATTGCACCAGAAATCAGGGGTGAATTTACTCAACAGTTACAATTTTATTGTGTGTTATGAATGTTGAATGAGCATTACTCTTATATAGCACTTTTCTGACACTACACACTAATGTGTTTTCATTTGAAAATGCATTTTGTTCTCTTTGTTTTGGCCTTCTGTCCACACTGAGATGGCGTTTTTGACAGCAAAAACTGAACTTTTCGAAAACACTCTCCCAAATGGATAAATTTGAAAACAGCATCTTTGTGTTGTAGTGTGGCAGAGAAAATTAAGAAATTGGAAAACGATGACATATTTGTTGTCATGTGATGCAGTCATATGATGCATTCAACCCAAAACAATCAAGATGGTGGTCCATGTTGTAGTGCCGTTGTTGTGCCTGATATCCACTTTGACAGCGTTGTTAAAGAATAATGCTACTAGGGGCCTGGGTAGCTCAGCGAGTATTGATGCTGACTACCACCCCTGGAGTCACGAGTTCGAATCCAGGGTGTGCTGATTGACTTCAGCCAGGTCTCCTAAGCAACCAAATTGGCCCAGTTGCTAGGGAGGGTAGAGTCACATGGGGTAACTTCCTCGTGGTCGCGATTAGTGGTTCTCGCTCTCAATGGGGTGTGTGGTAAGTTGTGTGTGGATCGCAGAGGGTAGCATGAGCCTCCACATGCGGAGACTCCGCGGTATCATGCACAATGAGCCACATGATAAGATGTGCGGATTGACGGTCTCAGAAGTGGAGGCAACTGAGACTTGTCCTCCGCCACCCGGATTGAGGTGAGTAACTGTGCCACCACGAGGACCTACTAAGTAGTGGGAAATGGGCATTCCAAATTGGGAGAAAAAAAATAAATGATTCATGTTACTTTGTACAACATTAACATTGCATTCCTTCAAAGGCGACGGGAAGTTCATTCGAAATTGGCGTCGGGTGGCGGAACACCAGAATAATTGCATTTTAGACCGGACATGGAACGGCTATTTTCCACATGCGCAGTAAGGGGATTTAAGCGTTTTTATATGTTTCAGTGTGGATAAGCAACTTTTCGAAAACGTTTGAAAATGGCAGTGTGAACAGAGAGAGTTCTGACCCCGTGCTAATATATAATATATAATTTTTGCATACCACCCGTAATCCAACTTAACCAGGCATATATTAACCATATATTAGGCTTATAAGAGATTAAGCCATATTCAAAAAAGTCAGTGTTATTTGCCTTGTACATACATCTAGCAGGCTGTAAATGAAAGTTTGTTTAAAAGAGACATTTAAGTTCATTTTCTAGCCATCATGGCAGCTGTAATTCAACAAATGATGGAGAAGACTATTCTAATATATCCAGACATATAGTGTAGTCAGGTATATGTCAACATTTTAAAGAGCCCTTTCAGTTGTCTGGATCGCAGTGGTGGAGTGATACTATACAGTCCCAGTTAAGTACGGTAGACTGTGGCAGTCTAATTGCATAACAATTTTTTCCCCGTGTTTTCATCGGTTACACCTAATTTGCATTGTTTTCACAATCAGGGTGCTAAAAACGCAGAAAGTGCATAAAAAAATCAACAATGTCATTAGCAGTCGCAATTCATTCTTAGTGAATTCACCACCACATCTTGGCAAACATTTCTATGAGAGCAAGAAATATAAAAGGTCAAATAAATAAAAAATTACAAACAGCTCAAATACATGAAAAAGTTGGTAAAAACTCACATTCTGTTGACGTGGGTTGAAGTGAAAATGGTCCAGGCCCTCCATACAGTGGCGTAGTGGTCTTGATGTTCTCATTGCTTGTTCTGAACAGCACTTGCGTTGGGCTTGTGGGAGCCACTGGAGGATAGTCTCCATTGGCTGAAGATGAGAGAAGACAAAATTCAAGATTTCGGTCCAACATTAACACTGCAGCCAGAGAAAATGCCACAGGCACAGAGAAAGCAGCATATCCACAGAACACTGTGAGCCTAAAGATGCTAGCTCAAACACACAACGTTTTGGCTCACAAAACCATTCTTTTGGATGATATATTCCATGTCAATATAATTTCCCTAAAGCCACTCATGCTATCAACATCTTTGTCTTGAAAACTGCACTGAAAATGGCTTTGCGGTTTGTTTTCTTGCATAAATTATTCACATTTCTGGAAATGTTAATGATATGCTAATAAGGTTGCTTGTTGATGATTTGGAAGCCTAAAGCAGATGAAATGACCCCAAAATCTCAAAATGGAACATATTGTTCAAATGTTTTATTTTTTTTTTCTTATTTATTTATTTTTTTTTCGCATGCAAACTAAGCACAGAGAATTACATAAGTAAACTATACACAGTTTTCATGATAATTGATGTGGCCCCTAAAAGTATTTGGACAATTAGATCACATTCAAACATTTATGAATTGTTTTGCATCAGTTTATATTTCAAGAAAGTATAACCAAGTGACAGTACCCTTTTAACTTATAACAATTACTTTTAACCAACTGATCTGCAGGACATTTATAGTGGATGCATGAAATCAGCTCCCCTCAAGTTCATACATGTGCCCTAGCAGAATAACCACAGGTGTAGGTCACATCTGTGTGTGTGATATGTTTCACTAATGTTTGACAACCAAAAAGAGTCCACTTTTTTTTCCTTAATTCTGAACAAAACATTTTTATGTTATAATGTGAAACCTAACAAATTTCTTTTCGTGAAATGTTTTGCCAAGCGTGCTTGGGCTGTCTTTCTATAAAATAAATGCAACTTGATTTGCTATTTTGCTATAATGCTTAGACATTCATATATATATATATATATATATATATATATATATATATATATATATATATATGTATATATATATATATAATTATATATAAAATTATATATAATTTTATTATTATTTGTATTTATAAATTATTATTTAATTTTTTTTTTTAAACTGTAGCTCAAGTAACCAGATACATTAATTGCAATATATTGGTTTTGTTTTCGCAGACATCTTTGTATTTTTATGAGGATTTTTCTTCTAGCTTGGAAAACTTCGTAACATTTCGGAAAGAACATGGCAAAGTGATGGGATGGGGTGGCATGGTGTATTGGGCTAGTGTTTGATGTGAGCCAAATTCTAGATTCTTCTTTATCACCCTTTATGTGATTTTCATTTGGCCCACTTCAAACACTAGCCCAATACACCATGCCACCCCATCCCATCACTTCGCCATGTTCTTTCCGAATTGTTACAAAGTTTTCCAACTAGTAACTGTGGCTTGGGCTGAAGATTCATATTCGTGGTAGGGATGAATGCCTGAAAAAAGTCGAGTTGAGATAATCGCATGTACATATGGTAACCATGATACTGTATATGTGGAATAACTGATTCCAGTCTTATTTAATATTAATGGACACTTGAGATACATGTCATACCCACATTAGACTGATAAATGATTGAAAATGATCATAGTGGTAGAGTCAATCATACCTTACATATTATCCATATAAGCTGCAAATGGATATTATTAGAAAAACGGATGCAAACAGGTATCTCATTCAACCTACATGAATGCAATACAATAGAGCCTCATGAGTACTGGTCTTACACACATGGGTATAAAAATAAATAACTTACTAATACATTTCAACCTGAAAAAGTGAGAGAAATGTGTCCAAAAAGGCTTGTGAATACTTTAAAAACTCAATGGAATAAAATCAACGACAGAAAGAAATATTCTAGTGGTTTCTTCAAAGGTATGCTAAATATCTATCCAGTACAACACATCTAGACTGAATCTGTTTAATTATGAAACACATTATACTTCTACTTATTGGACATAATACACAAAACTAAACTCTGCAAAACCAAACAACCACCACCAAGGGTGTCAAGAGCCAAGTTCATGTTTCTTAATTACAATGACAAGCCACATGAGCTCCCGCATTGTTCCTATTGTCAACTTCCTGTGAAGACAAATCACCCCTTTCCCCCACACGTAGCCTCTTAGACAATACTGGGACTCTGTGAAAAATGCTACCTCTCATCTCCATCCCTTAATCATCGCTTTAAAAATACTCATCTACTCCCATGAAACTTCCCGCACCACTCTGACTAGAGTTGATGTCATTCATCACAATCTGTGCTCCCCATTGCAGGCTTCTTCCCATGATGCACCCTGTCGCAGGGTTATTATCTGTCCTCCCGTTCAAGGCAACAGGAGGGAAGAAGCTGATCTGTTCAAAGCATACCTCTGAGAATGCATGCTTAGTTTCTCAAGCACAAAAAAGAGGAAAGTTTTGTGTTACATAAAGAACAAAGTATAAAGCAAACAATGCTATATTAAGGAAATAGTTAAGGGATCAGTCATAAATAAAATAATAACAATATTTTATAATTCCAACCATTGTTCATCAATGTTTGTACTGTATGACACATATAATAAATGGTGGTTGTTTAATGGTCCGTCTTTCCTTCCTTCCTTCCTTTCTTCCTTCCTTCCTTCCGTGTGTACGTATAGAGAATACATAGACAGGACCAGAAAAGACGAGTAGGTAATACTTCAACATGCCTCGCCTGCATGTTGCACCACAGTGTTGAGCAACGGTACATTTATTAAGAATAATTCAGTACTGTAATACATTTTTTTAAAGTGATTTAAATAAAAAAAACATTGTTACTTTTTCTAGAAAGTATTGCACTCTACCAGAACATTAATTATATGCCTATCTTACTGTTGTTCTTTTTATTTAAAGTGGTATATATTGAACAATTGTTTGTCCGCCTAACATAATTTGCCCAGTATAGATGTTGTGCCATTGATTACTTTGTTCATTAAATTGTTGATTATAATAGGATCAAGTTCTAACATGTTGCACCGCTCACTTGCAACATAGATGCACTGTTTCACACACTGCATAGGCCTACACTCACCAACCACTTTATTAGGTACACCTGTACACCTACAGCACTTATTCATGTGGCAGCAGTGCAATGCATCCAATCATGCAAATATGGGTCAGGATCTTCAGTTAATGTTCACATATACCATCAGAATGGGGAAAATTTGTGATCTCAATGATTTCATCTGTGCATGATTTTTGGTACCAGATGGGCTGGTTTGAGTATTTCTGTAACTGATGATCTCCTGGGATTTTCACGTGCAACAGTCTCTAGAGTTTACTCAGAATGGTTTCTAAAAAAAAAAAAAAAAAACATCCAGTGAGCACCAGGTCTGTGGATGGAAATACCTTGTTGATGAGAGAGGTCAACAGAGAATGGCCAGACTGGTTCGAGCTGACAGAAACGCTATGATAACTCAGATAATGTACAATTGTAGTGAGCAGAATAGCATCTCAGAATGCACAACACGTCGAACCTTGAGGCGGATGGGCTACAACACGGAAGATCACAGCAGGTTCCACTTCTGTCAGCCAAAAACAGAAAGCTGAGGCTGCAGAGGGCCTACCATATGTGTACCCTCAGCAGAAATCGAGATTCATCAGACCAGGCTGTTTTTCCAGTCTTTAACTGTCCAGTTTTGGTTAGCCTGTGCACTCAGCAAATAGTGATAAATGCTATTTTCACTAAGTGTACTGTAAATAGCAACCAAAAACATCTTCGCACTATGTGTAAATAGCAACTGCCACACAGCATGGCAATTTGCACTCCAATAGTCTGGTGAAAACAGAAATGGCAGACAATATGTGCCCCTAGTGTCACTGCAGTGGCGTGGAGGGTAACGATGGTGTGGATGTGCTTTTCTTGTGTGATGACCCGTGTTCGATTCCACCTTTTGTCCCACTTTTTCCCATCCTGTTTCCTGTCTCTACTCTTATCACTTCCTTAAACACTGCTTATAAAAATAAATAAAAAATGAATATAAGGTTGATTTCCTCGCAGCAATTTGAGATAAAGTTTTGATCCAGGTAAAATTAACCATGACTTTGCTATAGTAATATTGTAGTAACCATGTTTTGTTTTTGTTCTGTTTTTCGGTGAAAGCCATAGTTTTAATGCAATTAACCATGGTGTTACTACAGTAATATGAGGTTAATATAGTCACCAGGTTTATTTTTGTGGTTACTATGATTTTACTACAAAATACCATGGTGATACTATGGCTACTGTCGTAAAATCATGGTACATTTTTGTAAGTGAAGGGCAGGGTTAGGTTTAGGGTTAGGGGTTGGTGTATGGTGTCTGTGGGACTCTAAATAAACACAACAAACATGCTGCAGTGATGCCCCTATACTGTATGTTAGTGTTTAATTAGGTGTGCAAATAGTCAAGCCAAGTTTTAATTCCAATGTGGATGACAGCTACAGCAGACACTGCACTAGGCAAGTCATGGTTGGTGGACTGAAGGCAAGATTCCTTAATGCTTAAACTGTGGGGGAATATAATCCTTTGCTTCAGGGAGAACCGTCACTCAGCAGATAAGTTTCATTTCAAATTTGCTGGGAAAAGCATGAAACAGCTGCGTCATCTCTCTCCATATACATCAATATAACTCCATATCCAATTTTTACTTGAAAGGTTGGTCTGCAGTAAACCAGATCCAAAAGTCTAAAAATACTGTCTTAAGACCTTGAAGAGAAGTTGTGTTTAGCTTTATATTACATTTTATAGAGTGACAGTGTCACAAAACTAGATTTTTGCATGTTCTAAAGAAAAGTGGTGTTTGTGTATTTTATTTTAGAAGCTTATTTTGTGACCATCTGGGTTAGTCTGTTCATCTTTTAATTAAAAAAATGAATTTTTTTTTTACTTTATTGATTAGGGCAGAAAATGATAAGAAGGAAGAGGGGGGTAACAAGATCGGGAGATGACGCGAGCCAGAGTTAGACCAGTGTCATCCACATTAGCATCTCAGCTCTGTGTGTCAGATCACATATGCAAGCTCTGTTGTGTGCTAGTAGTCTGAGCTTGTTTATACCCTGAGGTCTGATGGAGTTCAGATGGATCTGAAAGTCAGAGCTGTTTCCTGCCCACTGTTAGTGTCTATTATGTGGAATGTCATATGAAGCCTTTTATATGTGTGCTTTGTGTCATGTAATGAGTAAGTAACCCTATGTGGGGAGCTGTGGTGCTTAAATGTCTGGAGACACACTAGGCATTTAGTTTGTTTGGTGTCCCTCGATCGTTTTCGCTTTTAGCGTTTGTCCCCCTCTGTGTTTTTCATCCCCTGTTGTGCCCGTGGCCATTTTTATCTTTCACTTTTGGTCAACCGTTGCGGGCCTATTCTCACCTTCGGTCCCTCCCTGTAGTTTCCAGTCTGTTCTCATTAACATTACCTGACCGTGGCAACATTTTTGCAAAAAATAGTAACATGTTTGGCTGCAGTTTCCATGTGAAATGTCCAGTGGGGGTGCCAAAAGGGACTGAAATGGTGTCATAATCTGACAAGGATTTTAAAGTGAATATTAGATGGAGGTTTTAATGAGTAAAACGTACCTCTCTAATCTAAATCTAAAACTTAACCTAAACCTAACCAATAGTGATCTAAAATCAAATGAGAGGTAAACAAAGCCCTTAACCAACACCTAAACCTAACCAATAGGGTTAAAAAAAGAGAGAAATTACACATTTAAGCACATTTTCTGAAGCAACCACGTCATCTTGTGTTGCCTCTATTCCACTCGTTTCACGTTTCAGCTTGTGTACTTGACTGGTCTTGAACCGAGGTCTTCCGAGTTGCCAGAGCACCTGGCCATCACGTAACCTCCCCCAACACTCTTACAGGCGTCAAACGGTCCCCTGCACCTCGGGGACAAGTCGACTGCCCTAAATTAGGGACCAGCTGACCCAGCCGTGGCCTCTTCTCTTTTTTCTCCCCAAAAGGAACAAAATCGTTCAGCTGGTGGCCATTTAGGGTCCGTTTGTTGGGGGGTGTCCCTCCCAAGGGGAGGACACTGCGGAGACCACACCCCACCCGGGGGGGGGCATTTGAGTGGAAATATGTCACATGGTCTTACCGAGTCTTGTTGGAAGCATCTCATATGGAGAAGTCCCGTGGTAGGTCCTACCCAAGGGGGGAGGAGTTCTACAAACATGGTGACTGGGGGCAGAGAGATCTTTGCCCAAGGAAGATGCAGTTTTCCAACAGGGAAACTTTTTTTTTCTTCAGAAGATACATCACACAGGGTTATATATGGGCAACCAGCGCATGTGGAGCACCTACCCCAGTACAGGGCCTAGTTAGCACATGTACTGGGCCAGCAGCGAGTTTCTCCATAAACTCACCTGCCACAGGGCTAAGGAGGAAGGACATCCAGGGTCCATGACTTCGTGAACATGACTGGGGGTAAAAAGCGCACGTCTTCACCTCAGGGGAGGGGAAAGGCACTATGCGCAAGCAGTACACCTGGCCAGCTGACCCGCAACTTACCTGTTCATACCTGACAACACACGGGACGAGACCGGCTCAACATGGAGATTATAGAATTTTGCAAAGGTGTTGGGTGTTGCCCAGCCCACTGCTCTGCAGATGTCTGCTAAAGAGGTGCCATTGGTCAGAGCCCAGGAGGCCGCCACACTCCTAGTAGAGTGGCCTCGTAGCCCCAAGGGGGGCGGCACGTCCTGGGTGTGATATGCCATAGCAATTGCGTCAATGACCCAGTGGGTGATCCTCTGTTTGGAGACAGCGCTCCCTTTCCGCTGTCCACCAAAGCAGACAAAGAGCTGCTTGGAGCTCCTAAAGCTCTGCGTGCAATCCAAATGGATGTGCAAAGCACGCACCGGACACAGCAACACCAAGGCTGGGTCTGCCTCCTCCTGGGGCAGCGCTTTCAGGTTCACCATCTGATCCCTAAACAGGGTCGTGGGAACCTTGGGCACATAGCCCGGTCGGGGTCTCAGGATCACATGAGAGTAACCCGGACCAAACTCCAGACACGTTTCGCTGACAGAGAACGTCTGCAGGTCCCCTACCCTCTTGATGGAAGTGAGCGCAGTCAGGAGGGAAGTCTTCAAAGAGCGTGCCTTTAACTCCACTGACTCCAGGGGCTCAAATGGAGCTTCCTGTAGGCCCCGAAGGACCACAGAGAGGTCCCACGAGGGGTGAGACGCAATCTGGGGGGGTTTAACCTCCTAGCGCCACTCAGGAACCTGACGATCAAGTCGTGCTTCCCTAAATACTTACCATCTACTGCATCGTGATGTGTCGATATAGCAGCTACATACACCTTTAAGGTGGAGGGGGAGAGCCGCCCCTCCAGCCTCTCCTGCAGGAAGAAAAGCACTGATCCGACTGCGCATCTCAGGGGATCTTCGCATGAGGAAGAACTTAGCGAACAGACGCCACTTCAGGGCATATAGGCGCCTCATAAAGGGAGCCCTGGCCTGAGTGATTGTGTCTACCACTGCAGGTGGTAGGCCACTTAGGTCTTCTGCGTCCCGTCCAAGGGCCAGACATGGAGGTTCCAGAGGTCTGGTCGTGGGTGCCAGATGGTGCTCAGTCCCTGAGAAAGAAGGTCCTTCCTCAGGGGAATTCGCCGGGGAGGCTGTCGCAAGGAGCGTGAGGTCCGAGAACCAAGTCTGGGTGGGCCAGTAAGGTACTACTAGGATGACCTGCTCCTTGTCCTCCCTGACCTTGCACAACATCTGTGCAAGTAGGCTCACTGGGGGGAATGCATACTTGCGTAGCCCTGGGGGCCAGCTGTGTGCCAGCACATCTGTGCTGAGGGGAGCCTCGGTCAGGGCATACCAGAGTGGGCAGTGGGAGGATTCTCGGGAAGCCAACAGGTCCACCTGTGCTTGACAGAATCAACTCCAAATCAGCTGGACCACCTGGGGGTGGAGTCTCCACTCTCCCCTGAGCATGACCTGCTGTGACAGCACATCCACTGTGCTGTTGAGGTTGCCCGGGATGTGAGTGGCTCGCAACAACTTGAGTTGCTGCTGACTCCAGAGGAGGAGACAGCGGGCGAGTTGTGACATGCGACGAGAGCGCACACCGCCTTGGTGGTTGATGTACACTACCATTGCCATGTTGTCCATCCGGACCAACACGTGCTTGCCCTGGATCAACGGCAAAAGCTAGAATCAGCCATTCATCGAGATAGTTGAGGATGCGAACGCCGACTTCCCCTAACGGGGCAAGGGCTGCCTTCGTGAAGGCGTGAGGTGACAGGGACAGACCGAAGGGGAAGACCTTGTACTGGTACGCCCGGCCCTCGAAAGCAAACTGCAGGAAGGGTCTGTGTCGAGGTAGAACCAAGACATGGAAGTACGCGTCCTTCAGGCCTACCGCCGCAAACCAATCTTGATGACGGATGCTCACCAAAATGCATTTTTGCATCAGCATCTTGAACGGGAGTCTGTGCAAGGTCCGGTTCAGAACTCGCAGGTCCAAGATTGGCTGCAACCCACTGCCTTTTTTGGGTACGATGAAGTAGGGGCTGTAAAACCCCTTCCTCATCTCGGCTGGAGGAACAGGCTCAATTGTGTCCTTCCGTAGAAGGGATTAGATCTCCGTGCGCAAGGCAGTGATTTTCTCGCGTTTCACCGAAGTGAAGTAGATGCCGTTGAACCTGGGCGGGCGCCTGGCGAAGCCGAGTCGGATGGTCCTGATCAGCCACCGTGATGGATTGGGGAGTGCGAACCACGCCCCCAAGCTCCGAGCGAGGGGGACCAAGGTGACAATCTCGTCGGATGTACCGGCGGGTGGGGGGGAGGAGCCTGAGGTGCCAATGGTGGCCGTGCTGAGTCCAGGGACATCGAAGCACTTACCTGGCTCTGTACACCCACCATAGGAGCGGTCTGGGACGGGGAGGAGGGGAATTGTCCTCGCGACCCATCGTGACCGTCATGTCTAGGATGGGATTGTGCCACAGCTGGGCGCATGGGGGAGCCCACCTCCAAGGCGCTGTACCTGCCAAAAAGAAAGGTTGTCCGGTGGTCGTGATAACGACGGCCGTGGATGCTCACTGTGTGACCCAGGAAGTGAGGAAACCGCTCTTTTCTTGAAAATGTGGGTACCGCAGCCCTTTGGGCGTGCGTCAAATGATAAGAAAAGGTAAATAAGGATTCTCTGCCCGGCCCTCCACCGGGGGAAGGAGTGGTGCTCTTACCAGCTCCTGTGTAGTAGGTCTCTGACTTCCTGGGCTGCACTTCGAAGCCTTCCTTGGGTTCTTGGCGGCCGGCCGTGAGACGGGTGGTGTCTGCTTCCTGCAGGTGGCTCCACTCCAGGACCGGCCTGCTGCGGCGGGCTGTGGCAGAGCTGGTGTTGTCACCGCAGGGGGACGCCCTTGGCGATGAGCAGACGGGTTGCAGGATCTTGAGCCGTGTCAGGGCAGGATATGTTGGATGGCCTCTGTCTGCTTCCTCGCTGTCGAAAACTGCCGGGCAAATTCTCCGATGGTGTCGCCGTATAGGCCAACCTTGGAGATGGGGGTGTCAAGGAATCGTACCTTTTCAGCCTCCCTTGATCTGACCAGGTTGAGCCAAAGGTGGTGCTCCTGGACAACCAGGGTGGACATCGCCTGCCTGAGAGACCGCGCTGTGACCTTCGTCGCCCGGAGGGTGAGATCGGTCGCCGAGCGCAGCTCATGCATCAATCCCGTGTCAGGACTACCCTCGTGCAGTTCTTTGAGTGCCTTGGCTTGATGCACTTGCTAGAGAGCCATGGTATGCAGGGCAGAGGTGGCCTGTCCAGCAGCACCGTAGGCCTTAGCTGCTAGATGATGTAAGCCTACAGGCCTTGGACGGGATTCTCGGATGGTTCCACCAGGTGGCGGCGCTCTGTGGGTACAAGTGCACCGTGACGGCCTGATCCACCTGAGGAATCGCTGAGTATCCCTTGGCAGCCCCACCATCGAGGGTAGTGAGAATGGAGGAGCCCGCAGACTGGGCAGTAAAAGGTGCCCACCACGATCGCGTGAGCTCATCATGCACCTCCGGGAAGAAAGGTACCGGGGCAGGGTGCGGCCGTGAGCAGCGCTCTGGGCCCAGGAACCAATCGTCGAGCTGCGAGCGTTCAGGGGGGAGTGGAGGATTCTACTCCAGTCCGACGCTCGCAGCCGCCCGGGCAAGCATGGCTGCCAGTTCTGCATCAGCCTGCGACTGGGCTACCGCATCTGAGGGTGGGAGCCCAGCCGAGTTCTCCATGCTGGACTGGACGAACCTGCTCTCCGATGCTGCTATCAATAACTCATCCTCTTCGCGAGCTCCGAATGAGATTGCAAACTCGCCCTGAGACAAGCCTGCGGTCTCATCCCAGAGCCCGACCGCGCACACAAGCATGCTGGGGAATGGGAGGTCTGAGGGGGGTGTCCCAGCGGAGAAGCTCCCATTGAGGTCCCCAAATCACCCCCAGTGCTAACTGTCTCTGCGTCATACCCGTAGGTAGAAGGACCGAGGCGGGGAGCCACTGGGATGGCTTTCCCTTTGATGAAAGAAAGCCGCGACCGCAATGTTGCCATGGTCATGTTCTCGCAATGAGGACACGAACCATCCACGAAAGATGTCTCCACGTGGGAAGCACCCAAACATGTGAGACAGCGATCATGGCCGTCAGAAGCGGAGAGATAGCGACCGCAACCAGGAATAATACACAAACGAAAATACATCTTGAAAAAGATGCTTTCGTAAGTGCCACTCTATTAGTAGAAAATATACTCTTTACGGGGAAAGAATATACTCTTTTAGCTGCTGAAGCGCCCAGGGGCGTTCTCTGCACAACGCCGGTGCAAGAGGGGGAGAAACCACTGTAATGCTCCATAAATCCAACAGCTTCACTCGATATAGTGGTGAATGGATCGGCAGAGTAATTCAGCTTGCTGAACACAACCGCTCGGCTCCGAAGAACAAATCTGAATGAGTGGTTGCAAGCCAGCTCCTTTTATAATCGTATGTCTGGGGGAGTGGCATGCAAACTCCACTCGCCAATTCCCATTGGCTTTTTCTCAGAGATCAGAGGTGTTTGGGGCTCCCAAGGGCTACCCCTAGTGTCACTACATCGACACATCATCGAATAAGTGACAGAAGAGGAACAAGGAATTGGGCATGTATAAGTCAGTTTGCAAAAATGTAGTTATAGTAACGTTCTTTCAATGAGACTAGGTTGGTTGTTACTAAAACAGCTGCCATTTATATTTATAATACTTTAGTGTCAGGTTGTGCCCAGACCATAAGCCAAGATTTGATGCAGACTATAGGTTGCCATTGAGATTAGTTCATTTGCAAGCTTAGTAAAAATTACAATTTAAACACATTAGGATTAACATATAATGGACTTTTTCATGTTAATTACATGAAGAATTTCCACTTTCATTTCAGTGTCGATGGCAATGGAGTTACAGTGGAGTATACAGTGTCATCACATAACTTTCGCTGACTGGCTTTAGCAACATTCAAGATTATTGATACCATTAAAATAGAGATTTGTCTTTTAATGCATAAAATATGCTATTATGAGGGATATTTCTTAAATTACAAGAGTGAGTGTGATTATCTTCTTGTTTTGTTTTTGTTTTTTCCACTGGCTAGCAGGCTAGTTTGAATAGTCTTATTCTAATATATGCGAGAAATGTGATATGCCAATTCTGAATATAAATTGTGTGCTCACAAGAATGAACTGCACTGTATAAAATGGTTACATGGCTATATTGTTATTATTCTAGTTTTTTAAAGGGATGAACCCTTTGATTTGTCCCACCCAAACTTACATCACTAGAAAATACATTAGAACAGTACAGAACACACTGCTCGTCAAGCCATTTCTTGGTATCCTAGTGTATTTTTTTTTATTATACTGTTGTAAATAAATGGAACTCTGTAATGACATTTGCTATGTTCTCCCATTTTGTCTTTGTCTACCAGCTGCGCCATTTACCCTGCTATTGTTTACTTCCATGTTTCAAACACGGAAATGTATAGTCAATTGGACCACTGCATGATTAATATATATCTAAATCTTTGGCCACTCACGGCAAGTTGTTCATAATATTTCCCTTTGTCTACAGTCCAGAATTTCAATATCTCCATCCAAACTGCAATGTTGGCACACAAAATTCCTTTGAGATGTATTGGAGCATTCCACTCATGTTGCTGGGAAGCTACGCAGTTCATTTCACTCGTTAGGGAAACACCAAACCATCACTGAGCAACTGGCATTGTCATAATTGTAGCACTGGGCGATTTTATGAGGTCTGGGCCCCATGGGTGAAATGAAAGGCTCTGGGTATAAAATACTGAAAAAACATAGTCTGACAGCTTTTTTATTTTACTGTGCAATCATAGGCTGTCGCTCTAGGTAAAGTGTGCAGATTTCGTATTGATATGGCTCCCTGTTCTAATGTGGAAACTAATAAAAACAGGATAAAAGAGTCTGCTGCCATGCCAAAGCTGAGAAATAGTGGTAAACACCCACATAGTGAATCCAATGCCATCTGATTTAGTTGAAGAACAGTGAAATGTGGTGGCCTTAACACAAAACACACTTACACAAAGAGAAACTTAGAATCTTTAGAATCTGTATTTATCACCACATGAAATTTGGCAATGTTGACGAAGTTTGTTTACGCAATTTTTTACGTCACAGTGCTATAAAATGCCACAATCTTATCACTTATCACTAGGACAGTCTTTAGCCTGGGGTTACCAGCAGCCTGGGGTTGGATGCCATTGTACTGCTCAAGATGACAATAGTAATTTTTCATAGCTGGACCTTTACAGGGATTAAGGCAACCCAAAGAGTTCTACTATACCTAGAGAGAGCAATCCATTAGCAACCCCATGTATGTCAATACTCAGCTGGCGCAGGACCCCAGGGAAGTACACAAACTGAAGGCTGCTATCTTTACTCATGGGTACTCAATGCCGGCACCCGGTATCACAGGACTGATCACATGTCAATGGCAACAGATAGGAAATAGGGATAGTCAATTTCTTGCTTTTAAGAGCCCACCATCAACAATATGATACTGGTAAAACTTCTGCATTCACATACGGAAATACTTGTGATTTATGTTGCTTAGAAAAAAAATTCAAAATACATTGTTATTTTAGGATGGCCGTCAATGGGGAAACTTTTTGGCACCAGCAGGGGCTAATGGGCTCATCCCTAAAGCAATCTCACAGTTTCCAGGGGCCTCATGTATAAAACTCTGCTTGGATTTTTCCCTAAAAGTGTGCGTAAGCACAAAAGTCATATTTTGCGTATGCACAAAAAAATTCAGTACCTGCGCATAGTTCCCTTAATAAATCCCAGCTAGCGGAAGATTGTGTGTACATGCACATGATTCATTCCCCACCCCGTCTCCTCCCCAAAATAACCATATATGGAGTGTACAACACCTGTTTTTACTATGCATATCCTTACCTGCATAAAATTACTATATGCATTTCACCATCCAGACATGTGATTACTGCGTTTAACAGTACGAGAAACTGTTTTAGAAGAGATAAGACTGTAAATGTCACATGTGCCCGAAAGTTAGATGCTGCACCATGAAGAAACATTATTTATTAAGATATGAACTTGTTTTCTAAGAATATATCTTGAATATTCCTTGGCAAAATGTTTTTATCTTTGCAGACAGATCTAAGCAAGACAATTTTGTTAATCAGAAAACCTTTTAAATCGTTTTAAGGGTGTTTTTATTGAGAAGTTAAATATTTAGTACTAGAAACAAAATGAAAATTATTAAAATTCTTTGTGCAGCATTGTCTAATATCATCAGATTACTAAGATGTAATATTTTACTGGTATTTTATATTCAAAAAACAGCTGAATGGCAAATGCACTTTTCATCATGTTTTTATTAGACTAGAATGGGGGTTCCCTATCTGTAACTCACTCGACGTTGTGTCGATGTAGTGACACTAGGGGTCATTCTTGGGAGCCCGAGACACCTCTGGTCTTTGATAAAAGGCCAATGAAAATTGGCGAGTGGTATTTGCATGCCACTCCCCTGGACATACGGGTATAAAAGTAGCTGGTATGCAACCACTCATTCAGATTTTCTCTTCGGAGCCGAACGGTCATGCTCACTTAGCTAAATACTACTGTTCATTCACCTCTCCTGGATCTGACGGCGCATTTCAGCGGCTTCTCCACCCTCTGCACTGGTGCACTGCAGAGAATGCCCCTGGGCGCTTCGGCAGAAATAAAAGAGTATATTTCTCTAAAAGAGTATATTTCTCTAAAAGAGCGGCACACACGAAACGTCTTTTTAAAGACGGGTCTTTCTAAAGATGCTTTTCCGATTGTGTGTTATTCCTGGTTGCGCTCGTTATCTCTCGCCTTCTGACGGTCACGATCGCTGTCTTACATGTCTGGGCACTGCTCACGCGGAGACAGCGTTCGTGGATGGTCATGTTCTCATTGCGAGAATATGTCCATGGCAACGTTGCGGTATTGGGGACCCCAATGGGACCACCTCCGCTGGGTATCCCCCCGCGGACCTCCCATTCCCCAGCACGCTCGTCTGCCCCGATCGGGCTTCCGGATGAGTCCGCCGGCTCGTCTCATGGCGAGTTCGACCTCTTATTTGGAGCCCGTGAAAGTGATGAGCTCTCGAGCGCAGCATCGGAGAGCAGGTTCGTCCAGTCGGAAGCCTCAGCTGGGCTCCTCCCTTCAGGCTGACGCGGAGATGACGACATGCCTTCCCGGGCAGCCACGAGCATTGGCTAGAGTGGAACTCACTGCTCTTCCCTGAACCCTCGCGGCTTGGTGATTGGTTCCTGGGCTCGCAGCGCCGCTCAAAGCCACGCACCGTCCCCGTTCCTTTCTTCCCGGAAGTGCATGTAGAGCTGACAAGGTCGCAGGAGGCACTTTTTACTTCCCGGTCCCGATCTTTTCAGCTTCCCCGCCCTCACTACCCTCGATGGTGGGGCGGCCAAGGGCTATTCGGCAATCCCTCGGTGGATAAAGGCGCTCACGGTGCACCTATGCCCGCAGAGCACCGCCACCTGGCGTGGATGCCCTAAGCTCTCGTCCAAGCCCTGTAGGCTCACGTCGTCCCTGACGGCTAAAGCCTACAGTGCTGCTGGACAAGCCGCCTCCGCCCTGCACGCCATGGCTCTCCTGCAAGTTTTCCAAGGCGCTAAAGGAACTGCACAAGGGTATTTCCGCCCCGGGATTGATGCAGGAACTGCGCTCGGTGACCGACCTCGCTCTCTGAGCGACGGAGGTCACGGTGCGGTCTCTCGGGTGGACGATGGCCACACTAGTGGTCCAGGAGCGCCAGCTTTGGCTCAACCTGGTTGAGATGGGCGAGGCCGACAAGACACGATTCCTTGCTGTCCAGCAGTTTTCGATGGTGGAGCAGTAGACGGATGCTAGCTGGCATATCCTGCCCCGGCACGGCTCAAGATCCCACACCCTGTCTACTCATCGCCAAGGGCGTCCCCCTGCGGTGACTGCACCGTCTCTGCCGCAGCCCGCACCTTCGGCCCGGCCCCAGTGTGGAGTCAACTGCAGGAAGCAGACGCCACCTGTCTCGCGGTCGCCCAGAACCCATGAAAGGCTTCAAAGCGCCCTTGAGACGGGCGACCCAGGGACAACGAAACCCGCTGCTCTGGAGCTGGTAAGCAGATCTCTCCATCTTTTTGTTACCTTTTGCATTTAATTGCGCTGCATGCCCAAGTGGCTGCAGTACTCAAGAGCTCAGCAAGAGCAGTTTCCTTGTTCCCTGGGTCAAGTATCCGGTGTGCACGGCCATCATCACGACCACCGTCCACCACTCTATTTGGCAGGTTTGGCGCTAAAGCGGCGGTCTCCCGCCCCTGAGCGCCCAGCTGTGGCACAAATCCGCCCCCGATGTGACAGTCTCCACGGGTCACGAGGACAGGCCTCTTCCTCCCCCATCCCAGGCTGTTCCGGGGGTGGTCACAAGGAGCCAGGTAAGTGCTTCGATGTCCTTAGACTCAGCAAGGCCACGATGTGGTGTGGCACTTCGAGCTCCGCCCCGCCGCAAGGCCCCACCTGCCTCGTCTGAATCAACATCTGATGACGTTGTCCCTTTGGTCCCCCTTGCGCGGAACTTGGACGCATGGCTTGTGCTTTCCTACCATCCGACTCGGCTGCGCAATTCACTTCGCCGAGTGTCCACCCAGGTTCAGCGGTGTCCACTTCACCTTAGTGGAGGACGAAAACGCTGCTACCTTGCGCGGAGATCGCTGCCCTCCTACGGAAGGGTACGACAGAACCTGTTCCTCAGCCGAGATGAAGAAGGGATTTTTCAGCCCCTAAATCATCGTACCAAAAAGAGGTGGTGGGTTGCGGCCAATCTTGGACCTGTGAGTTCTGAACTAGGCTTTACACAGACTCCCGTTCAAGATGCTGACGTAAAAATGCATTATGGCGAGCATCCGGCATTAAGATTGGTTCGCGGCGGTAGACCTGAAGGATGCGTACTTCCACGTCTCGATCCTTCCTCGACACAGACCCTTCCTGCGGTTTGCGTCCGAGAGTCAGGCATATCAGTACAAAGTCCTCCCTTTCGGCCTGTCCCTGTCTCCTCGCATCTTTATGAAGGTCGCAGAGGCTGCCCTTGCCCCGTTAAGGGAGGTGGGCATTGGCATTCTCAACTATCTCGACGACTGGCTAATCCTAGCTCATTCTCGAGACATGTTGTGCGCACACAGGGACCTGGTGCTCTCACACCTCAGCCGACTAGGGCTTCAGGTCAACTGGGAAAAGAGCAAGCTCCTCCCGGTTCAGAGCATCTCTTTTCTCAGTTTGGAGTTGGACTCAGTCTCCTTGATGGCGCGCCTTACAAACGAGCGCGCACAGTCGGTGCTGGCCTGTTTGAAGGTGTTCAAACAGAAAACAGCGGTTCCACTGAAACTTTTTTAGAGGCTCCTGGGGCATATGGCATCCTCGGCAGTGGCCACCCTGCTCGGGTTGATGCATATGAGACCGCTTCAGCACTGGCTCCAGACTCGAGTCCCGAGATGGGCATAGTGCCACAGGACATGTCGTGTGGTCATCACGCTGGTCTGTCACCATCTCTTCAGCCCTTGGACCGACCTCTTGTTTCTATGGGCAAGTGTTCCTCTAGAACTGGTCTCCAAGTGCGTCGTGGTCACGACAGACGCCTCCAAAATGGGCTGGGGCACTGTTTGCAACGGTCACGCAGCTGCCGGCCTCTGGACGGGTCCACGACTGCATTGGCACATCAACTGCCTCGAGTTGTTGGCAATTCTGCTTGCCCTGCGGAGGTTTCGGCCGTTGATCCAGGGCAAGCACGTGTTAGTTCAGACAGACAACATGACAATGGTAGCATATGTCAACCGCCAAGGTGGTCTGTGCTCTCGTTGTATGTCACAACTCGCCCGCCGTCTCCTCCTCTGGAGTCAGCAGCACTTCAAGTCGCTGCAAGCCACTCACATCCCGGGCAACCTCAACACTACAGCGGACGTGCTGACATGACAGGTTACCCTCAGGGGAGAGTGGAGACTCCACCCTCAGGTGGTCCAGCTGATTTGGAGTCGATTCGACAGGCACAGGTGCACCTGTTCGCCTCCCAAGAATCCTCCCCACTGCCCGCTCTGGTATGCCCTGACCGAGGCCCCCCTCGGCATAGATTCGCTGGCACACAGCTGGCCCCCTGGCATGCGCAAATATGCGTTTCCCCCAGTAAGCCTGCTTGCACAGACCCTGTGCAAGGTCAGGGAGGACGAGGAGCAGATCATCCTGGTAGCACCCTACTGGCCCACCCAGACGTGGTGCTCGGACCTCACGCTCCTCGTGCCAGCTCCCCCCTGGCGAATTCCCCTAAGGAAGGACCTTCTTTCTCAGGGACGGGGCACCATCTGGCACCCGCGAACAGACCTCTGGAATCTCCATGTCTGGCACCTGCGGTGGTAGACACGATCACTCAGGATAGGGCCCCCTCTACGAGGCGCCTGTATGCCTTTAAGTGTTCTTCCCGACGCGAAGACCCCCAGAGATGCCCAGTCGGATCAGTGCTTTCCTTCCTGCAGGAGAGGCTGGAAGGGAGGCTGTCCCCTTCCACATTGAAGGTGTACATTGCCACCATAGCAGCACACCACGACGCAGTCGACGGTAAGTATTTAGGGAAGCATGACCTGATCATCAGGTTCCTAAGATGCGCCAGGAGGCTGAATCCCTCCAGACCGCGCCTCGTTCCCTCATGGGATCTCTCCATAGTTCTTCAGGGTCTACAGAGAGCCCCCTTTGAGCCTTTGCAGTCAGCCGAGCTTAAGGCACTCTCCTTGAAGACTGCCCTCCTGACTGCGCTCACTTCCATCAAGAGGGTAGGTGACCTGCAAGCATTCTCTGTCAGCGAAACATGCCTGGAGTTCAGTCCTGGTTACTCTCACGTGATCCTGAGACCCTGACTGGGCTATGTGCCCAAGGTTCCCACCACCCCTTTTAGGGACCAGGTGGTGAACCTGCAAGCGCTGCCTCAGGAGGAGACAGTCCCTGATGGAGGGAATGAGACGTTGTGTCCCTCCTGCCACAACGCTGAACTACCCGCTGAAATGGCCGGACCTTATATCGGCTCCTCAGCATAAAACCTGAATGAGTGGTTGCATACAAGCTCCTTTTATACCCGTATGTCTGGGGGGAGTGGCATGCAAATACCACTCGCCAACTTTCATTGGCCTTTTATCAAAGACCAGAGGTGTCTCGGGCTCCCAAGAGTGACCCCTAGTGTCACTACATCGACACAACGTCTCGTTCCATCCATCAGGGAATGGAGATTACACAAGTAACCATGACGTGTCGTTGCGATGAGGGTCGGAATGAAGTGGAGCAGGCAGCATATTTGATGTGCTTTTTATGTGCATTTCTGTACCTGTTTGCAGCTGCAGCTGTACAATACTGTTTCTGATGAGACATGTCTCTCCAATGGTCTGTTCGACTACTGAATGTGGCCAGCAGTGCCTGTCTTATAGCTACTGTCCATTTTACCGAGCCATTTCACGTCAGTCAGAGTCAAGTGCGCATCGCATTACAGATAATCTTTATTCAAATGCTGTAGCCTACTTATCTCAGTACATCATTGTAATAGAACAGAAAATATCTCAAACTAAGAAATCTTCACTGTCATTTATAGATACTGTACGTTCCTTCTCTATGATGACATGGGAAAGTTCTCCAAACACAGCACATCCCAAACCAATATTTCCCTTTTACATCTTATATTGAAATGCCTTTTTCAGAATCAGAATCAGAATCAGCTTTATTGCCAAGTATGCTTACACATACAAGGAATTTGTCTTGGTGACAGGAGCTTCCAGTGTACAACAATACAAGAACAATACAAAAACAGCAGCAAGATAATAGATAATAATAAAAAAATACAAATAGTTATACACATACGTACATATACACACAGACACACACATACATACATACACACATACACATACATAGTGCAATCTAATACAAATCTGTTGTCTGTTATGTACACTGCATATACAAATCTGTTATTTTTTTTCCAGAGGAATGAAATGGCAGAAGAGGTTGGATGTGTTGAATAAATATAAAAAAGACTAAACTGTGTATTGCACATAGTTATTGCTCAATGGGGCAATTTATCTGTTCATGAGATGGATAGCCTGAGGGAAAAAACTGTTCCTGTGCCTGACGGTTCTGGTGCTCAGAGTTCTGAAGCGTCGGCCAGAAGGCAACAGTTCAAAAAGGTAGTGGGCAGGGTGAGTGGGGTCCAGAGTGATTTTTCCAGCCTTTTTCCTCACTCTGGAAGTGTATAGTTCTTGAAGGTGGGGGGACTTCTGTTTCAAGTGCTTAACTACATAGTTTTTTTAAATTCTAAATGTGAATTAAATGAAAATCAGAGTTTATAATCAGTCTGTTCATTTCATTATATGTCCAGCTGGAGTCGCCAATTCACACACACCAGTAGAAGAGTGCGTACACACAGTCAAGAGTGTCCGGATGGTGCGCACATATTCACGGCAAGTTTATTTTTTATAAATCACGATATGTTCATGGGAAATTGCTTACACAAGTCAATGCCCATTTTGTGCGTACGCAACGTTAATACATCAAGCCCCAGCTCTGAACTTTAAAAAAAAAAAAGCCAGCCAGCGCACCTGGCCGTCACGTAACCTCCCCCAATGCTCCTATGAGCGTTGTACAGTCCCCTGCGCCTCGGGGACAAGTCGACTGCCCAAAAAATGGGGACAGGCTACCCCAGCCGTGGCCTCTTCTCCTCTCTTTTCTCCCTAAAAAAGAGTGGAAATCGATCGACTAGGGGCCATAAGTGTCCACGTCGGGGGGGATGTCACTCCCAAGGGGAAGACATCGCGGAGACCACACCCTGCCCGGAGGGGAGGTAATGTGTGGAAATACGTCACATGGTCTTATCGAGTTTTGTCGGCAGTGTCGCATGTGGAGAAGTCCCCGTGGTAGGTCCTACCCAGAGGGGATGGAGCTCTAAAAACCGGTGGCAGAGGGGACTCTGCCCAAAGAAGACGCGGGTTTAACAATGGGGAAACCGTCTCACGGAAGATACATCACATGGGGTTACAGACAGGTAACCAGTGTATGTGGAGCACCTACACCAGTACAGGGCCTACTAACACACATACTGGGCCGGCATCGAGTTTCTTTACGAACTCGCCTGCCACAGGGTTAAGGAGGAAGTACATCCATGGTCCACGGTCTCGTGAACATGGCTGGGAGGTTAAAGCGCACGTCTCCCCCTCCAGGAGGGGAAAGGAGCTTTACGCAAATGGTACACCTGGCTAGTTGTCCCCCCAACTTACCTGTTCGTTCCTGACAACACACGGGACAAACCGGCTCAACCCGGAGATTGATGAACCTCGCGAAGGTATTGTGTGTTGCCCAGCCCGCTGCTCTACCGATGTCTGCCATAGAGGTGCCATTGGTTGGGGCCTGGGAGGACGTCACACTCCTGGTGGAGTGTGCCCGAAACCCCAAGTGGGGTGGCACATCCTGGCCATGGTATGCCAAAGCGATGGCATCAATGACCCAGTGGGCGATCCTCTGTTTGGAGACAGCACTCCCATTCCACTGTCCTCCGAAGCAGACAAAGAGCTGTTCAGAGCCTCTAAAGCTCTGCGTGTGATCCAAGTAGATGCATGCACCGGACACAGCAATAAAAAGGCTGGGTCTGCCTCCTCCTGGGGTAGCTTCGCTTGCAGTTTCACAACCTGATACCTAAACGGGGTCATGGGAACCTTGGGCATATAGCTCGGTCGGGGCCTCAGGACCACATGAGAGTATTCCGGACCGAACTCCAGGCACGTATTGCTGACAGAGAATGCCTGCAGGTCCCCTAACCTCTTGATGGATGTGAGCTCAGTCAGGAGGGCAGTCTTCAAGAGACTGCCTTTAGCTCGACTGACTCCAGGGCTCAAACGGTGCTCACCGCAGGACCACGGAGAGATCCCATGAGAGAATGAGGTGTGGTTTGGGAGGATTCAACCTCCTCATGCCTCTAAGGAACCTGATGATCAGGTCGTGCTTCCCTAAATACTTACCGTCAACTGCATTGTGGTGTGCTGCCATAGCGGCCACGTACATCCTCGGGGGGGTGGGGTGGGGGACAGCTGCCCCACCAGCCTCTCCTGCAGGAAGTAATGTACCGACCCGACTGCGCATCTCTGGGGGTCTTTGCATTGGGAAGAACACCACTTAGCGAACAGACACCACTGCAAGACATATAGGCGCCTCATAGAGGGAGCCCTAGCCTGAGTGATCGTGTCTACCACTTAGGCCACTTAGGTCTTCTGCGTCCTGTCCAAGGGCCAGACATGAACATTTCAGAGGTCTGATCACGGGTGCCAGATGGTGCCCTGTCCTTGAGAGAGGAGAACCCTCCTCAGGGGAATTTGCCAGGGAGGGGCTGTTACGAGGAGTCTGGGTGGGCCAGTAGGGTGCCACTTGGATGAACTGCTCCTCGTCCTCCCTGACCTTGCACAGGGTCTCACTGGGGGAACGCATACTAGCACAGCCCCTGGGGCCAGCTGTGTGCCAGCGCATCTGTGCTGAGGGAAGCCTCAGTCAGGGCATATCAGAGCGGGCAGTGGGAGGATTCACGGGAAGCGAACAGGCTTACCTGCGCTTGACCGAATCGACTCCAAACCAGCTGGACCACCTGAGGGTGGAGTCTCCACTCTCCCCTGAGCATGACCTGTCGCGACAGCATGTCTGTGAGTGGCTCATAATGACTTGAGTCGCTGCTGACTCCAGAGCAGGAGGCGGCGGGTGAGTTGCGACATGCAACATGAGCGCAAGCCGCCTTGGTGGCTACTGTACATTACCATCGTCTTGTTGTCCATCCGGACCAACACGTGCTTGCCCTGGATCAACAGCCAAAGCCTCCACAGGGCGAGCAACATTGCGAGCAACTCGAGGCAGTTGACCTGCCAACGCAGTCACGGCCTTGTCCCGGAGCCCGCGGCTGCATGCCCATTGTACACGCCGCCCCAGCCATGCTTGGAGGTGTCTGTCGTAACCACGAAGTGCCTGGGGTACTTGTACTAAGGGGACACCTGCCCGCAGGAATGCAAGGCCCGTCAAAGAGCTGAACAGGTAGCAGCAGATCAGCGTGATGACCACACGATGTGTCACGCAGCGCCATGCCCACCTCACGACTTGAGTCCGATGCCAGTGCTGAAGTGGTCTCATTTGCATCGACCCGAGCGGCGTGACCGCCGTCAAGGACGCCATATGCCCCAGGAGCCTCTGAAAATGCTTCAGTGGGACTGCTGTGCTCTGCCTGAACAACTTCAGGCAGTTCAGCACTGACTGCGCGTGCTTGTTCGTGAGGCACACCATCATAGAGACTGAGTCTAACTCCAACCCGAGAAAAGAGATGCTCTATACCGGGGAGAGCTGCTCTTTCCACAGTTGACCCAGCTCCGTGTTGGCCTGCGACTGGGCAACTGCACCCGAAGGTGGGAGCCCAGTCGAGTCCTCAGCGTCAGACTGGACCAGCCCGCTCTCCGATGCTGCAATCGAGAGCTCATCCACTTCGCGAGCGCCAATTGAGATTGCGAACTCGCCCTGACACGAGCCGGGGAGTTACCCGGCGGAGCAGCTCCCATTGGGGGCGACTGTGCTAACCGATATGGCCTCAAACTCGTTGGTAGAAGGACCGAGGCGGGGAGCCACCTCTAACGATGGAAAGCCGTAACCGCAACGTTGCCATGGTCCTACTCTCGCAGTGAGAACATGACCAGTCCATGAACTCTGTCTCCACGTGGGCAGCGCCCAAGCATGTAAGCGATCGTGGCCATCGGAAGTGGAGAGGTATCAACCGCAACCAGGAAATAAACACAGATGGAAAGGCATCTTTAAAAAGACGCTCTCCGTCAGTGCCACTCTTTTATTAGGGAAAATATGCTCTTTTATTGTAAGAATATATACTCTTTAAGACTGTCAAAGCACCCAGGGGTGTTCTCTGCACTCCACTGGTGCACGAGGGGGAGAAACCGCTGTAATGCACCATAAATCCAACAGCTTTCGAGGTGAATGGATTGGCAGAGTAATTCAGCTCACTGAATACAACCGCTCGGCTCCGAAGAGAAAATCTGAATGAGTGGTTGTGAGCCAGCTCCTATTATACCTGTATGTCCGGGGGAGTGGCATGCAAATAGATGGCAATGCGAGTTGGAGGTGAGTGACATCAAAGTTAAGCTCCACTTTGAGCACTTTTTTGCATCTTAATTTCTTGAGCTTTGTGGCCCTGCATGAGCATTATTTAAATTACATATAAATGACATATAAATACACATGGCATATACATTTTAAATATGTAGATCTGCTAAATAAATACATTAGAATTTAGATGGCCTCAAAGCTTAAAGATTAACTAAACTCCAATTTTGTGTTCTCGACACAAATGCTATTCCACAAAGAAGGCAGCACTCTAAGATTCCTTCTCATGCCCAAATGCTAATGCAGCAGCACATGAATCTTTAATGAAAAAGACAATCCTATAAAGCACTGTGATGAGCTCATTGCAAAAAAAATATATATCAAAGATGGAGCACAAAGCAACAACAACAACAAAAAGATTTTAAATATACTTAATTTATTCAATATCAAAAAATATCTTTAAAAAAATTAAATATAATAAAAAATGGCAGAGGCTATTTGCACTAAATACTAACAGAGATAGATGCTGTTTACACTAAGTGCAAGTAGCAACAAAAAAGCATATTCCTTGAACTACGTGCAAATAGTGTTAGATGCTATTTGCACCCTGACGGACACTATTGGCACCCCTACTTAAATACTAACAAACAAAATAGGGGCATCCCACAGACACCCTACATCAATCCCTACCCCTAAACCTAACCCTAACCTTCCCTCACAAAAATTTACCATGCTTTTACTACAGTAACCATAGTATAACCATGGTATTTTGTTATAAAATAATAGTAACTACAAAAAACAAACAAACAAGCAAAAACATAAATAAAAAGAATCATAAAAAAACAAACATGGTTACTACATTAAGACCATATTACTATAGTAACACCATGGTTAATTTCCGTTAAAAAAACAAACAAACATGATTACTACAATATTACTATAGTACAACCGTGGTTAATTTTCGTATGGGTTAGTCTCCCAAGACTTTCACAAAAGAAGCAATACAATCTACTCACAACTGATGCCTAGCCCCAGAAGAAGGCCATTCCCTCTCTTGCCCAGACGAGGAAGGGAACGCATGTGATCGAAAGCCTAAAACCTTTAAATGACTACACAAATTACAATTTAAACAGCTTTACAGCTCACATAATGCACGAGTTTTACCAGAAGAATTAATGTAAGTGCTTTTGTAAAATTATAAGCTTCACATTTTTGCCATTAAACCCTCCAAAAATTGGCTCCATTCACTTCCATTGTAAGTGCCTCTCTGTAAGCTCTATTTTTATTTATTTATTTTTTAAAGAAAGGAGGGACAAGTCGAAATTGATTTTTGTGGTAATCAACATTAAGCCACGAATGCTGTTGCCTGAGCTTAACTTGTACTAAACCCGTAATATTCCTTTAAGAGCGGAGACAGAAAGTAGCATGGGAAAAAGTGGGACAAAAGGCAGATTCGAACCTGGGTCAGGAAAACACATTCACAATGCCTTTATATTTCACGGCACTGCAGTGACACTAATGGTGCAGTTTGTTGTAAATTTTAGTGTTTCCACCAGACTATTGGAGTGCAAATAACTGCACTGTGAGGCAGGTGCTATTTATACTGTACCTAGTGCAAATAGTCAAATAATTAAAAAAGAGGCTATTTATCCAATTGTAAGAGTTAATTATGTTTTGCTAATAGGATAATTGTGATGAGCGATGGTTTATAGTTTAAAAAGTACTTAAATATTGATCTTTTTCACACCAAAATCGATCATATCACTTTAGAAAACATTAATTTAACCGCTGGAGATGTATGGATGACCTTTACTCTGACTGCCTGTGATTTCTGGAGCTTCAAAAATCTGATCACCATCCACTTGCATTTTAAGGACCTACTGAGCTAAGATATTTTTCAATTTTTCTTCACATGTGTTCTGGTGAAGAAAGTCGTACACACCTGGGATATCATGAAGGTGAGTAAATGATGAGAGACTTTTCATTTTTGGGTGAACTAAGTAATTTAAGTAAATAGGAATGTCTCTATCAAAAAGGAGAATTTTTATTAACTTTAAGTTAAAGGTGACTTCCATTCCTACACCCCCCAAACTGAGCAAGACAATTTCTCCCATTCATACGAATAATCTTTCTCATCCTTATAATGTCTCTTTTATTGTGTCGTTAGCTTAGCAACATGCTAGCACCAATCTCTATTGAAATTGTCAAGTTGAGTTCCTTGTTCATTTTATGTAGACTGTTCTCTGTGAAATCGGAAACAGTAGGCTTACTTTTTTATCAGATAAATCTGTCTGTACTTACCAAAATTCGCCATAAGCGGTAAGTGTTGTTGGCTGTATGGACATGTGTAAGCTTCATTTCCAGGTTAAATGTCAATGGAGGTGCACAAGCGAGTTGTGAAGCGAGTTGTTTTCAGCTATACAGGATGTAATACAGTGAAGAGCATATTTTATAAACTGAACACCCCAACCGAACCCCCAAACCTAAACCTAACCATCAGTGGAGTACAAATGTAATGTTAGGGGGAAACACCTCAGAATAGAGCTCGTCACTGATTGTGTACGCAATTACTTCCTGGTTTTACTGCAGGATTTGAACCTGGGTCTCCCACGCCTGCTGACGCAACGCAACTCTGGTCATGCCGCAAATGAAGGTGAACACACTTAAACCGATGGAAAAATGTCTGATGGAAGATGGCGCTAATCAGTGAGTCTGCATAATGTGTCTGATTGTAGGGTACTGTAACTCTCGAAAACAACATGCCGACTTCCCATGTGATCATGTTGCTTTATGTGGGGAGTGCAACTTATGTGATATACAACGTTGCTGTCTACGTAGAGCATTCCAAATCAGTCACTTATAAGGTTCCATTTCAAAAAGTTGTCTATGTAGGCTGTTGACAGCAAAGCAACTTACTAGGTTTTTAGACCTGAACTTTTCTATGTCTTTCCTCTTTCTCCCCAGTATAATGGATCCTGTACCAAATATGAATTACTTGAATTTTATACAAATTATTCATGTCAACAATACACACTGCTTGCCCTTGGATTCAACACTGGATGCTTCGTCCATTGACTCTAGCGCTTATTGACTTGTGATGATATAGTTTAAATATTTCATTTAGGCAGGAAATGAGGGCATAATGTATAACTCTACTCATTTAAAACTGACACTTGGAAAGGAGATGGGAGAGAGGCTAGAATATATGGTGCCGTAGTGCAACTGTGCCGAATCAATGCGTGGCAGAAAATGGCGTCAGATACAAATTGCTGGGCAAATATTTCATGGTGCAGCTGAGCCATTCAACATCAGTGGCATTTTCTCTCATGCCAATGGAGAGTGATTAGGACTGCTGTTGTGAGGCACTCAGATCTTATGAAGATGTACATCTCATTGCATCTAATGATGCTTTAAAGTCATCACACTGTTAGGATCAAAGTGCCAGCCATCAATTAGATTTCCATACATCTAACCCTTTACTTTTAGTGCTACATAGCCCACCATCCTATAATAAAATCCATTAGATACACCCAATTAGCACTACAAAACAACTGAAAATGTTAACAGTCCACATAAAAATGCAAAAACTGCATGTATTATTTATGTATGTTCAGGTTAAGCTGATGACTTTACTGTTTAAAATATTTTTTTTCTTTTTACCAGGAAATATTACTGCTAAAAGACCAGCTTTGACCTGCATTGATTTTCATGCAAGTCCAGGCTGGCTTATGCTGGTTAGTGCTGGTGTTCACTAGCAAAAAAAACAAAACAAAAGTATTTCTGTTGAAGCTGGTTGACTAATTAAGTCTTGCTGGTTAACCGCTGTTTTTTAAACTAGAGATTGATTGGCATTGCCTCATTATCATTGAAAAACATGTAAAAGAACACATTTTCATTGAGTGAACACTGTGAACCCACATACACATTTATATTACATATGTGATGTTATAATTAAAGGTTGGAACAGTATATATGTAGATGAAAGCAAGTAAAAAAAGTGTAGAAGTGCAGAGGGAGCATCTTCCACTTTAAGAAAGATAAATATATCAGCCCCAGGACCAGCCAAATATTCTGTCTATATTGCTTGTAATCGATATCTAAGATGCTAAGTCACATTTCAGAATTTAGTATTAATTATATATATATATATAATTTTTTTGAAACACTTACTCATTCTTTATTATTATAATTTTTTTTCTTCTTTCACATTTTAGAATAATAGTATAGTCATCAAAACTATGGAATAACATACAGGGAACTATGGGAATTGTGTTGCGACTAAACAAAATCCAAAATTAATTTAAAAAAAATTATATTTTAGCATCTTCAAAGTAGTCACCCTTTGCCTAGAATTTGCAGACATGTACTCTTGACATTTTCTCAACCAGCTTCTTGAGGTATCACCCTGGGATGCTTTTTAAACAGTAATTAAGGAGTTTCCATCTATTCTGGGCACTTATTGGCTGCTTTTCTTTATTATTTGGTCCAAGTCATCAATTTCCCAAAAAAATATTTGTTTAAATTAAATTTTAGTTTTATAATGAAATAAATTAATATGGTGGCACAATTATATTTTTGTCTACAAAACTAATTTCAAACATCTAAGCATATGCCTTCAGATCAAAAGATTTTTAAGATCATGAGAAACATTTCAGTTTCAAAAGTTTTGACCGGTAGTGTGTGTATGTGTGTGTGTGTATATATATATATATATATATATATATATATATATATATATATATATATATATATATATATAGATATATATAATGTTTGTGTGTGTGTGTATCGTGTATATATATATATATATATATATATATATATATATATATATATATATATATTATGGTTGTATTGTTATAAAAATCCACTAATGTTGTAGGTGGAGTCTCAAAAACATAGGGTAATTAGCAAAAATATGAACACTGCACAAGAGTTAGGCTAGTTGGGAAGCCTGGCAGGGACACCAGCACACCAGCATTAATATTGGGTTCCAGCATAAAAAAAATAAATTAAAAAAACTAAATAATAATAAAAACAACAACAACATAAACTAGTGACCAAATATGCTGGTCTTTTCAACAAGATAAACACTGCATTAAAGGAATAGTTCACACAAAAGTAAAAATTCTTCCATTTTTTATTTACCCTCAAACCAGCATGTTATTTTCCAGTGAAACATGAAAGGCAATATTATGAAGGATCTTCACACAGCTCTTTTCCATAAAATGACCATTCAAAGTGGCCATGTCTGTAAATCTCCAAAAAGTACAAAAACACCATAAAAGTAGCTCAAATGGCTGCTTTCTAAAGCCATACAATATTTTTGTGTGAGGAACAAACCTATATGGATTCACTGATATCCTTACCCTCTGGAATGTCAATAAAGCTTTATTGTGCTTTTGTGGTGTTTTTGTCCTTTTTGTAGCTTGACAGATGTGGTCACTGTGCACTGGCATATTGTTATATTTCTGCTCCACAGCAAAAAAAAAAAAAAAAAAATACATACAAAATAACAGTATATGGTTTTGAAACAACATGAGGGTCTGTAAAAAATGACAGGATTTTATATTTGTCTTTGAAATGACTTTAAGTCTTATCCACTCCTTTTGGGCAGTAAAGCACTTCTTCTCACATTGATGCTAAAGTCTAGAAGGGCAAATGTACAATGTCAGTAACAAGCTGATTTGGTCTGCCAGTGGCACTTTCAGAGGAGAATAATACGGCACCACATGGATCTTCCCAAGTAAATGGGTTTATCCTGTTTACTCCAAGTGGTTTGCATTTATGATTTTGATTCCTGCTCTTCAACCAACTCTACTATATTCAAATCTATTTATAGGGCCCCCTCAGACTGCTTACAATTTCGTGCACAATTAAAAAGTGGAACTCGAGAGGCAGACTTTCTTGTCAATGTCCTCTTAGAGCTGGCTTAAAAGTCTTGTCATTTTCATGTCATCATTAACCTGGCATCTCAGTTAACGTGTGACTGAGTCATTGTATAAATGTGAGTTTTGGCCTTTACAGTATATGAAACCACAAGTCTGTGCTATATCTCTACATGGCTTCTTAGATCACACAATGAATTTGACTTCTGTTGAAAAGCTTTAACTGTCCTACTCGTAATTTAAGAGTAATTTGTAGTGATGATATGTATGTATATATATATATATAACACACTGGTGGCCAAAAGTTTGGAATAATGTACAGATTTTGCTCTTATGGAAAGAAATTGGTACTTTTATTCACCAGTGGCACTCAGCTGATCACAATGTATTGTCAGGACATTAATAATGTGAAAAATTACTATTACAATTTGAAAACATTTTAAACTACTTCAAAGAGTTCTCATCAAGAAATCCTCCATGTGCAGCAATGACAGCTTTGCAGATCCTTGGCATTCTAGCTGTCAGTTTGTCCAGATACTCAGGTGACATTTCACCCCACGCTTCCTGTAGCTCTTGCCGTAGACTGTAGTGTACACCTTTGTATGAAATCTTTTGTATGGCAATTTCAAGCATTGTATAGCCTTCATTCCTCAAAACAATGATTGACTGACGAGTTTCTAGAGAAAGCTGCTTCTTTTTTGCCATTTTTGACTTAATATTGACCTTAAGACATGCCAGTCTACTGCATACTGTGGCAACTCAAAAACAAACACAAAGACAATGTTAAGCTTCATTTAACGAACCAAATAGCTTTCAACTGTGTTTGGTATAATGGTAAGTGATTTTTCTAGTACAAAATTAGCAATTTAGCCTGATTACTCCAGGATAAGGTGTTGGAGTGATGGCTGCTGGAAATGGGGCCTGTCTAGATTTGATCAAAAATTAAGTTTTTCAAATAGTGATGGTGCTGTTTTTTACATCAGTAGTGTCCTGGCTATACTTTATGATCAGTTGAATGCCACTTTGGTGAATAAAAGTACCAATTTCCTTCCGAAACAGCAAAATCTGTACATTATTCCAAACTTTTGGCCGCCAGTGTATATATATATATATATATATATATATATATATATATATATATATATATATATATATATGTATGTATGTATGTATACACAATATATAGATATTTAGTAATGACTTATATATATACAAGTCTTTATATATATACTGTATAATGTGTATATATATATATATATATATATATATATATATATATATATATATATATATATATATATATATATATATATATATGTCATTACTAAATATCTTGGACTCAAGATGGTGCTGAGTATGGCTGCTGCATTGCGAGCTCCGACACAACATTGCAGTTTTTTGTTTGTTTTGTTTATAGTTCTTATGTTTTTTTGTCTTGGATGGTGTCTGCCTTATTGTATACAATAGAAAAACACTTTTGGACATTAGCTCTGTGATTGCACACCGAAAACCGGACTTCCAATTCCTCAATGCCGACCCGCTGTTTACAAACATGCCAATGGAGCCCTCTGTCTGGGCTGCCCGGCCGCAGAAACGCAGAAGGAAAAGGGAAAATAGAGCCGCCGTTCTCATCAGAGTAAAACATCATGCAAATCGACCCCCGCTACCCAGTATTCTACTGGCAAATGTTCAGTCTCTAGACAACAAGCTCTGCAAGCTGAGAGCACGGAACTCTTTCCAACAAGAGACGAGGGACTGCTGCATTATCTGCCTTACAGAAACGTCTGCTGAGATTCCAGATTCAGCCATCGAACCTGCGGTGTTCTCCGTGCACCAAGCGGAGAGAGCGAAAGACCTCTCACGTAAAAGCAGAGGAGGTGGTGTATGTTTTATGGTCAACAAATCCTGGTGTAATCAGAGGAACCTACATTCTATCAAGTCTTTCTGCTCTTCTGATCTGGAATTTCTCATGCTTCTGTGTCGACCATTCTGGCTACCGAGGGAATTCACATTATCACTGCTGTGTACATCCCACCACAAGCCGACACAGACCGGGCACTCAAGGAACTGTATGGTGTGTATAAGTGAGCAGGAAACCGCGCACCCTGAGGCTGCATTCATTGTGACCGGGTACTTTAACAAAGCCAATCTCAAATCAATCGCACCAAAATACCACCAACATATCAGTTTCAACACATGAGGGGACCGGGTTTTGGACCATTGCTACTCTCCCTTCCGGGATGGCTACAAATCCTTCCCCCGCCCACCATTTGGCAAATCAGACCACTCTTCCGTTCTCCTTCTGCTCGCTTACAGGCAGAAACTGAAACAGGAAGCACCCACCCTCAGAATGATCCAGTGCTGGTCGGACCAATCAGATTCTACGCTACAAGACTGTTTTGATCACGTGGACTGAGAAATGTTCCGGTCTGCCTCTGATGATGATATCGAGGTTTACGCTGATAGCGTAACGTGTTTCAACAGAAAGCACGTGGAGGTTCTGGTTTTCTACCAGAAACCAGGGATTAATAGCGATGTTCCTGCGACACTTAATGTGTGGACCTCCGCTTTTAATTCTGGGAATGCGGAGGAGCATAAACAAGCCAGTTATGCCCTCCGCAAAACTATCAGAGCAGCAAAACGCCAGAACAGGGACAAGATTGAAGGACAGTTCAATACCACCGACTCTAGAAGCATGTGGCAGAGAATTAATATCATCACAGACTACAAAGGGTATAAAAACTCTGCAGTGAACACTGCTGCCTCTCTCCCGGATGAGCTAAATATTTTTATGCTAGTTTTGAGGGAAATACCTCCACACTCGCAGAGAGAGCTCTCGTGGCCGAAGCTACAGAGGTTAGTTCACTCTCCGTCTCTGTAGCGGATGTAACCTGATCCTTCTGACGGGTGAATATCCATAAAGCCGCAGGTCCAGATGGCATTCCGGACCACGTCATCAGAGTGTGCGCGAACCAACTGGCTGGTGTTTTTACAGACATTTTCAACCTTTCCATCTCCTTGTCTGTAGTCCCCAAATGCTTCAAAATGTCCACCATTGTGCCTGTACCAAAGCAATCCAAAATCACTTGCTTAAATGACTGGCATCCTGTTGCTCTGACCCCCATCATCAGCAAATGCTTTGAGAGGCTAATCAGAGACTACATCTGCTCTGTGCTGCCTGCCTCACTGGACCCATTGCAGTTTGCTTACCGCAACAACCACTCCACTGATGATGCCATTGCATCAACGCTACACACTGCTCTCTCCAGCCTGGAAAAAAGGAACACTTATGTGAGAATGCTGTTTGTAGACTACAGCTCAGCATTCAACACCATAGTGCCCTCCAAGCTTTATGTGACACTCCGGGCTCTGGGCTTAAACAGCTCACTGTGCAGCTGGATTCTGGACTTCCTGTCAAGCAGATGCCAGGTGGTTAGAATGGGCAGCAACATCTCCTCATCACTGACCCTCAACACCGGAGCCCCGCAGGGCTGTGTTCTCATCCCACTCTTGTATTCCTTGTACACACATGACTGTGTGGCAACACACTGCTCCAATGCCATCATTAAGTTTGCTGATGATACGACGGTTGTAGGTCTGATCACTGACAATGATGAAACAGCCTACAGAGAGGAGGTGCACACTCTGACACGCTGGTGTCAAGAGCACAACCTCTCTCTCAACGCCAACAAGACCAAGGAGCTTGTGGTGGAGTTCAGGAGAAAAGACAGAGAACACAGCCCCATCACCATCACCATCAATGGAGCACCGGTGGAAAGAGTCAGCAGCTTCAAGTTCCTCGGTGTCCACATCACAGAGGAACTCACATGGTCCGTCCACATTGAGGCCATTGTGAAGAATGCTCATCAGTGCCTCTTCTTCCTGAGACGGCTGAGGAAGTCTGGAATGAACCACCACATCCTCACACGGTTCTACACCAGCACTGTATAGAGCATCCTGACTGGCTGCATCACTGCCTGGTATGGCAATAGCACCGCCCTCAACCGCAAATCCCTGCAAAGGGTGGTGTGAACTGCCAGACACATCATTGGAGGTGAGCTTCCCTCCCTCCAGGACATATATACTAGATGGTGTGTGAAAAAAGCTCGGAGGATCATCAGAGACTCCAGCCACCCGAGCCATGGGCTGCTCTCACTGCTACCATCAGGCAGGCGGTATCGCAGCATCAGGACCACACCAGCCGACTCCATGACAGCTTCTTCCCCCAAGCAATCAGACTTTTGAACTCCCGATCTCTCACGATCAATATACATCAGCACTGCACTTTATTAATCTTATTATCTCACACCGGACTGTCATAAATTATATTCTCTCTTAACAACACACTGGCAACTGACTATCAACTGACAGGCTGAATGTCAATACAGTACAATACAACCTACTGTATATTTTATATATACTTTATATACTATTTTTATTGTATGTGTAATCTATATTATGTGTATGCATATTCTATATTGTGTGTATTGTATACTGTACATTGTATATAATTATTGTGTTGTGTAATTATGTGTATATTAGATATGTAAATTGTGTTGTGTAAATCTGAAGTTTATTGTAAATTGGTATATGTCTCATCACTGTCATGACTGCTATGTTGCTTGGAACTGCACCCAAGACTGTCACCCACTGTTGCACTTGTGCATATGGTTGTGTGACAATAAAAGTGATTTGATTTGATTTAATAAAAATGCAATACTCACTTTCGAGGAAACACTCCATACTTAGAGTGAAGTTGTCCACTGCAAAAGCGATTCCTGCACTAGATGATATATCTGCACTGAACTGCAGGTAAAACCTAGATTGAGAAAAAGTAAGAGAAACAGAGATAAAGACATCTGTTAATCTGAAACGGAACGAATAAAAGAAAAAAAAAACATGGTGATAACCTATTATGGAAATAGCTATTGTATAAACTAGTCACTGTGGAACAAAACGCATTGGGTGAAAAGAAAAGTTCAACCAAAAACGAAAATTCTGTCATCATTTACAGCGAATGTTGTTCCAAACCTGTATGACTTTCTTTCTTCCATGGAACACAGAACGAGATGTTTAGCTGAATGCTTTTTTTTTTTTTTTTTTTTTTTTGTGAATTGGTACTAGGGCTTTCAAGCTTCAAAAAATAAAACAAGGAAAAATAAAAGTAGCCCATATTACTTATACACTATATTCCAACAATTCTTAAGCCATACATTATCTTTATGACGTCATATGGAAAAAAAAGACTGACATTTATTTTGTTTATTGCTGAAAATCGTCCCCTTTGTAGCAGCTCATAAATCTCATTGGTCTCTTGTGAATGTTCAATCCTGGCACCTCAAGATATGTCACACCAGGTGATATTATGCCTTTGTTTCTCGCATGTCTTGTGACTGATCGCAATATACTGTTTGAATGTATGCAAGTTCAAATACGATTTTAAAACTATGACGAGGGGATGATTTTCAATGAATAACGTTTTCATTTTTAGTCTTTTCCACAAACAATCTTATGGCTTCAGAAGACTTGGAATATAGTTCATGGGTCATATAGACTACTTTTATTTATTTATTTTTTTTGTCATTCTTTGAGATAGTTTTCCCCAGCTGAGTTCTGGTTCCTCCTAAGGTTTCTTCCTCATGTTATGGTGTTTTTCCTTGCCATTATGATCTTTGGCTTGCTCACTGGTTTGTAAGGCAGCATTGTTTGTAAAGTTGCTTTTAAACAATATGTTTTGTTAATACAGTTGAGTTGAATTGATTTAAATTAAAGTGAATTACTTTGAAGCCAAGCCTGTGTCTCACTAGCTGATTTTTCCTCTGATTTTCAGTCATGAGCTTAATGTATATAATTGCTGGATGGTCTTTAGTACTCCCTGCTGAGTTAAGCCAGTGCCACACTAGCAGTCTCCAAACAACTTGATTTCCACTGAGGGTGTCACACATGCAGACTTTTTTGCTGGGATCTCGCTCTCTTCAGTCGGAAGTATGACACACTTGCTGATTAAGAATGCTGGAGGGGTGACACACATACCAACTCAGTGCAACTCTCTCTCTGATTCCCAGTCACATGGAGTTTGCCAAAATAAAAACAGGAGTACTGTGTGAGCATAAACATCTGTAAAATTAACTTTACCTTATGAAAGTGTGTTATTGTGTATTTATCCCCTCAATTACCTCAGCAGGGAGTACCGACAGTCAAGTGCCAATGAGTGCTTCGTCTCCCTCTGCCTGGCCAAAACAACTGGCTAGAGTGGCGCAGGCTTTAATGGCTCTAGCAACTGGAACTGGACTTTTGTTGTGTTTGAGAAAAAAATAAAATAACATTTCAGTCACTTGTGAGGGCACTTGCGGTCTTGTCAACTGACCAATGAGATTCTTCTCTCACTGAAGAACTGACAAGATGTTTAGTCTCTGATCCGAATGTTTACCTCAGTGAATGGTGATAGTAGCCCATGGTAATTGTGTCGCCAAGCATTATTCCTGAGTTTTCCTTAACTTACAATAAATGACTAATAAATTCAGAAATTGGAGGCAAAACAGTGTGTTTATTGAATGTAAATCCTTTTCTCAATGAAGCTGCATATGGACATATGCTTTTGACAGCAATCTCAGATAGATAAATACACAATCACACATATTAACAAGGTAAAGTGACTATGAATCGCATCGTAATTCAGTTCATTGCAATTGCTTATGTTCACGTGGTATTCCTGATTTTATTTCGGAGAGCTTCACATGACTGCAAATCTGATTAAAACTTTGAGGTACTCTGTATTTATGTATTTATAGACTTGTGACTAAAGACAACAAGATTTCAGCAAAATAGTTAGCAGGTGTCTTCCTCGGTCAAATTAACGTTGTTTGGAGTCGGACAATGAGACACCACAAATGTATTCTGACTTTTGGGTAGAACGTCATGGTTACTTGTGTAACCTCCGTTCCCTGATGGAGGGAACGAGACGTTGTGTCGATGTAGTGACACTAGGGGTCATTCTTGGGACCCCGAGACACCTCAGGTCTTTGATAAAAGGCCAATGAAAATTGGCGAGTGGTATTTTCATGCCACTCACCCGGACATACGGGTATAAAAGGAGCTGGCGTGCAACCACTCATTCAGGTTTTATGCTGAGGAGCTGAGACAAGGTCCGGCCATTTCAGCGGGTAGTTCAGCGTTGTGGCAGGAGGAAAACAATGTCTCGTTACCTCCATCAGGGCACTGAGGTTACACAAGTAACCATGACTTTTCCTATCTGTCACTCACTCGACATTGTGTCGATGCAGTGACACTAGGGGTCCCTATACAAAACGCCGCAACTGGCTGAACTGTGTTACGTGAACTGGCGGTGCGTGACGGGCAGACCACTGTGTGCCTCGTAGTCAGCACAACAGGCCGACACGCAACCTCCCCCAACATAGTTATGAGTGTTGAACGGCCCTTTGGGGACAAGTCGACTACCCAAATGATAGAGACAGGCTAGCCTCTTTTCCCCTTCTTTTTTTCCACTCCCTAAAAAAAGGGGGAATATCCGACTGGGCCGACCAGGTCTAGTCAGGGGGTGTCCCTACCCAAGGGCCAGACATGGAGATTCCAGAGGTCTGGTCGTGGGTGCCAGATGGTGCACCGTCCCTGAGAAAGAAGGTCCTTCCTTAGGGGAATTCACCAGGGGTGGGGGCTGTCGCGAGGAGCGTGAGGTCCGGAACCACATCTGGGTGGGCCAGTAGGATGCTACCAGGACGACCTGCTCCTCATCCTCCCTGACCTTGCACAGAGTCTGTGCAAGTAGGCTCACTGGGGGAAATGCATATTTGCGCAGGCCAGGGGGCCAGCTGTGTGCCAGCGTGTCTATGCTGAGAGGTGCCTCAGTCAGGGTGTACCAGAGCTGTGCCTGCCTGAATTGACTCCAAATCAGCTGGACCACCTGAGGGTGGAGTCTCCACTCTCCCCTGAGGGTAACCTGCCGAGTGTCGAGGTTGCCCGGGATGTGAGTGGCTCACAGCGACTTGAGGTGCTGCTGACTCCAGAGGAGGAGACGGCGGGTGAGTTGTGACATACAACGAGAGCGCAGACCGCCTTGGCGATTGACATATGCTACCATTGCCGTGTTGTCTGTCCGAACTAACACGTGCTTGCCCTGTATCAATGGCTGGAACCTCCGCAGGGCGAGCAGAATTGCCAGCAACTCAAGGCAGTTGATGTGCCAATACAGCCGCGGGCCCGTCCAAAAGCCACGCCCCAGTCCGTTTTGGAGGCATGACCACGGCGCGCCTGGAGACCTGCTCTAGGGGAACGCCTGCCCGTAGAAACGTGAGGTCAGTCCATGGGCTGAAGAGGTGGTGACAGACTGGCGTGATGACCACGCGATGTGTCCCGCGGCGCCATGCCCATCTCGGGACTCGAGTCTGAAGCCAGTGCTGAAGCGGTCTCATATGCATCAACCCGAGTGGGGTGGCCACAGCTGAGGATGCCATATGCCCCAGGAGACTCTGAAAGATTTTCAGTGGAACCGCTGTTTTCTGTTTGAACGCCTTCAAACAGGCCAGCACCGACTGTGCACGCTCATTTGTGAGGCGCGCTGTCAATGAGACTGAGTCCAACTCCAAACCAAGTAAAGAGATGCTCTGATCCGGGAGAAGCTTGCTCTTTTTCCAGTTGACCTGAAGCCCTAATCGGCTGAGGTGCGAGAGCACCAAGTCTCTGTGTGCACACAACATGTCCCGAGAGTGAGCTAGGATTAGCCAAGTCCCCAAATCGCCCCCAGTGCTAGCCGCGCTGGCCTCATACCCTTAGGTAGAAGGACCTTAGGTGAGGAGCCGCTGGGGTGGCTTGCTTTCTTTCGAAAGCAATCCGCGACCGCAACGTTGCCATGGTCATGCTCTCGCAGTGAGTACATGAACCATCCACGAACGCTGTCTCCGCTTGGGTCACGCCCAGACACGAATGACAGCGATCGTGACCATCTGAAGTTGAGAGGTAACGACCGCAACCAGGAATAACACACAAACGGAAAGGCATCTTTAAAAAGATGCGTCTTTAAAAAGATGTTCCGTGTGTGCCACTCTTTTTAGAGAAATATACTCTTTTAGGAAAATATACTCTCTTTTTTCTGCCGAAGTGCCTAGGGGCATTCTCTGCAGTGCACCAGTGCAGAGGAGGGAGAAGCCACTGAAATGCGCCGTCAGATCCAGCAAAGGTGAAATAACAGTCAGCTCAGTAAACATCGACCGTTCAGCTCCTCAGCATAAAACCTGAATGAGTGGTTGCATGCCAGCTCCTTTTATACCCGTATGTCCAGGGGAGTGGCATGCAAATACCACTTGCCAATTTTCATTGGCCTTTTATCAAAGACCAGAGGTGTCTCGAGCTCCCAAGAGTGACCCCTAGTGTCACTACATCGACACAACGTCGAGTGAGTGACAGATAGAGAACCCATTATATTCCTTTTGCTATGTGATTTTGAATAAGTGCTTGGTAAGAGCACCACCATCCTGCCCTGCTCAATGAACTAATATTTCCCCTGACAAATAGGGAGACATCATGGGCTTTCTGGGTCATATGGCATGAAGCATTGCAACTAGAATGTGAAGTCTAAGGGCTGAAGAAATGTAAAAAAAAAAAAAAAAAGGGACTCAAACAAGAAAAGGGAAGGATGCCAGGAATAAAATTTTAATTATCCTCTGTAGACTGGGATTAGTGGACCAAAGAGTGAAGGTTGGGGCTTGGGGAATTGGGAGGGTTTTGGGAGGGGTAGATCAGAATCCAATCAAACATGTTGAGATGTAACAGCCTTCTATTTTCCTCTGCCCTCCTTACTTTTATAAATCAAGAGCACTTGTTAACTGGAGTGAAAGTTTAAATGAATGGTGGGTCTCCTCATCAATTTTTTCTCTATTCCTCATTTTCTTCTGGAGAGAGTGATATGATGAGCAAAGGATGTGCGGTGCGCTGCCGGGCCCAAAGGCAGGGATGCAGCACCAGAGGGAGTCATTATTATTTCTGTGTAAATGTGTGGGTTTGTGCAAAAAATTAATACAATCTGCACAATGCTGAGTGAAAACTTCTAGTATGCATCTGAAACTTGAATTTGCAAGAATGATTATAGAAAATGATTTACCATTGTTTGCATCTGTTTGTGCCATAGTTTAGTGTTGAATCCCAATTGCAAATTCATGCCACGGTTAAAGTTCAAAACATTTTAAGATTATCTGAAGGATATGTGAGTGGTGCTTGTCTATGAAAAGGCATATTCACACCAAGCTGACATTTTTGGTGTGAGTTTTCATTGTGATCGAGCCTTTTTAAATAGGAACAATGGATTCATATAGTACTATTCACACTGACACATCATCTGCTGACAATCCAAAGGTTTTTTTAACAGAGGGCAGTCTTTTTTACTTCCGACTGTGAAAAATAGCTTTTCGTTAAACGCCACCTATTGTTCTAGATAGCCAGAGTAAAAAATGCCTTGGTCTTGGTGTGAATAGAGCCTTTTGTCTGCAATTTGTGTAGCAAATTCATCTGATATTTTGTGTGAATATGCCTTAAGAGTGTTGCCATTGCATTGCAAGGTGATTGCTAGGGTGGTCCAGGTGGTTGTTAGGGTATGTGTGTCCCTTCCTGGGTTTAGAACTTGGGTCCATTCTTCAATAAAAGTCTATGGTTTTTATTTCTGCCCATTTTATTATTCACTAGCCAAAAATTGTAAGTCAGATTGTTTAGAAAAAAAAGAAAAAAAAAACAATCTCACCACTCCTAAGTAAGCTGCATGATTTAAGGTATAATTCATGTCCATAGCACAAACAGTTAATACTACAGTGCCTTAATTTAATACTTATTGTTTGGGGTTTTGAAAACAAAACCTCACACTAAGTGTGAGCCTAGGCATCATTTATGGGTTGGACATGTCCCCAACACTTTTTGTGTTAGACAATTTTGTCCACATCACTTTTTTTTTTCTTGTGTAGGAGTTTCCAAATCCCAGGACTAACAGTAGCAGATATATGGATAAAGTTAATCAATGAATTAAGTGAAATATTTATTGGAATTATTTGTGCATAACCTAATTAATGTCTATGAGTTTCACAACATCACAAATCCCCCACCCCCCCTCCCTCAGGATGCTTTGCCTTAGCACCACTTATAAATGTAAAGGTTGTGAGTAGACTTACAGATCCACCAATCCGAAGAGAGGCAGGGTGATGAGTTTCCACCCTTTTCCCATATTAGCTTCGCTTGTTGAGTTCCAAAGACTCCGTTGGCCCTCAGGACCTGTACTGTTCTTGATAATCCAGAGTGAGAGTACTCCATTTGAAGAACCACACACCCAAAACTTGACCTATAGAAGAGAATACAAGTCAGACTTGAGCACTGATGCATTGCCAAATGTGGTTTCAACCATTCCATTCCAGTCTCAAGGAAGATTGACAGTGATGGTGATGATTACACATCATCTGTCCTCATTCTCAGATTGACAGTCCACACTCCATTCACGGATCATTTAATATATATTGCACAGACAAAACAATGGCAAGATATGGGGAGACAGTTACAATCTGACTGGAAGTAAAGGCTGGATTACAATACAGGACTTTTAAAATCTGAACACATTTCAAAATACTAGGTGTCACACACTTACAGACTTTGTAAATGGCTACAGAGAAAAACTGGCCATATCAAACCATGACTGGGGATCAGTCTCTCAAGTCGATCCAATCTGATCACAAACTCACAACTTCCTGAAGCCTATACCATGAAGCTCATTGAACAAACTCAGGGTTCCAGGATTGGTTTCGAGTTGACAAAACCAAACCAATCCAATCAGGCATTATCAGGTTGCTGCTCATTATCAGGTTGTCAACTTGGTCTTTGATCTGGAGTTTAAGATTAGTTAATGCGCTCGTGCACATGAATGAGTGACAATTGCGGCGCACAGCCGATCGTGTGAAACATGGATAGAAAGAGCGCGATTTATATGAACTTCTTGCGAGAGTTGGCAAATTTACCTCTCCGCTGAAGGCCAATCATTGTGAAAATATGAAGCATTTAAATACTTTTAAACAGCACAGCAGGAGATTGCTTTAAAACTATGAACAATTAAAAACAAATTTACACTGCACAAGAGATCACCATTAAATCATGAAGGATTAAAACACATGATGATTTACACAGCACAAGGAATAACGGTACAATTATATAGAAATTAAGACATTTACACAGCTAGAAGAAACACCACAGCTGCTGCGAGAGCTCAAAAGGACAGCTGGAAACAAATTCTGAATGTGATAAAAAAATAAAAAAATAAAATGAAACAGCTGATATATCGATGTGTAAGTGAATTCATATATGTCCACAACAAGAACACACAGGTTAATTAATTTTAAAGCTTAAAAACTTTATTTAAAATATTAAAGCTTTTATATTCATTTAAACTGAAAGCTTAATATAGTTTCATACTATTACAAATTAATATAGGCTATTGAATAATTAAACAGTGAGCACTTGGAATACTGTATGTAATAATTAGTATGCAATACTAAGACACATTTGTTCTTTTTTTTTTAATACGCATTTTGTTTACCGCTTATATTGAGTTTCATATTAAATACTGTATGTTCATCTCTAGTCCATGAAACAAAGGCATTTGTGAGGCATTCATCCCTTTTTATAGCCATCTGTTACATTGATTAAACTTTTAATATTTTAAAATCGATCATTATTGGCAGGCATTTTATTAATCCAATTATATTACAATTGTAGTGTTTTTAAATTAAATAAAAGACTGCCATAAATCTATATTTTGACTCTCAAATAAATAATTTATCATGAAGATTCAATTTTGTGATTTTCTATAAAGGGTGCAGGGAAGTGAAGTCATTGCATCAGAGATGTCACTTTACTCACAGCTGATTGGTTCAGTATCTGTAGCGATCTGTAACCCAGAACAAAACCTGCCACGGAGCAGAGTAGCCGTGTAGTGTAAGTTACTATGGCGATGAACACCACCAAAAGCTGATCAACCTTCATGGTACCTAAAACCCAGGGTTGACGCAAACTAAACTGAAACTTACCTGGCTAGCCACCGAAACCGGCTTCATGGTATAGCCCTCTGTTCTAGGAGACGCATTACAGACATAACCAACATGTAAGGGAGCATTGCTGTTATTGTTGCTGCTACTCTGAGTACCGAGTCACAAAAGAGGTGCGGTCTTGGATGGGAAGAAGTTACCAGTGTGGCTTCTAAAGACTGCAGCCTGAGTTGGAGAGGCTTAAAAGTTATGTTCCACTTTGAGTGCTTGTTCACAGTTCCATTTCTTGAGCTTTGTGTCCCAGAGTACTCAATTTCCATTGGCTGCTCACTGTACGACTTCTGATTTTTAAGTCGAGAAGCATCATGGATTATGAGATTTGCTCTGCAGTCATGGATCGGCATAAAAATACAGCTTTTTAATTTGAAAAGACAGAAATCCCCAAAAGGGTATTTCAAATTAGCAGTAAAATCTGACAACAATCGTATCCTAAATTGGGCTTCTTTAGCTCTGATCACGCTATGTTTCAGGCTGATCCACCTAATGTGCATGCATGTTCCTGAGTTAATTGACAGGTAATGTCTGTATCTAAAAGGGGATTGGCTCTTTTACCTGTAAGGTGGGACTTCTTTTCTACATCCGCTTGGTGTTCGAAATTCTCCCATTAATTTTAATACATGTGCTCCATCTTGGGCTAATGTGTACCAGGCTGCTACCATGAGTGCTTTTCATGAAGACCTAAACATCACATTTAAAACCTGAACTGTGGTTGTCAACAGTTTATCAATTGCCGGTTCTAGGCCAGATTAAGCTGCAAAGTGGACCAGACTTTATGCTGATAGTAAAAAGTCTGGCTCTGCAAGACTATGCATGATCTAATGTTGATCATTATATATATATATATCATATCTACTCTGATGTTCATCCATTATGAGGGGTCTATGGTGGGTGACTTACAATAGAGTGTGAAGAGACCAGCTGTTGAAGAGTGAGAGCTTTCACCTATTACAGAACTCATGCTGAGAACTGTAGCTATGGGAGGGAGGACACCACGGTCATAATCTACAGTCCTGCCTCGCATCTGGGTCCAGTCCAAAATTCTGTCATGCCCCGCTGTGCCTCGGCACCGCTCTGGGCACAGCTCATACAAGAGTAAGCCCTCACCTCACATCTATCAAATGCTGTCAGTCAGACTTCTCACAGAGCCCAAACCAACACCTGCTTTTCCACCTGTGCTCCTATTTATCAAGGCTCTATAATCTCCTTGACATTTTCTCACTCTTTCTTATTTTCATTTTTTGTATCCCACTGCTCCATCTCTGTCAGTCTTTGCTCCTCAGTTCCCTCTGCAACTCTTTGTTTGAGTGTCTTTCTTAAGGAAGTCTTCGCAGTTGTGTAATTCACCTTTCCCAGCAGGCTTCTGTGTGAGGCACAGAATGATGGGGTCAAGGTCTATGAATTCTTAATCTAAAACAGAGGCAGTCTTTCAAAAGCCAGCCGACAAGGTGAGAGCCAGACATTTTTCCATTCTTCAAAACGGACATTAACATTTCACATTTGGTTGCCAAATTTCCATGTAATTACATACAAATCACATTGAAATTAGGGTGCAACAATAACCCCCTGACACCAGGCTAAATTATGTTGGTAGCTATTACAAAAGCAAATCATTAAAGCTATTTGACAATCTAAAAATTTCACATATAACCTTAAATATTGAAAAATTACCAGCAAAAACCAAACATGTATAAAACCTTTTGCTACAGATCCTTGTGCAAATCAAACAACAATAAAAAGGAAGTACAATGCAGAATGTTATTGTGAAATACAATCAGTGGCACAAATTTGATCAAGACAAGCTGTTAAAATCACCCATGACATTTTAACATAAAATTATCTCCAGATTAATCAGATACAGTCTATATTCAGAACAGAATACTAGTGTACAGCTAACTGCATACTGCATAATCTTATTTCCCTATCTGTCACTCACTCGACATTGTGTCGATGTAGTGACACTAGGGGTCACTCTTGGGAGCCCGAGACACCTCTGGTCTTTGATAAAAGGCCAATGAAAATTGGCGAGTGGTATTTACATACCCCGGACATACGGGTATAAAAGGAGCTGGTATGCAACCACTCATTCAGATTTTCTCTTCGGAGCCGAACGGTCATGCTCATTGAGCTGAATTCTCACGACTGTTCATTCACCTCTGCTGGATCTGACGGCGCATTTCAGCTGCTACTCCCCACTCTGCACTGGTGCACTGCAGAGAATGCCCCTGGGCACTTCAGCAGAAATAAAAGAGTATATTTCTCTAAAAGAGTGTATTTCTCTAAAAGAGTATATTTCTCTAAAAGAGCGGCAAACACGGAACGTCTTTTTAAAGACACGTCTTTTTAAAGATGCCTTTCCGATTGTGTGTTATTCCTGGTTGCGCTCGTTATCTCTCGCCTTCTGACGGTCACGATCCGACACGATCTTTCGTGTCTGGGCACTGCTCACGCAGAGACAGCATTCGTGGATGGTCATGTTCTCATTGCGAGGACATGTCCATGGCAACGATGCGGTCGCGGCTCGCTTTCATAAGAAAGCAAACCACCACAGAGGCTCCCCGCCTCGGTCCTTTTACCCACGGGTATGAGGCCAGCACGGCTAGCACTAGGGGCAATTTGGGGCCCCAATGGGACCGCCTCCACTGGGTATCCCCCCGCGGGCCTCCCATTCCACAGCACACTCGTCTGCCCCGATCGGGCTTCCGGGTGAGTCCGCCGGCTCATCTCACGGCGAGTTCAACGTCTTATCCGGAGCCTGCGAAAGTGATGAGCTTTCGAGCGCAGCATCGAAGAGCGGGCTCATCCAGTCGGACACGGAAGCCTCAGCTGGGCTCCTCCCTTCGGGGACGATTGCCCAGTCACAGGCTGACGCGGAGATGACGACATGCTTTCCCGGGCAGCCGCGAGCGTTGGCTAGAGTGGAACCCTCCGCTCTTCCCTGAACCCTCACGGCTCAATGATTGGTTTCTGGGCTCGTGGCGCCACTCAAAGCCACGCCCTGCCCCCGTTCCTTTCTTCACGGAAGTGCATGAAGAGCTGACAAGGTCGTGGGATGCACTTTTTGACTGCCCGGTCCCGATCTTTTCAGCTTCCCCGCCCTCACTACCCTCGATGGTGGGGAGGCCAAGGGCTATTCGGCAATCCCCTGGTGGATAAAGGCGCTCGTGGTGCACCTATGCCCGCAGACGTGTGGTGGTAGACAAGATCACTCAGTTTAGGGCCCCCTCTACAAGGTGCCTGTATGCCTTTAAGTGGCGTCTGTTCACTAAGTGGTGTTCTTCCCAATGCGAAGACCCCCAGAGATGCACAGTCGGATCAGTGCTTTCCTTCCTGCAGGAGAGGCTGGAAGGGCGGCAGTCCCCTTCCACCTTGAAAGTGTACACCACGACACAGTGGACGGTAAGTCCTTAGGGAAGCACAACCTGATCATCAGGTTCCTAAGAAGCGCCAGGAGGCTGAATCCCTCCAGACTGCTCCTCGTTCCCTTTGAGCCTTTGCAGTCAGCCGAGCTTAAGGCAATCTCCTTGAAGACTGCCCTCCTGACTGCGCTCACTTCTATCAAGAGGGTAGGTGACCTGCAAGCGTTCTCTGTCAGCGAAAACGTGCCTGGAGTTTGGTCCGGGTTACTCTCACGTGATCCTGAGACCCTGATCGGGCTATGTGCCCAAGGTTCCCACCACCCCTTTTAGGGACCAGGTGGTGAACCTGCAAGCGCTGCCCCAGGAGGAGGCAGACCCAGCCCTGTTATTGCTGTGTCCGGTGCGCGCTTTACGCATCTATTTGGATTGCACGCAGAGCTTTAGAATCTCTGAAAAGCTCTTTGTCTGCTTTGGTGCACAGCGGAAAGGAAGCGCTGTCTCCAAGCAGAGGATCACCCACTGGCTCATTGACGCCATAACTATGGCATATCTCGCCCAGGACATGCCGCCCCCGGTTGGGCTATGAGCCCATTCTACCAGGGGTGTAGCGGCTTCCTGGGCCCTGGCCAGAGGTGCCTCTCTAACAGACATTTGCAGAGAAGTGGGCTGGGCAACACCCAACACCTTTGCAAGGTTCTACAACCTCTGTGAGGAACCGGTTTCGTCCCAGGTAGTGGCACACAACACAAGCGGATAAGCCCGGGATAGCCGCCCGAGTGTATCGCTTGCACATAGAGCCTTCCACCTCCTTTTGAGCTGAAGACGTGCGCCATTAATTCCCAGTAGTGTTCACAAGTTTGTTCCCTGGTTGACTTCCTCCGAGCCCTGTGGCAGTCGAGTTTTCGGAGAGATTTGCTGCCGGCCCAGTACACATGCTAACTAAGAGCCCTGTTCTGGGGTAGGTGCTCCACATGTGGTGGTTCCCTGTAAGGCTAACACCATGCGATATATATATTCCGCTAATTCGTTTCCCTGTTGGCAAACTGCGTCTTCCTTGGGCAGAACCCCTCTGCCCCTGTCTCCATGTTTGTAGTAACTCCTCCCCTATTGGGTAGGATCTACCTTGAAGATTCCCCACATGGTCGGAAAAACCATGTGACATATTCTTCCACTTAAATATCCTCCCTCTCTTTGGGTGAGGTGTGGTATCCACGTTGTCTTCCCCTTGGGAGGGACACCCCCCGACTAGACCTGGCGGCCCAGTCGGATAATCCCCCTTCTTTTTTAGGCAGTGGAAAACGTAGAGTGAGTGACAGATAGGGAACGTCATGGTTACTTGTGTAACCTCCGTTCCCTGATGGAGGGAACGAGACGTTGTGTCCCTCCTGCCACAATGCTGAACTACCCGCTGAAATAGCCGGACCTTATATCGGCTCCTCAACATAAAACCTGAATGAGTGGTTGCATACCAGCTCCTTTTATACCCATATGTCTGGGGGAGTGGCATGCAAATACCACTTGCCAATTTTTATTGGCCTCTTATCAAAGACCAGAGGTGTCTCGGGCTCCCAAGAGTGATCCCTAGTGTCACTACATCGACACAACGTCTCGTTACACAAGTAACCATGACGATTTATTTATTTATTTTAATGGGATGGAAAACCATATACATTATGCAACAAACATTTCAAAGGCTACAGCAGGCTACAGTTCTAAACAGTATACTGCCTGAACTCTTTTGCTATTTCTGAAGTGGCCTAAATAGAGTAGCATGCATACTGTGTGCATTATGCAAATGTACTGTGTGCATAAAATACCTTATTATATTACATGCTTAATTCAGCTAGTAGCATCAAGTTATAAAAAATAAAATAAAAAATAAAACAAAAAAGTGTTTATTTTGCATTTCTAATCCAGTTTAGTGTGAAAATGTCTTAAATTCTGGCAGTTCAATCAAATGATGACTTAAAAAGAAGATAAATAATAAATTGCATCTCATATTACTTCAGGTTTATTCATCACACTGGGAAAGAAAGGTACAACGTACAGACTATAGTATTCTCAGTTGTACACTGAACTTTGGCAAAAGTAGTAGTCTAGATCAACAAGTATCCCATGCAATGCCTTGGGATTTTGCATACTAAACACAATATACATACTGTATGTATGAGAATACATATCTGTATTCAGAGCAAAGCTATAGGTGTAGCATTGCATTGATTTTTGTGCGCTTCAGCTAGAATACATTTGCTAGCGATACCAAATGAGGCTAGATAGATACTGTTCAAAATGTAATTTCCTCAGAGATTCAGCCACAACCCATTGCACAGACACCATGTACTAGCCATGGTTGCTTGCAGAATGCTAAAATTGTGTCATCCTCTTACCATGCAAGGGGCGTTGCGCAGTGGATAGAAGAAAAGCGGGCTCCGCACTTGGGCTGATCCACGCTGACCTTTGGGCTGACTGTCAATGGCTAACAATGCCCCTGCCAGACAGAATGATTGAAGACATGAAACAAATGTACACAAAATAATTTTCCCCAAAAGAAAAAAAAAAAAAAAAAAAAAAATAGATGAAAGCTGGATTGCCACCAGACAAAAGCTTATTGTCAGTCTTTAATAAAGATTATTTATTAAGCATGTCTGCTTGAATTATTTTGCATTCTTTTTTAATATATCAAGGTTATCCTTCAACCTTGCATTTGTATCAGATTAACAAATGAATATATAAAGAAATAAACCCAGTATTCTTAGGCTATGTTCACACAGTTTTTGTAACTGACAACAAAATTTACTAAAAGGTGTGACTCAAAAATTTTTCTGTTTTAACAGTGGTGAACAATGTGATATGATAGCTTCGCATGAAGAATAAACAGAAATTTAAATTCAGTTTAAATTCATTGATAATCTGGTATTCACTTCTCCATCGAAATTTTAATATATGTTGAATTTAAGATAAAAATGCACGTTCAAATGATAAGATATGCTTTTAATTTTGGAATTGTGCCAAGCACTGATGATGACTTGCAGGCCGTTCAGACCCATTGCATTGTTGTGTAAAAAAAACAGATGCAGTGCAATGAAAATAACAAAACACGAGTTTTAAAGGTTGAATTTCCTTTTAAATTGAGATGGTGTGTAAAAAAACGCAATGCTCCTGCACGAGACGCTTATACTGTAAAACAGCAAGATGTTGTGCAATGTTTAAAGATGTCTGTCTAGTGCATGTTTACATAGAACAAGACGGATGCAAAAATGTGTTCTCTTGTGGACTTAGGACAGTGAGCCCATTTACATGCATGCCAATAAACTGATAACTCCCAAAAATCTGCTTATTTGAAAATCAAAAAAAGCAAGAAAACTGTTTACATGAGACTTGAAATAATCAAGTCGGAAGCCCCCAAAATGTCAATCTCCCCGTCGGGGAATCGAACCCCGGTTTTCCGCGTGACAGGCGGAGATACTGTCCACTATACTAACGAGGACTGGCAAGGCAGCATGCCTCCCAGTCACAGTCCCAAGCTGGGCAAACAGCCTATCCATATCCAGGATATTTTTGTATGTTGTAATCACTTTACAAAAATGAATCACAGACAGTTCAAGGAATGTGATGCATTTTGATCAATTCAACAAAGATTTCAAAGAATGACATGCACTGTTTTCTTGTGTGCTAAAGGCCTTGGCTGTCAATTAGAGTAGGGAGAAAAACTGGGTTTTGGTTAGTCACATCGGATCACCTACAATGGTGTGTTGACACCACTATTCGTTATTTGTTCCTGAATATGCTTGCACAAAGCACAGCTTTCTTATGCTGCCTCACCCCTATCGCGTAAAGCGTGCACCAGACACAGCAATGACAGGGCTGGGTCTGCCTCCTCCTGGGGTAGCGCTTGCAGGTTCACCACCTGATCCCTAAAAGGGGTCGTGAGAACCTTGGGCATATAGCCCGGTCAGAGTCTCAGGATCACGTGAGAGTAGCCCAGACCGAACTCCAGACAAGTTTCACTGACAGAGAACGCTTGCAGGTCTCCTACCCTCTTGATGGAAGTGAGCGCATTCAGGAGGGCAGTCTTCAAGGAGAGTGCCTTCAGCTCAGCTGACTGCAAAGGCTCAAAGGGGGCTCTGTAGACCCTGAAGAACTACAGAGAGGTCCCATAAGGGAACGAGGTGTGGTCTGGAGGGATTCAGCAACCTGGTGCCTCTCAGGAACCTGATGATCAGGTCGTGCTTCCCTAAGGACTTACCGTCGACTGAGTCATGGTGTGCTGCTATGGCAGCTACGTACACCTTCAAGATGAAAGGGGACAGCCACCCTTCCAACCTCTCCTGCAGGAAGGAAAGCACTGATCCGACTGCGCATCTCTGGGTGTCCTCCCGTCGGGAAGAACACCATTTAGCGAACAGACACCACTTTAAGGCATACCAGCACCTCGTAGAGGGGGCCCTAGCCTGAGTGATCGTGTCTACCACCACGGGTGGTAGACCGCTTAGGTCTTCCCCGTCCCGTCCAGGGGCCAGACATGGAGATTCCAGAGGTCTGGTCACGGGTGCCAGATGGTGCCCCGTCCCTGAGAAAGAAGGCCCTTCCTCAGGGGATTTCACCAGGAGGGGGGGGCTGTTGTGAGGAGCATGAGGTCCAAGAACCACGTCTGGGTGGGCCAGTAGGGTGCTACCAAGACAACCTGCTCCTTGTCCTCCCTGAACTTGCACAGGGTCTGTGCAAGTAGGCTCACTGGGGGAAATGCATATTTGCGCAGGCCAGGGAGCCAGCTGTGTGCCAGCGCATCTATGCCGACGCAAGGAGACAGGGACAGGCCGAAATGGAGGACCTTGTACTGATACACCTGACCCTCGAATGCAAACCGCAGGAAGGGTCTGTGTTGAGGAAGAATCAAGACGTGAAAGTACGCGTCCTTCAGGTCTACCGCTGCGAACCAATATTGATGCCGGATGCTCACCAGTATGTGTTTTTGCTTCAGCATCTTGGGAGTCTGTGTAAGGCCCGGTTCAGTACTCGCAGGTCCAAGATTGGCTGCAACCCACCGCCTTTTTTTGGTACGATGAAGTAGGGGCTGTAAAACCCCTTCTTCATCTCGGCAAGGAGGGACAGGTTCTATTACGCCCTTCCATAGGAAGGTAGCGATCCCCGCACGCAAGGTAGCAGCATTTTCATCCTTGACCAAGGTGAAGAGGATACCGCTGAACCTGGGTGGGCGCCTGGTGATCTGAATCGCGTAGCCGAGTCGAACGGTCTGGATCAGCCATTGCGACCGATTGTAAAGTGCAAGCCACGCATCCAAGTTCCGTGCAAGGGGGACCAAGGGGACAGCGTCGTCGGATGTACCGGCAGGTGGGGCCTCGTGGTGGGGCGGAGCTCGAGGTGCCACACCACGTCGTGGCATTCGAAGCACTTACATGGCTCCTTGTGACCACCCCCAGAACAGCCTGGGACGGGGGAGAAAGAGGCCTGTCCTCGCAACCCGTGGAGACTGCCACATCAGGGGTGGCTGTGTGCCACAGCTGGCCACCCCTGGAGCACCAATCCTGCAAGGAAAAACCCGTGGATGGTAGTCGTGATGACGACCGTGCACACCGGGTATGTGACCCAGGGAAGAAGGAAACCTCTCTTTTGCTGAACTGTTGGGTACCGCAGCCACTTGGGCATGCGGCGAAATCAAACAAAAAGGCAACAAAATATTCTCCACCTGGCCCTCCACAGGGGGATGGAGTGGTCTTCTTACCAGGTCCAGGTGAGTGGGTTTCTTCGTCCCTGGATCGCCCGTCTCAGGGGTGCTTTGACAACCTCTGTGGGTTCTTAGCGGCCGACTGTGAGACGGGTGGCATCTGCTTCCTGCGGTGGTTCCACGCCGGGGCCAGGCCAAAGGGGCGGGCTGCTGCGGAGCTGGTGCAGTCACCGCAGGGGGACGCCCTTGGCGACAAGCAGATGGGGTGTGGGATCTTGAGCCGTGCCGGGGCAAGATATGCCGGATAGCCTCCGTCTGCTGCTTCACCACCAAGAATGCTGGGCAAAGTCCTAGACGGTGTCACCAAATAGGCCAGCCTGGGAAATGGGGGCAGCAAGGAACCGTGTCTTGTCGGCCTCACCCATCTCGACCAGGTTGAGCCAAAGGTGGCGCTCCTGGAACACTAATATGGCCATCGTCCACCCGAGAGACCGCGCCGTGACCTTCGTTGCTCGGAGAGCGAGGTTGGTCACCGAGCGCAGTTCCTGCATCAAATCTGGGGTGGAACTACCCTTGTGCAGTTCTTTCAACGCCTTGGCTTGGTGAACCTGCAGGAGAGCCATGTCGTGCAGGGCAGAGGCGGCTTGTCCAGCAGCGCTGTAGGCTTTAGCCGTCAGGGACGACATGAACCTACAGGGCTTGGACAGTAGCTTAGGGTGTTCGCGCCAGGTGGTGGAGCTCTGCGGGCATAGATGCACCGCAAGCGCCTTATCCACCGGGGGAATCGCCGTATATCCCCTGGCGGGGGAACTGCGGAATCGGAGTCGGGCAGTAAAAGGTGCCTCCCATGATTTCGTCAGCTCCTCATGCACTTCTGGGAAGAAAGGCACTGGAGCGGGGCGTGGCTGCTTTGAGCGGGGGAAAGCATGTCCTTCATTTCTGCATCAGCCTGTGACTGGGCAATCATCCCGGAGGGGAGGAGCCCAGCTGAGGCTTCTGCATCCGACTGGACAAGCCCGCTCTCTGATGCTGCGCTCGAGAGCTCATCATCTTCGCGAGCTCCGAACAAGAGGCCACACTCACCCTGAGATGAGCCGGCGGACTCATCCGGAAGCCCGACTGGGGCAGACGAGCGTGCTGGGGAATGGGAGGTCCACGGGGGGATACCCGGTGGAGGCGATCCCATCGGGGTCCCCAAATCGCCCCCAAAATCTGGTGATCAATGTTGTAGCTTTTTTTTTCCCCCACTTGAAATAATTTCCCTACTTTTAAAATTCAAATGTTCAAATATCAATATTTCAAATTCAATTTGAAAAAAAAAATAATTTAGTTCTAAAACATGTTGACGGCCCACTTGTAACCAATCACAATGTACCAAATTTGGATACATGCATATTCAAATTGCACAAATCTGTTAGAGGTGAGGAGTAGTGGTGGCGTAGTGGACTAAAGCACTAAACTGGTAAGCAGAAGGTTGTTGGTTCAATCCCCACAGCCACCACCATTGTATCCTTGAGCAAGGGACTTAACTCCAGGTTGCTCCAGGGGGATTGTCTCTGTAATAAGGGCACTTATTAAGGTAAGTTGCTTTGGATAAAAGCATCTGCCAAAAGCATAAATGAAGGTACAGCAGAGGGGTTGATTTTTGGTCAAAAACAACTTAAATTTCTGTCTCTTCCTCAAGCTACTGTATCGTTTCAGAAGAGTTGGAATATGAAGCAACATAAATGTTGTCCATATAATTTGTTTACTCTTTCATTTTTGGTAACCATTCACTTTAATTTTAAAGAAAAGAGCATTATTAACATTCTGCTAAACATGTTCTTTTGTGTTTAATGGACAAAACAATTTATACTGATCTGAAACAACATGAGGATGAGTAAATGATGACAGAATTTTAATTTTTGGGCAAACTATCCCTATAAATACGTTTGGACGGAGCACCTGATGATGGACAGCTGTCCCTGAGGACTTTGGCAATTGACGGATGAACCTTCCATTGGGGACCACTGCCTGGAACCACCTGCCAGCTGCAGTTCTCCCTTCCAAACGAGCAATAGCTTCCATTGAGGAATTGACCTGAGGGAGCAAGAGACGAAAATTAGACATTTTGAGAACACTGATGGGGGTGGGGAGAGAAAGAGAAAACAAAGAGAAATATGGGCTAACAATCTTATCCCTGAGCTCAAGAGCTTAGAAGCTTTGATGAGTAAGAGTCTTTGACCATTTATAAATGTCTGAAGAGGCATAAGAGGGCAGCTGAGAGGTGAGAAACAAAAGAGAGTTCTTGAGTGCAAATGAGGATATGGTTTTGAGGTAAAAGAACTGAAAGTTAGGGATGAAAATGAGTAGGAAGGCCATATTAGCAATGGGACCTCAAGCCCTTCCATCAACAGACAATTCATTCAACCCTGCGCTGGGCTGCAGGGATGGATCTGAACTTCATTAAGAAACATGGGGAGGAGAAACATGATTGCCCTCCAGCGATCCAAGGCATTACTGATGACAAATTGTCTGCTGGCATGTAACTTATAAGCTTTGCTCGAGGTGAACATATAAGCCAACATTGGGCGTATAAAATGACATGCTTCCTTGACATGTTTCCGGGCAGTGTCTGCATTCACAGGATGAAATATAACGTGGCAATTATGGGAAATGGCTTGTTAAAAAATACATTAAGTTCATAAAGGAAATATATAAATAGCAAATAATATAATTATTTTTTTCAACTTTTTTAAAGTCAAAATTTATGTATAACCAGGCAGACTGTGTGCCAATGATTTAAGTGTAAGTCATAGTTGTACTAAATTTAATATATGCTTTAAAAAATATCATGTGTCCGGACAGGGTTATTTTCATTACAGTATTAGAGTAATGAGAATGAGATTTCTTTCTTTCTTTCTTTCTTTCTTTCTTTCTTCTTCTTCTTATTAATAATACTAATATGAAGGAAGTTTGGTGAATTCTGACCTGTGAATCTAGATGACGAATAGAGACCAATATAAGATCGAAACCTCACACATTGACTTCTTGGCTCAATTCAAAGAATACATATTCCAAAGCTGTGTGTATGAACTGTTTTAGGAGGGTGATTAGACAGTGTATTTTAACATTTTTAATATAGCTTAACATTATTTGTGATTTATTTGTTAAAATCAGAAGCCCTCGCTCACGTTTTTCATTCATGTTTGCCACAATTATTGGCACCCCTAGAAATCCTTATGAGTAAAATATATCTAATGTATATTCCCATTAATATTTTAATTTTTTTAGTACACCTGGGTGATTAGGAACATGAAATTGTTCAGCCATGTCTTCCTGTTTCAGAGGGGTATAAATATGAGGTAACACACAGGCCAAATTCCCTTAGTCATCCACCACAATGGGTAACACCAAAGAATATTGTTATGATGTGCGGCAAAATGTTGTTGAGCTTCACAAAATGGGAAGTGGCTATAAGAAAATAGCTTAAGCATTGAAAATGCCCATTTCGCTACCACCCCTGGAGTTGCGAGTTCGAATCCAGGGCATGCTGAATGACTTCAACCAGGTCTCCTAAGCAACCAAATTGGCCCGGTTGCTAGGAAGGGGAGAGTCACATGGGGTAACCTCCTCGTGGTCACTATAATGTGTGGTTCTCGCTCTCGGTGGGGCACGTGGTGAGTTGTGCGTGGATGCCGTGGAGAATAGCGTGGGCCTCCACAAGCGGTACATCTCCGCGGAAATGCACTCAACAAGCCACGTGATAAGATGCGCGGACTGACAGTCTCAGACGCGGAGGCAACTGAGATACATCTTCCGCAACCCGGATTGAGGCGAGTCACTACGCCACCATGAGGACTTTGAGCACATTGGGTACTGAGCATTCCAAATTGAGGAGGAAAGGGGAGAAAAAAAAAAGAAAATGCCCATTTCCACCATCAGGGCAATAATTAAGAAGTTCCAATCAACTGGAGATGTTACGAATTGGCCTAGAAGAGGACGTGTGTCTATATTGTCTCCACGCACACTGAGGAGGATGGTTCAAGTGGCCAAAAATTATCCAAGGATCACAGCTGGAGAACTGCAGAAATGAGTTGGGTCTTGGGGTCAGAAAGTCTCCAAAACTACAATCAGACATCACCTAAAAGTTGTTAGGGAGGGTTTCAAGAAAAAAGCCTCTGCTCTCATCCAACAACAAACTCAAGCATCTTTAGTTTGCCAGACACTATTGGAACTTCAAATGGGACCGGGTTCTATGGTCAGATAAAACAAAAATTGACCTTTTTGGCAGTAAACACCAAGGATGGGTTTGGCACACTCAGAGAGGAAGCCATATGGAAAAGAACCTCATGCTCACAGTTAAATATGGTGGTGGATTTGTAAAATTGTGGGGCTGTTTTTATGTCAGAGGTTCTGGACATCTTGTTCGGATACATGACATCATGGACTCTATCAAATAGCAACAGATAAAAAAATCGAAATCTGACTGGCTCTGCCAGAAAGCTTAAAATGCCATGGATGGATATTACAGCAGGACAATGATCCAAAACAAACATAAAAATTAACACAAAAAAATGCTTCACTGACCACAAAATCAAGGTTCTGTCATGGCCATCCCAGTCTACTGAACTGAACCCCATAGAAAACCTGTGGGGTGAACTGAAGAAGATAGTCCACCAGCATGGACCTCAGAATTTGAAGATTCTGTAAGGAGAAATGGTCTCAGATCCCTTGCCATGTGTTCTTCAACCTCATTAGGCATTATAGGAGAAGACTGTTAGAGCTGTTATCTTGGCAAACGGAGGTTGCACAAAGTATTGAATAAAAGGGTGTCAATAATTGTGCCACACATATATTTGACAAATATATATATATATATATATATATATATATATATATATATATATATATTCTTTTTTTTTTTTTTTGATGATAAACAATAAAGACATATTTTTCATAGCCTTCTTTGCTCACATTTACCAAAGGCCACAACTGTGTGTGTGTGTGTGTGTGTGTGTGTATATATATATATATATATATATATATATATATATATATATATATATATATACAGTGCCTAGCAAAAGTATTCAGACCCCTGACCAATTATCTTATATTACTGAATTACAAATGGTGCAATAAAATTTCATTCTGTTTGATATTTTATTTTAAAACACTGGAACTCAAAATCAATTATTGTTAGGTGACACTGGTTTTATGTTGAGAAATATATATATATATATATATATATATATATATATATATATATATATATATATATATATATATATATATACAGGTGCATCTCAATAAATTAGAATGTTGTGGAAAAGTTCATTTATTTCAGTAATTCAACTCAAATTGTGAAACTCGTGTATTAAATAAATTCAATGCACACAGACTGAAGTAGTTTAAGTCTTTGGTTCTTTTAATTGTGATGATTTTGGCTCACATTTAACAAAAACCCACCAATTCACTATCTCAAAAAATTAGAATATGGTGACATGCCAATCAGCTAATCAACTCAAAACACCTGCAAAGGTTTCCTGAGCCTTCAAAATGGTCTCTCAGTTTGGTTCACTAGGCTACACAATCATGGGGAAGACTGCTGATCTGACAGTTGTCCAGAAGACAATCATTGACACCCTTCACAAGGAGGGTAAGCCACAAACATTCATTGCCAAAGAAGCTGGCTGTTCACAGAGTGCTGTATCCCAGCATGTTAACAGAAAGTTGAGTGGAAGGAAAGAGTGTGGAAGAAAAAGATGCACAACCAACCAAGAGAACCGCAGCCTCATGATTGTCAAGCAAAATCGATTCAAGAATTTGGGTGAACTTCACAAGAAATGGACTGAGGCTGGGGTCAAGGCATCAAGAGCCACCACTCACAGACGTGTCAAGGAATTTCGCTACAGTTGTCGTATTCCTCTTGTTAAGCCACTCCTGAACCACAGACAACGTCAGAGGTGTCTTACCTGGGCTAAGGAGAAGAAGAACTGGACTGTTGCCCAGTGTTCCAAAGTCCTCTTTTCAGATGAGAGCAAGTTTTGTATTTCATTTGGAAACCAAGGTCCTAGAGTCTGGAGGAAGGGTGGAGAAGCTCATAGCCCAAGTTGCTTGAAGTCCAGTGTTAAGTTTCCACAGGCTGTGATGATTTGGGGTGCAATGTCATCTGCTGGTGTTGGTCCATTGTGTTTTTTGAAAACCAAAGTCACTGCACCCGTTTACCAAGAAATTTTGGAGCACTTCAGGCTTCCTTCTGCTGACCAGTTTTTTAAAGATGCTGATTTCATTTTCCAGCAGGATTTGGCACCTGCCCACACTGCCAAAAGCACCAAAAGTTGGTTAAATGACCATGGTGTTGGTGTGCTTGACTGGCCAGCAAACTCACCAGACCTGAACCCCATAGAGAATCTATGGGGTATTGTCAAGAGGAAAATGAGAAACAAGAGACCAAAAAATGCAGATGAGCTGAAGGCCACTGTCAAAGAAACCTGGGCTTCCATACCACCTCAGCAGTGCCACAAACTGATCACCTCCATGCCACGCCGAATTGAGGCAGTAATTAAAGCAAAAGGAGCCTCTACCAAGTATTGAGTACATATACAGTAAATGAACATACTTTCCAGAAGGCCAACAATTCACTAAAAATGTTTTTTTTATTGGTCTTATGATGTATTCTAATTTTTTGAGATAGTGAATTGGTGGGTTTTTGTTAAATGTGAGCCAAAATCATCACAATTAAAAGAACCAAAGACTTAAACTACTTCAGTCTGTGTGCGTTGAATTTATTTAATACACGAGTTTCACAATTTGAGTTGAATTACTGAAATAAATGAACTTTTCCACGACATTCTAATTTATTGAGATGCACCTGTGTATATACATATATAAACTGAAATATCTTGCTTGCATAAGTATGCTGTGGAAGCTGCCAGGTTACACCAATGAAGCTGCCAGGTTACACCAATGAAAGTAATTGCCCTAAAGATGACACAGTTACTTTACCATTGACACCCACCTGTGAATCATTAAAGTTGCAATCACATTTTCTGGATAAAAACCCATTGTTGAAGGATCATTGGTCAGGCTGTGAATCTGAAGGAAAATGAAGACCAAAGAGCATTCCACAGAAGTTAGAGATAAAGTAATAAAAATGCATAGATTAGGGAAAGGATACAAAATATTATCCTAATGTTTGGATATCCCAGTGAGCACAGTTGGATTAATAATCAAGAAGTGGAAGCTGCACCACAACACCCAGGCACTGCCAAGAAAAGGCCGTCCCTCAAAACTCTAACAAAAAGGAGACTTGTGAGAGAAGCCACAGAGAGGCCAACAATCACTTTGAAGGAGCTACAGAGTTCAGTGGCTGGGAGTGGAGTAATGGTGCACCAGTCAACCATATCAAGAGCACTGCATAATGCTGGCCTGCATGGGAGGGTGGCAAGAAAGAAGCTGTTACTCAAAAGGTACCATCTGAAAGCATGTGAGTGACCCAGCTGCGATGTGGGAGAAGGTTTTGTGTCAGATGAGACCAAGATAGAGCTTTTTGGCCAAAACTCTAAGCGCTATGTGTGGCGCAAACCTAACAATTCCTATGCCTCAAGACACACCATCCCTACAGTGAAGTATCGTGGTGGCAGCATCATGCTGTGGGGATACTTCTCATCAGCTGGAACTGGGCATCTTGTTAGAATTGAAGGAAGAATGGATGGAGCAAAATATAGTGAAATGCTGCAAGAGAACCTGCTTCAGTCTGCTAAAAACTTAAGCTTGGGAGGAAATTCACCTTTCAGCATGACAATGATCTCAAGCACAAGGCCAAAGCAACATTGAGTGGCTCAAGAACAAAAAGATAAATGTCCTACAGTGGCCCAGTCAAAGTCTTGATCTCAATCCTATTGAGAATCTGTGGCACTATTTGAAAATTGCAGTCCACAAGCGTCACCCAACCAACCTGAACAACCTGGAGAAAATCTGCCGAGAAGAATGGGCCAAAATCACTTTGTCACTGTGTGCAAAGCTGGTACATATGTACCCCAAAAGACTTAAAGCAGTTATTTCAGCAAAAGGTGGATCGACCAAATATTATTGTGTGGGGTTGAATACTTATGCAAGCAAGATATTTCAGTTTTTTTATTTTTCATAAAAATATTTACCAACAGAAAAACAATGTCATGTTACAATAACTGATTTTTAATTTCAGTGTTTTAAAATAAAATAACAATCAGAATGAAATTTCAGTGTACCATTTGTAATTCAGTAATATGAGAGAATTGGTCATTGGTCTGCATAATTTTGCAAGGCACTGTATATATATATATATATATATATATATATTTATATATACAAGTGCAGGTCAAATAATTAGAATATCATCAAAAAGTTGATTTATTTCACTAATTCCATTCAAAAAGTGAAACTTGTATATTATATTCATTCATTACACACAGACTGATATATTTCAAATGTTTATTTCTTTTAATTTTGGTGATTATAACTGACAACTAAGGAAAATCCCAAATTCAGTATCTCAGAAAATTAGAATATTGTGAAAAGGTTCAATATTGAAGACACCTGGTGCCACACTCTAATCAGCTAATTAACTCAAAACACCTGCAAAGGCCTTTAAATGGTCTCTCAGTCTAGTTCTGTACGCTACACAATCATGGGGAAGACTGCTGACTTGACAGTTGTCCAAAAGACGACCATTGACACGTTGCACAAGGAGGGCAAGACACAAAAGGTCATTGCAAAAGAGGCTGGCTGTTCACAGAGCTCTGTGTCCAAGCACATTAATAGAGAGGCGAAGGGAAGGAAAAGATGTGGTAGAAAAAAGTGTACAAGCAATAGGGATAACCGCACCCTGGAGAGGATTGTGAAACAAAACCCATTCAAAAATGTGGGGGAGAACCACTACGCACAGACGTATGCAAAACATGGGTTTCAGCTGTCGCATTCCTTGTGTCAAGCCACTCTTGAACAACAGACAGCATCTGAAGCGTCTCGCCTGGGCTAAAGACAAAAAGGACTGGACTGCTGCTGAGTGGTCCAAAGTTATGTTCTCTGATGAAAGTAAATTTTGCATTTCCTTTGGAAATCAGGGTCCCAGAGTCTGGAGGAAGAGAGGAGAGGCACACAATCCACGTTACTTGAGGTCCAGTGTAAAGTTTCCACAGTCAGTGATGGTTTGGGGTGCCATGTCATCTGCTGGTGTTGGTTCACTGTGTTTTCTGAGGTCCAAGGTCAACGCACCCGTATACCAGGAAGTTTTAGAGCACTTCATGCTTCCTTCTGCTGACCAACTTTATGGAGATGCAGATTTCATTTTCCAACAGGACTTGGCACCTGCACACAGTGCCAAAGCAACCAGTATCTGGTTTAAGGACCATGGTATCCCTGTTCTTAATTGGCCAGCAAACTCGCCTGACCTTAACCCCATAGAAAATCTATGGGGTATTGTGAAGAGGAAGATGTGATATGCCAGACCCAACAATGCAGAAGAGCTGAAGGCCACTGTCAGAGCAACCTGGGCTCTCATAACACCTGAGCAGTGCCACAGACTGATCGACTCCATGCCACGCCGCATTGCTGCAGTAATTCAGGCAAAAGGAGCCCCAACTAAGTATTGAGTACTGTACATGCTCATACTTTTCATGTTCATACTTTTCAGCTGGCCAAGAGTTCTAATCCTTTCTTTGTATTGGTCTTAAGTAATATTCTGATTTTCTGAGATACTGAATTTGGGATTTTCCTTAGTTGTCAGTTATAATCATCAAAATTAAAAGAAATAAACATTTGAAATATATCAGTCTGTGTGTAATGAATGAATATAATATACAAGTTTCACTTTTTGAATGGAATTAGTGAAATAAATCAACGTTTTGATGATATTCTAATTATATGACCAGCACCTGTATATAGATAGAGAGAGAGAGGGAGGGAGAGACATTATTATTATTAAGACATTAAAAAAATCACTATTTTTGTCAAAGTTTAGTATTTTTATTTTTTTGGGTTTGAGGAATTTTGAAGTGTCAGTTTTTGCAATGATGCCTCATTATGATTATAAACCATGGTGTTACAAAGAGAAGACTTGCGTAGAGTAAGATTTTTGCTACCTATCCTTTATTTCAAACTAAAAATAAATGTCAATAAAACCAACATCAATAAACAGAAATGAACAGTGATAATTCATTTTGTGTACAAACATAAGACTTAGAATAACATTTTGCCTAAGCATAAACTTTCTCACAGTGGAAAAAAAATCAGCTGTCTCAAACTCAGCCTTTGATCTGTGTGTGTGTGTGTGAGCATGTGTGTTACGCATTGTGGATGTGTTATAGTATCACCCTTTAATTTCTCTGTATATGTGTGTGTTTTGCATTGTGGCTGATTTATTTGATTTTATTGTCTAACCCATTCATTTCCCCGAACATCACGAGTGAGATATATTTATATTTTTTCACATCACCACAACACCACAATCCAGCCCAATTTTATGTGTGTGGATATGTATGTGTGTGTGTGTGTGTGTGTGTGTGTGTGTGTGTGTGTGTGTGGATAGCAAAGGTAGGAAAAGTCACCAAATCTCATGCCACTGTTTTTTAAAGAAGCAAAGTTCAAAAGGGGTCATTTTTGACCCCAAAACTACAAATGGGTAACAGGATGGAGATAAAGACCTAAAGTTAGTAAACCATTGAAAGCTTATATGAAGGCATCAACTTCAAGTACATTTTTTTATATTTCATTTTTGGAATTTTGATAATGGAATATACATTTCTGTTATTTTCTTTAACATAATGAAATAATTTAGAGACATGCCACCTTGTATTACAAAAACATCACAAAATGAATCAGATATATTGTGCATTCTTAGAGATGTTTGTGCTGATGTTTCACTTTCTGGAAAATTATCTCATGGAACAATTTTTTGTTGTTGTTGAAGGGATATTACAAAAGACTAACATAATGGAAAGTAATATTGAGGAAGAACCTACAAAATCATTAAAAACCCAAGAAAACATATTTTGTTTTATTTCTATTAGAAAAAAAAGAAAAAGAAAAAGAAATACATGAAATATTTACTAAGTGTTCATGTTCGAATTTTTCAAATATCCACTCAGACCAAAGTAGTGAAAATATTTAAAATTCACCCCGTTGTTTACTTGTGATATAATATAATATAATATAATATAATATAATTAGTTTACTATTTTTATCCAATATACTAAAAACTTTTTGATGCAGACATGTAAATGTTCTATACAACAGGATTGACTTGAATGTTCTGTACGGTTTGAATTACAGAAAATTACAAAGAGGAAACATGCATTAAATGTGGAAGAAATGTCATCTGAATGGAAATGTCTCAGTGGCAAAGTGTTTAAAAGTAAAGTGTGGAACAATTACAGTGAACGTCTGAAAGAAATCTACTGTGTCAACTCCTAATCCAGTGGAACCAGGGCGAGTGTCCAGTTAAACCTCAAACAGCACAAAGGTTTACCACATCCATCTAATTTACATACATTTTGATTAGGTTTTGTATCAGTTTCACATCGCTAATATTAGTAGGTCACAGTCTGACCATACCATGGTATTGAATGATTACTATTTTCATATACCACTGTATTTACATGGTACCTCAAATAATGGAATAACATGGCACCACCACTGTACATATCCAAACAACCATGGTAATATCATGGTACATTTTCTGACAAACTAAGTTTTTTGAAAATGTATTTTCTTTTTTTTTTTCTTTTTTTTTTTTTTAACTAACCCCTTTTTGTGTATTTACATTGCAAATATAGAAAATGTATCAGAAAGTGATACTTTTATTTAATAAATGAAATGCATTTTTTCCCCAGTTAATTTTTAAAGACAAAATCAAAATTGTTGTTTTGTGGCTTTTAGTATATGTTGTCATCAACATGTTAACGCAGGAAAGCTCTGTAAAATCTAATTGCTTGTTCGACACTAAACTTGAAGAATGATTTTAGCTGTAAGACAACAAAATCAGTGATCATTGTAGCTGCTTTATAGGAAACTGGATCTATGCATTTTATGTAAAAAAGTGATACTGATTAAACAATTCATCGCTATCAGCCAAGCACAACATTACAGACAGCATCCATTAGAAAACTGTGCACAAATGTCATGTTACACATTCATCTGTATCCTTTAAAATCTGCTCTATTTCTTTAAAGTAGAGTGCAAATCATAACACATTTGATCTTTTACACATGGAGAGGGGTTAACTTTCTATCCATGGAAAATAAGTTCATGCTTGGCTGTTCAGCATAAAAAGATAGGAAATAGAAGTCCAAAAGTCTGAACATGCTTCTATTTTGCATTTTTCTCATTTAATACAACTTTAATACATTTGCAATTTACATTAGCGCATTACAATTTGAGGGAAGTCTTATTGAGCAATTTACATGAACGTCTGAATTTTTTGGTAGGCCTCCATGTTGATTTAATTGCATAATGCACGCAAGTTGGCATGAACTCCACAAGCTTGTGCAAAACCTGATGGTTAATGGCAAGGAAATCTGAACCATTGCAGAAATGAGTTAACGACACACTTAAGCTTACATTTAATTAGTTACCTATAAATTTCGCAGAATCTTATCTTTATACAGTATATCAATTTAAATAGCAAAATATATCTTTCATATTTTCACTTTTCTTTGTTTAGAATTTGTAAAAAACATTAAAACATTATTGTAAAATTGTAAAATGTCAAGTACACATTTTGCAGTGAATATTAAATACAAATACAAACATTAAAAGAAATGAGAATACATTAATATAGCCAACAGACAGTTGAAAGCACTGTAAACCTATATCAGAAAGTTACACTCCAGGCTTACTTTCTGTGCACATTTTTTAACATAATTTGGAGGACATAACTATTTAGTTAAATTACATGTGCAGAGTTAGCGAAATGCAATGGAATAAATGGCAAGAGCGAGCCTCTGTATTCTAGAAGTGAAAAGCGAAAAACAAAGTGCTTGTTTTTGTTTCTCAGCAATCCTTAGTGTGTAGGAATATTCTGAATAGATTTACCCTCTATTATTTAAAACTCTATGGAGCATTTAAACATTTTGGGAATAAAGGCTTTAACATATAATTACCTTAATTGGTGATATAGATATAAATGTGGTCAGCTTTAAGAGACGAACAGAAAAGCTCCGCTATAAAATCCTTCTCTGGTCAGAAATTCAACATCGCGCTCAGGTTGGTTTATGAATCCTTACGTGTAAATTGTGTGAAACATTTGGTTTCATTTTGAATTTCAAGAAATGAAAATTTTGTGAAAAATTTGAAAATGTGATATATAGTATCTTAGTTACTGTTACTCTTGACAAGCTTAGATTTCTGAGACACACACAATAAAACAGAGACTGCAAACGGAGTCAAGACTGCGGTCATTCAATCTGAACCTGAAATCACAATGCACATTTTCATTTATAAGGTTAACACTGTAGTAATTTTGGCTTCACAGACTCATCATTGCTTTGTAATATATATTTTTTTAATGTTTAATATTTTTGTTTATTTAAAATATTGCTTTAAACCTGTGCTCGTTGGACGATCAGTCTTCCGAATATTTTCATTATTCATGCCTTTGCGAATAAGGTATTCGGCTTCGGGCACATCGCTACTTTTAGTTTATTTCCACAAAAAAAAAAAAAGATCCCTCAGTTCCCTATCTGTCACTCACTCGACGTTGTGTCGACCTCTGCTTTTTTAAAAAAAGGCCAATGAGAATTGGCGAGTGGAATTTACATGCCACTCCCCGGACATATGGGTATAAAAGGTGCTGGTATGCAACCACTCATTCAGATTTTCTGTTCGGAGCCAAGCGGTTCTATTTATTGAAGCTGAATTCATCCGCGAAGTTCATTCACCTCATCTGCTGGATTCTACGTCGCATTTCAGCGGCTTCTTCCCCTCTGCACCTGTGGAGTGCAGAGAACACACCTGGGCGCTTCGGCAGAAACAACTAAAAGAGTATATTCTAAAAACAGTATATTTTCTTTCTAAAAGAGCGGCGCACACGGAACGTCTTTTTAAAGATGCCTTTCTGTTTGTGTGTTATTCCTGGTTGCGGTCGATATATCTCCGCTTCTGACAGCCACACTCACTGTCTTACGTGTCTGGGCACTGCCCACGTGGAGACATCGTTCGTGGATGAGTCATGTCCTCATTGCGAGAACATGACCATGGCAACGTTGCGGTCGCGGCTTGCTTTCGTAAGAAAGCAAGCCACCCCAGCGGCTCCCCGCACCGGTCCTTCTACCTACGGGTTTGAGGCCACTTCAGTTAGCACTGGGAGCGATTTGGGGACATCAATGCGACCACCTCTGCCGGATATCCCCCCACGGACCTCCCATTCCCCCTTGCCCCGATCGGGCTCTCGCACGAGACCGCCAGCTCGTCTCAGCACAAGTTCGACTTCTCGTTCGGAGCTCCGGAAGACGATGAGTTATCGAGTGCAGCATCAGAGAGCGGGCTCATCCAGTCTGACGCAGAGGCTTTGGCTGGGATTCCTCCTTCGGGAACGGTCGTCCAGTCTCAGGACAACTCGGAAATGATGGACATGCTTTCCCGGGAGGCCGCGAGCGTCGGGCTGGAGTAGAACCCTCCACTCTCCCCTGAACCCTCGCGGCTCGACGTATCGGTTCCTGGGCACGGGGCGCCGCCCACGGCCATGCCCTGCCCCCGTTCCTTTCTTCCCGGAAGTGCATGAGGAGCTGACAAGATCGTGGGAGGCACCTTTTACTGCCCAGTCCCGGTCTTTCAGCTCCCCCGCTCTCACTACCCTCGATGGTGGAGCAGCCAAGGGGTATTTGGTGATCCCCAGGTGGATAAGGCACTCGCGGTGCACTTGTGTCCGCAGAGTGCCACCACCTGGCGCGGGCGCCCAAAGCTCCCGTCCAAGGCCTGTAGATTTACGTCGTCCCTGACGACTGTGGCCTGCAGCGCCGCTGGACAAGCCACCTCCGCCCTGCACACAATGGCTCTCCTGCAAGTACACCAAGCTAAGGCACTAAACGAACTGCACGAGGGTAGTTCTGACCCGGGATTGATGCAGGAACTGCACTCGGTGACCGACCTCGCTCTCCGGACGATGAAGGTCACGGCACGGTCTCTCAGGCAGGTGATGTCCGCCCTGGTGGTCCAGGAGCACCACCTTTGGCTCAACTTGGTTGAGATGGGAGAGGTGGACAAGGCACGGTTCCTTGACGCCCTCATTTCCCAGGTTGGCCTGTTTGGCGATGCCATCGTGGACTTTGCCCAGCAGTTCTCAGTGGTGAAGAAGCAGACGGAGGTCTTACAACATATCCTGCCCCGGCACGGCTTAAGACCCCGCTCCATGTCTGCTTGTCGCCAAGGGCGTCCTCCTTAAGCAACAAATCCGGCTCCTCTGCAGCCCACCCCCATGGCCCAGCTCCAGTGTGGAGCCCTCCACAGGAAGCAGATGCCACCTGTCTCGCAGCCAGCCGCTAAGAACCCGAGGAAGGCTTTGAAGCGCCCCCGAGATGGGCGACCCACTTCTCTAGGGCTGGTCGACAGACCACTCCATCCCCCGGTGGAGGGCCAGGAGGAGAATCTTTTGTCGCCGCATGCCCAGGAGGCTGCGGCACCCAAAAGCCTGACAAAAGAATGGTTCCCTCATCTCCTGGGTCACATATCCGGTGTGCACGGCCATTGTCATGACCACCGTCCACCGTCTCATTTTGGCAGGTATGGTGCTCCAGCGGCAGACCCCCTGCCCCTGTGCGCCCAGCTGTAGCACAAACAGGCCCACACGGGATTGGTTCCAGTGGACTACAGGGGCGAGATTCCTCCTCCCCCCTCCTCAGGAAAAGAGGCCTCGGCTGAGCTAGCCTGTCCCTGTAGTTGGCTTGTTCCTGATGGACCGCTGGACGCATTGGGGGAGGTTACATGATGGCCTGGTGCACTGGCTACGAGACACACAGCAGTCTGCCCGTCATACACCACCAGTTCACGTAAGTTCACGGAGCAGACTCATGCATGGCTGTGATGTGGCATGGAGCAGACTCAGGTGTGGCTGTGATGTGGCATGGAGCAGACTCAGGTGTGGCTGTGATGTGGCATGGAGCAGACTCAGGCGTGGCTGTGACACGGCATGGAGCAGACTCAGGCGTGGCTGTGACACGGCATGGAGCAGACTCAGGCGTGGCTGCGACACGGCATGGAGCAGACTCAGGCATGGCTGTGATGTGGCATGGAGCAGACTCAGGCGTGGCTGTGATGTGGCATGGAGCAGACTCAGGCGTGGCTGTGACACGGCATGGAGCAGACTCAGGCATGGCTGTGACATGGCATGGAGCAGGCCGAGGCATGACATGGCATGGAGCAGGCCGAGGCATGACATGGCATGGAGCAGACCCAGGCGTGGCTGTGACACGGCATGGAGCAGACTCAGGCATGGCTGTGACTTGGCATGGAGCAGGTCGAGGCATGACATGGCATGGAGCAGACTCAGGCGTGGCTGTGACACGGCATGGAGCAGACTCAGGCATGGCTGTGACATGGCATGGAGCAGGCTGAGGTTTGACATGGCATGGAGCAGACTCAGGCATGGCTGTGACATGGCATGGAGCAGACTCAGGCATGGCTGTGATGTGGCATGGAGCAGACTCAGGCGTGGCTGTGACATGGCATGGAGCAGACTCAGGTGTGGCTGTGATGTGGCATGGAGCAGACTCAGGCGTGGCTGTGACATGGCATGGAGCAGACACAGGCATGGCTGTGACACGGCATGGAGCAGACTCAGGTGTGGCTGTGACATGGCATGGAGCAGGCCGAGGGGTGGCTGTGACATAGAGCAGACTCAAGATCCGGGGCAGAAGTTTGCGCAAGCTCGGCGGACATGACGTGGGACCCTGGCTCGGCGACCGTGACGTGGAACCCTGGCTCGGCGACCGTGACATGGGACCCTGGCTCGGCAACCGTGACGTGGGACGCTGGCTCGGCGACCATGACGTGGGACGCTGTCTCGTCGACCGTGACGTGGGACGCTGGCTCGTCGGCCATGATGTGGGACTCTGGCTTGGTAGCCGTGACGTGGAACTCTGGCTTGTTATCCACCTCCCCCACAGTGAACAGTGAACCACTTATCAGTAGGGCAAGGTCGATATACTGAGTCAGGATGTAGGTACTCCAACCGTCAGGCATCAGGGAGGAAACCGGCTCATTCAGCCCAAAACGGAAACAGTCCTTGAGGGCAATCTCATTAAAGTTGACCCTGTAGGCCAGAGCGCAGAAGTCCTCTACATATTCCTCCAGGGGATGATTCCCCTGACGTAAACGGAGAAGCTGAACTGCTGGGTTCATTTTACAGCCAGGTATTCTGTAATGATAGCTGGCAGTAACAATGACAGGCAGACAAAGATGAGATGATGTGAAGAACCCAAGCGCAGTTTAATACAAACGTGAAATCCCAAAAAACAGTAAATCCAAACGTGAACAAAACACAAACATGAACTTGACTAGACTTGATGAAACTTGACTTGACTTGACATGAAACAATGTTACACCAACAATGTTACATTAACAATACCTGACAAGAGACAATGGCAAACATGAGGGCTTAAATACACAGACATGGGTAACAAGTAAACAAGACAACCAATGACAAGACTGAATTAATTATAAGACCAATGACATAACAAGACTGATAATGAGATAAGACAATGAACCAATGAAAACAAGACACATGAACATGGAGGGGAACAGGATATCACATGACCAGGAACACATGAGGAAACAGGAAATCACATGACATGAAACCACATGACTTGAACAGGAACAGGAACTAAACTTAAAAATAAAAGACATGAAAACAAGAACAAAACACATAAACATGACATACACTATGCACTTACAAAATATACATGCACTCAGCCATGTAGTGTATGCATTTTCAAAGTGTAATATCATCCCAAGTGGAACATTACAAATTTTTACTACACAGAAGTGTTCGGCATTTAGCAGCTGACGGAAGTGACATTTCAAGTGCACGTGGTGTGTTGTCACTAGCTTTAGCGCATTAGCAAACCTCAGTTCAACACTTGTATCTTAAACAATGTACATATGCACACAGCTTGGGGTGATGGTAAAGCATTCAACTCACATTTGTAAGGTCTGTATCCACTGAAGTTTTGCAAGCTGCTAAATTCTTAATTATTTACAACTGTTCTGCCAGGCCAGTAGCACAGCCAGGTAACTCACACCCCCTCCCACCCCCCATCCCCTCCGGAATCTATGCCTCTGGTTTCTGGGATGGCAACAACTACTGAGGCAGAACTACTCCCACAATGTCCAATAAAAGTAACTCCTGTTATATAAGGGGCAAACACACGATGGCTTCATTAAAGAGCTGCTGTCTGCCTCCTGAGCCACTCTTTACTCTCCCGTCCTCCAGATGGACTGCACTAATACTCACAGCAATGTTCTCCCTCATCGTCCCCTTGTGGACAGTCCGGGTTGAAGTCACACAGCTGGCTCACATTGATCTCGTGGCCCTCTCTGCAGTGATAGCGGCCCCGGAGAGTGGCATTTCGAGAGGTTTCTGGGAGGAGAAAGACAAGAGGGTGTCAGAGTCACTAATTACAGAGACAGTTCTCCTGGAGGAGCCTGGGTTTAAGTACCTCAAGGGCACAATGGCGATAAAGCAGAATTTTAATTCCAGTAACTCTTCGATTCCAGGGTCAAACCTACTTGGGATGTAAAGTTGCGTAAGCAGCCTATATCATTAACCCTCAGACTACTGCCACCCCATTTTTCTTGTACATCTTTTACAGCTCTACATTATGTGTCTGTGTAACAGGTTAGTGCAAAGAGGTTTGATTTATGTATTTCCAATAGACTTTTTACCAATAAAGTAATCCCAAAGGCGGCATTAAGTTATCATGTTTACAATACTCTTAAAAAAAGTACTGTGGCAGTGCCATAGGAAAAAAAAAACCACTATGAGAGCTCTTTAAATCTCACACTTCAATGCGATTAAATGAAGTTATTAAATGAAAGTTCGGGAGGAGCTTGCTCATCTAATCTGCCAATCAACCTGCTGGCTGCTTTGTATATAAACCGCCGCTTTCCTCACTCTAACGACATTCTTTCTGGCATCCCTCCACCTCCCCATCTCCTTCCTCAATCTTCTAAGAGTGCCTGCACATAGCTTCCTTTATATACTGTATAAAGTAGTCCCATGGGGGGGTCGAGCCTCTTCCTCGAGCCCCTTCCTTGAGCCCCTCCTTTGCGGACAGCAAGCCACATACAGCAAGTTTACCCTTTATCGCTCAAAGATTATATGGGCAGGCAAACTCGTGAAATGGGGAGCAAATTAAATCTGAGAAAACTACTCCAGTAATCTCACTTGCTTCCTCTAGAGGTTCCGAAGAAATCTCAAAATTGTTTTAAACTGTCCCAGATTTGCCAAGTACCAAAATATGCAATAAAATGTCATTTTTAAATATGAACGCCACTTCTCTCAAGACCAAATTATCTGAACCATGCCATTCACATTCACTGTATTGCTCTTTTCTCTTGATAGCTGTATAACAAATTTCTATTTTTATTTAACTGGAAGAAGCAAAGGAGACAAAGGTACAAAGGTGATGCTTTAACAAAACTTAACTCTATCACAGTATTTCTCCAGGGATATGAAAATGCAACCTTTGAGCAATAAAATGTACCACTGGGAATACCATGGTATTTTAATTTGTACAATGTTACTGACCGATTTTCATATTCAACTCCAAGGTACTTCAAAGAATATGTACTATCATGGTAAAATCCAAACAACCATGCTTTGCCATGGTATGTCCAAAAACATTGAATTACCATGGTATCATGGTACTACACAGTACATTTGGTGTCTGTGTAACAGGTTACTGCAAAAAGGTTTGCTTTATGTCTTTCCAATACACTTTCCGCCAAGACAGTAAATCAGAGGGCTACATTAAAAGCTTTAGCGCAAACAAACACAAAGACATCAAGTAGATTCGAGTACTTTGTGAAACTAAATGAGGCAGAAACAGGCCATAAAAGAGGCAAAGTCTCAGAGAAGTCACTTGATTTTTATTGCTTCAATGATAGGAAAGGATACTGACAAAGCCAACAAATGAAAACACAAAAACGCCCTTTCCTGTTCAATATAGACACAATAGGCACTAAACAAATGTGTTAATGCAACAATAACACAGCCACAGATCTAAAGAGACGACAATGATAACATTATAACATGAGCATACACAACATCTACCTTGTTTTACGGGATGAGATATGGATCATTTTACTATGACACCATATTGATTGTTTTCAGATTTTTTTTTTTTTTTTTTTTGCATATGCAGCATACCTAAAAAGACTTCAGAATATGTGCGATGCAACAATGGCCCAGATAAGTATCGTGTGGTGACTGGATTTATGTGTGCTGAGATAGCATCACAGCAAAGACGGTCTAGCCGGGTTTGCATATCTATGCAAAAAGCAGACAGTCGTCTCTGGCAGAGCAGTATAAACGGACCACGCTCACCAGGGGTTTGTCTTACGCTGCTGACTGTGATAAAGAGAACAATTGTAGAAAAAAAAAAAAAAAAAAAAAAACAAGCTCAATGGTGGGATTCAATTTTACTTCCTTCTTTAAAAAAATAAAAAACACAACACAGATGTGATTTTATCACTGGCGGGAACAAGAGGCATAATGCATGCTTGATATGGGGTGATGACAGATTTTGTTGGTAAGACTAGACACGAGTGCTTTTCATATGAGATAATACTGCCTCCACGTCCAACGAACAAGGATATAACCAAATATTAGGGGTGGGGACCAAAATAAAATTTTAAAGGAAAAGTTTATGTAAAACTTATTAACAGTCCCAGTCCTCATTCATTATGTAAAAAAGACCAACCATGCTATTCTAGAAAACAAAAAACAAAAGCCATACATGTTTGGAACGACATGCAGGTCCAGTATGTATTGTCGTGAGTAGGACCAGGACTGGGCCTTAAAGGGATAGTTCACCAACAAATGAAAATTCTCTCATCATTTACTCACCCTCTTGCCATCCCAGATGTGTATGACTTTCTTTCTTCTGCAGAACACAAATGAAGATTTTTAGAAGAATATCTCAGACATTTGTAGCTCCAAAAATCACATAAAGGAAACATCAATATGACTCCAGTGTTTAAATCCATATCTTCAGAAGCAGAAATAATAGGTATGGGTGAGAAACAATATTTAAGTCCTTTTTTACTAAAAATATCCACTTTAACTTTCACATTCAGGTGTGAAAATGAAACTAAACAGGCACTACATGTGACATTCAGATGTAAAAGTGAAAGTGGATATTTAGAGTAAAAAAAGGATTTAAATTTTGATCTGTTTCTCACCCAGATCTATTATATAGCTTCTGAAGATATGGCTTTAACCACTGGAGTCTTATGGGTTACTTTTATGTTTCCTTTGTGTGATTTCCAGAGCTACATAAGTCTAATCACCATTCACTTGCATTTACTGTCTGTAGACTGTATGGACCTACAGAGCTGAGATATTCTTCTAAAAATCTGTGTTTGTGTTCTGCTAAAGAAAGAAAGTCATACACATCTGGGATTGCATGAGGATGAGTAAATGACGAGAGAATTTTAATTTTTGGGTGAACTATCCCTTTAAAGGATCATTCTCAAACATTAGTTACAATTAGGCTACAATTCCCACACATAGTGTGTGAACACTGCACTTACAATGGATGAGAAACTGCTTTTTAGTAGAGGAGGTCTTTTTAAGTGCAGTCTATTTACTCTCTTTCACTCTTTCTTGGTGACATCTCTCTCCTAGTGTCACATCTTTAAAACTGTGACTGCAGTCGCAATTACATGCCTTGAGCGAGACACACCAGCTCATGTAATTGGCATCATAATGAATTGCTCAGTTTTTACAGCTCAGCATGGCACCCTTGCTAAAGGATAAAATAAATAAATAATTAAAAGAAAAACACACACAAACAACTAATAGCCTTTTTAATCAAAAAGAAAAGCAAAGGTGGTTAATACACCAAGCTGCTCTGATACATATTCTTTGTGATTTGGGAACAAAGACGGTGATGGATACATTGAACTAGCATCAGTGTGCAAGTACTAAAATTATTTAAATATTGTTCGGCTTGCACAATCAGCCGTAATAGTGAGTCATCCCTCTGCAGTCTGCAGGGCAAGCATTCTTATCAGAGCACTAAAAGATAAAAGCCAAAATAAAAGATGCTCAGTCTGTCTCTGCACTTGGGAAAAAGCCTAATGACCAAGGTACACAAGCTCTGCAGTACATATGCCAACACTTGTAAACAAGTGAGTCACCAAAAACCATCATCTGCAGGCCCTGATGTATTGTTTGCTGCATAAAGATCTTACAATGTTAGGTAGCACACTTCATGCACAATATACGATTAGATTAAAAAAAATTAGTTTCGAACGTTTTTTTGTCCGATGTTATGCAAATGACTCCGGATCCATACAAATGGCAGGCCTTTAGGTTTCACATTGTTTGGTGCAGTGTAAAATGAAGATTAGCACTGATTTAAAAGAAAATGGGGTGTTCACATAGGATGATCAATCAGATGTTTCAAGAATTGTATTTCATTTTTGTATTATTTAAACTTTTAACTTGACATTGTCTTTAAATGGCAACATTCATGGTGTACAATGTCCCTCTGCATGTGTAAATAGACAAACAGTTAAAAATATTTTGATTCCAATACAATTGTCTTGAAATGCATTGTTGAAGCAGGTGGATTAATTATACATTTGACTGTAGATCAATTAATTTAGAGACTCACGTTCTCAGAGAGGGTTTCAGTGTGCTTATATATATATATATATATATATACACATACATTCTAAAATCACCCTTTTTAAAGTTTAGCTTGTAAATAAAACAAACTGTAAATAAAAGTACTAATTGACTAGTTAGTTATTGGAGGACTAGCCGACTGTCCTGACTCATCCTTACTAATGTTGATGTGTAACAGGTTGTATTGATAGGCACTTGCTGGTAATTCATGCAACAACGTCAAAAATTTAAATGTTGTAAATTGTAAGTTGTTCCTTGAACCCATTTTGACATGAATATATATGAACGTTTGTCATTCAACAAAGAGAGCTAGACATTGATGTGAATGTGGCCACAGGGTAAAAACACAATGGATATAAATGGTACAGTGCATGATGATGAGGTCTTTGTGTGTGTTTGTGTGTGTGTGTGTGTGTGTGTGTGTGTTCGTTCATTATAGCAGAAGATCCGAGTGTGCATTTTACCTTGTACACAGATACAGCTAAGGCAGTTTGAAATGTGTTCTCTGAAAATGAGATAACAGTGAATCGAGTGACTCACTGTGGATGCACTGTGCTTTCTCAATAGAAAAAAAGAAGCAGAGACTTTCTGTGTCCTGATTCTGAGAAACCGGCTAATAGGACGAGACAAAAGAAGCAAATGATGGTCCTCTGTACTGTAAATTCACTGCACATAGCTGACATTCTCACATTGCTTAAAGGGATTGGGATAATACAACACTGTAAAAACAGTATTTGGCTCTTGGTTGTCAGCCCTGCTCTTATAACGGTCATTGAAGATAATAATACTGATAATGGACTAGGCAGATCAAATCAGGCAAGGCCTAGATCAAAGAAAATTCCGGTGTCTGAATATGCATTGTTGCAAAAAGCAGTATGTCCAATGAGTATATACACTTACACTGTATGTATTCATGAAAGAGTAGGCAAACAACACCAGATGACATACTGCATCTGCAGAGATTCTATAGTGTGCAACAAGTAGACACGTTGCTATCTGATTATACATCACAAAAAATACATCACCAAAAAATAAAAATAAAAATAAAACAACTTCAAAACACCATACTGTTACGTACAGGTCATTTTTCACCTGGTTAAGAATTAAAAACTGAAAAATCTTAATATTTAATTTGGAAAAATGCCCATGGATTTTCACTTGAAACTTAGAAATCCTTTCGCTATTGCACACTGTCTCCATGTTAATATTTGCGTCTGCCGCTGAACGCGCTTAGATGCGCTATACAATTTTTCCCGAGACCGGTAAAAAAGGTCCAGTTGTCCCCCTTTATCGGCAGCCCTGGTATGTAAGTACTATATCATTACTAGGATGTTGCTTGGTGGTTGCTAGGGCATTACTAAATTGTTGCTAGATGGTTGCTTACTGGCCCAAATAAAAAGAGACCATCCCCAATTCTCTATGATATCCTGATCCCTAGATATGTGTGAGGACATTTTCAGTGGAAGTCTATGGGATTTTTTGCTTATTTTTCATCTGATGGGCGGACATTTATATTCTGAAATAAAAAAAGTTTGGAATAAAAACCATGATTCTGTTACAAATTGAAGAGGCAGGACCAAAATGCAGAGTGAAACAATGGATTTTATTAAAACCAAAAATAAACAGAGCCAAAAACAAAAACTACCCCGTAGGGGAAAAACAAAGTCCAGGGCAGTAAGCACACATACAGGCTGGGCTGGATAAAAAATGGAGCAGAACACAGATACGAAAGGATGAGAGAACAACACGAACTGGCACAGGACAAGAGAACAAGATGAACTGGCACAGGACAGCGCACTGAGGAGATTAAGATATGGAGAGAAATTAACAAGATAATAGCCAGGGCAGGTGAGACAAATGAATTAATAATCGGCAATCAAGGTGGTCGGGTATGATGCAGGACTGAGAGACATGAGGCAAAACAGAAACAAAACAAAGCCACGTGCTCTCACAAAATAAACACCCGAATGGCATGAGTGCGTATCGCCAAGACAATAAGGCAACATGCGCTCATGCCAACCGACAGACAGGACGAGAGAATGCATGGCAACGGCAACAAAGCAATGCCATGCACTATGGAGTTATATACGTGCCACAATTCTGCACACACAAAATTATATTTTGAGCGCACAAAAATGTAAAAATGCAAGATGAAATTTTGAGGACACAAAAAGTTTTTTTGCACACGCAAGATGATATTTTGAGTGCAAAAAAAAAAGATTTTCTGCTCCCAATATGATATTTTGAGCACACAAAAAATGTTCTGCATGCAAAGGATATTTTGAGCACACAAATAATTTTCTGCATGCGCAAGATGATATTTTGAGCGCATAAAAAGTTATTTTGCACACACTTGATCTCAGTTATGTAAAGATACATTCATTTTGAGCAAACGGAAATCACTTGAATAAAGCTTATTTGAATGTGAATTTGCTCAGAAGTCTTAAATTTAGCTTTCTCCTACCCACTCTGCATGCAAAACACTTTTTTTTTTGTGGCACAAATATAACTCCATAATGCACTCTCACACTTGACAAAGCCTGAGCATACATCGGGAGGCAAACACCACGCGATGCACGCAACAGGCAACAAAATGAGACAAGACACCTGTGCGAGAGTCCGGCCACAAATAAAAATGACATCTAAGACAGAAGTGACCGAACACCAGCACAACGGCTCACGACCTGGACGCGTCGTGCAAAGCAAGTGCAACGCGAATTGAGACAGACACAAGCAATTGACGTGAGTGCATGCTGCCAAGATGACATAAGAGCAATGCACTCACACCAATAAAAGACAAGACATGGAGAATGAGTGTCCGGATCCCGACACTAGAACCGAAACCGAACCAGACAGGAGAGTCAGGATCCAGACACCATGCTCTGAACATTAAACACAAGACCAACCGAAGAGCGCACGGCAGGGAAGCCACAACCCGAAGACAGAGACAGAAAATGAAACACAACACAGACACAGAACAAGAGTGTCAGGATCCTGTCACAATAACAACCCAGACTGTCAAAGTGACAGGATCCTGACAGGTTCTACATTTGTTTCTAACATATACAACTGTTTGTATCCCAATTATATATATATATATATATATATATATACACACACACGTATATATACAAGTATCCCTGCCAAACCGAATGGATACAGGGCCTTCAGGTACACGCAGTCAAACGAATGATTAAATATCTTAGCATGTGTGAAACCAATATTAAAACCACATATAACGAACAACAAAAACCACGTAGAACTAAAATGAAAAAAGATTGTGGAGCAACACCAGACTGCACGGTACCAAAACAGAACAATGCGCTACACTGCACACTAGAAACTGTGGATCAGATAAATGTATGTGAAGTTTATACTAGCGAGCTCGCTATTTTTCCCAACTGTTATGGAATTAAACAAAATATAAATAATCCAGAGATTGAAGACCCAGCACCGTCTTTAAAATCTGTTGTTTGGGAGCATTATGGTTTTGCAGTAAACTACAGTAATACTGGGCAACAAGTAGTGAACAGGACGAAGGCTGTGTGTCGGCTCTGTTTCACCGAAGTCGGGTATGTCTCAAGAAGCACATCTAACATGATGACTCATTTGCGGCGACATCATCCACATGTGTCACTTGAGTTTACGGGAGCAAAGCATAAACAGCCTGTGCAAGTTAGTCTCACCACGGCCTTCAAGCAGCCTCTTGCTGCATATATATTGTTTCTCTTTTGAAGCTCATCCTGATTATTCTTTTCTTACCTGCATTTTCATATCATTTCCATCATTCATTTCTTCTTTCCTTCTTTGCTTACTTCCTCTGACCTTTTCATTTCTCTGTATCTTTTTTTTTTTTTTTTTATCTCAATTTCCCATTCCTTGTTTCAACTCATTTTACTCTATAGCAGAGGTCACCAATTAACAGAATGACTCTGGTTAAATAATTAACTTAAAAAAAAAAAAAAAAAAATATATATATATATATATATATATATATATATATATATATATATATATATATATATATATATAATTGTTTTATTAAAATAAAAATAAACAATAAACAAACAAACACATAAATAAATACATACATACATACATGCATAAATAAATAAATAAATAAAGCAACTGAAGCTGGATCTAAAGCAGCATACTATGACATGGTGGTTTACTCAGTTCCTGTAATACATACAGTATTTCATAATCTAATGTATCTGTCTACAGTATACACAAGAATTACAATCACAGGAAACCTATTTATTAGCTCAGTGTCTTCTGCGTGTTGATTTTCATTCATTGATGGTCACAACATCAGCAAAGTTTGCATTTTAATTAAGGATGGGCATTACAGAGTAATTTAGTACAATTACTAAAGGAAATTTAGAGCCCTCACTGAACCTAATTGAATACCCCTGCTCAATAACCAGCTAAAATGGATTTGTAAATGAACATTTAGGAAGCACATGTTCACTTCTATTATCAATTTAAAAATATGTACATACACTAACTTCATTAATTAAGTAGAAAATAGGGAATTATGTAGGGAATTTAAAGCTGAAGTTGAGTATCCTGCGTGAGTCCTTCATCATGAACAAATCTGTTTACTTTCATCTCACTCAGTTATATGGAATGATCACAGTACATGAAAATGCGAACTCGTGAACTGCACTTTCATCTTCAAGAATTCTCAGTCCCCATCAGAGAGCCCCCAGTGTTCAGTCCTTGACATGAGGTTCCACACAGACTCATGGGAATGAATGGAGAATGTTAGGTGAGCACACAGGTGTTACTCTGAGTAGTCCAAGTCAATGTGTCTGATTTGTAGGTGAGCTGTAGAGTTAATGCCTTTGGATTACATCCTGCCCTCCCTCAGGACAACAGACGAAATGGGGGGCAACTATTTAGGAACTCAATGAACTGTTTAGGGCCATGCTTGATTGGCCGACGAAGAGCCCTGCCATCATTTGTCTTTGTTAGATTATTCCACAGTGCCTGAGGGGCAAAAGCATTCAATGAAATCGCTGTTTTTATTTTTTTTTTAACTCATTTTGTTTTCCTATTTTTGGGGAGGTTTTGGAGCTGCTGCATTAGAGGATGAGACAAATCGAAGGGGACAAGCCAATGAGGAAGACAAAGTGAGCTGATAAGCCAAAGCTTTTATTTGGTAAAAGGTGGTATGTGTTCATCTAAGACAAAAAGCTAAAGCATGCATGTTTGAATACCCACCTACTGCTCAATGAGCAACTGCTTGACTATTGACCTGCAAAAAAATTGCAACTGTGTCATTCCTAAGGCCAGAAACATTCTTTACATAAGTTCGCAAATGTAATAGGTGCTTACCTATCACTATCAGTGCTTTCAAAACACAGAGTCCAAAATTAACACTTGCCAAATGTGAGATAAAATTGCCTTTGGCGTACAAATAAAACAGCCAGTTGTGTTTTCAGGAATTGCTAAATGTTTTAAATGTGATGTAAGAATGATTGTTAAGGTGTATGCTAACAAGTCAACATATTTTCAATGCCACCGTAAATCCATGGAACTCTGTAGATTTTTCTTCCCTAGCTAGCTAGCCAGAAGTTTTTTTTTTTTTGTTTTTTTTTGTGGTAGCACGACTGACAGATTAAAATCCAATGTTGAACACTGAAGCTGTACATTCACAGAACATCTGATATTGCAGTCCTACTTCAGAGACCAAGTCGAGGAAGGCCACACTTTACAGTATGTAACACCAAGGACAGTGTCTTTATTTTAAATGTTGCTCAAGAGAGATGGAGAAATGGAAGAGTCTAATGTCTGCTCTTTGATATATCTGAAGTTACATTTATCAATCTATTACAATTGATATCAAAGGAGAGTAACAGTAATCAACACCCCCCCAACATAGTTGTCTCATGTTCTAGAGCAAGTTGAGGAAGGCCAAACTGGAGGTATATATCACAGAGAACTGGAGGTGTCTTTATATCAAAGGCTGCCCAAGAGAGATTGGAGGGCAGCCTTGTCTCCTCACTGATGTCTTAGAGGCACAGGGTCCTTTTGATTCTATTGTGACCAGGTTCCTTGATGTTTCCTTCATGCTTGGCAAAGCTGGATGGTCACATTAAAGCTCAACTACTGCCTTTCAAAGAGGATTGAGAAAGAGACTCCAGAAATAAAAAAAGAAGTACTAAACGCACTACAATATTCCACCAACATGGTTGCCAGATATGCAGATTGGGTTACGGGAGATTTCTATAAACTGCATTCATGGTATAAGCAAATGTATTAGAATATGTTTTAGCTGTATACTATGTTAAATATGTGGCTTCTCTTGTTCTTAAAATATTATGTGACATAATTAAACTGTAATGTGTTAGGACATTGCAAGAATTACACTCCCATGCATCCCTGGAGGAATATGAGGGGGTTGCAACAATTTTCGAATCTAAAAATTGGCTTCCCCTGCTTAGCCTGTGAGTCATGTTAGCCCTTGAAGAACAAGTGTTTACATTTTGAATAAAGATGTCACAAAGCAGCATTTGTTTTTCAGTGGAATAGCATGTATTACATTTTACATTTACATTAATTCATTTAGCAGATGCTTTCATCTAAATCAACAAACAAATGAGGGATACAACATAAGCGATTAATTCAGATGAGGCAATGGCAATAGATGCACTGATGAATCATTCACAATAATAATAATAATAATAATAATAATAATAATAATAATAATAATGTCTGTGTGTGTGTGTGTGTGTGTGTGTGTGTGTGTGTGTGTGTGTGTGTATTCTAAATATCTCTGTGGAAGACCTAGGGCAAGAAAGGATAATAAATGCAAGCATTTACAAATAGTTTGTACTCTCTGAAACAGCTGGAGTGAAAGCACTAAGATCTAGACAGCTTTATTCTCTGCTAAATAAAGTTGCTTTTTCTTTTCTTTCTTTCTTTCCTTTTTTTTTTTTTTTTTTTTTACTTTTACATCACTAAATAACTACATTATGGTAAATGTAACATAATAAATGGTTAAATATGGAATGAAACAAACAAACAAAATGTAAAAATAAAGGGACATTCACATGGCCAGTGATTTAGTTAGTTGTGTTCACCAAGTCGCATACTCTTAGCCTCTAGCAGGCATTCTGACTTGACTGTAGCTCTATCAGGCAGCAAATCGTGTGGGATCCAATCTCTGCACTCCAACATGGCATCGCTGCTCATTTGCATAAAGTTGAACTCTCACTTTGTCACTGTGTTGATGCAAATTTCTGTCAGTGTGAACACCACTTAAGAGAGCAATGCCTAGACAAACAGATCGCACAGTGAATTTGGCAACAGTAGGTCGAAAATTATGCTGCTGGAATCAGTCAATGCTTACCGAAATTATAATCACTGCTCCCCAGTGGTCGAAGCTGGAAGCGTTGTTGAATGAATGAACAAGAGTGAGCTCCAGTTTCCAGGTGAAATGTGCACAGTGATGCCAAAATTTAGTTTTATTTTAATTGTTTTTTTATTTATTTTTGTAAGTATTTTTTTTTTTTGTTGTTGTTGTTGTTCAAAATGATGTAAATATAGGGTGACCATACGTCCTCTTTTTCCCAGACATGTCCTCTTTTTCGGACCTTAAAAAAGCATTGGGCCGGGATTTCTAAATTTGTGAAAATGTCCAGGATTCGGCTTTAGTTGCATTATGATGTGCATCTGGTCTAATACTTCATTGTGTGAGCACGCATATTTGCATTGCTTTAACATCTCTTTGTAAGTCCTGCCTTCTCGCACACCCATTGGTCGATTATAAGAAGCTTGCAGCAGCTATTGGCCAAATTCCTGCCTGTCAGTCTCTACGCGAACGCACGAAGCGCTGTTGTGTTCGGCATCAAACAGTTACTTGACAGTAGCAGCAAATGACAGCTGAGTGGAAACAATGCCCAAACGAAAGTGCAAATTTACAGAAGATTTGCACAAAAAATTCCCATGCTTTCGTCCAGGTCGAGATCTATGGGAAGCAGAATGTATGACATGTAAAGCTGGCACTTATGTGTCAGTTGCTAATAAAGGTACAAATGAATTAGAAGCACACATTAGCTCTGCGAAGCATAAAGTGTCAGCAAAAGGTGAAAGTTCATCAGGTAAATTAACGGACTACTTTTTGTGACCAGGTACAATTGTTATCACATTGCTTCATTTTCCATGGCCATTCAAAATAATAGTATTAGTAAATGAAGGTACACTCATGGCATCAAATATTTTATTTAGTACATGGACATTCAAAAGAATGTTGGAAATTTTTATTTATTTATGTTATGCTAATAGAGTGTCTTTTTCACTGTATTAAAGTTTGCATTCATAGTAACACTGTTTTGAACCCTATTATTCCACCCCTCCTCCCCCCGGTGAAAAAAAAGGTGTCCTCATTTTGGAAAACCAGAATATGGTCACCCTAGTAAATATGTTAACAGGAATGCATTTTAAATGAACCATACACCCTAACCCGAACCCCAAACCTAACCATCAGTGGAATACAAATCTAATTTTGGAGCAAAAATGCAACCTCTGAATCGTGCTCACCATTGCTTATATCAACACAATTACTTCCTGGTTCCCACAGGACCAGAACACGTGTCTTGGAGATTGCTTGTGGAACACGCTATCAGTTGCGTTAGAGGGGAAATGTGATCATGCTTGAATTGATGCAAAAATGTCAGATGGTGCTTGCCAGTAATTTGGCTGAATATGGCTGATTTCAGGGTACAAGAACTTTCAGAAGCAACATCCAATTTAGGGACAATCTGTAGAACCTCTAGGGGCTGTAGTCTGCTTGTAAAATGCATTTACATTGCCTTTCTTTCACTACTTATTAAGCAGAGTTCCCCAAGCAAAGCTCACTCCAACAACATATGTTCCTTTTGATTTATACAAACAAGTATGCCAGACAAGCAAGCTGAACATTTATTATTGTGACATTTTAATAGCTGCAAAATGAAAGCATAATATCACAAATACTTTGCTAGCTTTTAAAATTGTATTTGTTTATAAACCCTGATCTTACATTTGTGTTACGGCCAACATAACATGGGACCAGTTTATGCTTGTATAGTTTAATTGCCACCTTTAACAAAAACGAGGTTCCCGAATGATTACCAATTGGTTATCACCAACTGTCCGCAGTGCGTTCACTGACCATCTAAAGCATATTGCACACAAAATAGGCACTTGCCAAAACCGCATGCTCCAATCAGATTGTTTATTTAAACACAACTTCTGCAAATCTGGGTGCACAAGGTTTTACCAGTCTGCCTGAAAACAAAGTCTTTTTTTTTCTTTTTTTTTTAAAGGTAGTGGGCTGCTATGATGACACTTGAGAGCAAGACATACTTTACGTATTGGTCAGATGGCCCCTTGCTGTCTAATTGGATGGTTCTTGGCCAGAATAAGCAATTGAGTGGAACAGACTATCAAAACTCTGGCTATGCGAGACAAAGGGCAACATGACAACTCCATTGATTATGGCACCTATAATCCTGAGGCAGTACTGGATGTTATTAAATTCAAGGTGATTTATAGAAACGTTGGCATTTAAGAGGGCCACTGCATAGAGAGGTCCAAGGAGAAAGGCAATAAACTCTTTAAATATAAATATAAAACTTCTAATGGTCAATTAACACCAGTCATAACAGCAAACTGCAGTTAACAGTCAGTATTAAACCTTTGTTTACTCAGAAACAGTTCATTATCTCCTTATACTGTAACTCAAAATAATCTTAATTTAAAAGTGATGGCTGCTTTGCGAATGATGGATTACACATGACACCATCACCTTCATAATTCATTATCAACATCAGAACAGCATTAGCACCAGATTCTGGGAAAAATTCAGAATAGACCTCTCTTTAATTGTTAGAATTTGAATTGACTTGGAGACATTACATTTGTTGAGAGTGTTGAATTGGAATTGAATAAGATTGACAGGGAGTGGAATTAAATAAATTTAATTCAAATAAATTCAACACAGTCACACAACAGAGGGATTACATTTGTCCAACACAACAGCATGATGTTTGTGATGAAACTATATTATTAATTTTCACTTATTATGCCTATTTATTACCTCATAGGTAGACTTAATTTTTTCCTCAACTGATTAACACATTTCTCTCTAAACTATGTTCTAAACTGTCAAAACAATTAACAAAGCCATTTAACAGACTTTCTTTTTACCATACAGCACCACATAATGTCCACCATATTGTTTTCAGATAACTTCATAAAAAGAAATAATTTTAAAATATTGACAATTTAAGCGTTTTTCCATACTGGAAAAAAAAAAAAAAAAAAAAAAAGGTTAACCTACAAATGTGCTTCATGTGGTAACATCTACAGGAAATTAACCAGTTTGGTTTTAAGTCCAAAATGATTATTTTACTTTTTTAATTTTAATTTTTTATTATAATTTTTTTTTTTTACTTCTTTTAAGTAAAACATATTATTAAATTACTGAATCAATCTGAATTCATTAGTTTTACACCAACAAAATTAATTTTAAGGGTTAGATCAAGGAGACAAAAAGGAAAATTCTCTCAACATGTACTCACCCTCATGCCATCCCAGATGTGTATGACTTTCTTTCTTCTGTTGAACACAAATGAAGATTTTTAGAAGAATATCTCATCTCAGTGGGTCTATAAAATGTAAGTGAATGGGTTCAAAATTTTGAAGCTCCAAAATTCACATAATGACAACATAAAAGTACTCCAGACGACTCTGGTGGTTAAATCTATATCTTCAGAAGCGATAGATGATAGGTGTGAGAAACAGATCAATATTTAAGTCCTTTTCCCTTCACTTTCACTTTCTCTTTCTTCTCTTTTTGGTGATTCTCATTCTTTGTGCATATCACCCCCTACTAAGCAGGGAGGAGAATATATGATTTAAAAAAATAAAAAAATAAAAAAAAAAAGAATCCTTAAATATTTATCTGTTTCTCACCCACACCTATAATATCGTGTCTGAACACATGGATTTAACCACTGGAGTCATATTACTTTTATGTTGCCTTTATGTGGATTTTGGAGCTTCAAACTTTTGGCACCCATTCACTTGCATTGTATAGGCCTACAGAACTGAAATATTCTTCTAAAATCTTCAATTGTATTCTGTAGATAAAGGAAAGTCATACACATCTGTGATGCCAGGAAGGTGAGTAAATCATGAGATAATTTTCATTTTTGGGTGACCTATCCCTTTAAGATTGCAGATTACCAGTGTTTATTACAGTGTTATGTGGCCCATAAAAATGTAAATTCATTTATTAAATATAGTGAAATAAATGTAATATTATATTACTGATGATTGATTTCAATTAATGTATATGGAAATAACTCAAATGTTATATATGGTAAGCTATTTCCTGTAAATTAAAAAAAAAATGAAATTGAATAGTATTTTAAAAACTAAACTTACAAAGGTTATATTTCTTTACAGTAAATTTCATTCAATTTAATTGAACTTTCTTACATTCAAAGCATAATTACACATCCTGTTTGCTACTGCAATTGAATTGGCATTCTCCATTCAATTTTGAATGGTGCATAAGCACAACCCTGTTCAGCACTAACCTTGCCTCTACTTCTGATAGATGCAGACCTTAAGATCTTTCCTCAAATCAATAACATCATATGATTCTCTGCAAACACAGCTTGACCATCCATCCCCTGGGCAAGACCCTTCAAGAATCTCTTCTTTGCACCCTTGAGCATGCATCCCCCAGTGCAAGATAGTCTAACTACAGAACCACTTAGCATCATCCCCATTCGACGTTTCCTGGGATTCGTGTTCTCGCTTCTCTCCCACTCATGGTACAGCTAATTTCACTCACTCAGTCTCTCGGGTCTAAATGATTGATGGCTGGGGGAAAGACTTGGGGTGCCTCACGCAGCAAGCTTCACTATGTCAGACCCTGACAACAGCATGGCTTAATGGGGAAGGATATAGACTAGGGAACATGAGGATGCTGGTTTAAACCTTCATGGAGCCCAGTCGCTGTAACGAATGAATGGATTGCATGCAGTCTGTTTTCTTGAATGGCTGATGACAAAATTCAATATTCATGTTGTTGCTTTCTAGAATTTTAGTTGCATGATGAAAAGAGGACCACATGTTGCCTGACGAGACAGTAATAATTGATCAACTGAGATGTTTTGCCACTTTCTAAAATATTAAATCCCTAGTATGTACTGTATGTATTCTGCATGATTTTCTAAAGAAAATGTGGTAATACAAAACTTTGCAGGAATGAATGCAAGACAAATGAGTAGTACTACATTAACATTTTGTCACTACTTTTAACTAATATAGAAACACAATTTACTAAATAGTAAGTAATAGCGATCTGATGACTGTGGTAATTCATTGTTAGCTAATCAGTATTTAAAGAATTGTATTTGCCTCACTGAGAACTACTAACTATGAGTAAATAAAAATAACTACGAATTAATTACTAATCATAACATTAACTGCTCAAAATCCAGTGTCTAAAATGTGAACAATTATTCTATTATTGTCAACATGTAATTGTATCATCAGAGACGCATATCATAACCGAAAATCAGTTATGAACATAACACCACTCACCAGTGCCTAGTATCATGACTAGTCAGCTTACCTTAAATAAAGGGATGTTGTACTGTATGTGTCCAAACTCTTTTTTGGAGTATCTTTTGTAATCATCAAAGAATAACTTGTGCATGTTACATAGTACATAATGAGTTCTTCTCAATAGTTACTTAGAATAGAAAAGTTAAAATCTTGGTTAACCCTTAGTAATGAGTCATGTGTTACCACATCCATATGAAGGAATTACTAATGATCTGGAACAGTGTTATAAAGTGAAAATCATGGTAATTCACTATTAGTTAATGATATCACATTGTGTCCTTCCTTATGAGTTAATGGTTATCTTAAACAGTATTACAAAGTGAAAACACATTATAAACCATTAATAGTAACTGAGGTGTTACTGGTCAGTTAATAGTGAATGCTCAGTTATTTTGGTTCTACATTTTATTAATGTATTCAGATATACACGTACAAATCAGTTACATAAACATTCACACAGATTCAAAACATATTCTTGTGACATTAAATTCATTGAACATATACAGCATAATAAAAACTTTACCGATGTACAATATATTTTATCAAACCTAGAGCAGGATACAATGCTATTAAAGGCTTATGCTCACAGTTGCAGTAGTGAATGAGTGCCGGTGACTTTAAATAAGTTTAATACACATCAATTAGTATAAGTAAAATTTTGTTAACACTTAAGTTTAGGGATCAGAAATTAAACAGTAATTCATGACTAATAATTACACTTGCAAGTGACTAGTTATGAACTTGTTTGGCATTATAACACATTTATTAAGTTTGTATTGTCTGATTTCTTATTCTTGCTTTTTAGACCCTTTATATTTGCTTTTGTCATGATGAATTTCTTAGCTAAAAACAAAACATATCAATAGGTAGTATGATGTAAAATAAGTCCTTTATAGGTTCTCATTACTCTGTGTGAATGTGTAGCTTATAAGTATAATATATGTGTAGAATGCATATAGTATTTCAACAAAGCAAGGAAGGTTAGGGTTATGTTTAGGACTAGGGGTTGGTGTAGGGGCTTTGTGGGACTCTAAATAAACACAATAAACATGCTGCAGTGATGCCCCTCTACTGTATGGTAGCATTTAATTAGTGTGCAAATAGCATCTAACACTATTTGCCCTTAGTGCAAAGAGGATGCTTTTGTTGCTATTTACACTAAACATCAAAAGTCTCTGCCTTTTATATTTATTTTATACTTATAAGTTGCACATTCACATAGTGTAATTAGTCATTAATTACTGTGTAATTTCTGATCCCTAAACTAAAGTGTTACCATAATATCCACAATCGACATTAAAAGCAAAACATTACAACGTAAAATAAAACAATCGATTAAAATAAATTTAAAGTGTCGGAAAACAAGTGCACTGATCTTTAAAAGACTTAACCAGAAAACTGTGCTGCTTCGAGGCCGATTCCACCTGTCTGTATACTTCAGCCCTGAACAGTTAGTCCAGTCAATAGTATTTCAGAAATTCTTTAGAGTACTCGAATATTATGTATTAAATGCTTACATGTGTTTATTCGCTCATGGAGATGCTCAGATGGAACAGAGCAAGCAGAACCGCGCTCTTCATCTTCATCAGGTTTTAACCCCACCCACATCCTCAGCTCCGGCATCAATTTCATGAAACCTGATTGGATTAGAGGCTTGATGGACGTGTAGTTTTACAGTTTAGATTATTCTGTTTGATTACATTCATTAAGTTATTGAAATACAAAAAAATGCAATTCATATGAAAATGTCTTAAATACAGCTTTCATTTGATAAACATATTTATGTTAAAAAAAAAAACAATATTATATAATTAATTCAAAATTTAAAAAAAAGTATTATATGAATAAATATATAATTTCTTAAACATAAATATGTTTATCACATGAGAGCTGTATTTAAATCATTTATGTAAGGCCACCGGCACTTGTTCACAGCTACAACTGTGAGCACAAGCCTTTAATAGCATTGTATCCTGCTCTAGGTTTGTTAAAATATATTTTACATCAGTAAAGTGTGTATTATGGAGTATACAGGTGCTGGTCATATAATTAGAATATCATCAAAAAGTTGATTTATTTCACTAATTCCATTCAAAAAGTGAAACTTGTATATTATATTCATTCATTACACACAGACTGATATATTTCAAATGTTTATTTCTTTTAATTTTGATGATTATAACTGACAACTAAGGAAAATCCCAAATTCAGTATCTCAGAAAATTAGAATATTACTTAAGACCAATACAAAGAAAGGATTTTTAGAAATCTTGGCCAGCTGAAAAGTATGAACATGAAAAGTATGAGCATGTACAGCACTCAATACTTAGTTGGGGATCCTTTTGCCTGAATTACTGCAGTAATGCGGCGTGGCATGGAGTCGATCAGTCTGTGGCACTGCTCAAGTGTTATGATGTGAAATCCCGGCAAGACGATATATTCAGGTCCAAAAAAAGGACATGTCCGGGAAAAAGAGGACATTTGGTCACCCTATAACAGATTGTGGCATAATAATACATGCCATAATAAATGATTTCTTTTACCAATAATTGTATTTATTTTATATGAAACTAATAATTAATTAAATGCTAAGAAATTCATATATAAAATAGTTATGCATGATAGGAATTATTTCTCTTTGTACTCCCAATAATGCACAGATAATGAGAAGCGAAATAAACATATTCAAAAAAAAAAAAAAAAAAAAAAAAAATCCCTCAAAAGTCAATAAAAACATTTTAAATTATTTAAAAAAAAGTATAGGTAAATATGATGTTATGTTGTCTATTAGCAACAAAGTGTCTGAAACATTCTCTGTTTCATAGAATAGAATGGTGTTCTTTTATCAATGTGTATGTATTGTAAAAGTAAACAAACTGTGGTTGGTCACTTTACATCACCATCAGATAGTCTCTTATCCAAGTGAGCCGTAATAAACTGCCAGTAGATGGCGGTAATGCTCTATTTTAGTTTGTGATCTGTTGTAACAAAAGAAGAAGAAACACGCTGCCTGATTCTGAGCAGCAGCTGCAATACGCTGGCAGATCGTCAGATGTTTTGTAGGTAGAAGTTTGGCTTCTACGCATTAAAGAAGGATATTAGTTATAATCTGACCAAAACATAATGTAGCATTTGGTCGCGCTACTTGCTGAAATAAGTTGTTCGCTACGATAAGCTACTTTGTTTTAAAAGTAGCTGAGCTACTCTAAAGCTACTGAACAATGTAGTTAAGTTAGTAGTGCTGCTAATTGTAGTTAGCTACTCCCCAACACTGACACATACAGTACAACATCCCTTTATTTAAGGTAAGCTGACTAGTCATGATACTTGGCACTGGTGAGTGGTGTTACATTCATAACTGATAACGGTTATGATGCATATGCATTTCTGATGATGCAATTACATGTTGACAATAAAAGTATAATTGTTCACATTTTAGACACTGGATTTAAGCAGTTAATGTTGTGATGAGTAATTAATTAGTTGTTATCATTATTTACTCATAGTTAGTAGTTATCAGTGAGGCAAATAAAATTCAGTAAACATTGATTAGCTAACAGTGAACTACCACAGTCATCAGATCGCTATTACTTACTGATTAGTTAATTGTGTTTCTATATTAGTTAACAGTAGTGACTGAAGTGTTAATGTAGTACTACTCATTTGTCCTGCATAAATCCCTGCATAATCACCTATTAAGTATAAAATAGTATTCTAAATTGTTACCAAAATGGTATTACCATCTTACTCTGGGACATGGTTGCTTTATCTAGTTTACCCATACAAAATAATTGAAGGTACAGTCCTCTTTGCAACCTTTAAGATGGATTTTGCTCTCGTCTGATTCACACCTCAGCGCATATAAACGTGTTAATTAGCTAAACATCTTCTATAAGAAAATTGTAAAAAGAACCTAGGGACACTTTCACTGAAGTCATTTGACTCCCAGTGAGAGACTATGGGAAACTGAACACCTCACAGCAAGGCACTGCGGTGGCTGCTCACGGTATGCTGTTCTTCTGAAAAAAAGAGAGGATAACTCAAAGAATATAAATGGACCTCATCAAACTGCTGCAGAACTGCCAGGCACATTTTTATGATAGTGGTGTAATCAAAATCAGGTTTGCTGGAGGGCGCAGAAAGCAGATGACTCAGACAGAAACAAATAGGGAGTGTGTTAACATTTTATGATTGGATGATCTACACCTACGCATTGTCTAGGTGATGGCAGCTCTCAATGCAGCTCTGCTGAGATAAGGTGACAGTGCTTATGAACGCAAAAAAAGAGACGGTTGCTGAAGACATGCACCATGAGTGGTGTAGATACAAAATAACCAGAAAAAAATCTCACTTCTCACTTTATTGCTAAGGCAAGCATCACTATTGCTCATACTATTGGTTAGGAATATAAAAAGACCCTTAACCATGTATTACATTTCAGAGCATAACTCGTCTTGCACCGTTTGTGCTTCAAGCATGAATGATACCTCAAATTATGTGGCTTGTTGAGTATAGGTGAGCTATTACTTTTCTAAGCAAATGGAATTACAATTTTCACCTGGTGAAATTCCATAGACTTACAAAGACGGTGAAATCCATATCTCGACACCAGAATATCATAAATACTTGGGGGTGGGTTCTTTTGACTTGGGCAAGTAAGCAACCACCCAGAGAGTAGCAAACAACTACCGACACCATAGCAACCACTCAGAACACCCTAGCAACTGCATAGTATTGTACTAAAAACAAAAGATCGTCTTGATCTAACCAGTACTTTACTTTTAACAAAACAAAACAAAACAAAGAAAAAAAAAGAAAAAAAACACAAACAAAACAAACAAACAAACAAAGCAAAAAGTGTATTTTTTTACTTTCTTTTTAAACCAGTACTTTTAACTAGCAATTGGACACAAAGTTTTTGCCTGTTGGACAAAAACAATCATTAAATCAATCAATCAATCAATCAATCAATCAATCAATCAATCAATATCAAGCAAACAAACAAACAAACAAACAAACAAATATTATATAGGGTCCTGAGTATCACAGAGACTTGGTGGTGGGCTTATTTGATTTGGGCTAATAAGCAGCCACAAACATCAAGAATAGTAAAAAATTTAAAAATCTAGATATCCCAGGGCCAAAAACTGTGTAAATGTGTTAAGTCATGTGTAGAACTCTTTTGATTACAGCAATTAGTTTAAGTCATTAAAAGGGAATTTCAAGCCTTATCAAGCACATCTCCCTCATAGTAACACACACACACAAATCTCAGCTTTGAAAATCAGAATGTCACGTTAAAACCTTTACGGGTGGCAGGTAATTCAAACTCTAGTGACAGGTGTTTCAGGAAGACAACACACCCTGTAAAGCATGTCAATCTGCTAATATCTGTTATGGCAAATGAGGCCGATTAGATATGGAGTGAACAGTGCATTGGACAGCAAGAACAGAGGAACATGCCGTGCTTCTGGAAGGGAACAGCCTGTCTAAGGTGGTGACCCCCGGAGGGATTTGTTTGGGCAGACGCAAGAAACCGAGCTACTGAGCTACACAACCCTAATACAATTAGAGGTCTGTCTGCCTCTGTATTTGCATGACAAGCAGCTTTATGTTCCCTGTGGTCAGACATGGCCAATTTCCCTGCCAGTTATTGAATCAGGAAGCACGGAGCAGAAAAAAAGGGAAAATGAAAAAAATGGAGCAAGAAACAAATAAATAAAGTTGCTGCTGTTGGTTTAAAAAGCACGAGTACTGTATGGTAAATGTTGCAGTTCAAATGAGGAAGTGGCAAAAGGCAGTTGCTCTGTATACAGAGGTTGAGAGTATGAAAAACATATTGAAAAAAATATATATATTGAATATGTTTGTACAAAGATTTGCAGTTCTACAAAAAGGCAGCTTTTTGATTTAATTTAAGTCTTAAAATAATTTGACTTAAATAATTGAAACTATTTGTTAATCACACAATATATAGTCCCAGATGAGACAATAACTTGGTTGGGCTGTTCTTGATTTTGGAGCCAAGAACTACTTAGAACCAATATACCACAGCAGAAAAGTCTCACAGTGAAAAATGTGGAACCATTTCAGCTAGAAGCACAGCACAACAAAACTAACAAAGCATGAATCAAGCATAAGCCTTTTTTGTGAGTCGATTTCAAACCTGTTTTTGGCCTTGAACTTGGTTCTTTTTAAAACTGCTTTACTATAGCTCTTTCACGGTGAAAAGCAAACTTGAGTACAAAAAGGCCTGTGATGGAAAATCCAAACTTTCACAGACATATCAAATCAACCTCTTTTAATCAGTTACTGTAACTTTCTAATTTCATGTGGCAGTATATATCTGATGACTCAAGTGTTGCCCCATCTAGATTTGGTTCAGTTGAAAGCTCGAGGACCATGATTAGACATATTTTGAGAAGAAACATTCCCAAGAAGTGAAACACTCACCTATAGAGCAGTTTGTAATGAAGCGGGGATCATAGGTCGCTGTTTCCATGTCACCAGGCTGGTTGTAGCTGGAAGAAATCCTGAAGGGTTTGTTCCGAGCCCCTAAGCTGAGATGAACCACTGCCCAGCTGAAAAGGAGAGAGAAAACCAGCAGGATCAGCACCAGAACCAGACAGCTGGGCTGGTGCAGTGCCCGCAGTGGGCTGTTAGAGGTTAGGGTGGCCCCTGGGAGACCCTCCCCAATTTGGTTCAGTTCTACAGTCTCTGGAGAGCTAACAGAGGGAGATGTCTGGCCGCCTGATGCCAAAACAGCACCCTCTGCCATTTTGGGGTCATCCTCTGCTGTTGAATCACACATCCCTAACATTTTCAGGGATATTCAAGCTGTTCGTGGAAGCTCTTTCACCAAAATGCAGGTACTGTGGACCAGGCACGTGTTTTTGTGTATATGTGTGTTTACAGATGTTGTCTCCAGGGATGATGCCTGTGAAAGAATGCAGGGATGCGTGGTTGCTTTGTGGGTTTGTGCGTATTTAACTAACCTCCACCTCTCATAAGAAAGTCAATGATCTAGGTAATTTTATTAAGCAAATTGCTCAGATTTCAATTTGCTAGGGACCAGTGACCAATGATTTTACTCTCCACCCTCTATTTCTCCTCCCTCTCTTGTTCTTTGCTTTCTCCTAGACCAGTAACCTGCCTGTTGTGTTGTTTCTAATCTCACTGCGGGATTTGCATTGACGTCTAATATGCTCAAAAAACAGGAGTTGAGACCCATAACTAAGTGGCCTTCTCTAATTAAACATGTAGACAGCTAGCAATCACAGTGAAATGAAGACAGGCAGCTATCAGGCAGAAAGTATGCAGTTGGATACACTTGGATAAAGCATGCTTTTACACATTTCCCTTATGGTTTGGTTTCAATTAGCCAGTGATTGTTGTCTTTGTATGAGTGATTATAGTTTGTTAAAACAATAATTCACCCAAACAATTATTAATATTTTGCAGCCTGATATGACTTTCTTTCTTGAGTGGAAGAAAGCAGTTATCCAGCAGAATGTCCAAGCTCATCTTTTCCAAAAAAGAAAGAAAGAATGAAAAAAAGGTGAACAGTGACCACAGTTGTCCCTGATCATCATCCGTATTTGTTGTATGGAAAAGAGCAGCCTGGACCTTCTGCTAAAAATCTTCTTTTGTGTTCCAATTGTAGCCAGTGGGTTGTAAAGGAACACCACAGGATACAAAAATATATTTTGGGGTTTTATTCTGACAGCTGTTTATTAAAAAAAAAAAAAAAACGCCCGATGGGGCAGAATATACGCTACCGGTCAAAAGTTTTGAAACACTTGACTGAAATGTTTCTCATGATCTTAAAAATATTTTGATCTGAAGGCATATGCTTAAATGTTTGAAATTAGTTTTGTAGACAAAAAATATAATTGTGCCACCATATTAATTTATTTCATTATAAAACTAAAATTTTATAAAAAATAAAATTAAAAAAAAGTTTTTGAAATTGATGACTTGGACCAAATAATAAAGAAAAGCAGCCAATAAGTGCCCAACATAGTGCCCAACCTTCAATACTGTTTAAAAAGCATCCCAGGGTGATACCTCAATAAGTTGGTTGAGAAAATGTCAAGAGTACATGTCTGCAAATTCTAGGCAAAGGGTGACTACTTTGAAGATGCTAAAATATAACACAGTTTTGATTTATTTTGGATTTTGTTTAGTCCCAACATAATTCCCATAGTTCCATTTATGTTATTCCATAGTTTTGATGACTTTATTATTATTCTAAAATGTGAAAAAAAATAAATAAATATATATATATATATATATATATAAAGAATAAGTGTTTCAAAACTTTTGACCGGTAGTGTGTGATATATATATATATATATATATATATATATATATATATAAAGAATAAGTGTTTCAAAACTTTTGACCGGTAGTGTGTGATATATATATATATAATACAAAATTTAAGTACAAAAATGAAATATGGTTCAACGAAATACGGTTGAGGCCAATACTTGCATGTGCACCAAAACATGGTCAAACTCCACACATGCAATCCATATGCATCCCAAAGAATGATCAACCAATGAACAAAACCTGAAGCTCTCTTGCACAATGTATGTTCTCACGTTTCCGGAAAGCAGGTGTCGCAAAACTCCAGTGCCACAAAACTCCATGTCCAATTTATGACTAGAGTTAAATTACATGAAATTTCTCCACTTGGCTACATAGTAAAGAAGGAAAGGGTGAGTAAATTATGACAAAAATTTTATTTTTAAATCTGTGATTTTTTTCTTTCTTTTTTTTTCTTTTTTTTTATAGGAAATAAAATGAACATTTTAGGATTTAGGTAAAAAAATAAAAAATAAAGCAAATATTAGTTATGATGTAAAAATAATAAGACAGGTTGTCTAGGTTGTAAAATAATAATAATAAAAAAATGGATATTGGCCATGTTAAATACTTTGTACAGATTTTACTAGAAAATAATGCAATAAAGAATAATTTTCACTTGTGGTCTCAGTATATATATATATATATATATATATATATATTGCAGTACAATAATGATAAATGTTCAGGGATGTGATGGAGTGCAAGGAGAAATTAGAATTTACCTTGACATCAAAATGTCTGGCTTTCATCATTGCTAATGTTGTTTTGTAGATCTAGAATAATGCATATTAATGTCTACAGATGCGTGATATATTATCATTAGAGTTGCATTTGGAAGATAATTTAATGTTCTCTGTCATCAATTTCAAATTGCTTATGTAAGACTGAAAAAAGAAATATATATATATATGCTCTCACACAAACAGAGTTGACTCACTGTAATATCAACTTTGATCTGGTAGAAGCTTGCTTCTATCTAGTTAAACAGTCTTAAACTGCATGGAAGAGTGACTTACATACATAACATTTGCATAATTTTAGATTCAGCACTATTTTAGGCTGTACTGCATGGGCAGAAAGGATATAATCATAACTACATATTAATGCCATAGGACAGTGTAGTCATTAGATATACTGTGTGATAGCAAAAGCATACATGCTCATGGCATAGTGAATGCAGTTTCTGCATTTATGGCCGTCATTACGGATTCACAACAACCCTGTACTGATATAACTATATCTGCCTGCTGGTCTATTGTTACAGTCAGTGTTGAGTGTGGCGCCAGAGGAGGATTTATTATTAATGATGAAGAGGGTTAAAGCTACAAAGATGAAGGGACGAAGTCTCCCGGCATCGTCAGGAGAAGCGGGCCAAACCCAAATCTCCCAGTAATTAATGGACACCTGGAACCCCATGTTAACACAGAATACGCCACCGTGGGAATTTCACCCTAGGAAATTAAAGCCCAATAATGGCACACAGGTCCGTTCCCACAATGATAGACCAGAGATGTGAATATACAAAAATAATAATACTTCTTAATTTAAATGAACACAAATCAAATATATACTCACAATTGGATAATTCCCTACACACACACACACACACACACACTATAAACATTCACTGTTAATGGATCCCACACACGCACACACACATGTTGGTGCAGCTATCATTATGAGGACTCTCCATTATGATTTTTATACCGTACAAACTATAGATTCTATCCCCTAACCCTACCCCTCACAAAAAAACTTTTACATTTTCAATAAAACATCTTTTAGTATGTTTTTTAAGCAATTTGAATTATGATGTGAACATTAACTGAAGCTCCTGACCTGTGTCTGCTTGACTTTATGCATTGCACTGCTGCCACACAATTGGCTGATTAGAAGAAGAAGCCTTTATTTTTGTCACACATTATATGTAAATGTTTTGCATTTATACAGTGAAATTTCTTTTTTTTTTTTTTCATAGGGCTCCATGGTCAGCCATGATACAGCGCCCCTGGAGCAGGTAGGGTCAAGGGCCTTGCTCAAGGGCCCAACAGTGGCATCTTGGCAGTGCTGGGGCTTGAACCCCCAACCTTCTGGTCAGTAACCAGAAGCCTTAACCGCTGAACCACGTGTTGACTCATAATGGAAGCCAGCTGGTTCATGATAGCTATGTGGTATGTTGTTTACAGTGGCCCTCCAGGTAAGAAATTGATTATAACTGTTAATAATACAGGGTGTGATTTTAGGGTCATAATTATAATTCACCACACTCACATAATACTGACCCTCCCATGCTACTCGGGAAGTGTATTGGGATAATCACAACCTGCTGAAATAGCAAGCACTCCAATTATTGCATTCATCTCCTGTGCTAATTAATTCTAAAAATGATTATTATGGAAAACAGGGTGAGATAAAGAGGCAAAATACCTTCTTGATCCCCTCTCCCTCAATGCTGTGATAAACATCAGGGCCTCTCCGTAGCACCTCAATTAAACATTTTGATCTAATTAATCAATTGTCCTTTGGGACATACCACAGCTCAAAACAAAAATATCTCATGCAAGGTTATTAACGTGAGCAATAGGCGTGGCAGCTGATAACTTTATTCATTATTATTAGCATTATAACTACAAAAATAAATAAAACAATATATCAGCATTACATTGACGAGCTCTGGACCACTGGCTCTGACCTTTGAGTTTGTTTTCATGTGAGCATATGGACATTGCAGAATCAACTTTAATATACTGTATAGATGCTGTAGCAGTTCAATTAATCATGCATGTTTCATTAACAATATTTAATCTGATTTTTCTGTTTTGGTCTGTGGTTTGTTGTCACTAAACCTCAACGACTTTTCAGGTCAGCAGGACCACCCACAAAATGTGTTTTGTTTGCATTGGAGCATCTGTTGCTAATGACTACACCATCCATCAGCATGCCAACAGATACAACAGCCATTCTGCAATGCGATGTGGCGGATCGGTGCAAAATAATGTTTATAACTTATTGCTTTATTGCCCAAAACTAATACATGGAAGGGATGGAGATTGAAGTATATGAAATGAAGACGTTAAAACATATCTAATGTTTTTGGCTTGACACAATTACAGTGGAAGACAATTTTATATATATATATATGTATATATATATATATATATATACTATATATATATATATATATTAAACACGTTATATATATATATAAAACGTGTTTAATGTGTGATATATATATATATATATATATATATATATATATATATATATATATATATATATATATATATATATATACATACACACATTAAACCATAAAGCTGCAAAAACTAATAAACATCAAATAATTATATACTGAACACATTTTTTTTTTCCCTGAAATCTACAGGAAATATATAAAAAATGACAGATCTGCCATCATTGTCTATACAGAGTAAAAAGGTTTCAAACACATGCTTTGAAGTAGGTATTTTGCTGATTCAAGCAAACTTGATTCACAACATGCAATTATTTAGTTCTGACATCCAGACATGGTTGGGTAGTTTAAAGGGCCCTGAAAGATGACCACAACATAATAGTCTAGATTGATTTATCATTGGTGACTGCATAGCAATTACTTACTGACATATTTCTCTATTGTTATTTTCATTTTGCATTGACTTTGCACATATACAGTTTTAAATTATTTAAATGCAAACCAGCCAACAATAAAAACTATCTGGATTTTAACTCTTAAACTCTTAAAATACGCTCCCTGAAAATGTACAATTACTATTTTCCATATCCCATATATTATATTCCAAGATATTCATATTATTATGATTAAATCAATATTTTATATCAATAATTACATTATAATCACAATTATAAAAAAATAAAAAAGGTTAATTAAATTGTTATTGTAAAATATAAGAATATAAAAATAAAAATATAAGAATGTGTTTTGTATCTGAGGATACTAAGAAACAATAGAAATTAATACATTATTTTGTTTATTTCAAGTAAACAAATGAGAAAGCATCATTTGACATGCCTAACTGCTGTCAGGTTGCATAGGGAAAAGGTTTTAAAAATAAAACAACTTTTCTATGCTAATACTTTGGATAAACAGGGGTCCAAGACAAGAGATCCTCAGAATTATGCTAGATAGATGAAATCAGTATAGGAGGAGGCAGCGCAGTGGCTCTAGTCTTCAGAGAATCACTCCACCCATTTAGGTCTCATTGATTTTGACTGTCAAATCACTTAGTCCAGATGAAACTGGCAGAGATAGAGTGCACAAACTGTCAATTAGATGCAGCACTTTGACAAGGTTGGCCAAATAAATGCTACTTCCCCAAATGCAATGGGACATATTTGAATACTATTGAAGAGGAAGAACTTTTTTTTTCTTTTTTTTGTCCGGTTGCACATAGGGCAGTTGGGTTACTTAGATGCAATGCAGTTGTGAATGGCTCTAATATGTAAACATTAACATTTTAATATCTTTGTTGCAGTAGGAAGCTACAGAATCAAACTGTGAACATGTACGAGGCCACAGCTCTTTTAGCAGTTATCCGAAAATTAGCTGCTTTACTTGCTTTTTTAAGTGTGACAACTGAAAAACACAACTGTATATTCATGAAGGCGAGCTGCCGTCACTTGGAGGCAGGGGTCAACGGGGCTAATTGGTTTGCCAAATCACTTGCAATTCCACAGCAAGTGCAAGAATTATATTCTCTGATATTTGTTTAAACCCAGGCTCTATTATGCAGAATAATGTACCCTGGGACAACATTTTCTAATACATAGTGCACCGATCATAATTCCCTGCGGGCTAAAATTAAGAACCATACGCTTCTGCCTCTGGCTCACGTCTCCTGATCTGAAGCAAACTACCGCTAGAGACAAAAAGAGCTTGCTGGCGTTCAGCTTTCTCACTGTGCATTTCTTGTGATGGATGAAAAAGAACAAAGAAAACAAACAAGTGCAAAGTGAGAGAGAATGAGAGAAAAAAACATGAAAAGAAATAAAGAACATGTTTATCACCAGCTGGTATTTCCTTTGAGGATTGTTGTTTGTGTACTAATTTAATAACACTGGAGGAGGATAAGTTGGAATAGAGTGGGGTCCTTTCTAATTTTTTAATGGAATAAGAATATGCTATAATAAGCTTTATTGCTTGATTCAAAGTATATTTGTGTTTGAAAATAAAAAGCTGTGAATTACTTAATTTTCAACTAAAAGACGTTTATATAGTATAACTGATTTATATATAACGATTTAGGGGCCGCAATAGTTCTGTGCCCGGGGCCCAATATTTGGTTCTACACCCCTGGTTAAAAGCATTTACTAGCGATTCTGGTGCCTTCATTCTATGGCGTTGTTGATTCAACCGAAAATTGTGAACGCTGCAGTTATTAAAGCATTGCATTCTGACAAGCCTGACACAGTTACGTCGCTCAAAAAACAGAAGGGCTACTGTGATCTGTTTGTCCAAACAATACAGATAAGGGGAGGGTTTGAGAAACTTGTTTGAAAACATTTGTTATTTTGGTAATGCTTAACATTCATACTCCCCATTTGTTAAGGGAATATAAAGGGGTTTACTAATGACTAATAATTAATTTAAACATTTATTACAAATCATTGATATGTGGTTATAACAAAATGCATAAAAAGGATGACTTTCATGCAACACCTACCAAATAGTGAGCCATTTTACCTCACATGTTATAAATGCTCAATAACACCTTTTCAACATTAGTAACCTTCGAAAATGTACCTAAATGTAAATCTGACAACTGTGAAGCATTTTTTTAAGGAATTTGTAACATTAGCAAAATGATGCTCTCTCATTTTAATCTTACAATAACCATCTATATTTGTGACATAAATCAGCTACATTGACAAATCATGAATTAGGGAATTGTATGTTTTTTTTTTTTTTTTTTTTTAAATAAGGCATGAAATGCATTTAATAACTAATTAATAATGCAATTTTATTAAATAATAGTAAAAATGCTCACTATTTGACAAGTATTGGATGAAAGTTTCCCTTTTTATGCATGTTGCTATAATGGCATATCAGTGATTTATAATGCATTTGTATATGACTTATTAGTCATTAATGAACCCCCTTATAAACCCTTAACAAGGGTCTGGTGATGGTAGTGGTGCAGAAAGTACACACTTTAAAAATTGTCCCTTCTCTCATGGCACACATAAGACATTTTTGTTAATGAAAAATTTTATCTTTCATCAAAATGTATTAACTTTCTCTGCCTCTAAAACAACTTTTTTTTACTGAAGTTGCACTAAATATATTTACATTTATTTGAAGAAAATGTGGTGTAAATGCAAATGTCAACCCCACCAGTGCTAGGGTGTTGTGGGTGGTGGCTTACTGGACTTGCTTGTTGCTTATGGAACAGAAAATAAATAAATAAATAAATAAATTATATATATATATATATATATATATATATATATATATATATATATATATATATATATATATATATATAATGGAATATGAAAACACACACCTCGTCCACAGCACATGAACATTAACCTATGTTATCTCTCTATTCTGCCCCTATGTCCCCACATAACCCACACTGGCTGGTGGAATGTGCGGCCAGGTGTGTAAATATCATGAGGTTAAAAAGTGCTGGACACAGCAAGTGTGTGAATAGAAGTAGAAATCAACCAAGCCGACATCATTAAACTGTCACTGGATGAAAGTTCGCCTCTCTCTGCCCTGCTTCATCCATCCGGGTAGAGTGAAGGAAGTTGTGAAGGAATGAGAGGCAGAACAAATCAGGCATATTTTGTAGCCAGCTGCCAAGCGTTACGTGGCAGTCCTATGCTGTGTGTGCATATGTTTGTGAGTGGAAATCCACTGGACTGCATTGCTTTGGCAGAGCTACAGTAATCACATTATACCTGTAATTGGTTTTGCAATGAGTCTGACACACTTAGAGCCCGGCACACAAGATAGCGGCGGAAAGAAGCTCAGGTTGTTTATATGCACAAGCAGCCTTGTGCCGCTGTGCAGACACGTTCATACTCGCTACTGTAATGTCTGCAATATCTCACATCATTTGACATTTCAAGATCTTTTTTTCTAAGCACCAAGAAACTCATTCCTAGACTGAGTAGATTTATTATCTGAAAAAAAAAAAAAAAAAAAAAACTCTTTGTATTGAAGCCCTGCCCTAGCGGTTAGCACACATTAAGCCATGGTGCTCAAGTGGGTGCTGCGAATTCGAGCGCAACTCATGTCAGTTCCTGATCCAATCCCTCCCTTCTGAAGGTAGCGGGTTTTATATGTTTTCAAGCTGGTCATATATGGTTATTAGATGGTTGATCTGCTGGTGGGACAAAGATTGAACTGGTAGACCAACTTGAACCAGCAACAAACCAGCAACCATGTTCCAAAAAACATTTTGACCACTTTAGGGGCCGTTCACTCCAGATGCTTTTTGAGTATGTCAGTTGTTTTCTACATACACATGCTTTAGTCTTTGTCTTTTTCAGATGCTGTGTCAAGTTAAAAGAAGTTCAACTATTTAAAACGCATCATGAGGCACCTGCATTCTGTTATATTTCCTGTGCTAAAAAATCTAGCAATATGTTCACAAAATACTTTCATTTACTATAAAAAAAACTGCCATTATAAAAAACTCATAAGAGAATGCGAATCCTCTTCTGGGTTTTTGGACACTAAGCTGAACAGCTCTACTGATTTGAAAGTGGTCTTGGACTACACTGACACCTAGTGGTGTGGATGCAGCATCACGCACAATCAAAAGTAAAGGTTGAAAGTGTCCAATATCAGGAAACCAAGACAAAATGAGTAGGATTCAGCTGGTCATATGATCTTAATGTCAGTTCCTCATGATGCGGGCCACTCCAGGTAAAATAAAACGTCATGGTTACTGGTGTAACCTCCGTTCCCTGATGGAGGGAACGAGACGTTGGTGTCGATGTAGTGACACTAGGGGTCACTCTTGGGAGCCCGAGACACCTCTGGTCTTTGATAAAAGGCCAATGAAAATTGGCGAGTGGTATTTGCATGCCACTCCCCCGAACATACGGGTATAAAAGGAGCTGGTATGCAACCACTCATTCAGGTTTTACGCTGAGGAGCCGATATAAGGTCCGGCCATTTCAGCGGGTAGTTCAGCGTTGTGGCAGGAGGGACCAACGTCTCGTTCCCTCCATCAGGGAACGGAGGTTACACCAGTAACCATGACGTTCCCTATCTGTCACTCACTCGACGTTGGTGTCGATGTAGTGACACTAGGGGTCCCTATACAAAACGCCACAAGGCTGAACTGTGTTACGTGAACTGGCGGTGTGTGGTGGGCAGACTTGCTGTGTGCCTTATAGCCAGCACACCAGGTCGACACGTAACCTCCCCCAACACAGTTATGAGTGTCGAACGGCCCTTTTTGGGGACAAGTCGACTACCCAGAGATAGAGACAGGCTTAACCCAGTCATGGCCTCTTTCCCCTTCTCTTTTTCCACTCCCTAAAAAAGAAGGGGGATTATCCGACTGGGCCGCCAGGTCTAGTCGGGGGTGTCCCTCCCAAGGGGAGGACACCGCGGAGACCACACCTCGCCCCAAGAGAGGGGGGATATTTAAGTGGAAGAATACATCACATGGTCTTTCCAACCATGTGGAGAGCCTTCAAGGTAGATCCTACCCAATGGGGGAGGAGTTACTACAACATGGAGACTGAGGGGCTCTGCCCAAGGAAGACGCAGTTTGCCAGTAGGGAAACGAACTAGCGGAAGATATAGATCGCATGGGGTTAGCCTTACAGGGAACCGCCACATGCGGAGCACCTACCCCAGAACCGGGCTCTTAGTTAGCGCGTGTACTGGGCCGGCAGCGAGTCTCTCCGAAAACTCGACTGCCACAGGGCTCGGAGGAAGTCAACCAGGGAACAACCTTTGTGAACACTACTGGGAATTAACAGCGCACGTCTTCAGCTCAAAAGGAGGTGGAAGGCGCTATGTGCAAGCGATACACCCGGCCGGCTATCCCGGGCTTATCCGCTTGTGTTGCGTGCCACTACCTGGGACGAAACCGGTTCCACCCGGAGGTTGTAAAACCTTGCAAAGGTGTTGGGTGTTGCCCAGCCCGCTGCTCTGCAATGTCTGTTAGAGAGGCACCTCTGGCCAGGGCCCAAGAAGCCGCTACACCACGAGTAGAATGGGCTCGTAGCCCTACCAGGGGCGGCATGTTTTGGGCGAGACATGCCATAGTTATGGCGTCAATGAGCCAGTGGGCGATCCTCTGCTTGGAGACAGCACTTCCTTTCCGCTGTGCACCGAAGCAGACAAAGAGCTGCTCAGAGAGTCTAAAGCTCTGCGTGCGATCCAAATAGATGCGCAAAGCGCGCACCGGACACAGCAACGCCAGGGCTGGGTCTGCCTCCTCCTGGGGCAGCGCTTGCAGGTTCACCACCTGGTCTCTAAAAGGAGTGGTGGGAACCTTGGGCACATAGCCCGGTCGGGGGTCTCAGGATCACGTGAGAATAGCCCGGACCGAACTCCAGGCACGTTTCGCTGACAGAGAACGCTTGCAGGTCACCTACCCTCTTGATGGAAGTGAGCGCAGTCAGGAGGGCAGTCTTCAAGGAGAGTGCCTTAAGCCCGGCTGACTGCAAAACTCAAAGGGGGCTCTCTGTAGACCCTGAAAAACTACAGAGGTCCGATGAGGGAACAAGGCGTGGCCTGGAGGAATTCAGCCTCCTGGCGCCTCTTAGGAACCTGATGATCAGATCATGTTTCCCTAAGGACTCACCGTCGACTGTGTCATGGCGTGCTGCTATGGCAGCAACGTACACCTTCAAGGTGGAAGGGGACAGCCTCCCTTCCAACCTCTCTTGCAGGAAGGAAAGCACTGATCTGACTGCGCACCTCTGGGGGTCTTCCTGATGGGAAGAACACCACTTAGCGAACAGACACCACTTAAAGGCATACAGGCGCCTCGTAGAGGGAGCCCTAGCCTGAGTGAATGTGTCTACCACCGCAGGTGGGAGACGGCTTAGGTCTTCCGCGTCCCGTCCAGGGGCCAGACATGGAGATTCCAGAGGTCTGGGCGCGGGTGCCGAATGGTGCCCCTTCCCTGAGAAAGAAGGGCCTTCCTCAGGGGAATTTGCCCGGGGGAGCTGTCACGAGGAGCGTGAGGTCCGAGCACCACGTCTGGGCGGGCCAGTAGGGTGCTTACCAGGACGACCTTCTCCTCGTCCTCCCTGACCTTGCACAGGGTCTGTGCGAGCAGGCTCACTGGGGAAAACGCATATTTGCGAATGCCAGGGGACCAGCTGTGCCAGCGCGTCTATGCCGAGGAAGGCCTCGGTGAGGGCGTACCAGAGCGGGCAGTGGGAGGATTCTTGGGAGGCGAACAGGTGCACCTGTGCCTGACTGAATCGACTCCAAATCAGCTGGACCACCTGAAGGTGGAGTCTCCACTCTCCCCTGCGGGGAACCTGCCGTGACAGCGCGTCCGCTGTAACGTTGAGGTTGCCCGGGATATGAGTGGCTCGCAGCGACTTGAGGTGCTGCTGACTCCGGAGGAGGAGACGGCGGGCGAGTTGTGACATACAGCGGGAGCGCAGACCGCCTTGGCGGTTGACATATGCTACCGCTGCCGTGCTGTCTGTCCGAACTAGCACGTGCTTGCCCTGGATCAACGGCCGGAACCTCCGCAGGGCGAGCAGAATTGCCAGTAACTCGAGGCAGTTGATGTGCCAACGCAGCCGCGGACCCGTCCAGAGGCCGGTGGCTGCGTGCCCGTTGCAAACAGCGCCCCAGCCCGTCTTGGAGGCGTCTGTCGTGACCACGATGCGCCTGGAGACCAGTTCTAGAGGAACACCTGCTCGTAGAAACGAGAGGTCGGTCCAAGGGCTGAAAAGACGGTGACAGACCGGTGTAATGGCCACGCGGTGTGTCCCGTGGCGCCATGCCCGTCTCGGGACTCGAGTCTGGAGCCAGTGCTGAAGCGGCCTCATATGCATCAACCCGAGCGGGGTGGCCACCGCCGAGGACGCCATATGCCCCAGGAGCCTCTGAAAATGTTTCAGTGGAACCGCTGTTTTCTGTTTGAACGCCTTCAAACAGGCCAGCACCGACTGGGCGCGCTCGTTCATAAGGTGCGCCGTCAAGGAGACTGAGTCCAACTCCAAACCGAGAAAAGAGATGCTCTGAACCGGGAGGAGCTTGCTCTTTTCCCAGCTGACCCGAAGCCCTAGTTGGCTGAGGTGTGAGAGCACCAGGTCCCTGTGTGCGCATAACCCGTCTCGAGAGTGAGCTAGGATTAGCCAGTCGTCGAGATAGTTGAGAATGCGAATGCCCACCTCCCTTAACGGGGCAAGGGCAGCCTCTGCGATCTTCGTAAAGACGCGAGGAGACAGGGACAGGCCGAAAGGGAGGACTTGTACCGATACGCCTGACCCTCAAACGCAAACCGCAGGAAGGGTCTGTGTCGAGGAAGGATCGAGACGTGAAAGTACGCATCCTTCGGGTCTACCGCCGCGAACCAATCTTGATGCCGGACGCTCGCTAGAATGCGTCTTTGCGTCAGCATCTTGAACGGGAGTCTGTGTAAGGCCCGGTTCAGTACTCGCAGGTCCAAGATTGGCCGCAACCCACCGCCTTTTTTCGGTACAATGAAGTAGGGGCTGTAAAACCCCCTCTTCATCTCGGCTGGAGGGACAGGTTCTATCGCGTCCTTCCGTAGGAGGGTAGCGATCTCCGCGCAAGGTAGCAGCGTTTCCATCTTTCACCAAGGTGAAGTGGACACCGCTGGACCTGGGCGGATGCCCAGCGAAGTGAATCGTGCAGCCGAGTCGGACGGTCCAGACCAGCCCTCGCGACGGACTGGAAAGCGCAAGCCATGCACCCGAGTTCCGCGCAAGGGGGACCAAAGGGACAACGTCATCGGATGTACCGGCGGGTGGGGCCTCGCGGCGGGGCGTAGCCTGAGGTGCCACACCCCATCGTGGCCGTGCTGAGTCAGAGGACATCGAAGCACTTACCTGGCTCCTTGTGACCACCCCCGGAACAGCCTGGGACGGGGGAGGAAGAGGCCTGTCCTCATGACCCGTGGAGACTGTCACATCGGGGGCAGATTTGTGCCACAGCTGGGCGCTCAGGGCGGGAGACCGCCGCTGGAGCGCCAACCTGCCAAATGGAGTGGTGGACGGTGGTCGTGATGCCAGCCGTACACACCGAATATGTGACCCAGGGAACAAGGAAACCACTCTTGCGGAGCTCTTGAGTACTGCAGCCACTTGGGCATGCAGCGCAATTAAATGCAAAAGGTAACAAAAAGAAGATCTGCTTACCAGCTCCAGAGCAGCGGGTTTCGTTGTCCCTGGGTCGCCCGTCTCAGGGGCGCTTCGAAGACCTCCGTGGGTTCTTCGGTGCCGGCTGTGAGACGGGTGGCGCCGGCTTCCTGCGGTGGGCTCCACGCCGGGGCCGGGCCGGAGGGGCGGGCTGCGGCGGAGCCGGTGCAGTCACCGCAGGGGGACGCCCTCGGCGATGAGTAGATGGGGGGATCTTGAGCCACGCCGGGGCAGGACAAGCCGGCTAGCACCCATCTACTGCTCTACCATCGAGAACTGCTGGGCAAAGTCCTCGACAGTGTCGCCGAATAGGCCCGCCTGGAAAATGGGGGCAGCAAGGGATCGTGTCCTGTTGGCCTCACCCATCTTGACCAGGTTGAGCCAAAGGTGGCGCTCCTGGACCACTAGTGTGGCCATCGTCCGCCCGGGAGACCGTGCCGTGACCTCCGTCGCTCGGAGAGCGAGGTCGGTCGTCGAGCGCAGTTCCTGCATCAATCCTGGGGCGGAACTACCCTCGTGCAGTTCCTTTAGCGCCTTGGCAGACTTGCAGGAGAGCCATGGCGTGCAGGGCGGAGGCGGCTTGTCCAGCAGCGCCGTAGGCTTCGACCGTCAGAGACGACGTAAACCTACAGGCCTTGGACGGGGCTTTGGGCACCCACGCCAGGTGGCGGCGCTCTGCGGGCATAGGTGCACCGCGAGCGCCTTTATCCACCGGGGGATTGCCGAATAACCCTTGGCCACCCCACCATCGAGGGTAGTGAGAGCGGGGAAGCTGAAAAGATCGGGACCGGGCAGTAAAAGGTGCCTCCCGCGATCTTGTCAGCTCTTCATGCACTTCCGGGAAGAAAGGAACGGGGCGGGGCGTGGCTTTGAGCGGCGCCGCGAGCCCAGGAACCAATCACAGAGCCGCGAGGGTTCAGGGAAGAGCGGTGAAATCCACTCTAACCGACGCTCGCGGCTGTCCGGGAAAGCATGTCGTCATCTCCGCGTCAGCCTGTGACTGGGCGATCGACCCCGAAGGGAGGAGCCCAGCCGAGGCTTCCGACTGGACGAGCCCGCTCTCCGATGCTGCGCTCGAGAGCTCATCACTTTCGCGGGCTCCGAATAAGAGGTCGAACTCGCCGTGAGACGAGCCGGCGGACTCACCCGGAAGCCCGATCGGGGCAGACGAGCGTGCTGGGGGATGGGAGTTCCGCGGGGGGATACCCGGCGGAGGCGGTCCCATTGGGGTCCCCAAATCGCCCCCAGTGCTAGCCGCGCTGGCCTCAAACCCGTGGGTAAAAGGACCGAGGCGGGAGCCTCTGGGGTGGCTCGCTTCCTTACGAAGGCGAGCCGCGACCGCAACGTTGCCATGGACACATTCTCGCAATGAGAATGTGACCATCCACGAACGCTGTCTCCGCGTGAGCAGTGCCCAGACACGAAAGACAGTGATCGTGACCGTTAGAAGGCGAGAGATAACGAGCACAACCAGGAATAACACACAATCGGAAAAGCATCTTTAAAAAGACGCGTCTTTAAAAAGACGTTCCGTGTGTGCGCTCTTTTAGAGAAATATATACTCTTTTAGAGGGGAAAAATGCTCTTTCAGAAAATATACTCTCTAGTTTATCTGCCGAAGCGCCCAGGGGCGTTCTCTGCAGTGCACCAGTGCAGAGGAGGGAGAAGCCGCTGAAATGCGCCGTCAGATCCAGCAGGTGAATGAACAGTAGTATTCAGCTCAATGAGCATGACCGTTCGGCTCCGAAGAGAAAATCTGAATGAGTGGTTGCATACCAGCTCCTTTTATACCCGTATGTTCGGGGGAGTGGCATGCAAATACCACTCGCCAATTTTCATTGGCCTTTTATCAAAGACCAGAGGTGTCTCGGGCTCCCAAGAGTGACCCCTAGTGTCACTACATCGACACCAACGTCGAGTGAGTGACATATAGGGAACAGCTTTTATTTGGCCATGACTGAAGTCTTCATCTTATGTTAGTTAACATGATTTTAAACATATTTGCCAGAATTTAAAGTCCACTGATATCACTACTGATACTAGAGAAACCATCCATGTACATACTGCAGACATGCAACAAGACAAAAGATTTGAACATGAACACTCTGATCTCTGTGCTAAACTAGACTTCTGTTCTTAATACATGTTTTCAAGAAACACACAAACTTTCCAACTTAGCAACTCTCTGAATCATTTATTAGTAGAGAACTTAACTTGCATTGTGTTGCGTTCAATCCATATAGAATTAAATGGCAAAACAATTACAGTTACGCACCTTACAGTCTAGCTGATCCCACAAAAGCTCAGTGGGGTTAAGATCCATAACACTCTTTTCCAATTATCTGTTGTCCAATGTCTGTGTTTCTTTGCCCAATCTAACCTTTTCTTTTTGTTTTTCTGTTTCAAAAGTGGCTTTTTCTTTGCAATTCTTCCCATAAGGCCTGCACCCCTCTGTCTTCTCTTTACTGTTGTACATGAAACTGGTGTTGAATGGGTAGAATTCAATGGAGCTGTCAGCTGAGGACATGTGAGGCATCTATTTCTCAAACTAGAGACTCTAATGTACTTATCCTCTTGTTTAGTTATCATATGGCCTTCCACATCTCTTTCTGTCCTTGTTAGAGCCAGTTGTCTTTTGTCTTTGAAGAATGTAGTGTGCACCTTTGTATGAAATCTTCAAATTTTGGCAGTTTCAAGCATTGTATAGCCTTCTGTCCTCACAACAATGATTGACTGACGAGTTTCTAGAGAAAGCTGTTTCTTGACCTTTTTTGTCCAAATATTGACATGACATGCCAATCTATTGCATACTTTGGCAACTCAAAAACAAACTCAAAGACAATGTTAAGCATTATTTAACAAACCAAACAGCTTTCAACTGTGTTTGATATAATGGCAAGTGACTTTCTAGTACCAAATTAGCAATTTAGCATGATTACTCAAGGATAAGGTGTTGGAGTAATGACTGCTGGAAATGGGGCCTGTCTAGATTTGATCAAAAATGGCTTTTTAAAATATTGGCGAAATAAAGTACCAATTTCCTTCTGAAACAGCAAAATCTGTCCATTATTCCAAACTTTTGGCCGCCAGTGTATGTATGTGTGTGTGTATATATATATATATATATATATATATATATATATATATATATATATATATATATATGAAGGTGATGTATGAAGCTGTGTCAACACTACAGTCAATTCAAGATGATTTGTTGTCTTAATGCAAAGCCTTTAAAGGGACAGTTCACCCAAATCTGAAAATGCTACTTTCATTAACTCTCCTTTATGTTGTTCCAAACCCCTATGACTATTTCTTTACTGGAAGACAAAAGGAGATGCATGGGAAAAATGAAGCAATGAAAGTGAATAGTGAATGAGGCTGTCCTTCTGTCTTACATTTCCTTGGTTTGCCCCACCGAACTACGCAATTAGATAATACAGTAGATGTTGATATATTAATGATATATCATACGAAGAAAGTGTGCCATTATATACTCTTAGTGGGGACTGCGAGATTAGAAGAACAAGTTCCACCTGAACTTTAGTTTATAGTAAATATTTGATTTAGAAATGGTCATCTGTTGTTTTTTATTTGTTTTGTTTTTCTTTTCACTCCTTTATGTGTTACTGTGAACACAAAGAACAGTGTAAGCTGTCTCTGAGGGCCAGTTTTCCCAAACACATTGTATTGTTTGAACATGAGCACACAGGTCACATTGTCAAAATGGAATTTGAGGACCAGAAATGAAAAACAAACCAGCATAATGAAAGAGTAATAAAGGTGACAATAACAGATATCCACTTTTTATAAACATTCATCATTATCTGAAGATTATAGGAACGTTCAAACTTGTAAACTGCACTTTTACTGCTCTTCTCATACTCTTTCATTTTCCTTCTCCTCACATATATCCTAATGACTTCCCGTGTTTTCTCTTATTCTCTCTTGTCTCAGCAGCCCTATTATTTTCCGCACTACAGCTCTCTTTGAACTCGCTGGTGGCTCTGTTTTGAAGAAACAGTATTTTTGCATTTTTCATAGAAAAATATGCTCTTAGGAACTTAATGTCTAATGGATGTGTCTGTGAAATTGTGACACTGTTGTAACAGTATAATCTTAACATTTAAACATTAGACATGTTAGCATATTATAATAGAGTCCCTTACCAGCTTGCAACATCACAATATCTTATCAGACAAGCAGATGGAAGATTTTAAAATCAGACATTTAATGCTCATAATTTTGTTAAAGAACTAACATTATTTCTTTAGCAAAAGTAAATTGTGTTACACACTAAGGGACAAAATGAAATTGACTGTGATAATTGAAATATCAATAAAGATCATCAAGATGGCACCGTGGATAGCCGCCTCGGTGTGTAGCTTTTCAGTTCTTTTGTTGTTTTTGTTTGTTTGTCCTGTGTTTAGTAATATTTTTACAGTCAGTTTTACCAGGGACGAACTGCTGAACATTTGGCAGCATATACCAGACAACCTTTTCCCGGTTTTTGAATATTCTGACTTTTTGCTGGACATTTTAGTCGGAGGTGCAGCTGTGTTGTTTAAATGCGCTATGAGATGCAGGCGAGGGAGACGAGCAGGTGCGCTGGTCAGGCTCCGTCGGCGCGGCTTTCGAACAACGCTGCTGAGCATTCATCTAGCGAATCTCCGCTCTTCCTAACAAAATGGATGAACTACATCTCCTCACCCATACAAACAAGGACTTTTCAAACTCTGCTGCCTTGTGCTTCACAGAAACCTGGCTGAGTGAAGCCATTCCGGACAGCGTGTTACATCTGCCGGGCTTTCAGCTGTTCAGAGCAGATCGCATCGCGGAGTTAACGGGGAAAACGAGAGGCAGTGGAACATGCTTTTACATCGATGAAAGTTGGTGTACGAATGTAACAACGTAAAAGAGGATGTGCTGTCCTAATTTGGAAGCGCTCTTTATTAACTGTAAGCCATTCTACTCGCCGCGGGAGTTTTCCTCGTTTATTCTGGTGAGTGTGTATATCGCGCCAAACGCGTGTGTGAACACAGCGCTGCAACAGCTGACCGATCAAATCACAGACACAGAACAACAATACCCGGACTCAGTTATTATTATTCTTGGGGATTTTAACAAAGAAAATCTCACACGTGAACTGCCCAAATACAAACAGGTCATTGTTACATAACAATAAAGGATACATATCGCTCTGTCCCTAGAGCAGCTTTGGGACTCTCTGATCACTGTCTGGTTCATCTTCTTCCAACATACAGGCAGAAATTAATTAATCAACCAAGCCAGTAGTAAGGACGGTAAAGAGATGGACCAACGAAGCAGAGCGGGAACTACAAGCCTGCTTCGATTGCACGGATTGGAGTGTTTTTGAGGCTGCAGCCACAGACCTGGACGAGCTCACAGATACTGTTACATCATATATCAGTTTCTGTGAGGATATGTGCATTCGTACTAGGACTAATTTAAAGTTCAACAATGACAAACCGTGGTTTACAGCAGAGCTCAGGCAGCTTCGTCAGGCCAAAGAGGATGCCTACAGGGGTGGGGATAATGTCTTGTAAAATCAGGCCAGGAACACACTGAACAAGGAAGCTTTTAGAGTGGCTAAAAGAAGATACTCTGAGAAACTGAAAAACAAGTTTTCAGTTAACGACCCTGTATCAGTGTGGAGTTGCATGAAACAGCTCACAAATTACAGGACTCCTACCCCCAACCCTGTAGTGGACCAACAACTGGCTGACAACCTGAATGTGTTCTACTGCAGATTTGAAAGGCCCAATCTCACACCCCACACCCACTCTGACCTTCACCTCACACAAACACCAACACCTCCTGCAACCCCCCTCCTCCCCACCTCCTGCCAGACCAGGGACATATGCAAGGATCCTTTTTGTGGACTTCAGTTCAGCTTTCAACCCCATCACCCCAGCTATACTCCAGAATAAATTACACCAACTCTCTGTTCCCATGTCTATCTGTCAGTGGATTACCAGCTTTCTGATGGACAGGCAGCAGCTTGTGAGACAGGGGAAACTCACTTCCAGCACCTGTACAATCAGCACTGGTGCCTCCCAGGGATGTGTGCTCTCCCCACTACTCTTCTCACTCTACACCAATGATTGCATCGCCAAGGACCCCTCTGTCAAGCTCCTGAAGTTTGCAGATGACACCACTGTCATCGGCCTCATCCGAGATGACGATGAGTCTGCATACAGAAGGGAGGTTGAACAGCTGGCTGTCTGGTGCAGTCAAAACAACCTTGAGCTGAACACGCTCAAAATGGTGGAGATGATTGTGGACTTTAGGAGGAACACCCCAACACTGACCCCCCTCACCATTCTAAACAGCACTGTAGCAGAGTTATTCAGGTTCCTGGGCACTACCATCTCACAGGATCTGAAGTGGGAGACCCACATTGACTCCACTGTGAAAAAGGCCCAGCAGAGGTTGTACTTCTTTCGCCAGCTGAGGAAGTTCAACCTGCCACAGGCGCTGCTGATACAGTTCTACTCAGCAGTCATTGAGTCTGTCCTATACACTTCAGTAACTGTCTGGTTTGGTTCAGCTACGAAATCAGACATTAGAAGACTACAAAGGACAGTTCGGACTGCTGAGAGGATTATTGGTTGCCCCCTGCCTCCCCTTCAAGAACTATACACTTCCAGAGTGAGGAAAAAGGCTGGAAAAATCACTCTGGACCCCACTCACCCTGCCCATTACCTTTCTGAACTGTTGCCTTCTGGCCGACGCTTCAGAGCTCTGAGCACCAGAACCGTCAGGCACAGGAAAACTTTTTTCCCTCAGGCTATCCATCTCATGAACAGTTAAACTGCCCCATTGAGCAATAACTATGTGCAATACACAGTTTAGTCTTTTTTATATTTATCCAACACATCCAACCTCTTCTGCCATTTCATTCCTCTAAAAATAAAAAATAAAAATAAAAAACATTTGAACTGTACATAACAGATTTATATTTTGCACTGTACATAACAGATAACAGATTTGTATTAGATTTGCACTACGTATGTGTATGTGTGTATGTATGTATGTGTGTGTCTGTGTGTGTATGTACGTATGTGTATAATTATTATTATTTTTTTTTTATTTATTATTATCTATGTCTTGCTGCTGTTTTTGTATTGTTTTTGTATTGTTGTACACTGGAAGCTCCTGTCACCTAGACAAATTCCTTAGTAAAGCTTAATAATTAGCAATAAAGCTGATTCTGATTCTGAAAGTGTGCCACTAATGGAGTTCATTGACAGTAAAAAAAAAAAAAAAAGAGTTGTATTTTTGTTTGTTCTCACCCAAAACCAATTGTATCTTGCTTCAGAAGACATTTGTTTTAGCCACTGGAGTCATATGGATTACTTTTATGATGCTTTTATGTGATATTTGAACCTTCAGAGTTCTGGCCGTCATTCACTTGCATTGTGAGGACCAAGAGAGCTGAGATATTCTTCTTAAAATCTTTGTTTGTGTTCCGCAGAAGAAAAAAAAAAAAAGTCATACACAACTGGAATGGCATGAGGGTGAGTAAATGATGAGAGAATTTTCATTTTCGCATGAACTATCCCTTTTAATGGCAACTTTTTTTAGTATTATTATTTTTGCAATTCCGTTTGGTGCCACTAGAGGTGCAGAAATTGTACTTTTTGAAAGGAGGCTATGTAAGCTGTCTGCCCTCTACGCCAATGTACAAAATAAATAAAAATAAATAAATAAAATTCAAGAGAATGAATACACTAATGAAATTATCCATGCATGGATGGATAACAATGGATAAGATCATTCACTTTTGTATAAAGTGTCAACAGTTTAGTACACGGACAGTTAAATGCTAAAACGTCTTTAAATAATAATCCATCTTAATACTTATACATTTTAAATATCTTCATAGACGGCACAGTGGCTGTAGCAGCTGAAATCAGTTCTGGTCGTTATGTAAATCTACTTGTTGCTGGCCTTGCACACACTTGCTTACACAGCCCTTTTTTACAAACACCTGTATTTCAAGCTAAATTCAGAGGCAACTGAAATCCAAAGGCGCACAAGGATGAAACAAATAAACCCGACAGGAGGCCTTGAGCAATCAATGCATCCTCAAAAGTGAAATATGCTTGGTCCTCTTGTATAGCATCCCTATTATTACAAAGCTTTGTGCATGCAAATTAGCTGGATGCTATTCTATTTCAGCTTCGCTTTGGTATCATGTCACCTTGGAGCTGGTATATTAGTTTATATTGTCATTGCCATTTGTCATAGGCTGGTACAGTTTGTCAATAACTGTCATGGCGTGCATGCAATGACAACAGTTCAACCTTCATAAGACTTTACGGATACTAAAGTCAGGAAAAGCTTATGTTCTTGATGATACTTAGAAAAATTCAATGCAGTAATGCTTTTTGTAGTTTCATTGTGCCCTTACAAAAATGTACTATGGTACAACACTGTCCTACTAAGGCAAAACACAGTAACTGCATCAACACTGGAACTGATAAATATGGCTTCAGTGTTTTCTTTTTTATTTTGTTTTGTGGTTACTGCTGTTGTTACTCATAATTAAGCCAATGTCTGTCACAGGTCAGAGACCTGATTTTGGTTATAACTCAATTTAGAAAGAAAACAAAGTAGTTACTGTGTTTTGTATGGCAGTCATATATATATATATATATATATATATATATATATATATATATATATATATATATGTGTGTGTGTGTGTGTGTGTGTGTACACACACACACACACACACATTTTAATGGGATATCCTTCAAAGAGTGTAAAGTCACAAATATATTTTTTAAGGTAACAACAAAGTACAATGATGGTACCAGATATATATGGTAATATACACTATGGTTCTCAATATTCATATTCATGAAATTTAGTTTTACATTGAACTACCTTATTGCAGGTTCAGTAAATAATTGTATTACCATGGTACATATGCACAAATATGGTAATACCATGTAAGTTTTTGGGTATTTTTTGTCAGTGATAACTAAAAAAATCAAATAAAAACAATTTTAGTTACAACAACTATAGCAACTATACAGTATTTTGGAAAAATTGTGGTTGCCATGGTAACTGTTTGTTAGGGTGCCACATATACAGTATGTGTGTTTTGTGGTAAATTGCTACAATGTTGGGCTAAAAATAGCACTCCTTAATGATGTTGTTTACTTGGTGAACTATGACCCCTTTACAGCTGGTACAATCACACAGCACAGTGCCATAACCCATCTGCCTACACACAACTGTTTAATCCTTGCAAAAACAATATCGGTACAGGCACTAAAATAAAAAAAACATCTAAGCACAGTTCAAAGTACCTGCTTCTACCCAGATCTTAATATTTTTTATATTTTCTCTTCTTCAAGACTGCCATTGAAGGTGCTATGAATTCTGAATCTGACTGCAATGGTTTAGTATTCGCTTAAACAAATTGTTTTATTTGCACTCTTGAAGTGGTTATTTGCAGAAAGGAACTTCTAACAGCACTGACATTTATTTTTTTTAATTTATTTTTTTGTAGTGATTGACAAGGGCCACGGTAAGACCCAGCTTTAAATCACTCATTAGAAAGTCCATATATACATATATACATACACACTACTGGTCAAAAGTTTTGAAACACTTACTCATTCTTTATTATAATTTTTTTTTACATTTTAGAATAATAGTAAAGTCATCAAAATTATGAAATAACATAAATGGAACTATGGGAATTATGTTGTGACTAAACAAAATCCAAAATAAATCAAAACTGTGTTATATTTTAGCATCTTCAAAGTAGTCACCATTTGCTTAGAATTTGCAGAAATGTACTCTTGACATTTTCTCAACCAACTTCTTGAGGTATCACCCTGGGATGCTTTTTAAACAGTATTGAATGAGTTCTCATCTGTGTTGGAACACTTATTGGCTGCTTTTCTTTATTATTTGGTCCAAGTCATAAATTTCAAAATCTTTTTTTATTTTAAATTAAATGTTAGTTTTATTATGAAATAAATTAATATGGTGGCACAATTATATTTTTGTCTACAAAACAAATTTCAAACATTTAAACATACACCTTCAGATCAAAAGATTTTTTAAGATCATGTGAAACATTTCAGTCAAGTGTTTCAAAACTTTTGACCGGTAGTGTGTATATATATATATATATATATATAAAATATTTTCTTTTTATGAAACGGCTCTCTGGAATACTCGATTCTAATTGGTCAATGGTGACATCTAGTGATCAGATATTGCTCTGTAACAACCGCACATCTGGGAATTAAGACGTATCAGACCGTTTATCTAGGTACTGCGGCCCGTCTCTCCTACTTGTCGGATCACTGTGCGATCTGTACAAGCTAATAAAACAATTTCGACTCAAATCAATGTTTCATGTGCATTTATTTATTTATTTGGCAAGTAGTCTTGTAATAGGCTGAATACTGAGGAGTCAGACTGTCATTTTTACCAAATAAACACCAACAGAACTCTGACACAAACCGGGGGTTGATTCCAGCTTTTCAGTGATTTCTTTTTTCACAAATTATATAATTTCAATGCAAATCAATATTTTATGTCCATGTATTTATTTATTTTGTTAGTAGCCGTGTAATAAGCAAGATAATGTACAGTCAGCCAGTTGTTATAGCAAAATAAACCTCTTCAGGACTTTACAACTGACTGAGTGTGCATTATCCATTACATATCTTATTTCAAAGTAACACAAATTATGTGCATATGTGCACTATAGCTCGAGGATTTCATATTTAGATAAGCACAGACCGATTTCAGAGGCAAAACATTCAATCTACTGTTGCCGAATTCACAGTGTGATTAGTCTGAATTAAAGTGATGAACTACACCTGTGTGGCTAGTCTGCTATGACACTTGTGTGAACTTGAATGGAGCTGACATAATACATACACTAAATGACCTTGGAACCAGTTGGCTAAAAGTAATTGCAACAATGTCTAAGCTATTGTAAAGTTAGCTCTGAGAAAAGGTCTAAAATAATTTGTTGGTAGATGCCATTTAGTGTGATATTTTGTAATATATTACAATGACATTTATAAAATTTTTACTGCTAGAATCTTTCCTCTCTTTTATTGAGTTCTGGGCCATTATTTATTGGGTTCAAGTCATCAGTCAGGTTTATTAGTCGCTTTCCTTCTACCACCAAATCCACAGTGGGTTTTTCTTTTCTCAATCGATAAGGCAAAATGACATGATAGTGGACAAAGACATGTAGCATTTATGAAAAATGGGTGAGTCCTTGACACAGGTGTGTAAGCCTATGCTTAATGTGTTATATTGTTTAATTTGAAACCACTTCCTCTCAATAAGGAGCAGTTGTTTGTATTGATTCCCCATCACCATGCATACTCTTTTGATAGCTAACTTAAAACCCAGTGCACACTGTGCAGTTTTTTTTTTTCATCCTGTAGGATTGTTTCTTGTCACATAGTACGATTTGACCCCACTGAGATCCTACTTAAGAGTCTATGTAGACTATGCAACACTGACTATCTCTCATGTCAGACTGTACAATATAGACTATTTGAAGGACTGTTCGTCGGATTAAGGAAGTGACGTCTTTGTTCCATAAACATTTCCGGCTAGTTGTCAAACTCATTCAAAACAATGGAGAGAGGCACTTCATTCGTAGTGACTTTAAGATGATTAACATCACTAACCTTAACACAATTGTCATAAAACTGCATTATTAAAATTTGGACCATATTGGTATACCTGGTATACCTGAATACCTGGATCTAATGAAAATTAATGTGTTTAGATCTACGAAAAAGCAACCACAAATGAACGCATGAACTGCAGCAGTGAAGTGAGGTGGCTGGATATGTGCAGTACTAACAACTGTAGCAGACATTTTAACTCTGGTAGGTGAAAAAGTTTTGCCAACTAATTGTAGTTTGATAGGTAGAGTTAAGTTGCCTCTACACTAGCTGATTTTTGCAATGATTTTCAGGTGTTAGCTTCATTAACATGATCACTGGCCAGGCAGAGGGAGACAGACTGCCCATTAGCACCTCTCAGTGGGGGGTGTTAATCACTAGACTGTCTGGACTCCCAGCTGACTTAATGCCTTGAAACACTGAAAATACACATCTGGCTTGCTTGAAATTATCACTGGCTACGGGTGGGGTGGGAACACGCCACCAAGGCAGTGACCAATGAGTGAAGTTCATGTGTTTTTTTGTTGGAGGATGGCAGTGATTTTTTTCTACAGAAAAAACACGGCATCTGGAAAGCACTCGTGGATGTTGTATTTTGAGGAGAAGTTTATTGCTTTTTGGAGTCAGCACGTCTGTTTGTATGATATATCTCATATGTCATATCATGACAGACCATTAAAAGAAAAAAAGTGTTTGAAGATCACTGCCGAACTCAATGTACATGGTAAGGAACCGTTTAATAATGATTGAGAGTAGCCAGGTTGTAATTAATATTTATACTATTACTGCAGTGATAAGGCACAGGACATTGTAAATGTTTATCGACCTGTTTTGTTTTATTGTTTAGGGATGCAAATTACTCCCCTTTCAGCTAAAGACACCTTTTCTGTGGCCAAATTGTGTCTACAGTCTACATGTTCTTATTCAGCTTAAACACTTTACAGAAGCTTTGAATGCAACAACAACAAAAAAATCTGTAAATACAGCAAAAAATCAACTGAAATCCATGGCATCACTTTTTATAATTTGTAATATTGTAATATTTATAGCATGCTTCGTGGTAACATCTACTGAAATGTATTTGTATCAAAAGTGCTTTTAATGAAGATCAGTTCAAATCAACGACTAAAGTAATGCATATGTTTAGATCAAATTCAGGTTTATTTGCTGTGAAAATGGGGCATGACAGTGAAGTGTTGAGAAAAGTCAAAGGCAGTCGTTAAGTGTGACACCTTCCCTCTGTTTTTAATCAGTAAATGTAACAGGCTCACTGACTAGGAGGGCAAGATTAGCAAAAACAGTCATTAAGTGTGACGCCCCCACCCAAATCGAATTGTTCTGAGTCTACAAGTGTAGAGCCAGCTTTAGCTACTTTGTTAGTCAGAGTATCTCTTTAAGTGCTCAAAAAGTGACTATAGATCACCCCCATTATAATGAATTAAGCTGCACAAGTCATTTACATTTACATTTAGTCATTTGCATATGCTTTAATCCAAAGCAACTAACAAATGAGGAAAATAACAAGCAATTTGCCACACAAAAATGAAACAATACCTGCAGTATCGCACTGCCAAGATCTCAGAGTAGCTGGAGTAGTATAGAAGCTAGCACAGAAGTGTATATATATATATATATAATTTTTTTTTACCTTGCCTGCAAGTCACACACTAGCAACGTTAACAGCTTCTTTGGTTATAATAGGAGCGATCCAATGTTCCTGACCTTTCCACTAAGGAAATAATTGTGAGCATGTAAAATACGATACGCTTTCATCGCCTCTCTCACGTAGACGTGCTCAATATCAACACCACATCTGGAGAAGTCACTTCAGGTAAAGGTTTCATATTCATTGAGGAAATTTGTTGACTCAAGAGTTTTATTTAAAGGATCTGGTAATGACACCTCATTGTTTATTTTCAGTTTTTGCAGATATATTATTGGTTCTGTTTTAGCTATACTCAAAGTACGCACTAGTCATTTTGCAGCTGCCGGAAATGCTTCAGTACCAGACATGTACGGTAGTGTTCTAAATCCGTTTTATTGTTTACGAACTTGAAATGGTCAATACATCAAAGGCAAGACTTTGGTAACGATAAGCAGCGTGGTTGAAAGTGTGTCTGGAGTCAGTTGTGGCTAGGCAAATGAAGTCATCTGCTTATTCAACCTAAGTTTGATAGTACAATCATAACTTGAATGGAATGCTAAATATCGATACATTTATCATTATTTTCAACTGAACGCTTCTCTCTACCTCTCTCTCTCTCTTTCTCTCTTTCTCTCTCTCCTCTCTCTCTCACACACACACACAATATGTCATAAATTGCTCTGCCTCTATTGGTTCATCATTAGATGACTGTTGAAGGAGCAGTCACATTGCACAACTATTACCCAACTTCGTCGGGAGCTAAGATTCATCACAAAGGCAATTTAGTCGGCCATCAGTGAGCATGTCACATGTACAGTAGAGTGTGCATCAGGCTTTACCCTAAAAAAAAAATCAGTACTGACAAATACCTTATTTATCAGTACACCATGGGACCTACTCCATACTGATGGAGGTCATCGAGTAATATGAGAGGTTGATGGCTGAGAGCAATTTTCCTTCTTCTAACTGAAGGCTTTGATGTATTCACTCAGTGTGTCACAGTTGCTTGTGAAAGGTCTGCATTGGGCAAACATACAACAACATATATAAAATAAGAATCTTTTAGGAATAGTTGGACTGTAATGTTAACCAAAACAATGCCACAACATCACTTAAGGAATAACTATTATAAAAATAAAAATAAACCTGGTCTCATAAAATCACATTACCATACCTATTTTTACAATTTTATCTTTGTACACTGTATATCGCAGAAGATTCCAGGTGAAATAAACATTAGATGTGCTACAAGAACAATGGCTTTGAATGTAGTACATGACTTGTAAGGTGATACATCTGAATGTTTTCATTAAAAAACCAGCTACATTTACAAGTTTGTTCGAGCGTGGTAAAGTTCAACTGATAGAGCGTTGCACTTGCAATGCAAAGTCCTGATGAGCATGCGAGTGGACGCAGGAGCCGAAAGTGTCATAGAAGCACCACAAAATCATGTGGTTGCTTTAGTAGTAGTGTTTTTCATCTGACATTTGCTTTTATGACTCTATTCGTTAGATTTAGGTTTAAGGTTTAGGGTAGGGAGGTAGGTAGGTTTTTTTTATTGTTTAAAAAAACACACTTTTTTTAGTGCCATACAGTTGAAATTTTATCTTAGAACTGTCGCGATACTTCCCAAAATAACAGGTTACAATATTCATACTGTCTGCAGAATTGCCACAGTGCTTTGTAGCAGATGCAATGGTGCAAGTTGAGTTTTGACTACAATGCATATGCACCCTAAATTCTGCAGAAAACACATAGAAAATTCTGGCATACCAAAAATGGAGCAAAGTATTCACACATTGTTTACAAAATAAGTCTGTAGGACTTGATCTAAGTTATTCAATGACATGCACACACAACTTTCTATTCAGTAAATATGACTAGATCCAAATAGTTAAGCAGTTCATAGCTACACTCTGGGACTGGGTTCCATTCAGCGTAGACTACTTACAGTGTTCCCACCCTTTTTGAACAATGAATTTCCAAGACTTTTTCATGATCTTTTTAGTTATTTGTGACAACTGAATACAGATTTGTAAAAATCACTTTGATTCAGACCAATTTGGTGATGAATTATTTATACCGATTTGTGAACCATTTCGACTAATGCATTAAGTAGAACTGATGGACTATTTTACCATAAATACAGTATTCACAAAATATCCATTACTTTTGAGATTGTTTCCCAGGCCTGGTAATCATAGTTTTAAAAATTCCTCAATTTTTGTAAGTTTGCCGTGACTATGGGAACCTTGTACTTTCTATCTGGATGGATGATAAACATGATTTCCAACTCATGTAATTCGCCCACTCCTGGTAACCATTTTATGTTTTATGGCCATTAGTAAAGGAAATACTCAATGTAGTAATCCAAAAATCTTTTTTTTTTCTTCTCTCTCTCTATACAGACATTTTAGTTTCATTCTAAAAGTGCCAGTGTGTTATGCAGTGGCACCACTTATACATTTATGTATGCGCTGGCCTAAAGGTATGTTCAGACTCATTTAACGTCCACCCACACCTTCTTCATCTGTGGAATTTTGCTGTGCAAAGTCAAATGTGCCATTCTGCTCCATTTCTGCCCCATATAGCTGTGCTGCTCTTAGCATAGATCAACAGATGTTCATTGAAATCTGTTTTCTGGTTTAAAGGGGCTTGACAAGATAGTAACCCTTGTGCTGCTTTCACAGGATTCACCCAAGTATTCATTTAGGTCATTTATTGACATTAGCAAAACCGAATACCCCTGAAACATGAGAAAAGATACTTTTATTGCCTATTTATAGTAAATACGCTTACATTGTGCTTGGAATTTATTGAAAACTTCCGCTAGCCACAGAAGCATGTGACTAATAGCTCATTTACATTTATTTCTTCCTAAAAATTAACTTGTTTGTTAGGTAAAACAATAGATACCAATAGCTAGTAAGGTGCAAAATACCTCCTTTATAGGTTCTCATTACACTATGCAAATGTGCAACTTATAAGTATAAAATAAATATAGATGGCAAAGACTTTTGATGCTTAGTGTAAATAGCAACAAAAAGCATTAACTTTGCACTAAGGGCAAATAGTGTTAGATGATCTTTGCATCCCTAATTAAATACTAACATGCAGTAGAGGGGCATCACTGCAGCATGTTTATTGTGTTTATTTAGAGTCCCACAAACCCCCTACACAAACCCCTAACCCTAAACGTAACCCTAACCATCCCTGCTTTGTTGAAATACCATATGCATTCTACACATATATTATACTTATAAGCTACACATTCACACAGAGTAATGAGAACCTATAAAGGACGCATTTTACATCATACTACCTATTGATATGTTTTGTTTTTAGCTAAGAAATTCATCATGACAAAAGCAAATATAAAGGGTCTAAAAAGCAAGAATAAGAAATCAGACAATAAAAACTTAATAAATGTGTTATAATGCCAAACAAGTTCATAACTAGTCACTTGCAAGTGTAATTATTAGTTATGAATTACTGTCTAATTTCTGATCCCTAAACTTAAGTGTTACCGATGCTAATAATGAAGAGTGATTTTGTGCTGTCTGTCATACACTTTCAAAGCATTCCAACATTAATGATCCAATATAGCATTGAAGCTATTTATGAATTCTTAGGTCGTGACACTAAAATCTACACTTTTATGATGCGACTGAATTATTTAATATTATACGTAAAAAAATGAAAATACTGTCATGTTTAAATTAATGATGTCTGCCTTTTTAAAGCATCCTGCAACTACAGGAATGATCTAGCTACAGTGATGGGCAGTAGCTTCGCTACAAATAGCGAAGCTATTAGCTTAACTACATTTCTGAGTAGCAAGGAGTTTTTAAATCAAGTAGCTTTTCAGTAGCGAAGCTATATTTTTGACAAGGAAGAGAAAAGCTACACCGCTACATCACGCCTTGTACCCGGTGTTTACTAAAGGCAGTTTTGAATCAGAACTAAAGATGTCCGATCGCAAATGAATCGCTCATCTGTGTCAGTTCTTCAAAATTAATTGGTCACACAGTGATAGGAAAGCAGTCTGAATTGGTTCGCGATCCAATCTGAATTACTCAGAAAGCCTGTGCGTGCTGCTGAATCATTTGTGCATGCACTCACTTGCCAATAAGCTCAAGGAGTATTTTATAACACGGAAAATAAAGATAATGCTGGTTACAGTGGATCTACGATCAATGGAAATGAAACCTGCAAATGTGTCCTATCGTTTGCCAGTGATGAATAAGGTCTTTATAAAGTTCAACACGTTTGCAGCGTGTAAATGTCTTCTGCAGGTAAATACATTTTCCAATCAAAAGAGTATCAAAACACGTATTAGCCTACATGAAAAGACATAAAAAAGTACCATGGCATTACCATGTTTTCTGGACATGTACCATTACCTGGATGCACTATGTTAATACAGTGGTAGGCTATATGAATATGGTAATCATATAGCGAAGTACCATGGTATTTTTTTAATTACCTTGAAGCACCATGTAAATAAAATAGTAAATGAATATGGTAATCATATATCAATTTACCATGGTAATTACATGGTATTCTTTGAAGTACTTTGAAGCACCATGCAAATACAGAATGGTACATAAATATGGTAATTGTATATCAAAGTACCATGGTATTACCATCTGATACAATCAGAAATCACATTGTTATTGTCCAGATGTGCTCACACACACACAAGTCAGTGCGGCTATCCTTATGAGGACTCTCCATAGACATGATTTTTATACTGTATGAACAATAGATTCTATCCCCTAACCCTACCCCTAAACCTAACTCTCACAAAAAATTTTCTACATTTTTACATAAAAAAAAAAAAATAAAAAAAAAAACATCGTTTAGTATGTTTTTTAAGCGATTTGAATTATGGGGACACTAGAAGTGTCTTCATAAATGACAGTTATAGCACAATACCCTTTTAATTACCAGTTTGTAACCTAAAAAAATGGCCTCACAAACCACACAAACCTGCCCACACACACACACACAAACACATACACACAAAGAAATTTGGCCTCTGATGTATATCCTATTATTTTGTGTCTAGCTGCTGTATTTCTGTATTATTTAGATGAATATATAGATGAATAGTATACTGTATGTACCCAGAGTTTGTACAGGGATGTGCAAATTAAATTATGATTAAATGGGTATGGGTTTGTAGTCTAAAGTAGACTAAATCTGAAAAATAAATTGTAAAAACAGTGATTTTTCATACCTGAACACATGTTTTTGTAGAGGTAGTAGTATAAATGTAAAAATAGTTACTTTAAATGTTGAACACATGGGTTTGTATAAGTAGCATGTCTAAATATGAATTTACATTTTTGTTTGTTTTTTTACATGCACATACCGATATGCATTGCACCATACTGTATACTTGTATACTGTATTGCACTAAACTGTAATACTGTACCATGGCTTTGATAAACATCATGTGAATAAGTCTTTTAGATGCTTTGCCTATTATGGTATGCTCTGTGCATCTGCAGTTGAAAAAAATATGAAGTAGCCTAAATATATCAAGCTCCTTTTGGCATGTAGCTTGTAGTGTAACTTGATACTTTGTGTGTAGCATTTATCTTAGCGTAACTATTTTTCTGTTGAGTAGTTTGTAGCTTAGCTTGCTAAATTTTTTGAGTAGCTTGCCCAACACTGTCTAGCTATTCAGTCTGAAAATGTAAGGCGACTTCAGGTTGAATATTGTCAAAGCCAATGTTCTTTTATCAGTGTGAGAGCATCCATGTGTGTTTCATCACTTAACGACAACTGATGCAGGCAGCAGCTACACGATGACTGTGCAATATTGTGGCTGACAAAATCATGAGCCAAAAGTTAAAGCAACCATTGATTTTTGTGGATTTTGGAAATGCCTCAGGTCTTTGTAGTACAAAGCTATTCAAATGTTGATGATCAAAAGGGACAAGGCTTGTTGGGCCTGAAAAAATCAGAATCTTTTATGCTGCAAAATGTAGTTTTGTTTTTAAAAGGGATGGGAAATAAATAGTATATGATGTGAACACAGTCCAGCTGGGCAAGGTTAAGCTCTAGGTGGATTTAATTAAAATGCTCTGCCCCCCAATACGAGGTCAATGTCTTCCCCAACACATGGACACAGAGGACCTGAAAAGTAAAAGTTCTGTCAAGGATCAAATTCAGAGAGACCATGTTAATAAATCACAGCAGCTCACAATGTTTCTTTTGGATATGGGATTTTTCTTTAAAGTAGCTTTAAAGTATGCATGAGAATTTATTCAAGCATAATGCAAAGCTAACAGCAGCTGCAAATACATCATGGTGTCCGTGTCTGAGTGTCAGCTGTGCCTGACTGTGTAAAATTATATATATATATATATATATATATATATATATATATATATATATATATATATATATATAATAAATCACTGTGCATGATATGTGAACGTTCTCAGCAATTGTCAAGTTCCCTCATGTTTATGGAAAGATCTCACCAGCTAAGCCCATTACTATTTAGACTTAACAAACCAAGGCTCATCTGACACTCACCATTGCCCTGTTGTGTAATGTGAGGAAGAGTGAATTTCTGTCCATGTCTAAGAGAAACCTGCCTCACTAACCAGGCCTGTCAATCAAGTTCCTCTAGTCTACACCCAGACCTGGAGTTTAGCTTCCCTGATGGCACACATACATTACTAAGGTGACTATTCATATGCACTTTTACTTGGAAGATTTATTGATGTATTTATTTATTTTTTTAACATTATTTGTTGTATCTGCCATACACAGGTAAAACCATTCTGGTCAGTGTGGCAGGGTGGAGGGTGGGGCCGGGTCGTGATTCTACACACACCCGGCTCCTAATCAGGCTGATTAGCCTGAGAGGGATAAAGGCCAACTGGAGACGGCAGTGCGACAGACAGAGAGTTACGGACAGCTGTCCGACACCTGTGTGTGTTTATCTTTTTGGTTCAGTTTATAATTAAACTACTATTTATATTATCAAGCCGGTTCTCGCCTCCTCCTTTCCATTGATGTGTTACAGTCAGATATTAGAAAAACGTTCAGGACATGATTTCGTAATGTACTATATGATTTTGAATGGAAGTGACATCTTTTTGTAATGGTGAAGTTTTTTTTTTGTTTTGATTCTTTGTTTGTTTTTTCTATGCAAATATATACTTTATAAGTAAGCAATCCGCACATTAATGTAGTCTGACTGTAAACACTGTGGCTCTGTAGCCCAAAATGTGGAACTCTAATTAAATAAATGGTGTGACCCATGAGTTTGGGAAGGACTGTTTGGTCAAACAATTGGGGTGGGTTCAGCTTAAACCTACCCCCATTGTTTGGCCAAAAGAGTTGGAAAGAGTTTGAAAAAACAAAACCTAAATAAATGAAACAAAAAAAGCAATTCCACTCCAATTCCAAATAGGATTTGCTGATCTGTTAGAATGACACACCAAGCTAAGAGTCCTCCATGATTCCATCAGCACTGCAGGAGTAATTGCTTTGTATCGTCTGTTATTCATTACACTGAATGCTTATCTTATCATTTCATTTTTGCACACTGGGTGGCGATTTGGGTGTGGCAGGTTTATTTACTGTTTTGAGCACATGGGAAGAGGATATGAAGAGTTGTTTGACTGGGGAAGCACACCAATTTTTGGTAGAATTTAATATGACAGTGACTATTGTGACTTTATGTTTGACTATTTGAGTTTAAACTTGAGTTATCTTAAGCCATAAATCTGGATTTAATTATCAAATATCTGCTTATCACATTGAGTCAAGTTGTAAAACACTGGAATGGAAATTATTTGGAGTCATATGTCATGAAGATCCCAGTCAGCAGCCCATTTGTGGCTTAATAGTCAGCCTTCACATACAATCGCATAAAAACTCTTCCCACTGTTCCACTTCGAACTATCATTTCACTCACCGCATACCCAACTTCCCTCCAAAACCTCCTCCAGTGTCTCCTTTGAGTCCTTCACAGCTGGCTGACCCTTCCATTACCGTCACTGACCATTCTCCACTTCTATCAGCTCCTCACTTGCCTCCATCTTTCTTGTACCTGTTCATTCACTCACTACCCCTCACTTTCTCATGGCCAACAATTCTGCTCAGCCAGGCTGCGAGCTGTCATGCAGACCCAGATATATCAGTGTGTTATCAATCACCACTACCCTCTCCATCTCCAACCACAACCTTGTGTCCTTCTTCTCCTTGCACCATCCTACCGTCATCCCCCAGTAAGTGACTGCCCTGCCAACGTCAGAATGATTGACAGAACTTCACTTTACCTTGACAACTCCTGTCTAATGTACTCAACATTGAGCTTGGGTCTTGATAACTGTTTTCCACACTGACAGTAAGCCAGTATTTGCACACTTAAGTCACACTTAAAAATGTAGGCCCATGAATTTCATTGGGTTACATAGATTAAGATAACATTTACAAACAAATGCTCAGCTCTGACACTTCTGGGTTATTTTAGCACAGCAGAAAAGAACTGCTTTCAGTGGGGGCTTCACTCAATTTGAGCTATAAAAAATTAAATAAAAAATAAATAGTTCATATCATTTTATTATTATTATTATTATTATTTATATATATATATATATATATATATATATATATATATATATATATATATATATTTTTTTTTATTTTTTTTATGAAACCAAAGACCAAAGGGTTTATCACACTTCATTTTCTGAATTACATGACTTCCTATTGCCCGAAAAAAAAAAAATGAGGCTTCTCTCTTTTTAGTAGAATAACTGCCAGTTAAAAAAACAAAAAACAAAAAAAAAAAACCAGTGGAAAAATAAATAAATAAACAAATAATTCAACCCGCAAAAGGTGTTGTTTAGTTCAAAATGCATGCTTGCAGGAGAGTGATTTATAATATTAAATTACTTTAGGTGGTAAAATAAATATTTGAAATATTTTTAGGGATATATTTAAAATTATGAATACATTTATTGAAAAGATGTTACTTTATATACAGTAGGCTACTGTATACTATGCTTGTTATGATTTCTGTCCTATAAATTTCCCCACATGGGGAAATAAATAAATAAATGTATTGCTTATATTTGCTTATTTTCAGGCAAGTCCCTAATTTTGAGCATGTTTTTTCCAGAACAGATGCCTTGATTCCCTTGTGAGATCTGGAAACACTGCAACTGGTATTTCACCCACCTTTAGCACAGAGTACTGTCATATAAAATAAATAAATAAATAAATAAATAAATAATATTGTTATTAACCATTCTTTTACTTCATTCTAACCGGCTATAGAATGCCGGACCCGGAATGAAAATATACTGTTTCTGCTCAGAACGAACCAAAATGAAAAACTAATAAAACTTTGTTTTGTCTGAAACACCTATTAAAGGTGCAGTTTGGTTTGAACCCATTTCCATCTGGTATTAATATGCGTTTTGGGTGATCAGCGCTAATTACAGGTGTAAACGGGGTCCGGAGATCACAAAAACCACGTACGAAGGGAGACAAAAACGCATGTGATCACATTGCTTTTGACGTGTAGACACGAATCTGTCCTGAATGCATGTCAGTCAACCGCTGTGCTAAAACAAGCATTTCAACTTTGCTGATTATGAGCAGCTTTAAAAGGAAATAACTATCCAATCTGAAAATGTGAAAAGCGGATACATACACAAGCACGCAACACGTTCTCACTCCCAAGGCGTCAAAAACTGATGCTTGTGCAAGAGCCCAGCGTGTCGATCTACAGATGCCAAAGGCGCCCTCTGGCATCAGTTTCCGATGCAAGCGGCAAGTTCTTTCTCTTCAACAAGAAACCTTTGACGTCAACTGGCTTCGTTAAATTATACTTTGGGGTACAATTTTGTTATCGTTACATTTGTTTGGGGTATGATTTTCCAAACACAGATGTTCACAGGTGGTGCATTTAAGCAACCAGGTGTAAACAGCGACGTGTTTCGTCTGACCACATGTGATCAGATCACCCGAGATGCAACTTAATACCATGTGTAAACAGGGTTTTTGAAACTCATGTCAAACTTGCTTTTGTTCGACTTTTCATATCTAATTTCAAACCCAGTGACTGCTTTAGCAATAAACCATTATCATTAAATGTAATAAATAAATAAATAAATAAAAAATAAAAATATCTGGCATACACTCTGAATAATGACTTTGATGTTGCAGGTGTTCTTTACCTCTTCTCTGTCTGGATAACGCTTCTGTGCTAAAGCCATTAGACTAAATGTAGTGTGACTCTGACCCTGGCACCAGAAAGCAGTTTGGTGTCAGACACATTCTGGAAGAGCTACACTCTCAGCCACCCTATTCTGTTAATTGTTGTATGCCTCCATATACCTGTATAACTACTTTCATAAGCACATAAGTTGACCATGTGTTAAAGCGGGGGTGGGTTGTTGCAATTTTCAAAGAACAGAATGTAAAGAAAAATAAATAATAATAATACAAAAATAAAACAAAACTCTATTGCTTTCTATAGAAAGCAACATTTTTATATGATTTGCAGCACAAACCCCACATGCGTGGAGGGAGATTGGAGTTTTTATGAACTTGGATCAAATAACTGCCAAACATGGAAGGGGCACCATAACAAGTTTAATAAAGCAAAGAAGTGATGCTGTGCTAAAAGCACCAATCCACAGAGAAAAAAACTTACATTATTGGGATTACTTAAGTGGCTGGAACAGTACGTGAAACACCATGACATCATCTTCAACTAATTAATTTTAAAATGACGGCGTGCTTAAGTATTAACGTCAGCGTCGTTCGCCAAGGGAGCGATTGTATGTCTAAGAGAAAAAAAATTGGCTTCTTCTAAAGTATAAACCAGGCTTAAGAGACCTCTCTGGCCATAAGAAATAAACGAAGGAAATGGGAAACTGGAGTCTTTTTCTGAGTTATTGCTGCACAGCATAAGAGCATGATATGTGAGACCCTGGTTCTACAGACAGTGAATATATCAGTGCTTAGGTAGTATGTACAAGAAATCTGCTGGATTGAGTGCATGGGGACAGAACGCTGTCAACCTCTCGGTTGGACCGAGTTGTAAGTACTGAGTATAGGTGTCTGGGACACTGAGAAAAGGATTCAAGTCAGATTTAAAACTTCCATCACAACAACATTGCCACTAACCTTTCGAAGCATCAGCCAATGGTTAATGGACAATTCAGATGAAAAGAATCTACTCCTGCATCTCCTCTCTTCCTCTTCCACTCCAGACACCAATGTTACAGAAGGACTGACCAACTAAGAATATGGATTTACTTACCTGTTCTTCTCAACATCCTCCTCACAAGACTCTCCACGATCCCTCTAATGGTAACCAGACACATTTCAGCTGATTTGCTGATGACTAGAATGAAAGTGTGATGCAACAAAATTTATTTTGTTCCCTGCAAACAATACCAGAGACAATAGTGAGAAGGAAAATGTGGAGATTTAATTTAAGAAGAAAAAAATCAGTGACCCTACCAAAAACCGGGACTGTCCTGTGTAATAAACCGGGACGTCTGGTCACCCAATCTATAATTAAAGAGCACCTATTATGGTTTTTCAAATATTACCTTTCATGTAGTGTGTTATATAGCTGTTTGTGACTGTAAAAAAGTCTACAAAGTTTCAAAAATCAAAGTGCATGACAAATGGAGTTATTGACTCCCAAAAGAAAGAACCGATTCTGAACACCTGAAACGAGTCGTTAGTAATTCCAGATGTACTTCCTGTACTAACCTACGTAATTTGGTAACAAAAAAACCGGCCTCTGGTCTTAATTGGCTGCTCGCGAACAGCTTTGACCCACCCTCAAACACTACACTAAGTGGTAGACCAATCACAACAGACTGGTACATCTGACCAATCAAAGCAGAGTATGCTCTCTGAAAGGAGGAGTTTAGAATGAATCCTTTAGAACGGATCATTGAACGAGTCGTTTTTGACACTTGGAAAAAATTAAATGCTGCAATTTAAATTATAAGCAAATTAAAGTGTTTTTTGACCTTGGATGCATGTAAATCTATTGTATGAGACCTTTAAAATAAAATTAGGCACATTTAAAACCATAATAGGTGCTCTTTAAATTATAAACAAAACTTTTCGCTGCCCAAAATAACTTCATATTTTATTGTGCATTTTATTGTGGAATAAAACTGTAAAACAACATATTTTAAGCAGCGCGCCAATGCTTTTAAAATAGAAAAACAATAAATAGGTGCTGTTTATCTGTTTTTCAGAGTTGCAGTCTGCTTTAGAAAAAAAAAAAAAATGTCACGACTATTTAAAAAGTTACAGTTAATTCATCAATGACCAGTTTAACTTGACAACGCTGAGTCGACCGCAAGAGACTACAGATGCCTACATATGTGGATTCATTACGCCTAAAAGACCAATATTAATAATAATTTACTGAATTTTTATTTTTATGTGTTTTTAGTAAACTGTGAGAGACATGATGAGGGTGACTTGACTTCCGAAACTGCGATGCGAGCACTGTCTTGCTGCACAAACAGCGCGTGCGATTTTACCAGTTGTCAGGTCCCGTGTCGTGTGAAACTGCCTTGTAGTTTCTAGTACATTGGCTACATACCCATCTTTATGTGTTTCTCGTGCCAGCTATCTCGGTAATCGATGTTATACAGCAGTCTCCGTAGTAACATTCAAGTGTATTGGTTGACTGAGTGTGCTGCTCTGCAGGTGTGTTTGCTCAACACGGTGAAACAAACTCTGGCTATGTCTATGACATCAGGGGGTGCTACAACTGTTTGCAGACAGAGTCCATTTATTTACGTTTCATTATTTTTATTTATTTATTTTGTTCATTGCATCACAAATCAAATGCTATAGACTTGGCTGGACTCTGAAAAAAATCCAGAGTCCCAAAGGCTCGAGTCCGACTCAAGTCTGATTAAAAATGCATCCGAGTCCGTGACAAGTCCAAGTCTGAGACCGAACTCGAGTACCCCAACTCTATTTTCCCCTCTTCAGTTTGGGTTGGACAAGGCTGAGAGGCTGCATACGCTTTGTCTGGTGAGGACATTGCATACTTAGGTTGGACAAATGTGTCAATTCAGGCCATCGAAACAGCTATTTTTCTGCATCGGAGGCCACACAAAAGGTTTGGCCATGTCTAAGCAAAGACTTTCTCATTGGTTTGTTAATGCTATTGCGCTCACTTAGGATTCACACAGCATGTATTGTCCCATGGGTGTTAAAGCTCATTCTACCAGGAGCATGGCTTACTGGTGTTGTGAGAAAGGGGTGTCTCTAGATGACAGCTGCCTGGCAGAATGCATATTTGTCAATATGAAGAGGAGATTTAAATGTTTTTCACTATCTTGTTGGCTAGTGAGCATTGTTTTGGTGTGTCTAAATCAGTAGCACAACATTATGCTGTTTGATTCCCATAGATTCAGCTACTGTCACAGCATCGAGAGACCAACTTGAAAGAGAAAGTCTTGGTTACAAACATAACCTCAGTTTTCTGAAAGGAGAGAACAAGATGCCGCCTGGCTTTCCGCAATACTGATTTCTCGCTGTTAAGGTACTAAGAAATGGCTCCTACCTTCAGTTGAAAAATCCTTACGAAATGGTAACCGCATAACAATGCCCTAGCAACCACCCACAACACCCTTGCATTGAGTTTTGCATGTGAAAGCATTGCTCGCATTTTCTTCAGAACATTTTCAAATCAAGAATATATGTTTTATGACAGTATTTACAGTATGTGTGTCAGGGTATAATAAATAAATTCCTAAAGAATTGCTAGGCCTAAACACCATTAGGGTTTTTGAAATAAAATTGTGTGTGTGCGAACACACTAAGATGAGTATCGCTTAGACAGACCACTAGTTCTTGTTCGCACTGCCTTGAGCCACTTACGCGGGCTGTAAAACAATATTGTTTCATAATCTTTGTATTTTGCAATTACAATGGCATTTATATATCCGTGAGAAAATGACCAAACCCCTAGTCTCAGCTTTAATGAGGATCTAAGCGACTTCACATGCTTTTACGAGATATTATTTAAAAAGCTGACAGTCATAGCTGAACCTGGTTATTAATATTCAGAGAGAACCAGATAGGTGTCATTTGCATAAGCCATGGCAGAGCTATGTCCCCACCACTTTTTTGCAGCTTTGCTGCAAATTTGTCCTTGCCACTTTATGAAATAGCTTATTGCAGGGATGTTTATAATATAGAGTAAGCAGATCAAATAGGGATGTGCCAAAACAGAATACTTTATTCAGAATGGCATGAATAATTACTTAAAAATAAATAATGAAATCTACAAAAAAAAAAAATATATAAAAAATAATAATAAAAAAAAAATATATATATATATATATATATATATATATATATATATATATATATATATATATATATATATGTTTGACTGATTATCCAACAGTTGCAAGAATAAAGTGTTTTTTATTCACTTCGAAGGAACGATTAAACATCTCGGTTATGAACGTAAACTTGGTTCCCTGAGAGGGAAGGAGACGTTGCATAATGACACAATTGGGACTACATCAGTGGTCACGTGGTCTGAAGCCTGTATACAATCACACCAATTTATTGGCTGATGGCGCTTAAGCGTTGCCCATAGGGAGCCACGTCACCGCCTCCATATAGGTGAACGCATGGTGCCATCTCGCCAGATTTTCTGCAACAGGCACGATGCAGCAACTAGAGAGTATGGCCAGCTACACAACGTCTCGTTCCCACTCAGGGAACCAAGGTTACGTTCGTAACCAAGATGTTCCCTTTCAAGGAAACATCGACATTGCAAAATGAAAAAAATGAGACGATATACCTTCACGCCATGTGAACAGTAGCTGCTAAGCCTGTGTGGCAAGCTTACAGCAGCGCACAAGTGAGCTAATGAAATAGAAATCTCAAAAACTTACTCCTGATCCAACAGAGAGAACTTGGGAAGAAGGAGACAAACTCTCGTCCAAATTATAAAATCTAACAAAAGTATGCGGAGAGGACCATCCTGCCGCCATACAAATGTCTTCCAAGGACAGACCTTTAGCCAATGCCCATGAGTATGCCATGCTTCTTGTAGAATGGGCTCGAATACCAAGAGGCGAAGGCAAACCACGCACCTCGTAAGCACTCGAGATTGCATCCACAATCCAATGAGACAGTCTATGCTTGGATACCGAAACACCCCTGAACCACCAATGCACACAAACAACTGCTCTGACCTGCGTCAATGGCGGTCAACATTAACCCGCAGAGTCCGCACTGGGCATAACATATGTAGCCTTTTATGCTCTTCCGACTCAAACGGTGGTGGAGAAAAGGACTGAAAATTAACCATCTGTGAGCAAAAGGATGTAAAGATGACTTTAGGCATATTGGCAATAGTCCAAACGAGGTCTCAGTATGAACTTAGATAACCCTGGCGCAAATCCCACACACAAAGGATTGATTGACAGGGCATGCAAATCACCAACCCTCTTAAACAATGCTAATGCTAATGCTAATAACAGGGCCATTTTAAGAGTCAGAAATTTATCAGATACTGATGTTAAAGGCTCGAACAGAGCAACCGAGAGCAACTATAACACCACAGATAAACTGGATCCTCACTCCGTGCCATGTACCATCCTGTTGTCACTCAAAATTTTGAATGATTGTATACAGGCTTCAGACTACGTGACCACTGACATAGTCCAAATTGCGTCATTACACAATGTCGATGTTTCCTTGAAAGGGAACCGGTGTGATTACACTATGGATAATTCTCATTCCTAAAATGGTGCATCCTCGTTTCATTTCCTTGCTTCCTTTCCTCATTTCCTTGCTCCACCCTCTAAGGAAAGGATGGAAGGAAAGGAAACAAGGACGGAAGAATTAGAGCAAGATGTATTTGTAAAATGAAATGTCCTGCTCACTCAAGCGTAACTTCAAAGCAAATTTTTGCGCAGCTGTAACACTTCGGCGCACTTGCCAAACTGCCCATTTCCAAACACATCCTCATGCGTTGTCACTCAAAAGGGAGAACATAGTCCTCGCTTTGGTGTGAGTCACTAGTAACCGACACGGGCTTAGATAAATGAGTGCACTGAAGTAAAGAAAATCTGGCGAGATGGCGCCAAGCATTCGCCTATATGGAGCCCCTGACGTGTCTCCCTATGGGCATCACTTAAGTGCCATCAGCCAAATGCTATAATGCTATAATGCTTCAGATTATGTGACCACTGACATAGTACCAATTGTGTCAATATGCAATGTCGATGTTTCCTTGGAAGGGAACCGGTGTGATTACACTAGGGGTGCTTCTCATTCCTAAAATTGTGCATCCTCGTTTCCTTTCCTTGCGTCCTTTCCTTGTTTCCTTGCTCCACGTTCTAAGGAAATGAGGAAAGGATGGAAGGAAAGGAAACAAGGATGAAAGAACTGAAGCAAAATATATTTGTAAAATTAAATGTCCTGATCACTCAAGCGTATTTACAGAGTGCGTTTTTGTGCAGCTGCAGTGCCTCGGCACACTTGCTGTTATGTTATTGAATTTTTTTTAAATTAATATATCAATAATAAATCCAAATAACTCAAGATGTACTGTTGAAGTATGAGACAATTATGGTTTATTTAAACTGCAAAGGTGAAACATGAATTCAAACTACTGTGTCAGATGTGAAGGAGGTGGAGAATTTGTGCGAGCGTCAGGTGCTTCGACCAAAAATTCTTCTGCATAGGAAGCTCCTGTACTTCCTAGCTCAAGCGTCCTCGGGAAGCTTCCTCCATTCTTGGTCCTTGTGCATTTAGAGAATTATAACGTCCTTAATGATGGCAGACTTTGCTCAATTTCCAGGGTCACATGCTTGAGGACGGAGGAGCGAGGACATGAGGATGCACATTTTCAGAAAAAAGAAGCACCCCATGCTTAGCTCACAGGAGTACAATCAAACCGGTGTGAACTGCATTTGCACTGCTGATTACCAGCAAAGAGGGACTAAAACAGTTGTCATAATTAATCAGCTGCTAAAATAGTCTTTTCAACACAGCAATAGCTATATTTTTTATGTTAAAAACATTCAAATAATCACAATATAAAAGTTTAAAGCCGTTACCGTCTGAGCTGCTGTTTTAATGCAGTAATGTTTTTTGACGACAATCAAGGAATGTATGAATTAGTTATTCTAGTTGAGCCTTCTCCCATTCAGTCTATCACTCATTCTCACCACTTCCGGCATAACAAGTGGAAGGGCTAAGTTTTTAGAACCATCTATGCTTGTCGAACTCAGAATGCAGCATTGCAATGTAAAAAATATGGCAGCACACGATCACAATCACAACTTATCAATCATAATCTGCTGTCAAGTGAAAGGTGACATTTTTAAAAATACAGTTCCCATTAAAAAACTTATGCTGGGGGATTAGTCAGTACAGAAAAAAAAAACACGTGTGATGGGGTTAAATAAACACATCTAGTACAATTATAATGCAATTATGAGTTTGTGAAGTTAAAATGACTGAAGTGTAAACTTTTTGAATGAAAATGAACACAATGTGATTTCAAGTTCAAATTGGAAGGCTGTGGTGCAGTTTCCATTTAAAGTGCCTGTTGAACATGATTCGCACCTAAGAATTCCCATTCATGCATCCATTATTCCAACCTGAGTAAAAATAAGATATGAATTCACAACGGTGCTCGTCTGTCCATCACATAACTTTGACCACATTCTGTTTCAGCAGGCTATTAATGTTAGAAATACGAGGAGAATCAGATACAAGTGTTTAGACGTAGGTCAGATATAGGATATGTACCTAATATAGAACTGCTATGTTAAAAGTGGCTTATATCAGATGCAAAAAGAAAATACGATCACGCTTTTTATTCTTTTTACACGTGAATCAAATATCTATGATGGCGTTTTAGTGCCATATATATATATATATATATATTTTGAGAATAAAGTCAAAATTATGTGAATAAAGTCATAATATTTTGAAAATAATTTCAAAATTACGAGAATAAAGTCATAATATTTTAAGAATAAAGTCAAAATTACAAGAATAAAGCCATAGCATTATGAGAGCTCTCTGTTCATAAATGAGGTGTGCATTAGTACTGGAGTTAGTACACATGCGAGCGCCTGTAAAGTGTAGCGAAATATAATTGGAAGTGCTGTGAATTATATAGGTCCATTTCAAGACATTTTGCAGATTCACTAAACAGTTGTGCAACTTTTACACATGGTATTTCAGGGCAAAAACCTGCATCATATTCATTAACCACCCGCAATCTATTTTTGCAGGCACAATCAGCACTGAAATTGTGCTGCGTCTTGAGTATTTAAAATAAGTAATTGTCATTCCTTTCGCCGCAAACACGCTCCCATCTGTGTAAATTAGGCTCATTGTATATTGCGCTTCATTCACAAAAAATGCCTGTCACAATTTAAATTGTGCTATTACCGCAAATAGCAGAAATTAATTTAAAAGTGATGTTTGAGAACATTTTCAACTCATCATATCAGCTGTAATTCATCGAACACTGATCAAATGATGGAGAAGAGCATTATATCTTGTCATATAGCCTATCCAGATCCACTGTGTAGTCAAGCACACTTCGGCATGTTTAAGAGATGATTTAGGTGTCTGGGTCGCAGTGGACATGTACAGTCCAAACAGGGTCAAATTCGGTGGTCTGCAGCATGCTAATAAATAGCGCATTTACCAGGCACAATTCATTCATAGTGAATGTGGTAACCCCTCAGTTGTAATTAATAATAATAATAATAATTCCTTACATTTATATAGCACTTTTCTAGGCACTCAGTGGGCTTTACATAGTATAGGGGGAATCTCCTCAATGACCACCAGTGTGCAGCATCCACCTGGATGATGCAAAGGCAGCCACTGTGTGCCAGAACGCCCACCACACACCAGCTATTGGTGGATGTAGCCAATTCAGGGATGGAGATTATTAGGAGGCCATGATAGATAAGGGCCAATGGGGGGAATTTGGCCAGGACACCGAGGTTATACCCCTACTCTTTACGAGAAGTGCCCTGGGATTTTTAATGACCACAGAGAGTCAGGACCTCGGTTTAACGTCTCATCCAAAAGGCGGTGCTTTTTTACAGTATAGTGTCCCCATCACTATACTGGGGCATTAGGACCTACACAGACCGCAGGGTGAGCACCCCCTGCTGGCCTCCCTAATACCACTTCCAGCAGTATTGTTTTGAGAGCAAAAATCAACAAAAAAGCGGGCCGTGTCTGGGTTTCCCAATAACATTGCAATTTAAGCATTTACGATCATCTTAACTAATGTCGCTCATTATTTTAAGATGGAGTAACGGCTGTCTCCCAAACCAACTTGCAGATCGCTCGTTAAAGTATATTTAAGTGTTATGGGAGCTGTTCGGTCCAAAGGTGCTGAAACTTTGGCAAATATGACCAGGAGTTTGTCTTCTCAAAATTAAAATAAAGTGGAAATACTGACAAACATGGAAGTTGTTTGTAACCTTGCCAAAGCGGCAAAATGTATTACAGAATTTTATTATAGAAATAATAATGGCTTTAGTAAGACAGGGTTTCAAATAGTTCTCAACGTCATATGGATTAATGAAAGTGATGCAAGAAATGCATGTAACATGAATGCACACGATGTGGGCTCTCACGTAGCCTAAAGTTTTGTTTCTTTATGTAACTGCTGATTAAGCTTGAATGGCTCCAATAGTAGATAGTAAACATTCCTTATTACATAATTAACTTTCAGGTTGGGTCATGATGAATTGTATTATTTTTTTAAATGCATTTGTTTTTCATATAAGTAATCGCACTAAATTAACTTGCAAAATGGACAGCCCTCGTTAAATTATCCTGGCCATCCAGTTCCCGGGACCATCCAATCCTACCGATTTTTAAAAGACAGTGATATCAATTAATCCAGGGGTGGCCATCTGTCAGGGTTTAAGAGAAAATCTGACAATTGTAATTATTGGCAGTCCTTTGAACACAGGACACTCAAGTAATCCAACAGATCTCTGTTACTGTCATTATCACCTATCAGATTTGGTTTAAAGACACTAGAGCATTGGGACAACTACCTTAGGCATGATTGTTCTTTCATGCCCAGTTTAATAGGAAAACCTGACAGACACATGTGATAGATTTTTCAATGTCATTTGTGTTGGGTTGGAGGCCAACAGGAGAAAGACACACCATGCCTTATAATAATAACTATGAAGCTTGGAGTAGGCATATGCATAATCCTTTGCACAGATTGGGAAGCTGAGAGTTATTGGATTTGTTTAGCGTGCAAAAATGCTTATGGCAGCTTGACCTTATGTGTCAGATATTCAATAATACATTTCAGCCTCAGCACTGGGCCTGTTACAACCCATGAATGCAAAGAAGCTCTTGATATGGCTAAAAGGAGCTTGCACTGTGAAAACCAATCTGAGCACAAGTGTTACCGAAAGTAACACATTTTGGTTTTACTTCAGATAAATTCAAGGAAGATGAATATGACTGCAGTAGCAGGGTAAAAGTCTCAAATTTCATTTGCACTCACATTCAATTAAAATATGGCACATTAAAACACATTGTGCCTAGTCTGACGTCAAAGACGGCAATATTATTGGTTCTAATGTGTCTCGTCTTCATTGACATCAAACCTTGTGTTTTGAAATGCCATTTTTTAATTGAATGAGATTTGAGAGCTAAGATGGAAGAAAGGTAAGTTTCTCAGCAAAAAAAATAAATAAAATAAAATAAATAAAAAATACTAAATTCCTTCTTTTCTCACACAAAATTATTGTATGGCTATAGGAGGCTTGGGATGAAGTGAAATTAAACCATTTATGTAGAAGAAAGAAAATAATATGGGTGAATAAATAAAGAAGGAATTGTCTTTTTTAAATGGAACTGTCCCTTTTAAAGCTCTGTGACCATGTGATGGTTGTGCTGAGAGAGAGAATGGGGCATTTTAGCAGAGACTATGTACGTATTTTTCTATAAGCCTTTATGCTGCCCTGCAATGTTCTAATGAAAACAGCAGATGCCAGACGTGGTACTAAATTGGCAATGATGAGCTGATTTTGCCAAACATCTCCATCAACAGTATTACGGTGCAGCCTAGTTGGGTCTAATCTTGTTGACAGCAGTAAAACAGGTGTTTCAACAGAACCCAAGCTCCCTGACATAGTAGGGCTTACAACAACAGGCATCATCTCTGACAGATAAAGCAAGCCAGAAATCCACGTGTGAGGCAGCACCTTTCTGTGATATCTTAAGTCACACTGCTCCCAATAAAGTTAATCTTGGCCAGTGCCCATGTGAGCAGACAGATCTGTTTTTTCTGCTCCGGCAGACAGAATGAAAGCTGGCCTTGTTGTGAGCTGCCTCACAGAGTACATTGATTTATGCCTGCAGATATACAGCAACATACTGAAAAAAAAAATATTCCATCTGAATTCTCTAAAATCACACTTAAAAAGAAAACAGGAAAAAGATGAAAGGTTGCAAAACATCAATCTCTTGCACAGGTAATACTGTAGTAAATATGTAGCTTACACAGCATGCATCAGCAGGATTGTTGTGCAATTGATGTAACTGATGTAGCAGCTTAAACAGAAGTAGTTCCCTATCTGTCACTCACTCGACGTTGGTGTCGATGTAGTGACACTAGGGGTCACTCTTGGGAGCCCGAGACACCTCTGGTCTTTGATAAAAGGCCAATGAAAATTGGCGAGTGGTATTTGCATGCCACTCCCCCGAACATACGGGTATAAAAGGAGCTGGTATGCAACCACTCATTCAGATTTTCTCTTCGGAGCCGAACGGTCATGCTCATTGAGATGAATACTACTGTTCATTCACCTGCTGGATCTGACGGCGCATTTCAGCGGCTTCTCCCTCCTCTGCACTGGTGCACTGCAGAGAACGCCCCTGGGCGCTTCGGCAGAAAAACTAGAGAGTATATTTTCTGAAAGAGCATTTTTCCCCTCTAAAAGAGTATATATTTCTCTAAAAGAGCGCACACACGGAACGTCTTTTTAAAGACGCGTCTTTTTAAAGATGCTTTTCCGATTGTGTGTTATTCCTGGTTGTGCTCGTTATCTCTCGCCTTCTAACGGTCACGATCACTGTCTTTCGTGTCTGGGCACTGCTCACGCGGAGACAGCGTTCGTGGATGGTCACATTCTCATTGCGAGAATGTGTCCATGGCAACGTTGCGGTCGCGGCTCGCCTTCGTAAGGAAGCGAGCCACCACAGAGGCTCCCGCCTCGGTCCTTTTACCCACGGGTTTGAGGCCAGCGCGGCTAGCACTGGGGGCGATTTGGGGACCCCAATGGGACCGCCTCCGCCGGGTATCCCCCCGCGGACCTCCCATTCCCCAGCACGCTCGTCTGCCCCGATCGGGCTTCCGGGTGAGTCCGCCGGCTCGTCTCACGGCGAGTTCGACCTCTTATTCGGAGCCCGCGAAAGTGATGAGCTCTCGAGCGCAGCATCGGAGAGCGGGCTCGTCCAGTCGGAAGCCTCGGCTGGGCTCCTCCCTTCGGGGTCGATCGCCCAGTCACAGGCTGACTCGGAGATGACGACATGCTTTCCCGGACAGCCGCGAGCGTCGGTTAGAGTGGATTTCACCGCTCTTCCCTGAACCCTCGCGGCTCTGTGATTGGTTCCTGGGCTCGCGGCGCCGCTCAAAGCCACACCCCGCCCCGTTCCTTTCTTCACGGAAGTGCATGAAGAGCTGACAAGACCGCGGGAGGCACCTTTTACTGCCCGGTCCCGATCTTTTCAGCTTCCCCGCTCTCACTACCCTCGATGGTGGGGCGGCCAAGGGTTATTCGGCAATATCCCGGTGGATAAAGGCGCTCGCGGTGCACCTATGCCCGCAGAGCGCCGCCACCTGGCGTGGGTGCCCAAAGCCCCCGTCCAAGGCCTGTAGGTTTACGTCGTCTCTGACGGTCAAAGCCTACGGCGCTGCTGGACAAGCCGCCTCCGCCCTGCACGCCATGGCTCTCTTGCAAGTCTGCCAAGGCGCTAAAGGAACTGCACGAGGGTAGTTCCGCCCCGGGATTGATGCAGGAACTGCGCTCGACGACCGACCTCGCTCTCCGAGCGACGGACGTCACGGCGCGGTCTCCCGGGCGGACGATGGCCACACTAGTGGTCCAGGAGCGCCACCTTTGGCTCAACCTGGTCGAGATGGGTGAGGCCGACAGGACATGATTCCTTGCTGCCCCCATTTTCCAGGCGGGCCTATTCGGTGACACTGTCGAGGACTTTGCCCAGCAGTTCTCGATGGTAGAGCAGTAGATGGATGCTAGCCGGCTTGTCCTGCCCCGGCGTGGCTAAAGATTCCCCCATCTACTCATCGCCGAGGGCGTCCCCCTGCGGTGACTGCACCGGCTCCGCCGCAGCCCGCCCCTCCGGCCCGGCCCCGGCGTGGAGCCCACCGCAGGAAGCCGACGCCACCCGTCTCACAGCCGGCACCGAAGAACCCACGGAGGTCTTCGAAGCGCCCCTGAGACGGGCGACCCAGGGACAACGAAACCCGCTGCTCTGGAGCTGGTAAGCAGATCTTCTTTTTGTTACCTTTTGCATTTAAATTGCGCTGCATGCCCAAGTGGCTGCAGTACTCAAGAGCTCCGCAAGAGTGGTTTCCTTGTTCCCTGGGTCACATATTCGGTGTGTACGGCTGGCATCACGACCACCGTCCACCACTCCATTTGGCAGGTTGGCGCTCCAGCGGCGGTCTCCCGCCCTGAGCGCCCAGCTGTGGCACAAATCCGCCCCCGATGTGACAGTCTCCACGGGTCATGAGGACAGGCCTCTTCCTCCCCCGTCCCAGGCTGTTCCGGGGGTGGTCACAAGGAGCCAGGTAAGTGCTTTGATGTCCTCAGACTCAGCACGGCCACGATGTGGTGTGGCACCTCAAGCTCCGCCCCGCCGTGAGGCCCCACCCGCCGGTACATCCGATGACGTTGTCCCTTTGGTCCCCCTTGCGCGGAACTCGGGTGCATGGCTTGCGCTTTCCAGTCCGTCGCGAGGGCTGGTCCGGACCGTCCGACTTGGCTGCACGATTCACTTCGCTGGGCATCCGCCCAGGTCCAGCGGTGTCCACTTCACCTTGGTGAAAGATGGAAACGCTGCTACCTTGCGCGGAGATCGCTACCCTCCTACGGAAGGACGCGATAGAACCTGTCCCTCCAGCCGAGATGAAGAAGGGGTTTTACAGCCCCTACTTCATTGTACCGAAAAAAGGCGGTGGGTTGCGGCCAATCTTGGACCTGCGAGTACTGAACCGGGCCTTACACAGACTCCCGTTCAAGATGCTGACGCAAAGACGCATTCTAGCGAGCGTCCGGCATCAAGATTGCTTCGCGGCGGTAGACCCGAAGGATGCGTACTTTCACGTCTTGATCCTTCCTCGACACAGACCCTTCCTGCGGTTTGCGTTCGAGGGTCAGGCGTATCGGTACAAGTCCTCCCTTTCGGCCTGTCCCTGTCTCCTCGCGTCTTTACGAAGATCGCAGAGGCTGCCCTTGCCCCGTTAAGGGAGGTGGGCATTCGCATTCTCAACTATCTCGACGACTGGCTAATCCTAGCTCACTCTCGAGACGGGTTATGCGCACACAGGGACCTGGTGCTCTCACACCTCAGCCGACTAGGGCTTCGGGTCAGCTGGGAAAAGAGCAAGCTCCTCCCGGTTCAGAGCATCTCTTTTCTCGGTTTGGAGTTGGACTCAGTCTCCTTGACGGCGCACCTTATGAACGAGCGCGCCCAGTCAGTGCTGGCCTGTTTGAAGGTGTTCAAACAGAAAACAGCGGTTCCACTGAAACATTTTCAGAGGCTCCTGGGGCATATGGTGTCCTCGGCGGTGGCCACCCCGCTCGGGTTGATGCATATGAGGCCGCTTCAGCACTGGCTCCAGACTCGAGTCCCGAGACGGGCATGGCGCCACGGGACACACCGCGTGGCCATTACGTCGGTCTGTCACCGTCTTTTCAGCCCTTGGACCGACCTCTCGTTTCCACGAGCAGGTGTTCCGCTAGAACTGGTCTCCAGGCGCGTCGTGGTCACGACAGACGCCTCCAAAATGGGCTGGGGCGCTGTTGGCAATGGGCACGCAGCTGCCGGCCTCTAGACGGGTCCGCAGCTGCGTTGGCACATCAACTGCCTCGAGTTACTGGCAATTCTGCTCGCCCTGCGGAGGTTCCGGCCGTTGATCCAGGGCAAGCACGTGCTAGTTCGGACAGACAGCACGGCAGCGGTAGCATATGTCAACCGCCAAGGCGGTCTGCGCTCCCGCTGTATGTCATAACTCGCCCGCCGTCTCCTCCAACGGAGTTAGCAGCACCAAGTCGCTGCAAGCCACTCACATCCCGGGCAACCTCAACACTTCGGCGGACGCGCCGTAACAACAGGTTACCCTCAAGGGAGAGTGGAGACTCCACCTTCAGGTGGTCCAGCTGATTTGGAGTCGATTCAGTCAGGCACAGGTGCACCTGTTCGCCTCCCAAGAATCCTCCCACTGCCCGCTCTGGCCACTGCCCGCTCTGGTACGCCCTCACCGAGGCCTTCCTCGGTATAGACGCGCTGGCACAGCTGGTCCCCTGGCATTCGCAAATATGCGTTTTTCCCAGTGAGCCTGCTCGCACAGACCCTGTGCAAGGTCAGGGAGGACGAGGAGAAGGTCGTCCTGGTAAGCACCCTACTGGCCCGCCCAGACGTGGTGCTCGGACCTCACGCTCCTCGTGACAGCTCCCCCCGGGCAAATTCCCCTGAGAAAGGCCCTTCTTTCTCAGGGAAGGGGCACCATCCGGCACCCGCGCCCAGACCTCTGGAATCTCCATGTCTGGCCCCTGGACGGGACGCGGAGGACCTAAGCTGTCTCCCACCTGCGGTGGTAGACACATTCACTCAGGCTAGGGCTCCCTCTACGAGGCGCCTGTATGCCTTTAAGTGGTGTCTGTTCGCTAAGTGGTGTTCTTCCCATCAGGAAGACCCCCAGAGGTGCGCAGTCAGATCAGTGCTTTCCTTCCTGCAAGAGAGGTTGGAAGGGAGGCTGTCCCCTTCCACCTTGAAGGTGTACGTTGCTGCCATAGCAGCACACCACGACGCAGTCGACGGTGAGTCCTTAGGGAAGCATGATCTGATCATCAGGTTCCTAAGAGGCGCCAGGAGGCTGAATCCCTCCAGGCCACGCCTTGTTCCCTCATCGGACCTCTGTAGTTTTTCAGGGTCTACAGAGAGTCCCCTTTGAGTTTTGCAGTCAGCCGGGCTTAAGGCACTCTCCTTGAAGACTGCCCTCCTGACTGCGCTCACTTCCATCAAGAGGGTAGGTGACCTGCAAGCGTTCTCTGTCAGCGAAACGTGCCTGGAGTTCGGTCCGGGCTATTCTCACGTGATCCTGAGACCCCCGACCGGGCTATGTGCCCAAGGTTCCCACCACTCCTTTTAGAGACCAGGTTGTGAACCTGCAAGCGCTGCCCCAGGAGGAGGCAGACCCAGCCCTGGCGTTGCTGTGTCCGGTGCGCACTTTGCGCATCTATTTGGATCGCACGCAGAGCTTTAGACTCCCTGAGCAGCTCTTTGTCTGCTTCGGTGCACAGCGGAAAGGAAGCGCTGTCTCCAAGCAGAGGATCACCCACTGGCTCATTGACGCCATAACTATGTAATGTCTCGCCCAAAACATGCCGCCCCCGGTAGGGCTACGAGCCCATTCTACTCGTGGTGTAGCGGCTTCTTGGGCCCTGGCCAGAGGTGCCTCTCTAACAGACATTGCAGAGCAGCGGGCTGGGCAACACCCAACACCTTTGCAAGGTTCTACAACCTCCGGGTGGAACCGGTTTCGTCCCAGGTAGTGGCACGCAACACAAGCGGATAAGCCCGGGATAGCCGGCCGGGTGTATTGCTTGCACATAGCGCCTTCCACCTCCTTTTGAGCTGAAGACGTGCGCTGTTAATTCCCAGTAGTGTTCACAAAGGTTGTTCCCTGGTTGACTTCCTCCGAGCCCTGTGGCAGTCGAGTTTTCGGAGAGACTCGCTGCCGGCCCAGTACACGCGCTAACTAAGAGCCCTGTTCTGGGGTAGGTGCTCCGCATGTGGCGGTTCCCTGTAAGGCTAACCCCATGCGATCTATATCTTCCGCTAGTTCGTTTCCCTACTGGCAAACTGCGTCTTCCTTGGGCAGAGCCCCTCAGTCTCCATGTTGTAGTAACTCCTCCCCCATTGGGTAGGATCTACCTTGAAGGCTCTCCACATGGATGGAAAGACCATGTGATGTATTCTTCCACTTAAATATCCCCCCTCTCTTGGGGCGAGGTGTGGTCTCCGCGGTGTCCTCCCCTTGGGAGGGACACCCCCCGACTAGACCTGGCGGCCCAGTCGGATAATCCCCCTTCTTTTTTAGGGAGTGGAAAAGAGAAGGGGAAAGAGGCCATGACTGGGTTAAGCCTGTCTCTATCTCTGGGTAGTCGACTTGTCCCCAAAAAGGGCCGTTCGACACACATAACTGTGTTGGGGGAGGTTACGTGTCGACCTGGTGTGCTGGCTATGAGGCACACAGCAAGTCTGCCCACCACACACCGCCAGTTCACGTAACACAGTTCAGCCTTGTGGCATTTTGTATAGGGACCCCTAGTGTCACTACATCGACACCAACGTCGAGTGAGTGACAGATAGGGAACGTCATGGTTACTGGTGTAACCTCCGTTCCCTGATGGAGGGAACGAGACGTTGGTCCCTCCTGCCACAACGCTGAACTACCCGCTGAAATGGCCGGACCTTATATCGGCTCCTCAGCGTAAAACCTGAATGAGTGGTTGCATACCAGCTCCTTTTATACCCGTATGTTCGGGGGAGTGGCATGCAAATACCACTCGCCAATTTTCATTGGCCTTTTATCAAAGACCAGAGGTGTCTCGGGCTCCCAAGAGTGACCCCTAGTGTCACTACATCGACACCAATGTCTCGTTCCCTCCATCAGGGAACGGAGGTTACACCAGTAACCATGACGGTAGCACATACTGTAGGTACCTCTTTCAATATTGATAAAATGCTTATGTTGATATATTAATGCAAGACTAATGCTTTTGGCAAAAAAGGAAGAATCAAATTTCCAAAATCATCTTCCAATTTACGAATAAGATGATAAATGCCACATTTACATAATTACAACAACAAGACTTTAATCATTTTCCCCCTACACACAGTTAACATTTTTAGCAGTCTAACACACATTCAATAGACTCAGTCAGATAACTGCATGAATAACTACAGGTGTACAAGTGTATCTAATAAAGTGGTCACTTGAGTGTGTGTGTGTGTGTGTGTGTGTGTGTGTGTATATATATATATATATATATATATATATATATATACACCGATTTTTTTTTTTTTTTGAACAATGATTGTCTTAGTTAAAAGGAACACAGAATTATTATATTGACCATAAGCCATTTTTCTAATAAATAAAATACTGTTAATTTAACACAAATCAGTATAAGTGGCAAAGAACAGAGCTGTTAAATAATTAAATACGTTTTAGCCCACATGGCCACTCCCCCTAAACATGTTGGACAGCCAGGACCTCAGTTGATATTTTTTTTTTTCTGAAGCTGATGAGTGTATTTTTTATATACAGTTGCGCTGAAAATGTTGCATACCCTGGCAGAAATTGTGACATTTTGGCTTTGATTTTGAAAATATGACTGATCATGCAAAAAAAATAAAAATAAAATAAAATAAAAAAACTTTTATTTAAGGATAGTGATCATATGAAGCCATTTATTATCACATAGTTGTTTGGCTCCTTTTTAAAATATTAATGATAACAGAAATCACCCAAATTGCCCTGATCAAAAGTTTACATACCCTTGAATGTTTGGCCTTGTTACAGACACACAAGGTGACACAAACAGGTTTAAATGGCAATTAAAGGTTAATGTCCCACACCTGTGTCTTTTTAAATTGCAATTAATGTTTGTGTATAAATAGTCAATGAGTTTGTTAGCTCTCATGTGGATGTACTGAGCAGGCTAGATACTGAGCCACGGGGAGCAGAAAAGAACTGTCAAAAGACCTGCGTAACAAGGTAATGGAACTTTAAAAAGATGGAAAAGGATAAAAAAGATATTAAGAAGTGGAAAATTCGGGGATCTCTTGATACCAAGCCAAGGTCAGGTAGACCAAGAAAGATTTCAGCCACAACTGCTGAAGAATTGTTCGGGATATAAAGAAAAACCCACAGATAACCTCAGGAGAAATACAGGCTGCTCTGGAAAAAGACGGTGTGGTTGTTTCAAGGAGCACAATACGATGATACTTGAACAAAAATGAGCTGCATGGTCGAGTTGCCAGAAAGAAGCCTTTACTGCGGCAATGCCACAAAAAAGCCCAGTTACAATATGCCCGACAACACCTTGACATGCCTCACAGCTTCTGGCACACTGTAATTTGGAGTGACGAGACCAAAATAGAGCTTTATGGTCACAACCATAAGCGCTATGTTTGGAGAGGGGTCAACAAGGCCTATAGTGAAAAGAATACCATCCCCACTGTGAAGCATTGTGGTGGCTCACTGATGTGTTGGGGGTGTGTGAGCTCTAAAGTTACAGGAATCTTGTGAAAATTGATGGCAAGATGAATGCAGCATGTTATCAGAAAATACTGGCAGACAATTTGCATTCTTCTGCATGAAAGCAGCGCATGGGACGCTCTTGGACTTTCCAGCATGACAATGACCCTAAGCACAAGGCCAAGTTGACCCTCCAGTGGTTACAGCAGAAAAAGGTGAAGGTTCTGGAGTGGCCATCACAGTCTCCTTAATATCCTGACCTTAATATTATCGAGCCACTCTGGGGAGATCTCAAACATGCGGTTCATGCAAGATGACCAAAGACTTTGCATGACCTGGAGGCATTTTGCCAAGATGAATGGGCAGCTATACCACCTGCAAGAATTTGAGGCCTCATAGACAACTATTACTAAAGACTGCACACTGTCATTGATACTAAAGGGGGCAATACACAGTATTAAGAACTAAGGGTATGCAGACTTTTGAACAGGGGTCATTTCATTTTTTTCTTTGTTGCCATGTTTTGTTTTTTGATTGTGCCATTCTGTTATAACCTACAGTTGAATATGAATCACATAAGAAATAAAAGAAATGTGTTTTGCTTCTATCTCTGTGTTCTCTCCTCTGACTGACACTGAGGTCTCTAAACTCCTCCTCTCCATCTACCCCACCACCTGTTCCCTTGACCCCATTCCTTCTCACCTTCTCCAGGCCATCTCTCCGTCAATTCTACCTGCACTCACACACATACTTAACACATCTCTACTTACAGGCACTTTTCCCACTACATTTAAGCAGGCTCGAGTAACCCCGCTGCTGAAGAAACGCACACTTAATCCCACACAAATAGAACACTACAGACCAGTCTCTCTCATCCCATTCATGGCAAAAAATACTTGAAAGGGCAGTTTTCAATCAAATCTCTGCCTATCTCTCACAGAACAAACTGCTGGATGACAATCAGTCAGGCTTCAAAAGTAGACACTCCACCGAGACTGCCCTGCTCTCTGTCACTGAGTCGCTGAGACAGGCGAAAGCTAAATCCAGATCATTCATCCTGATTCTGCTGGACCTTTCTACAGCCTTTGACACAGTCAACCATCAGATCTTACTCTCTACCCTCTCCTCGCTGGGCATCACAGGAACTGTGCTTGACTGGTTTAATTCCTATCTCTCAGGTAGGTCCTTCAAGGTAGCCTGGAGAGGTGAGGTATCCAAGCCACACCAGCTGCTTACTGGGGTACCTCAGGGATCAGTGCTTGGGCCACTTCTCTTCTCTATATACACAACATCACTGGGACCCATCATTCAGGCACATTGTTTCTCTTACCACTGCTACGCTGATGACACGCAACTCTGCTTGTATTTCCAACCCATTGACACCACAGTGACTGCTCAAATTTCTGCCTGCCATTGCAGACATCTCGGCCTGGATGAAGGAACACCACCTGCAACTCAAGCCAGCCAAGACTGAACTCCTTGTCTTTCCAGCCAACCCTGCTGTTGAACACATCACCGTGCAGCTGGGTGCAACTACAGTAACGTCTTCCAAAATGGTCAGAAATCTAGGGGTAACCATCAACAACAAACTAAATTCCACAGACCACATCTCAAAGACCACAAGATCATGTAGATTTACACTCTACAACATCAGGAAGATAAGACCCTTCCTCTCTGAACATGCCACACAACTGCTTGTCCAGTCACTGGTCATAACTAGACTGGACTACTGTAATGCTCTCATTGCAGGCCTCCCTGCATGACCAATTAGACCCCTGCAAATGATCCAGAATGCAGCAGCACGTTTGGTCTTTAATGAACCAAAGAGAGCGCAAGTTACACCACTCCTCATCTCTCTCCACTTGCTGCCGGTTGATGCTTGTATCAAATTCAAGGCTCTGATGCTGGCATACAGAACAGTCACTGGGTCTGCTCCAGCATACCTAAAATCATTTATGCAGAGCTACGTGCCCACTAGAAGCCTGCGGTTGGCTAAGGAACGTCGCTTTGTTGTACCAACACAAAGAGGCACCAAAACACTTTCCCAGACTTTCAGCTTCATCGTACCACGTTGGTGGAATGACATTGCCAACTCCATCCATGAAGCTGACACCCTCTCTGTCTTCAAATAACGACTAAAAAAATCTTTTCCATGAGCACTTAACCAGACATTATAAAAAAAAAATATAAAAAATTCTTGTTGCACATTAATCTGTTTTGAATACTATTCTGATGCTAGTGAAACTTTGTAATACAGTGCATCCGGAAAGTATTCATAGCGCTTCACTTTTTCCACATTTTGTTATGTTACAGCCTTATTCCAAAATGGATTAAATTCATTATTTTCCTCAATTCTACAAACAATACCCCATAATGACAACGTGAAAGAAGTTTGTTTGAAATCTTTGCAAATGTATTAAAAAAAAAAATAATAAAAAAAAATGAAAAAAAAAAAAAAATCACATTTACATAAGTATTCACAGCCTTTGCTCAATTCTTTGTTGAAGCACCTTTGGCACGAATTACAGCCTCAAGTCTTTTTGAGTATGATGCTACAAGCTTGGCACACCTATTTTTGGGAAGTTTCTCCCATTCTTCTTTGCAGGACCTCTCAAGCTCCATCAGGTTGGATGGGGAGCGTCGGTGCACAGCCATTTTCAGATCTCTCCAGAGATGTTCAATCGGTTCAAGTCTGGGCTCTGCCTGGGCCACTCAAGGACATTTATAGAGTTGTCCCAGAGCCACTCCTTTGTTATCTTGGCTGTGTGCTTAGGGTCGTTGTCCTGTTGGAAGATGAACCTTTGCCCCAGTCTGAGGTCCAGAGCGCTCTAGAGCAGGTTTTCATCAAGGATGTCTCTGTACATTGCTGCATTCATCTTTCCCTCGATCCTGACTAGTCTCCCAGTTCCTGCCGCTGAAGAACATCCCCACAGCATGATGCTGACACCACCGTGCTTCACTGTAGGGATGGTATTGGCCAGGTGATGAGCAGTGCCTGGTTTCCTCCAGGCATGATGCTTGCCATTCAGGCCAAAGAGTTCAAACTTTGTTTCTCATGGTCTGAGAGTCCTTCAGGTGCCTTTTGGCAAACTCCAGGTGGGCTGTCATGTGCCTTTTACTGAGGAGTGGCTTCCGTCTGGTCACTCTACCATACAGGCCTGATTGATGGAGTGCTGCAGAGATGGTTGTTCTTCTGGAAGGTTCTCCTCTCTTCACAGAGAAACGCTGGAGCTCTGTCAGAGTGACCATCGGGTTCTTGGCCACCTCCCTGACTAAGGCCCTTCTCCCCCGATCGCTCAGTTTGGCCGGGCGGCCAGCTCTAGGAAGAGTCCTGTTGGTTCCAAACTTCTTCCATTTATGGATGATGGAGACCACTTTGCTCATTGGGACCTTCAATGCTGCAGACATTTTTCTGTACCCTTCCCCAGATCTGTGCCTCGATACAATCCTGTCTCGGAGGTCCACAGACAATTCCTTGGACTTCATGGCTTGGTTTGTGCTCTGACATGCACTGTTAACTGTGGGACCTTATATAGACAGGTGTGTGCCTTTCCAAATCATGTCCAATCAACTGAATTTACCACAGGTGGACTCCAATTAAGTTGTAGAAACATCTGTAGGATGATCAGTGGAAACAGGATGCACCTGAGCTCAATTTTGAATGTCATGGCAAAGGCTGTGAATACTTATGTACATATGATTTTTTTTTTCGTTTTTTTATTTTTAAATAAATTTGCAAAGACTTCAAACAAACTTCTTTCATGTTGTCATTATGGGGTATTGTTTGTAGAATTTTGAGGAAAATAATGAATTTAATCCATTTTGGAATAAGGCTGTAACATAACAAAATGTGGAAAAAGTGAAGCGCTGTGAATACTTTCTGGATGCACTGTATGGCACTTTTCATACCACTGTCTCCTTAAGATGTTTCGCTTATGTCTTCCTCTTTTGTAAGTTGCTTTGGATAAAAGCATCTGCCAAATGAATAAATGTAAATGTAAAGTTTGAAGAGACTCTTAGTTTGAAGTTTTGTATCTTTCTCTGTTATGTCTTCCTTCATGCCCATTGCCCTAATTTTATCCCAGCTGTTCCATGCCTTCTTATTAGCTCTTGTGTATATATACCCTCTTGTTCTTTGTTCTTGTGTTGGTTCTTTTATGTATGTAGTGTGTGATTAGCCAGCATACTGCTGTTGAGTTTTGTTAACTTCTTTGAATATTTTTCTTCATCGTTGTATCTCCTTTTGTTGACAATTAAAGTTCTACATTTGGATCCTCACTCTCTCGCCTCTTCCCTTCACAAAACCCTGACACCAGCAAGCCATTCGTACACAGATTTGCCTGAAAAGTGTAACAATGTGGTGCCATCAAACAAGCCCGACACAGCAACATTGGGTCAATCAATGGCATGAGCTTGGGCTGGAACTATATGTTTGGACAAACAATGGTATACGGGGGAGTTTAAAAAAAAATTGTATTTAAACAACAATTACTTTTCCAATTTCAGCTAATTAATTGACATTTGCTTCTTCAAAAGACAGAGGATATACTTTATATCCATTACCATTTTTTTTAAGTAAAATTATATATTTATTTTGTCGTGTATTTTTTTAATTCATGTTTTTTCATATCTTTTATTTTGAAAAGTTTACTTGTAGTTCCTGTTTCATGTCACGTGGTTCCCTTGTCATGTGATTTCATGTTTTCCCTCCATGTTCATGTGTCTTGTTTTCATTGCTTCATTGTCTTGTTATCTTGATATCAGTTCTGTCTGTTCATTGGTCATCTTTGTCATGTGTTCTCCCATGTCTAGTATTTAAGCCCTCATGTTTTCCATTGTCCCTTGTCAGGTATTATGAATGTAACTTTGTTGTTTTGTTCAAGCCAAGTCAAATCAAGCCAAGTCAAGTCAAGTTTATGTCTAGTCTAGTTTAAGTCAAGTCAAGTTTTATCAAGTCTAGTTTTAGTCTAATCAAGTTCATGTTTATGTTTAGTTCACGTTTGTATTCAGGGTTTTGGGACTCCACGTTTAAAAAATAAACTGCACTTGGGTTCTTCATTCCATCGTCATCGTCTCCATCATCATTGTCAGCACCAGCAGCAGCATCGTTACAGAATACCTGACCAACAAATATGAACCCAGCAGTTCAACTCCTCTGCCTATGACAGGGGAACCATCCGCTGGAGGAATATGTGGAGGATTTCTGCACTCTGGCCTGCTGGGTGGACTTTAATGAGGTGGCCCTCAAAGACTGTTTCCGATTTGAATTAAATTAGCCCATCTCTTCTCTGATGCCAGGCGGTCAGAGTACCTACAACCTGACTCAATATATCGACCTCGCCCTGCAGATTATTGGTTCCACGTTCAATGTAGGGAAGGCAGATGCCGAGCCAGAGGTCCACGACATGGCTGCCTAGCCAGAGTTCCACGTCATGGCCACCGAGCCAGAGTTCCTTGTCATCATCGCTGAGCTAGCACCATCTTTTATCCTGGATCCTAAGCCAGCTCCATGCCATGTTACAGCAACGCCTCAGCCTGCCCCGTGCCACGTCACAGCAATGCCTCAGCCTGCTCCATGCCACGTCACAGCCACGCCTGAGCCTGCTGCATGCCACGCCACAGCCATGCCTGAGCCTGCTCCATGCCATGTCTCAGCCACGCCTGAGACTGCTCCATGCCATGTCACAGCCACGCCTGAGCCTGCTCCATGCCATGTCGCAGCCATGCCTGAGTCTGTTCCACGCCATGTCATGGCCACATCTGAGCAGTTGGACCTGGAAATGGTTCCCGCCCTTGTACCCACCCTTAGTTCTCCTGAGCAGGCAAGTGGAACTTTCAACCCTCTGACCCTGCCTGGACCCTCCGAGCCCTGGACTCCGCCTTGGCCTGTCGGTCCCTCGACATTGCCTCAGCTCTGCATTCCCTTGACTCCACTGCGGTTCTTCAGCCTGTCTGCTTTGCCGGGGTCCCTCGACCCTCCGGCTCCTCCTTTGTCTGTCGGTCACCTGGCTCCGCCTTGGCTCTCCGAACCTTTGGCTGTGCCTTGTCCCTCCGATCCGTCAGCTCCACTGGGGACCTCCTTCCCACCGGCTCCACCTCAGTCTTCCAATCACCCAGCTCCGCCTTGCTCCTCTGAGCCTCCTGTTCCGCCTTGGTCCTCCCTGCCTGGGGCTCCACCCTGGCCCTTTGAGTCTTCGGCTACTCTCCGGATATCTAGTTCTCCATGGCTCCGCCCCTTGAACCTCTCACGGCTCTGCCTTCCATGGCTCCACCCCTCGAGCCTCTCATGGCTCCACCCCCCACGGGCTCCACCCTCATCCCATGCTCCATGCCCTGCCAAGCCATGCCTCAAGACCACCCCCCAGCTCCCTGTTGAACTTTGAAATTTATGTCATGTTTTATGTGTTTTGTTCATGTTTTGGGGTGTCGGGAGCTGCCCCTCAGTGGGGGGGATATGTCATGTGTATTTTGTTAATTCATGTTTTTCATGTCTTTTATTTTGAAGTGTATTTCTAGTTCCTCTTTCATGTCAAGTGGTTCCCTTGTCATGTGATTTCATGTTTTCCCTCCATGTTCATGTGTCTTGTTTTCATTGCTTCATTGTCTTGTTATCAGTTCCGTCTGTTCATTGGTCATCTTTGTCATGTGTTCTCCCATGTCTAGTATTTAAGCCCTCATGTTTTCCATTGTCTCTTGTCAGGTACTGTGAATGTAACTTTGTTGTTTTGTTCAAGTCAAGTCAAGTTTTGTCAAGTCTAGTTTTAGTCTAATCAAGTTCATGTTTATGTTTAGTTCATGTCTGAAGTCAGGGTTTTGGGATTCCACGTTTGAAAAATAAACTGCACTTGGGTTCTTCATTCCATCGTCATCGTCTCCATCATCATTGTCAGCACCAGCAGCAGCATCGTTACATATATATATATACACAGTATATATTTACATTTATCAGAAGAGCATATTTTGCTAATTCAGAATTTACTTATGCTCAAATTAATAATTTTCATTGTATTTCAGTACAGTTACAAACATGATGATCCTGACCCCCTAACTCTCATTCCTGAGTCAACATTACCTTAACATTTACATAGCGCCATCCTTTGCCAGTTCTCTTGCCCACGTGAAATGTCTCCTTGTCAACGTGGGAGGGCATCCTGTCATGCTGATGAGATGCGCTTTTGAATTCACTGTAACATTTGTTTCAAACACCCGGCTTTATCCCCTCTCTGCACACAAAAAGCACTGTATGTTCTCATCAAAACATATATATTTTTTCAATATGTTCCTACACCCTTTTATTTATAAATTTGTTATGTTCTGTTTCTAAGGACCTGATATGTTTCATCTTATGTGGTGCAGCAGGCCAACAAGAGATTAACTTACAGTTTGTTACACAAAAGATGTTGCTGGGGGTCAAGGGAATGGGCTTATAGACATAACCTGTAATAGGACACATTTGACAGGTGACATGTTCAGTATATGAGCATTACGTCTTTACAGATTCACCAAAGGGAAGAACGCTTTTTTAATGCTCCACATTCTTTTGACAAAAGCTTAAACATGACCGTATCTTTCTGTATTCCACACATTCCCTTATATCAATTCCCCACACATCAGGCGAAGGAGGGTGTGTAAACACGACACAGGAGATGTAAGGTTTATGTAATCAGTGTTCACAGTGGAGATACATTATTCTCCACCTCCAAAACCCTCCAATATATCAAAGCAGCCCTCTGAGTAGCAGCTGCCTTGTTCACTGATGTCTTAATGACTGAGCCTTAAAGTTGAAATGTGTAGTTCCTGTGCTACTGGGTTGTGAGGCATTTCTAACTGAGCTGATGCCTTTTTAAATTCCAATTAAGTTTTCAAATTGAGGTAGCAAAAGGGAAGTACAATTTAAATTAGAAGATATAAAATTAAATATTAAAATATTATAATATATATAATATATAAATTCAAATAATCCATATTCAACTGCTGTAAGTTTAGTTTTTAGTAATAGCATACATTTCATTTGTCAGTGTATTTGAAATGCTACAAGTTGTATTTAATACATATTATATTTTATAAATTAACTTTTATTTTATGGTTGAATAACACTTATTTTCTCAGAATACTACTCTAATTTATCTGGAAAGATACATATTCGTGAAAGATCACAGTGATAAAACCAGTGTTAAGTGTAATCTGATTACAAGTAATTAGTCACTGGAATCAGTCAATAACTTAAGTAATACATTAATGTAATCTCATTACTTTTTAGTAAAAATAAGTGTAATGCATTACATTTTAAATTCTTGTAATCAGATTACAGTTACTGACTTTCATTTATGATAATTACTTTAAAGTACATCACTTACACATATATCTAAAATAATTGTATTCATGTAGCACATATTTGAAAAAATGAATTATTTCATATGTCCGTCTTTTATTTTATTTTATTTGTTTATTTATTTCTATGACAGCCGAAGGGTGTCAGCCCCATAACAAGTCATTTTAAGGGATAAATGTGTGGTGCTTAGTGTATGACTGGTCTGTGACAATTAAAAAAAGAGGAGATATAGAAATTATTTTGAATTTGTTAAGTGGGAAATCAAAAACATTGTTGTGAATAAAAATGTTTTAGAAAGTAACTTTAAAGTAATTACTAACTTGTTTACTTTATCAATGAAATGGTCAGTAAAGTAATTTTATTACAATTGTATAAAATAATTGGTAGTGGATTACTTTTTTGAGTTGTCTTCCCAACACTGGACAAAATATCTGAGGTCCACCCCAAACCTGCTACTGTTTTTAATCAGGTTTCCTGAACACTACCCCCATCTGACTTTGGTTAAAACAGAAAAGTTCAAGATTGAGTATGTGTTTATCTCCTTAGAACAAGTAAACAACAGTTGATGAGCATGATGAGGAGCTCTGGGTTATTGATTTGTGTGTCCCCCATTGTTTAAGGACCATTAGTCTGGAAGAAGCCAGATAATCAGCTTGTCTTGAAGGGGTATCCATTCCGCTTTGAAATATTTAGCAAGATACATCTGCTCTTTTATGATGTCCATGTGCTATTGATCGGGGAGCTAAAATCACAGTCCTGCAAAGCCTTACATGAATAAATTCTCTTTTTTCATTTATCTTAATGACTAACTTTGGCTCAACAGCTCTTGTCTACATCCTCCATCCTCCCAGCCTCCATTTTATTTCTCCCCATTCCTCACATTTATCACCTCTCCATCTTAACAAACAGAATCTATTATGATCCACCACACTGCAAATATTTGAGCAGTGGAGACATCAAAGAAGTTGGGATTGTTGTATGTCACCCAGTTGCATCAGGACAGGAGACTGCAAGACCACTCAACAGCCCATCATGTTCCCCAGCAGCCTGGTAGTTAAAAAACAGCATTGATACCCCCAAGCACATAACTATTTTTAGGTCAACAAGGTGTGGCAGACTTTAGACTATCGGCATAAAGTCTGGTCCACTTTGCAGCTTGGTTTGGTTCTATGTGCTACTAAGGGGAGGGTATATCTTAACATTTTCATACCAAATAATTGTGAGGGTTCCACAATAATAGATCAGCATGAACAAAAACAAACAAAAGAAAACAAACCAATAAAAAATCATGGCTTTATTTCCAGGCAGACTGGTAAAAGAAGTTACGTAATGCCAGCCAATGTTTAGCACTTTTGTGTGCAATATACATCAGACGGTCAGTGAATGGACTGATCCCAAGACTAGGACAGCCATTACTTTCTTTCCATGTCAGACTTTATTCTATCATGTGGTAAAAGAGTAAGGCAGAAGATGAAAAGCACGAAAAAGCAAATCTAGATAATAATAAGGAGAGGAACAAGTGATAATGTTAACGTAAAGCAAAGGAAAACAGATTGAAACTTCTTGAGAGTTCATTACATCTCCAAAATGAGTCAGAGACTACAGCAAAAGTCAAGGGAAATAATAAGATCTGTATTCAAAAATGTACAAATGGAAAATCATCAATGACAGTAAGTAATTACTATAAACTTGACAAATCTCTTGCATATGGTCTCATCAAATGTTTGATTGATGATGTGATCATCTTGTTTATTGAACACTGTGTTTCATAGGAGGAATTAGAAATATGTTTATGATATTTGATGCTGTGGCACTAACAAGCACTGCAGTAGTTAATAATAATGAAGCAACAATATGCAGAATGCTAGTCTGTGCCTGGGGTTGCAAGACTCTTTTTTGAGATGCAATGAATCATGGTCAGGCAAATTTAAATATGGATGAGTTCCTATTAGGTATTCAAGGTGGAGGAACATCACACCCTCTAAGGTTGTTGTTGAAGCCTTAAGTCTTCCTGAAAAGCCATGATTAAAAAAGATCTATATTAATTACAACTTCCAATTAAATTCAAGTGTACCTATTATATCCATAAGTATTATTTATTTCGAATTAGAATTTAGTCAGTATTTGGATGCATGAATCTAAATAATTTCATAATTGATGAGTCAGTGGGTTATCTGAACGTCGGTGGGTTGTTCTTATATTGTGTTCACACAGGAAGTTACGTGAAAAGTTTTCACAAAGTGTGGTCTCTTAATTTATCCACTTTAAAGCACTGCCTAAAAATGTTAATGCTAAAATATGTTAATGCTATATATATATATATATATATATATATATAAATTACTCAACCTCACAAACCGACTGGTTGGTGGACGTCTATTCAGGCCCGCATTAATGCATGGGCCCATGGCTGCAGGAGGCCCCCAACTCCGCGAGAAGTGCACATATAAACGAAAGCAAACAAACATACAAATTTTAAGCTTTAATGTAATTTCACTTCAGGCAGAAAATGAGGGGAGGAATACACAACTAGAGCAGGCAGAGATATAGATACACACATCAAAGGACCAGGGGTCACTCAAGGGTCTTATCGATCCAAACAGAACAAAGGCTACCCTCTAATGGTAAGCTGGGAAGTTCATTAACACAATGAAACAGCACTGCTTCTATCCTTTTTGATGGTTCGGGCTCAACAGCCACAGGGAACATGGCCAAAAACAACACGTTTTAACAACTTTTATCTGTACAAAATAAAATGTTTCCACAGAGATGATGTTTACAGCATTGAGTGTACTAAAAAGAACTGAAAATATTAGATGAACAGACAGGTAAATAAGTACTTAATAATAGTGAGAGAATGAGAGGCTTGTGGAGAGTAAACATTGGGTAAACAGCTGAGAAGATCCAAAATAAGAACAAAAGTTCATACAAAGCACTGAATGGCAGGTCAGATAGAAATAGAAAGAACTCATTTACATTTTAAATATGGAAAGTAGATGGCAGAGAGATGTATGCTAATATGGCAATGTGATTGAACCTTCATTAACTCTGTAATGTTGCATGGTATATTTTAACTTTATTTGAAGAAGATTTAATAATTTCAAATTTTCTATTTCTGGAAATTCAATTCAACCATGTCAAATCTTGTGTTATGGAACTTACATCTCAGGTTACTGCACAAAGTTGAACACTGTGAATATGTTCAGTTAGGCGATGTTTATGGTGACGCAGTAACACCGTGTCCCAACCAGGTGAGATGCAACAAGATTTCAGAGACATGATGTCCAACAAACAGCCAATCAGAACATGTTCGAGGTTTAATGTTCAGTTTTGCGAAGCAGGATTTTGGACCATTAAAATTTCATAGTGGATGGGGCAATGCCCCAGAAATAGAAACCAAGCAATCGTCAAATGTCCCTAATGCTCACTACTTGTAGTAGGGTTTGGGTTAAACGTAACCCCAACCCTTACCATAACTGTTTGAAATACCTTTCCCAGGCTGGAAAGGTATTTTTTTTTTGCTTCAAGAGTGGTCGGCCACATATTCTCAACAAAATCTATGAAGTTCATGTAATTTAGCTTGCATTTCAGAAGGAGACAAGAGGAGGATTGCATTTTTAGCTACAAATGAGTATGACTATGACTACCTCTTGATGGTGTACAGTTTGCTGACTCAGCAGATGTATTACAAGCTTCTGGCAACAAGGTTTTCTGAGACATGATAAACAGACTTGTCAGGATGTACAGTCAGACATGAATCATGTGAGCCTGGTCAATAAAAATAAATAAATAAATAAATAAAATAAAAATAAAAAAAGCCCTTGCCAGTAACTTATATGCAAAGATTGAGAAAAGTTCCATAAGACAGAAAATCCATCTTGGTCATTAGAGAGATCTGCAGAGATTTTTGAGGTATGCAAATCTGTCAACATTTCATTCCAGGATTTATCTCAATTACAGTCTCTCCCTCCTTTGCTTAAATACTGTAAATCAAAATTGAAATGCCCAGAAGCTGCATCTAGTTTTTACAAAAACTTTACAAGTGTTCCAGTTCTCAAACATCCAGACCCTTCATGACCTTTTTCTGCAAAGAAAGAGGACCCTGAGTCAACTTTTGAAAGAATTTAATCTCAGTATTAAGGAGATCCAGCTTACATATCCAGTATAGTTCTTTTTATTTTATTTTATTTACTTTTTTTATTGAGGAAAGCTAACTCCCACCTGACAGAACTGTGAATTACAAGTGATGAATGCTGTCTTAAGGCCATCAAGGTTACTGCATTTTCAACTAGGAGGGCTACAATTCTCAAGAGAACTCATACACTGATCAATAAGCTCCAAAGGGATCATCTTAGTAGGCCTGGCACATGACCCTGATTGAAGACCCTGGTTTTGAGGCAGCATCTACAATAGCTTGCGGGTGGGGGCCATGTAATGTTCACGCCTGACCATCCCTGACCTAACCACCAGAGTCCACGCTGAAGTGAGTGCTGATAACCAGTCACTATAACTATCTCACTTGTCTCTATTTGTGTTACGACAACCCTTACAAATGAGGAAATTATATTTCCTCATTTCGTTATGAAATATTGTACACAGCCTATATGTGATTTATTTCTGCTGTTCATGACCTGTTTCTTGTTGGATTACTTTTTGATTTGTAACTTTGGCCTGCTATTACACATTATAGGTGTTGCATTACACATTGGATTGGACTAAACAAAATGCTAATCAAACTAATCAATCTATCAATTTGTCATTGTCACACTGAGCTGTTGGCCTGTATTTCTTTCTTAACCCTTAAAAAATTTGATACTTTAAATCAGAGTACATACTGACACATAGCTGCCTCCAGGCACATATTTATTCTCAGTAAAATGGAATTTAATCCAATATTTCTTCATGCAAACTAGTCCAATGAGTATTACAATGCTTGTGTAAACTCTCCTTATAGAAGATACACTGATGGACAAAACTCATATAAGAAACACTGCTCCTCAGTTATGCATTAAAATAATGAGGATGAGTTTTGTGTTTTGAAGTGAGCTACTGCAGTTAAATAAAAATCCATCTCAAAATACAGTAATGAGTATATGCCAAGATCATCTTTAAAGCTTTATATTGGGAGTATCATGTTCAAACATATCTCCAAATGTATTTATGACATATTTTTCAAGTAGAATGTTTTACTTAACATATAATTTCTAACAGTGTGCCATTAGTATTGTAATTTAAAGAGGAATAGAAACAGAGAGACTGAGAATGATATCAGGCACTTTAAACAAGAAGTTGAACTTATAAAGCTGCACTTTAAATCAAATGATAATCAAATAGAATTATTAAGCTAACAGATATGTAAGCATTCATAATTACATGCATAATTTGTCTGCACATGGCCTTCAGGCATAATTATTTGACATGTTTAATAAGTTTGCATTTTAAATTAAGTAGCTAAGAGTTAAGCAAAATATTGGTTTTGGTCTAAGAAAAGCTCACTTTTATTAAATGAATGGACAGAATGGCTTTTCAAAAAGGGAATATTTATTATTTGGAAAAATAATTTGACACTTTTCTCCTGAATTATTTCTCTGTTCAAATAATAACTAAAGTGCACCAGTCTCTGAAAAACTTGGAACACTTCTATGTGCTTCAGTTAAATTCAAAGCAATTTTACTAAAGACACAATGCAAATGAAGCATTCAAATGTACTGACTAATTCAATTTCATTAGCCATGCTTAATTGACAGGGTTGAGCTGGAATTTTGCCCATCCGATATTATTTTATAATCAGCTTCCATGAAACCCATAACACAGAATGGATTCCCACAAGGGGACTTCACACATGCTCCCTAAATCTCAAAGCTACAAAACTACTTTACTATTCCACTGTTTAATTTGCCTTTTCAGTATGCCTATCAGTGGGTGGCTGAACTTTAGAAAGAAGTGCAAATTCACTGCTTCCTGTGAAGTTTCCCAATACCCATTATAAATTCTGATTCATGCTTGCTAATGAACTGTTTTGGAGTTCACATGTTCATATAATCTATAAGAGGGATGTGGAATAATGCAAGCATTCAAGCATGGAGCTCGACTCGAGCACAAATCTCCCCCATGGACCAAACATACTGTAGAAATGAGAAGTAGGAGGTGTCAGATGGATACTAGGAGAATGATCAGAAGATGTGAGGTACCCCTGACCTTTATATGCAGCCCAGCAGGTGTACCTTTGCCACGTTTTCTCAATCACCATAACTGATTTGCACCAACATAGAGGTCAACCAATAGCTCAATGACAGTCCATCCTCTTTCATGACACTTTGATCGTAAAGATAAGACAGAGGGAGCTGTGCTTGATCGAACCCCTTGAGATCTTCAAAGACATCTAGGAAGTTTTCATCTTCAATTTAGAATCCGAGTCCATATAGGAAGAACAGAAGTATACAAAGTTTGCATTATGGTGCAATTAAATTGACAAAGAGATTGCACTATTTCAAAAAGGATGCAAGAAGGATCTCTGGACAATGTGCCAACAAAGTTATCAGTATTTTGCCACTTAATGGATGTAGCACTTGAGAAAAACTACGAGACCATATCTGACTGAAACGCCACAATTTTTCCTTAAGAAAACAAAACCATCCCATTGACCCAGCTGTATGATTTATTGCTAGTAATTAATACGTAAGAGCCACTTCACTTATGAACTTGCTTTATGGACTCTTTTCACAGATGGTGAATACACGTTTTCACCATATTAAGCAGGGTAAATTTAGCTACCTAGCTGTTTAATTATTTAGTGTAAAATTACAACAGTATACTTTGTATTATATTACCCTGGAACTAGTTACCAGTGCTGCGATGGGGTTTTTTCTGAGAGTTCCGGTACCCTAGCATCGGCAACATTATGCCAACTCACTGACAAGTGGCATCTCCTGTCAGACATTTTTGCATTGACTCCGGCATGTTTTACCTTCCCTTGTAGCATGACCTGAAAGGAATTGCCTTAACAGTGTGGGAGACACAGTGTAGGAGACACTGCATTAAAACCAGGAAGTAATTGTGTTCGCATAATCAGTGACAAGAGCGATTCAGAGGTTGCAATTTTCCCTCTAACATTAAAATTTGACTCCACTGACGGTTAGGTTTAAGTCTGGGGTTTGGGTTGGGGAGGACAGTTTATAAAATATGCATTCCTCTTCACTGTATTTCAGCCTGTACAGCTGAGAACAACCTGCTTCACAACTCGCTTTTGGCACCCCTCCATGGACATTTCACCCAGAAAATGAAGCTCACACATGCCCGAACTCCCCCCAGAAAAAAAAAAAAAAATTTACCACTTTGACAACTGGGGCAGTGTTTTGAATTTCAGTAAGCACAGACTGATTTTAGTTAAAAAGAATTCAACCTGTTCCCGATTTCACTGTTAGATCAGTCTAATACAGCTGGAACTTTCTCTCTTCTGACTGCTGTAATCCACCGCTCTGTATATTTATTTTCTTCCTTGTTCCTTTGTACCTTAAAAAAAAAAAAAAAGAGGCAAAAATAGAGGTTATAGTGAGAAACTTACAATTAAAGTGAATGGGGCCAATTTTTTGGAGGGTTTAAAGGCAGAAATATGAAGGTTATAATTTTATATAAGCACTTACATTAATTGTTCTGTTCTAATTTATTATTTGAGCTGCAAAATTTCAATTGACATTTTTGCAGTCATTTTAGGGTTTGATAACATTACACTGTCATGGCAACAAAGTTGTAAAATTGGCTATAACTTTACATAGAAAAAGTTAGTAAGCAATTGTATCACACTAAAATTACGTTTACACGCATATTGTTTATGTCTTGTGGCTATACTTTTGACAAACTGAGCATTTTAACGTTAAAAAATTGGCCCCCATTCACTTCCATTGTAAGTGCCTCACTGTAAAACATATTTTTGCTTTTTTTTTTTTTTTTTTTTTTTTTAAGAAAAGGAGGGGCAAGGCATTTATTTTATTTATTTTTTTCTTGTGGTAATCAATATTATGCCACAAATGCTGTCGATTGAGGTTAACTTGTATTGAACCCTGAATATTCCTTTAATCTATTTTAATAATTCTAAGGCTAAAAAGAATAACTCTGTTGTGTTTTGGTTACTTTAACAATCTAACAGTTTTTTTCAGAAGCATAAGCTCAAAATGTGCTAAATTTGTACATTTTTCTTCCCAACAAGTACCTCTTGAGCTTAGCAATCAAATGCAACAAATGGTTCTGGTATTGCTGGTTGCTCTTATCAAGAAAGATTGGACAAATGTGCTCTGAGTAACAGCAAGGAGAAAGCACATGTACCCACTCCTAAATGTATCATCAGTTAGCAGCCACTGCCTGTTGAGGTTTCTGAGCACATTCTCTCTCTCACACTCTTACTCATGTTTGTAATCTTCAACCTAAAACCAAAGTGCAAATGTCAAACAAATTAGCTCAAAGCTTGTGAACAGTACTTTTTATCCAGCTTGTGCTGTCTCTGGCTGCCAGTTCCAGAAGAAGGGACAACGACATGAAGAAAACAATGTTTAATTATATTTTTAACCATTTAAAATGTTAAAAAGTGGAGGGAGTACTTAACACATGAGGTGGCTGGCTGAGAGTAATGGCTTATGACATGCATTGACAGCTGTCTCACTCTTATCTGTAGCTGAAGGCACTGCAAGCAAATTAGTTTTAATGCAATCTGCACACTTTGGCCCTCTTTTTTTTTTCTGCTTCTTCATTATATTTTACTTTTTTACTTCAGATAGCAGATCATAATAACCTCATAGGGGTTTCCTTTCATCAGTGCTACTGAGTTGCAAAGGCCTTGAAATAAGACACTTCGCCTCTTTGACATATAATAGAACTTTTCATTGTTTTTCATCCTCATATCATGCAGTAAGGTTAACTTTAATTTGTTTTTGTTCTTTTGTTTCTTTTTTTGTTTGATTTTTTTACAGGGATAGTTCACAAAATAAAAATAAAAAATTATAAAAAATTAATATATATATATATATATATATTTATATATACACACACATTGTGTGTGTGTGTGTGTGTGTGTGTGTGTGTTTTTGTATATATATATATATATATATATATATATATATATATATATACTGTATATGTAAGGAATAATTGATGACGGACCATTGAATTGTTTAAAAATAATTCACACCCGAGGATTTTATCTCAAGATATTTTCTGGTTTTCATCTCTAAAACGCTCTAGTGAGAGGAACTACTTCCTTCCGCCACATATTCAGCGTCTTGCTTTAATACAGTCGGAGCCTTCGTTGCTAATTCGAAAACGTCACATTAGAACTAGCAACGGAGACTTGTGCTGCTTTATTCGAGGACTTACTGGAGTTACAATTTCGTTTGTGCATGTGTGTGAGAGTTTGTATTTGAGGTATTGAAAGAGAGAAACTCAGAAAATGAGATATCTCGCTTCTGGGATTACCTTTTTTGTTGCGGTTTTTGTCAGAAGTAACATCGCTTAAAAATCGCCAAGATGTATGTCGCAATATTCCCGTTATAAACCGTAACAACATTTTTCATCCCCACTGAGATGCAGGAGTGCGCTGACATGACGACTCTGTTTTTCTGTCACCAGTATGTTTGGGCTTTAAGTTTGTGCATTACATGTATAATGTCTGTGTGTCCACGAGTGTGGGAGTGTGTGTGAGAGAGGGGGAGCTCCAGGGTTTTTCCCAGGGATATTTCAGATAATATAGAAACTGTTGTATTGATCAAGTGTATCTAACTTTGCTACAGCTCAAGCCTTCGTTCTCTCTCTCTCTCTCTCTCTCTCTCTCTCTCTCTCTCTCTCTCTCTCTCTCTCTCTCTGTCTGTCTGTCTGTCTGTGTGTGTGTGTCTATCTGTGTGTGTGTGTGTGAGCGAATTGGGGGTAGCGCGGTGCTTTCCACTACAGCTATGTGAGGCTGATTAGGGTGAAATATATTGAAACATTAAAAGTTATTTCGGATAATAGAAATTGTTGTATTGATCAAGTCACAGGGGTGCGGCTCTATTTGTCGGTCGCGACTCAAGTCTCAAAGCGTATGTGTGTGTGTGTGTGTGTGTGTGTGTGTGTGTGAGTGTGGGGGAGACGAGGGAGCGCAAGGGCTCTTTTTAACCGAAACTGAAATAAATGTAGGATTAGATATTGTTTGATGTTCTTAACCGATTTACTTAAACCAGTGTCTTTATTTTAACTGGTTATTTTGTTGTGGTAGCCTGTAGGGCTATTGGAAATAACTGAATTAATTTGGCGAAGTGATATGGAACCGTTATGCGGTCAAGAACTGGAACTTCTTTATAGCCGTACGTTTCCTTGAAAAATAATTGCACACCTTAGAACGTCCGTCAACCAATCAGAATCAAGCATTCAACAGACACGTGGTATATATATATATATATATATATTCACTACCGGTCAAAAGTTTTGAAACACTTCATTCTTTATTATAATTTTTTTTCTTTCTTTTTTTCACATTTTAGAATAATAGCAAAGACATCAGAACTATGGAATAACATAAATGGAACTATGGGAATTATGTTGTGACTAAACAAAATCCAAAATAAATCAAAACTGTTTTGTATTTTAGCATCTTCAGAGTAGTCACCCTTTGCCTAGAATTTGCAGACATGTACTCAACCAACATCTTGAGGTATCACCCTGGGATGCTTTTTAAACAGTACTGAAGGAGTTCCCATCTATGTTGGGCACTTATTGGCTGCTTTTCTTTATTATTTGGTCCAAGACATCAATTACAAAAACTTTTTATTTTATTTTATTATTATACATTTTTTGTTTTATAATGAAATAAATTAATATGGTGCCACAATTATATTTTTGTCTACGAAACTAATTTCAAACATTTAAGCATACGCCTTCAGATCAAAAGATTTTTAAGATCATGAGAAACATTTCAGTCAAGTGTTTCAAAACTTTTGACCGGTAGTGTATATACATATATACATGTTCACATGTCATAATATTGTAACATCTTTTTTCGATGTAGCCAAGTGGAGAAATTTTATGTAATTGAACTCTAGTCATCAATTGGACATGGCCCCTCTAAGAACCGGAGTTTTGCGACACCTGCTTTCCAGCACTCTCTCGTGCTAGAGACATGGGAACATACATTGTGCAAGAGAGCTCTGGTTTTGTTCATCAGTTGAGAATTCTTGGGTAAATATACAATTTTACACAAAATGCTTATAAATTGCATTAAATACAGTGCTCAGAAGAGTCATATGTTAACATTGAGTGTTTGTCATGGATCATTTTTGAAGGATACATATGGATTGCATGTGTGGAGTTTGACCATATTTTGTGCACATGCGAGGACTGGGTATGTAAATGTAGAATTAAACATATCTCATTTAATTATTTATAGCCCCGAGTGTTCTTCAGTTAACATGTGAAATGGGAATTTTACTGGGTTACTTTTTACTTTTACTTTTATGGGTAGACTAATGCCCTGTTTGTATTTTCATTTGATGTTAGCCTCTACCGTATTTAATTTCTATATGTCATTTCCGTATTTCATTGTACCGTATTTAAGATATTTTCTTGATTCTCGATTCTTTTTTTTTTCTTTTTTCTTTTTTATACAATACCAATGACCACTGTTTAAAAAATAAATAAATAATACATAAATAAATAAAAATAAATAAATAAAAAAAAACAGCCATCAGAATAAATCCCCAAAAGATATTTTTGTATCATGTGTTATTTCTGTACAACCCACCGGCTACATTGAGTTCCACGGAAGAAAGAAAATCATACGGGTCTAGAAGAAAATGTGGGTAAATATAAATTACTTTTTATTATATTTATTTAATTATTTATTTTAATTATTATTTCATATTATATATGAAAAACTTTGTGTATTCATACAAAATGCAATTGAGAAGTCTTTGCACTTTTACAGCCCTATGGTTATGGGAGACAGAGGAACATTGGCTCACCTCAATAGAAGTTAAGAGCGTCACTCAGAAGACAACCCCAACGGTCATTGGAAAGTGAAACAGAAACTTTAAGGTTAAGAAAGAACAACTCTAAAACCCACTTGGAATTTAAAATAGTCACATCAGAGAGTTGTTTGTTACTTTTTTCCCCATTCTGAGGTTCACTTATAATAATAAATTGCAAATAAAACATACATTTTTAAGTTTTCCATGAACTTTTTCCACCCTATCTCTGAACTTTAGATTTGTTTGCTGCTGCACTTTTAAGAAACACCAACATTTGCATGTGAGATGCAAGTAGTCCTCGCTGCGGACTGTAGTGCGATGACATAGAGGATTTAATCCACTACATAGTCAATTTCTGTGATGTATTGGATGTTTTTTTTAATGCGCACCCAAGTTGCATATTAAATCAGATTCTCTTGTTACACATCTGATATTATTTAATATTGTCAGTATGGCATATAGCTTATTCACAACTCAAATTCGAATTTGAAGTTTAATAAAGCCTGTCAGTGGCTAACTAAACGTTAGTAGTTTAACTACTGGGGCTAGACATCTGTGTCTGTATAAGTTTTAATGTTTTAATGCATATAACAAATGTTATTTTCCCTCTGGCAACTTAAACGTTTGGTGCTTAATCATAATTACATGCCTTTGACAGCTTTAACACATTTACGAAACAACGTCTCTGTAAGACAAGACACAATTTATACAGATGTATAGTGTAATGTTTAAGTGTGTTTTTGTTCATGTTTTGTTTTCATGTCTTTTATTTTGAAATTAGTTTACCTTCTATTTCTGGTCATGTGTGTCAATCATGTGGTTTCCTGTTTCCCTCATGCTTTATTTTTATTAGTCTTGTTATCTTGTTTATCAGTTCAGGTCTGTCACTGGTCCCTGTGTTATTAGTTCAATCTCGTCATTGGTGGTTTGTTATCTTGTTAACCCTAGTCTATGTATTTAAGCCCTCATGTTTGCCTTTGTCTTTGTTGAGTATTGTGATTGTATTATCCTGTAATGTTTTGTCATAGTCTTTGTTTTCATTAGTCAAGTTTGGTCAAGTCATAATCTAGTCCTGTTTGGTTCATGTTTAGTTTCTGTTTTGTTTCCTTCACATTCTTTGGATACACTAAGTCAATAATCTGCACTTGGGTTCTCACTACATCATCTTCACTTTCTCCTGTCTGCCTGTCCTGCTCTGCCTGTCCCAACGTTACAGAATACTCGACCGACAAATTGAACCCAGTAGTTAAAATTCTGCGGTTACGCCAGGGGAATCGTTCCATCGAGGAATATGTGGAGGTGTTCTGTGACCTCAGCTATCAAGTAGATCTCAATGGCACCACCTTCAAATATATCTTTCGGTTGGGGTTGAATGAGCCTATACGATCACTGTTATCCCGAACTACCACCCTCTGGACACTGGACAAATACATCGATTTCGCCCTTCTACTGGCCAGCTCAAGCTACACCATGGGAGAGGTAGTGGATAAGATGTCTGTTTCCTTGCCAGCACTCCTGACCACGGTGGCCCCTTCCTCCAGGCCTTCCATGACCCCATCCTCCAGGCCTTCCACGGGCAACAAGCCAATGCCCACGCCTGCCACGGCCAACGAGCCAATGCCCACACCTGCCATGGTCATCAAGCTAGTTCCTGAAGCCTCGTCCATCCCAGAGCCAGCTTTGCTAGCCTCATCTATCCCAAAGCCAGCTCCAGCCCCTAGAGTAATTTTCAGGGGGGGGGGTTGCACTATGGCTCCAGTTGTCTCTGAGCTCCCTTCAATGAAGACTACTTTCTCCCCAGCCTCGGTGGTCCAGGAGACTTCCTTCATCTAGCCTCCCATGGCTCCTCCCCTCGAGCCTCCCATGGCTCCAGCTTCCTTCATCGAGCCTCACATGGCTCCTCCCCTCGAGCCTCCCATGGCTCCTCCCCTCGAGCCTCCCATAGCTCCTCCCCTCGAGACTCCCACAGCTGTGCTCATGGCCGTCTGGAAGTGGAAGAAGAGAAGAAGGGCTCCTACTCCCCAAGCAATGCCAGTGCTCATGATCATGGAGGTCGTTCCCCTATCACTGCCTGTGCTAACGACTATGGAGGTCGTTCCCCTGTCACTACCAGTATCCATGACCACAGAGGTCGTTCCCCTGTCCCTTCCTTTACTTGCCACAAAGGCTGTTCCCCCATCAATGCCAGTGCCCATGACCACGGAGGTCGTTCCCTCATCACTGCCTATTCTCACAGCCACTAAGACAGTTCCTCTGTCGCGGCTTTGCTCCCTGAGTCTTCCACGGCTCTGCCCTCTCCCTCCTGAACCCTGTCCAGTGGCCACAGTCCAGAACTCTTTCCTCCTGTCTGCCTGCCCCAATGTTACAGAATACTCGACCAAGGACAAAGGCAAACATGAGGGCTTAAATACAAAGACTAGGGTTAACAAGATAACTATACTACCAATGACAAGACTGAGCTTACATAGGGACCAATGACAGAACTGAACTGATAAACAAGATAACAACACTAATAAACATGAACCAATGAAAAGACAAGACCACATGACTAACACACATGACCAGAAACAGGAGGTAAATTAATTTCAAAATAAAAGACATGAAAACAAAACATGAGAAAAAACACACTTAAACATTACATATAGATATCTTCAGTCTCAAAACCTTACATTTTTGCCAGCGCAACAAGGACAAATGAAAATGAGTGCATTAGATTTTTATTTCCACAGCTTAAAAGTTAAGATTGTAATCCAAAATCAAATTAAAGGAATAGGGCTGTATATGCTCTCGAAATCAGAATAAATATAATAATAAAATACTAACATATAATAGTCATCTATACCAAACAAATTCATCCAACATTTTCAGCAGTAACACCTCTTATATTCTTCAGAACACTAAAATCCCTGATGCTCAAAAGTTGTTAGTACACTATACTATACAAATTAGTAAATAAATAAATGTTTAAGGAAATACAATCATTATTCCACTCTCGATCTTTATTTACACATTATACTACATACTGTACACACTGAATAAAACATTTGCATTAAAAACATCCAGTATATCACTGTTGCGAACATTTTGCGCATTTGCATTAAAACATCCACTATGTCACAGACATCCGTTACATAGAGGATTTAATCCACTACATCATCGCGCTACAGTCCCCAGTGAGGACAGTCTCGTGAGATGTGCAACTGCTGTGAGTTCTGCTGAACTGTCTCTGGCTCTGCTTGGACACTGGCTGCAGGTTTGTGGTCAGTAACGGCCCTACCTAATAAGTGACATAAGCGGCTGCATAGGGTCTCCGCAACCACCAGGGGACCCCTATAATGGGTTCAGTGTGGCCAAATAACTATTTGTTTAACATTTAAGTGTTCTGGATGATCATGTTCCCCATTTAAATTTGGCACATGTTCCTTTATGTATCTGGATCAGATTTCTTTCTATAGTTGGATCACTAAAGCTTTCAGGCTTGAGCACAATTTCCTATCAAAGTGAGAAACACAGTCACACCTCATTTCAGTAATGATCAAAAACAGTCTGCTTATTTGTCATGATCCAGAAACAAAAATATCACTCAAAAGCTTCAGTCAAGATTTATTATTTGGCCAGAGGAAACACTTTGTGTGAAATTTTTAAGTATTAGATTTGATTCGAAATTCTTCGTCAACTGATGGTTTAGCCATACTATTCAAGCTTGTATAATCTTATACAATATAATTTTTGCAACAGACAACCCATTAGAAACTAACAGAAACATGTCTGATTGACACCAAGAGCAACCAACCGTAGTTTGGTTTGGGCTGGGTTGGTTTTGTTTTGTTGATACTGTAACATGTTACAATAAGGTTCCATCTGTTAACATTAGTTAATGCATTAGGTATCATGAACAAACAATGGACAATATATGTTTTACAGCTTCTATTATTCTTTGTTCATGTTAGTTAAAAAACACAATTGTTCATTATTTCATCTTAGTTTATAGTGCATTAACTAATGTAAACAATACACAACTTTTGAAATTTCTTATTAGTATATGGTGAAATTAACATTAATGAAGATCATTAAATGGTGTAAAAGTATTGTTCATTGTTAGATTATGTTAACTAATGTTGCTACATTTTTCAATTGCTAAGGCACATTTCCTGAAACCTATAATATACTTCTCAAAACTATAACCACAAAATCAAAACTACAAACTTTATTGTAAAACCTCAAACTTTTAGGACAAAATCAAACACTCTATTTACAATTGCATTGTCTATAAAAATAACCTACTTTTCTCTAAAAATAGAAAAAATTGTATAAAGGAGAAAAATAGTATCTAAATGCCTCTTCCATAATCCTCTCTGGTGGACTTACAGTGAGACTCACATAAATGCACAAATCATGTTTCATTGAAAAAGACACATGCACAAATTAGTAATTCCTCCACAAATGAGGGCTTCATACATCAAAGTATTAAAATACCATCTAATTTCAGTCAATTCATGTTACTGAAACTCTGAAGAAGGCAGGAAAAAAAAAAAAATGCTTCATTGACAGACTTATTTATTAAAACCCCCAGAGAGAAACATAGCATAGTATCGCTAGCCATTTTGCAGCAGTTTAATTACAGTAATCTCTGACTCTGAACCAAACCCAATATGCAGGCCAACTATTGTTTTCCAAGAGGCATCAAATCCAAAAAAGTTCCAAGAAAAACAGTGTTTGCAAGCAGAACCAGGGAATACTGGTGTAGCCCATACAACTGCTAAGACACATCTTTAGTGTGTTTTGTTTGTACTGTTTTGTTATACCAGAGGTGCTGTGTTTTGACATGCAATAAAAACTATGTTCTGCATGATTGAGTCAAGTCCCTACATCAGAATAGTGGATTAAAGAGATAGTTCATACCAGTCTCAGTATTGGCTGTGGGGTGTAAATATACCAGATCACTTCACTTTCACTTATTCTCCCCTACAGCCTAAAGTTTTCACCAGAGGTGATGGGCTTACCCTGCTTCTGCAAAAACTGAAAGTGTATAACTATTTTACACCGCCTTTTATTCAACACTCAGTTTCAGTGGGCAAATGCAGCAGGGAAGATGTTTTACATGTTAGAAAAAAGCAATTAGAGATTCTGGAGATCAGGGAAGTGGGAAAATACAAGTCAGGCTCTATGTATGATTCTGACAGAGTGAAGCAAATACTTAAGTCTGTGTCTAACATCCTTATGTTCTGTGGTGCACTCAGTAAGGGCAGCACCATGCAGGCTATTGTAACACATCTGAGGTTGGAGCGGTAGCACATTCAAAGTTTCATACTGCCTCTCATATCACCCTGATGCATAAATAAAAGACATAGTTTCATGTTTACATGGAACTAGCATAAGATTAAACTCCTGTAGGACTCCTCAGCAAATATACGGCTACATTTGAGGTCTGTTCAATGTCTCTTGACAAGATGAGAGTAGAGATGTGGAAGAAAAAAAAAAAAGAAAAAAAAAAGTAGTCTCAGTGAGTCCGTCTGACCTTTTCCAGTCTGTGTGTTTTTGTTTCCCGCTTGTGTTTTCCTCTGCCTCGTGGATTAGCGTTCAGTGTGGCCAAATAATTATTTGTTTAACATTTAAGTGTTCTGGGTGATCAAGTTCCCCGTTTAAATTTGGCACGTGTTCCTTTATGTATTTGGATCAGATTTCTTTATAAAGCTGGATCACTAGAGCTTTCAGGCATGAGCACAATTTCCTATCAAAGTGAGAAACACAGTCACACCTAATTTCAGTAATGGTAAAAAAACCGTCTGCTTATCTGTCATGATCCTGAAACAAAAATATCACTCAAAAGCTTCAGTCAAGTATTATCTGCCCAGAGGAAACACTTTGTGTGGGATGGGAACGCTTGCTCTTGAGATAATTACCCTCACCTGTTCCCTGTTACTCTCTCTATATATTTTCCCTCGTGTCACATGTTCGTTTCCAGATTGTTCAGCAGCTGGTTCTCTAACATCCTTCAAAAAGTATCTAAAGACACAGCTATTCCATGAGCACTTGACCCAATCCCTTTAGTGCAGTCTTCTTATTAAAAAAAAAAAAAAGTCTCTCCTCCTCCTTGCTTGGAGTACTTCTCTAGATAATTTTTAAACTTGTATTACAGCACTTGTGTTACTACTGTCTCCCTAGGATGATTTGATTTTGTAGTTCTTATTTGTAAGTCGCTTTGGACAGAAGCATCTGCTAAATGAATAAATGTAAATGTGTATGTAAAGTAAAAGTGTTTTGATATCATAACATAGCGGGGGCTGAGTAATAGAGTGAAAAAATAAGCTTTTAAAAGATAAAAATCAGCAATTGTACTTGTGATTTGTGTGAAAATGATCAAACCACATAGCTGTTGTAGCGCCTCTAGTGTTCATTTCACCAGGAAACTGCAGCGAAACGTAGAAAGTGGCACATACAAGTCAATTTGCAAAAATGTATATAGAGTAATGTTCATTCTATGAGACCTGGCTGGAACATTTGTGTCTTATAACATCCGTGCTACTGTTCTTGACAGTGTCATACCAGGGCTTACATTGCATGCAGTGTTGATGAGGTTCTTTAGCCCGAACCAGCCCAGTGGCAAGATGCTCAGGAACAGTTAATGTTACTTTCATAGCAGTATACTGTACCAACTCCATCATATCTTCATATATATCACATTTATATATGAATCCAAAGTTGTTCTATTCTCCTATTTTGATTATGTATTTGTCATGTACATGGCTTATTTGGAATTTACACTGTATTTATTCTAGGAGTGTGAATTGATTGATAGAAAGAAAAAATAATAATTGCACAATATTCTGTGATTAATTATGGTACATAGTATATTAATACATACATTAAAATATAATCATAAATATATTTACTTCATACTTTGTTTTAAATTACTTGCAAAAAATTGGTTAGTCATCATTTGTAAATTATTGATTTCAATGTAATTTAATTATTTATTTTAAATGTAATTATTAATTATTCTATTATTTATTTTATTGTATTTTAAAAACAGTGAATTTTCAGGAAGTTAAAAAAATGAAGACTGCATTAATTGCATTATTTATTTATTTTATGTGTTAAACAGTCAACTATTCATTGAAAGATAAATTATTATTCTAAATTTATGAGTTACATTTCCCAGCCCTAATTTTTTCATAATGTTTCAGCATAATGTCTGTGATATTTATTTATATCTATGTTTAAGTTCCTTTTGAGACCTTCAAGATAACAGACAGTTATAACATGTCAAGTACACATTTTGGAGCAATATGATATGGTGAAATTACTACAAATTATGCAAAAAAATATATAGAAAGAGCAAGCAAAACAGCAGTAACAAAACATGCATGTCTTAGTTTACTCTGAATATGCTGATGAACATAAATGTATGGATATCCCAATAGCTGTACACAATAAAGGCTTCCTTAAGCATAAAAGGTGTACATATAATGATTTTAAGACTGAATATGGAAATTTGATTTGGTTTGAAAATCAATCACTGATTAAGTTAATGAGTTTAATATAGGCATAAACTGAAAAAAAAAAAAAAAAAAAAGAAGAAAACAAGTTGCTGCTCTGATTTTATAGAGGACATCACCAACATTAAATAACTTTGTCTTACAAGACAGTGCTTGCATAACTTTAGCATACACTTAATATTCCATTCTGTCTCACCATATACGCATATGTGTTGGTGTTCTCAAGGTGGAGTCCATGTGTCTGTTCATATGGAAATTTGTGATGAATCAACTGGGATAAATTTAGGAAAAATTGTTTGTATGTGATAATAGTCTGTAAGAACATTTAGGATGATTATATGCAGGACTTAATTATTGAGACCCTTGGTCTGGTAGCCATAAGGTTGTAGGTTCAAATCCTTTATGTGTGGATCCATTAACAATCAATATTGAGGCCTTGAGCAAGACACTTAATCCAGGTTACCCAAGGGGCTTGTCCTTGTAATAAGTGTATTTAAGCACTGTAAAGTGTAATATTAAATTGTAATAAGTTCCTCTGGATAAAAAAGTAAGCATACAGTATATGGTCAGTATGTGTTCATCGCAAAGAGCTTCTACATTATGACTAATCAAATGGTACCAGAGGTATGAATGTCAGCTGCCATAGAAACATTTTTTTAGGATTAAGAGAGGATAGAACAATTATAATCTCCCTCCATCATCCTGCCCCTTGGGCAATGCACTTAACACCAAGTCACAACAACTTTCTACACTGTTCTAGTCATTTCTCTGCATGTCATTTTTGATACTGTTTAACCTAAACGTGCTGTTTTTTGTTGTGTATCATATATCACACTGCCCGGGGTTTTGTATTGTATTGTAATAGACTGCTACATAATTTGCATGTATTTTGTATACTGTTTTATACCACAGGACTGTTAAATGCTTGATTCTGATTGGTTTATGGACATTCTAAGTTAATAAGTGCAATTATTTTCCAGTAAACACATGACTATGAAGTAGTTCCAGGTCTTGACCGCATAGCGGTTCCATATCACTTCGCCAAATTCTGCCACGATCACTGTCTTTCATGTCTGGGCGCTGCCCACACAGAGACAGCGTTCGTGGATGGGTCATGTACTGATTGCGAGAACATGTCCATGTCAACGATGCGTTCGCGGCTTGCCTTCGTAAGAAAGCAAGCCACCCCAGAGGCTCCCCGCCTCGGTCCTTATACCCACGGGTATGAGGCCAGCACAGCTAGCACTGGGGGCGATTTGGGGACCCCAATGGGACCACCTCTGCCGGGTATCCCACCACGGACCTACCATTCCCCAGCACACTCGTCTGCCGGCTCGTCTAACGGCGAGTTCGACCTCTTATTTGGAGCCCGCGAAGTTGATAAGCTCTCGAGCGCAGCATTGGAGAGCAGGCTCATCCAGTCGGACACGAAAGCCTCAGCTGGGCTCTTCCCTTCAGGTGCGGTCGCCCAGTCACAGGCTGACGCGGAGATGATGGACATGCTTTCCTGGGCAGCCGTGAGCGTCGGGCTAGAGTGGAAACCTCCACTCTCCTCTGAACCCTCACGGCTCAATGATTGGTTCCTGGGCTCGCGGCACCGGTCACTGCCACGCCACGCCCCACCCCAGTTCCTTTCTTCCCGGAAGTGCACGAGGAGCTGACAAGGTCGTGGGAGGCACCTTTTACTGCCCGGTCCCAATCTTTCAGCTCCCCCGCCCTCACTACCCTCGATGGTGGGGCAGCCAAGGGCTATTTGGCAATCCCCCCGGTGGATAAGGCGCTCGCAGTGCACCTATACCCGCAGAGCGCCACCACCTGGCACGGGCACCCAAAGCTCCTGTCCAAGGCCTGTAGGTTTACGTTGTCCCTGACGGCCAAAGCCTACGGTGCTGCTGGACAAGCCGCCTCCACCCTGCACGCCATGGCTCTCCTGCAAGTCCACCAAGCCAAGGCGCTAAAGGAACTGCACGAGGGTAGTTCCGCCCCGGGACTGATGCAGGAGCTGCGCTCGGCGACTGACCTCGCTCTCCGGGCAACTAAGGTCACGCCGCGGTCTCTCGGGCGGGCGATGTCCACAGTGGTCCTTTGGCTCAATCTGGTCGAGATGGGAGAGGCTGACAAGACACGGTTCCTTGCTGCCCCCATTTCTCAGGTTGGCCTGTTCGGCGACACAATCGAGCACTTTGTCCAGCAGTTCTCAGCGGTGAAGCAGCAGACGGAGGCTATCCGGCACATCCTTCCCCACCGCGGCTCAAGATCCCGCACCCTGTCTGCTCGTCGCCCGCCCCTGCGGCCCAGCCCTGGCGTGGAGCCCACCGCAGGAAGCAGACGCCATCCGTCTTACTGTCGGCCGCCAAGAACCCGCGAAAGGCTTCGAAGCGCCCCTGAGACGGGCGACCCAGGGACGACGAAACCCGCTGCTCTGGAGCTGGTAAGCAGACCACTCCATCCCCCGGTGGAGGGCCGAGAGGAGAATCTTTTGTTATCTTTGCGTTTAAATGCGCCGCATGCCCAAGTGGCTGCGGTACCCAAGAGTTCAGCAAGAGTGGTTTCCTTGTTCCCTGGATCACATACCCGTGTGCATGGCCGTCATCACAACCATTGTCCACCATTCCATTTTTGCAGGTTCGGCGCTCCAGCGGCGGTCTCCCCGCCCCTGCGCACCCAGCTGTGGCACTAATCTGCCCCTGATGTGACAGTCTCCATGGGTCACGAGGACAGGCCTCTTCCTCCCCTGTCCCAGGCTGTTCCTGGGGTGGTCGCAAGGAGCCAGATAAGTGCTTCGATGTCCCTGAACTCAGCACGGCCACGACACGGCATGGCACCTCAGGCTCCGCCCTGCCACGAGGCCCCACCCGACGGTACGTCCGACAAGATTGTCCCCTTGGTCCCCCTCGCCTGGAACTTGGACACATGTCTTGCGCTTTCCAACCCGTCGCGATGGCTGGTCCGGACCATCTGACTTGGCTACGCGATTCAGTTCACCAGACGTCTGCCCAGGTTCAGCGGCATCCACTTCACCTCGGTGAAGGGCGAAAATGCTGCTACCTTGTGCGCGGAGATCGCTACCCTCCTACGGAAGGATGCAACAGAGCCTGTCCCTCCGGCAGAGATGAGGAGGGGGTTTTACAGCCCCTACTTCATTGTACCGAAGAAAGGCGGTGGGTTGCAGCCAATATTGGACCTGCGAGTACTGAACCAGGCTTTACACAGACTCCCATTCAAGATGCTGAAGCAAAAGCGCATTCTAGCGAGCGTCCGGCAACAAGATTGGTTTGCGGCGGTAGACCTGAAGGACATGTACTTCCATGTCTCGATTCTACCTCGACACAGACCCTTCCTGCGGTTTGCATTTGAGGGTCGGGTGTATCAGTACAAAGTCCTCCCTTTCGGCCTGTCCTTGTCCCCTTGCGTCTTCATGGAGGTCACAGAGGCAGCCCTTGCCCCACTAAGGGAAGTGGGCATTCGCAACCTCAACTATCTCGATGATTGGCTAATCCTAGCTCACTCTCAGGATGTGTTGTGTGCACACAGGGACCTGGTGCTCTCACACCTCAGCCGCCTAGGGCTTCGGTCAACTGGGAAAAGAGCAAGCTCCTCCCAGTTCAGAGTATTTCTTTTCTCGCCTTGGAGTTGGACTCAGTCTCGTTGACGGTGCGCCTCACGAACGAGCGTGCACAGTCGGTGCTGACCTGTGTGAAGGCATTCAGAGAGAAGACAGCGGTTTCACTGAAACTGTTTCAGATGCTCCTGGGGCATATGGCATCCTCAGCGGTGGCCACTCCGCTCGGGTTGATGCATATGAGACCACTTCAGCACTGGCTTCAGACTAGAGTCCCGAGATGGGCATGGCGCCGCGGGACACATCGGCGATCTGTGACCGCCTCTTCAGCCCTTGGAGCTACCTCACATTTCTACGGGCAGGTGTTCCCCTAGAGCAGATCTCCAGGTGCTTCGTGGTTATGACAGACTCCTCCAAAATGGGCTGGGGCGCTGTAAGCAACGGGCACGCAGCCACCGGCTCATGGACGGGCCCACGACTATGTTGGCACATCAACTGCCTTGAGTTGCTGGAAATTCTGCTCAACCTGCGGAGGTTTTCGGCCATTGATCCAGGGCAAGCATGTGTTAGTTCGGACAGACAACACAGCAACAGTAGCATATGTCAACCGTCAAGGCGGTCTGCACTCCCGTTGTATGTCACAACTCGCCCACCATCTCCTCCTCTGGAGTCAGCAGCACCTCAAGTCACTGCGAGCCACTCACATCCCGGGCGACCTCAGCACTGCAGTGGACATGCTGTCATGGCAAGTTACCCTCAGGGGAGAGTGGAGTCTCCACTCTCAGGTGGTCCAGCTGATTGGAGTTGATTCGGACATGCACAGGTAGACCTGTTCGCCTCCCAAGAATCCTCTCACTGCCCGCACTGGTACGCCCTGACTGAGGCACCTCTCGGAATAGATGCGCTGGTACACAGCTGGCCCCCTGGACTTCACAAATATGCGTTCCCCCACTGAGCCTACTTGCACAGACCCTGTGCAAGGTCAGGGAGGACGAGGAGCAGGTCGTCCTGGTTGCACCCTACTGGCCCACCCAGACATGGTTCCCGGACCTCACGCTCCTCGCAACAGCCCCCCTGGTGAATTCCCCTGAGGAAGGACCTTCTTTCTCAGGGACGGGGCACCATCTGGCACTTGCGACCAGACCTCTGGAATCTCCATGTCTGGCCCCTGTACGGGACGCAGAAGACTTAAGCGGCCTACCACCCGCGGTGGTAGACACGATCACTCAGGCTTTGGCCTCCTCTACGAGGCGCCTGTATGCCTTTAAGTGGCATCTGTTCGCTAAATGGTGTTCTTCCCAACGCGAAGACCTCCAGAGATAAGCAGACGGATCAGTGCTTTCCTTCCTGCAGGAGAGGTTGGATGGGTGGCTGTCCCCCTCCACCATGAAGGTGTATGTAGCCGCTATAGCGGCACACCACGACACAGTGGACGGTAAGTCCTTAGGGAAGCACGACCTGATCATCAGGTTCCTGAGAGGCACCAGGAGGTTGAATCCCTTCAGACCGCGCCTCGTTCCCTCATGGGACCTCTCTGTAGTTCTTCAGGGTCTACGGAGAGCCCCCTTTGAGCCCTTGCAGTCAGCTGAGCTTAAGGCTCTCTCTTTGAAGACTGCCCTCCTGACTGCGCTCACTTCTATCAAGAGGGTGGGAGACCTACAAGCGTTCTCTGTCAGTGAAACGTGCCTGGAGTTTGGTCTGGGCTACTCTCACGTGATCCTGAGACCCCGACCGGGCTATGTGCCAAAGGTTCCCACGACCCTTTTAGGGACCAGATGGTGAACCTGCAAGCGCTGCCTCATGAGGAGGCAGACCCACCCCTGACGTTGCTGTGTCTGGTGCATGCTTTACGCATCTATTTGGATCGCATGCAGAGCTTTAGAGTCTCTCTTTGTCTGCTTTGACAGCGGAAAGGAAGCGCTTTCTCCAAACAGAGGATCGCCCACTGGCTCATTGACGCCATAACAATGGCATATCGCCCAGGATGTGCCGCCCCTGGCAGGGCTACGAGCCCATTCTACCAGGGGTGTAGCGGCCTCCTGGACCTTGACCAGTGACACCTTTCTAACAGACATTTGCAGAGCAGTCGGCTGGGCAACACCCAACAACTTTGTGAGGTTCTACAATCTCCGGGTGGAAATGGTTTCGTCTCGTGTAGTGGCACGCACAAGCAGGTAAGTCCGGGACAGCTGGCCGGGTGTATCGCTTGCGCATAGCGCCTTTCACCTCCCCTGAGCTGAAGATGTGCGCTGTTGACTCCCAGTCATGTTCACAAACTGTGTTCCCAGGATGATTTCCTCCGAGCCCTGTGGCAGATGAGTTCGCGGAGAAACTCGCTGCTGGCTCAGCACATGTGCTAGCTAAGCCCTGTACTGGGGTAGGTGCTCCGCATGTGGTGGTTCCCCATAGGTAACCCCATGCGACGTATATCTTCCGCTAATTCCTTTCCCTGTTGGTAAACTGCATCTTCCTTAGCAGAAGCCCCTCTGCTCCAGTCACCATGTTTGTAGAAACTCCTCTCCCATAGGGTAGGACCTACCATGGGACTTCTCCACATGACATACTTCCGACAAAGTTTGGCAAGACCATGTGACATATTTCCACTCAAAATACCCCCCCCCCTTCTGGGTGGGGTGTGGACACCACCCCGACTTAGACCTGGTGGCCCTAGTCGGTTAATCCCTTTTTTTGGGGGAGAGGACAAAAAAAAGAGGATAAGAGGCCACGACTGGGCAAGACTGTCTCTATCTTTTGGGCAGTCGACTTGTCCCCAAAGGGCCATTTGACACTCATAACAGCGTTGGGGGAGGTTACATGTCGGCCTGGTGCACTGGCTAGGAGGCACACAGTGGTCTACCTGTCACACACCGCCAGTTCACGTAACACAGTTCAGCCAGTTGCAGCATTTCGTATAAGGACCCCTAGTGACACTACATTGACACAACGTCGAGTGAGTGACAGATAGTGAACGTCCTGGTTACTTGTGTAACCTCCTTTCCCTGATGGAGGGAACGAGACGTTGTGTCCCTCCTGCCACAACGCTGAACTACCCGCTGAAATGGCCGGGACCTTGTCTCGGCTCCTCAGCACAAAACCTGAATGAGTGGTTGCATACCAGCTCCTTTTATACCCGAATGTCCGGGGGAGTGATATGCAAATACCACTCGCCAGTTTTCATTGGCCTTTTATCAAAGACCAGAGGTGTTTCGGGCTCCCAAGAGTGACCCCTAGTGTCACTACATCGACACAACATTTCGTTCCATCCATCAGGGAACGGAGATTACGCAAGTAACCAGGACGTTTTCAAACTAGCAAGGCTTGAGCTGTATCAAAGCTAGATGCACTTGATCAATGCAACAGTTTCTATATTATCTGAAATATCTGTGGGAAGCACCCTCGCAACAACCCCCTCCCCACCCCATTATACGCATTATGCACACACTTACTCATGAGCGAAAAACAGGGCCGTCATGTCAACGCACACCTGCATCTCAGTGGGGTTGAAAACAGTTGTTAAGGTTTATAACAGAAATATGGCGACACTCGCTGCTGCTGAGAAGTGTGATTAAACTTACATCTTGCCGGTTTTGAAGCAATGTTACTTCTGACAAGAATTGTAACAAAAAAGGTCCCAGAAGCGATCTCTCTCATTTTCTGAGTTTCTCTCTTTCGATCTCTCAAAAACAAACTCACACACACAAACGCACTACCTCATTACTCCAGTAAGTGCTCCAGTAAAGCAGCGCAAGCCGTTGAATAATTCAAAAATAATGCACACTCGAGGTGTAACGGTCACCTCGGGCGTGCATTATTTTTCATTAATTCAACGATCCTTCATCAGTTTTTCCTTAAATGATGCACTGTCTAAACAACCAATTTGTCTGTGGTGCTGATTTTGTCTTTGTATTCTGATGATCCTAAACCCTGACTGCAATAATACACACTAACTCAACAGATGTCTGTGCTCCATGAGCTGTTTTTAACAGCTGTTCATATGCTTAAATGCTTAAAATGAGCATTTTGTATGTGTGCATGTAATTATGTTTTGTGCATTACTGGGTATAATATCACTACAATTCTTCAAAATGATGCTAGAAGGTTCTAGCTACGAATTATAAGTCACCTTAAAAGAATCAGTATGAACCATGAGTGTTCAACAAACCAATCAGTTTTCTCTTTGGTGTTAGGTCAAACTTCTCCTTCACTGCTTGATCTAATTGCCAAGATGAAATGCATCAATTTCCAGCAGGATTTGAAAAAGCAGCTTTAAGTCTTTTTAGGCATTCTCCAATCCCACCTCCTGCTAAAAGCTTATAGATTCTCTGTAATTTTTGGGAATATTTACCATATATTTCAGTGTAATACAAATGTCCAAGGCTTCACAGAGTTTCAGTTCTTTGAGGCTTGATGCAAAACTTTATCTCCTTTTTAACTTCCCAACTAATATCACTCATTATAGGTCAAATTATGAAAAAAAAAAAAAAAAAGATATTAAAAGCAAAACAGCTATTTCTGTGTAACATATCAAATCATTTAGCACAATATGTTGTTAGACAGTTATGTACTCATAGTCTTCCTCATGTGTTATTTGGCCAAACCACTATGGCTGCATCCCAATTCACATACTTGTTACATTTGTTGCTGTAACCTATTGCAGTTTGATTGTTTCAGTTATATTAAATAGGCAGATTTGCACCCTGGTGCAAATAATGGTAGATATTAATTAAACCCTGGTGCAAACAGTGTCAGATACTATTTGCACCCATATTTAAATACTAACACACAGTATATGGGCTTCACTGCAGTGTATTTATTGTGTTTATTTAGAGTCCCATAGACACATTACATTAACCTCTACCCCTAAACCCAACCCTAACCTTACCTTAGAAATATAACCTTGGTTTAACTAGAGTAACCATGGTTTCATCATGGTAGTGTGTTGTAAATTTACAGTAGCCACAAAATTAACCATGGTTATTATATTACCACCATATTACTGTAGTAACTCCATGGTTAACTGCATTAAAACTATGGTTTCTGCCAAAGAAAACATGGTTACTACAATATTATTATAGTAATACAGTTACTATAATATGCACTCTACACACAATGATGCACTCTACACACAAACAATGACGAGCGACATTCAGACCCCGCCTCCCGATCAAACCATTCTCAGCACTCCTCGACATTCACTGTGACTAAATCACTGCGATGAAATCAACATTTATATCTATTTTTATCAATGAATACTACTACAATGAATGTAGTATTAAAGAAAATATTAAAAGTGGAAACAGGAAATCAAATGGGAAAAAGAGTGGGACAAAACGCAGAATCAAACCGATGTCGCTAGGACAACAGTACACATTCACACACCGTCTTTACATCCCACGCCACTGCAGCAACACCTGTTGTCTAGTATGTCTTATATTCCTGTGGTTTCACCAGACTATTGGGTTGCAAATAGCTGCACTGTGTGGCAGATGCTATTTACACCGGGGTGAAAATAATCACTCTGTATTAGAATACATTTTACTTGAATGAAAAAAAAAAAAAAATACTTTGTTACCACAAAAAGCATACTGTTTTAGGTTAAATGACAAAACATTTGCAGTGTACTCTTATATAGTCACTGCAATTCCCAAAGATAATATGAATTGCAATGCACTAATTCTAGAATTTCACACTATTTAGGTCAGATAGAGTGTGGATTGGTATGCATAATTTATACTAATTTGTTACATGGACATGCAGTGGCTTTAATGTATAAAGCAATCTCAAATTTCCCCTGACAGTTTAAGCACAAGTGAAGGAATAATACTGGATGGATATGAGCATTCTGCTTTAGATGAAAGAATAAGAAGTTGGGGAAGAGTTTGAAGTTCCCTTTCATAGGAACTCGAGCTGCGTAATCGCTATGGGACACGTCTGAATGTCACATGGTCTGAAGCCCTTATACAATCATGCCAATTTATTTATTAGGGTGATGCTTTTGTTCGCAAGGGTGTTTCACACTATCCTGGTACTACACGTTGTTCGCCCATTATATGCCGGGACCAGTTTAGTGTCTAACCCATTCAGTACACTAATTTAGCTCAGTTTCCCCATAAATTACACTGGCGAATGAGCATTGAATATTTTCAGCTTGAGTTTTGTTTCTGCCTCCATGACCCAGGGTCTCGGGGCACACTTAATGTAACTCAGTGTACAATAAAAATAGGTCTACACACGAGCCTGGCAGGCTTGTTGTGTAACAAAGGATGAGCCCCCATTCAGTGAACAAAATTGGACCATATAAACATATCCGTTTCTCTCCTGTTTGCCCTTCGGTCAGTGTTGGGATGAGTTCGCCGTTGTACACACCTCGAACATCCTACAACCAAAATATGGTTCAGTTTTCCCACACAGCCTGCTGGGGAGCGAATATTAAAAAAAAAAAAAAAAAAAAAAAAATCCCGAATTCAGCCTCTTTCTCCAGGACAAGGGTCTCGAGAAATGCATAACAGAATTCGATGTTCATCAAGCACAAGTGTACACAAAACACACGGTGAACATAAGCACCACACATTGTCCCCCCATAAAGAATGCTGGGGCCGTTGTGGCGAACCTGCTTGCTCTCAATTCCCTCCATGTTTGAACATTCTTCCCCGTTCTATGCTAGGGAAGATGGTTTATTTGATGTTCTCTGCTGTAAATACATTGAGTGACTGCTTTTTATAATTGCCTGATCGAATTTGGCCTCTGTTTTCATGACCAAAGTTTTCAAGACATGCATAACAGAATTCGATGTTCATCAAGCACAAGTGTACACAAAACACAGTGAACTTAAGCACCACATGGTGTCCCCCCCATAAAGAATGCTGAGGCCGTTGTGGTGAACCAGTTTCCTCAAATAAACATTCCCCCCAATGTTCATACACTTTTCCCCATTCAAAATACTAGGGAAAAGGTTTATTCTGTCAGTGTCCCTGCTGTAGATACATTTCAGGGCGCTTATCATATATGCCTAAATACAATAAAGGCAAAACATGATCAAATTACCTTCAACCAGCCACAGTATTGTAGGAGTGAAGGCTTCCCTCCACTGTGCTGCTGGTTCTGGGGCAATCGTCAAAAGTAAACCAATGGCGCCATCTAGTGGTTACAGGTTCCGCTGCAGGCAAGAGCCATGCATTAATTCCTCTGTCTGCCCGTCTGTTGGCTTGGCAGCAGCCGAAGGGCATTTAGAACTGGATACTTTGAACGATAAACATGGTTATATCATTAAATTCAGGCGGCTTGCATCCCATTCTGGTTTTGAGAAGTTTGAATTTCACTTTAATGAAATGTCAATTCAGAATGCTGATGCAGAAGCAAATAATATCACAAGTGCAGCCGATTGTTTGTGACAATAGATTTGAAGGATGCTTATAAAAAAATAAAAAAATAAAAATCCCATATTCAGATTGCACCAAAGCACAGGCGTTTTCTCAGATTTGCTTTCGGGGGCAAAGCATACCAATTTTGCGTCCTTCCGTTTGGACTTGCACTGGCACCACGCATTTTCACAAAATGCTTGGATGCAGGGTTGACGCCCTTGAGGCTTCAAGGCATCCGCATTTTTAATTATCTCAATGATTTGTTGGTGTCAGCCCACGCAGAGGCTTTGGCTGCCCAGCATCGAGATGTCGTTCTCAGCTATTTGAGCAATCCAGGGCTGCGTGTAAACCTAGACAAGAGCGTTCTGTGCCAGGGCAACAGACTCTGTTTATAGGTGTGGAGCTGGGCTCGCAGGCGATGCAGGCGCGCCTGTCTCCAGCTCACATTTCTGTCATTACGCCAGTGTCTAGCGATGTTCAGACAGGGATACGTTCTCCCAGCAAAACATTTCACAGGCTTTTGGGGCTCATGATCGCGGCTTCTGCTGTCATTCCCCTAGACATGATGCATGTGAGACCTTTTCAGTGCTGGATGAAATCCACAAAGGGATTTCAACCACTGACGTATGCGTTCCCTTTATTGAATTTATCTGTTGTTTTAGAGGCGCTCTTGGGTGCTCCGATCGAGCCCTTGGCAACAGTCACTGGTAAGTTTGTTGACTCTTAAAATGGCCCTGCTAGTGGCATTGGCATCGTTTAGAAGAGTTGGTGATTTACATGCTATATCGATCAATCCCTTATGTATGGATTTTGTGCCAGAGTGTTCAAGGGGTTAAGACCTTATTTGGGCTATTTGCCCAAGGTTATTTTCGACAAGGTATAATTTTGCTCACAGACTATTATTTTTCAGGCTTTCTATCCTCCCCCATTTGAGTCGGAAGAGCATGAAAGATTGCATATGCTTTGTCCAGTTTGGGTGCTGCGAGATTATGCTGACCGTACTAGCCAGTGGCATAATTCAGAACAGTTGTTTGTGTGCTTTGGTGACCGCAACAGGGGTGTTTCTGTTTCCAAGCAAAGACTGTCTCATTGACTTATTAATGCAATTTCTAGTGCTTATGAAGCACGGTTTACCTTTGCCTTCGGGTATTCCAGCCCATTCTACAAAGAGCATGGCATCCTCAAGGGCTTTGGCTAGAGGGGCGTCCATGGAGGACATTTGTATGGTGGCAGGGTGGTCCTCTCTGCATACATTTGTTAGATTTTATAATCTGGACGAGAGTTTGACTCCTGCTTCCCAGGTTTTCTCTGTTGGAACAGGAGTAGCCTCATAATTCCTTCTTTTTATTTGGAATCTTTAGGTCACTTGTGCGCCAGTATATGCTTGCCATTTACTTAGATAGTTAGCAGCTACTGTTAGCATGGTGTGAATGTATATAGTTCCCATAGCGATTACGCATCTCGAGTTCCTACGAAAGGGAACGTCTCGCTTATGTGGAACGTAACTCTGGTTCCCTGAGCAGGAACGAGACATTGTGTGACTCGATGGCGCAAAAGCGAGCGCCTTTATAGAACCCATGACATAGCTCCCTAGGGGTGTCACTTAAGCGCCCTCAGCCAATTAATTGGCGTGAATGTATAGGGGCTTCAGACCACGTGACACTTGATTATGCGCGATTATGCAGCATCTCATTCCCACTCAGGGAACCAGGGTTACTTTCCACATAACTGAGATGTTTCCGATGTACTGATCTAATGCTGCCTGCTGTACTTGCTACATTCAAGTACAGCAGGCAGTTCAATAGTTACACGTACACGCAAGGCCCAACAGCAAACCAATTTGTTTTTGTTTTTTATTCCCACTCAAGTAATGTTCTATCAACAAGTTTTGTTTCAAAATTTCATTCAACATGCCACAAAATCACGTCCTTTTGTCACTGATTGGCTATTCTAAATAAGTAAACAACATTTTAAACATCCTTACATTCTCTTTTACTGTATTTTCCCTTTCTGTTTTCCCTTTTTTCAAGCTCTCACTTCTGTCTCAGAGGAAGCAGTCCCTGCCAAGTGACTCAGACAGGGAGCACACAGCAAGGACAGAATGGGGACAAACACAGCAAATAACAAACCTGCGCCGACACAATGAGCCCCTCTGTCCTCCTCAGTGACTGTAATGTTTCGACATGGACCTGACGGCACGTGTCTCTGTGAAATGCCCATTCTCCAAATCCAACATCTTTTGCGTCCCTCTGTTGATGCACCTTTAAGCAGGTGCTACACAACAGCAAAGTACCCGTGCCGCGGTACCCATGGTAGTGTGGATGCCAATTTGCATATGAAACGGCAGGATGCAGATGATGGCTTCTAAGAGCCCAGACCTCGCTGCCAGAGAGGAGGGTTTCTGGGGGGCTGCTGAACTGCATGCCTCATGAGCTGGGGTATTTACACTTCAAACGGCATCATCTCAAAGTGAAGTGAGAGCGAGAAGGGAAAATATAGTGAGACATGGGATGAAAGAGAGATAGTGAGGGGTAGGGGAATAAAGCTGGTCGTATTCAGCTAGTGGGTCCTAACAAAACACACACTATTAGCAAAACTTTCCCTTTGTTTTGCTTTGGCAGTGACAATGACTCTATTTTCCTCCCTTCTGCTCAGCTCCCCCATGTCTCAGAGCATGCAGTAGTTTGTCACCACTTGTTTGACTAAATACCGCCATTACGATTGTTGGCTAAGCTCTTTGAAACCAAGAAAGAGATACATAGTGGCACTGCAGCTTGTTTTGACATTGTCTTCATGAGGTGTGCATGTGTAGGGGATGAAGATATTATAAAATCAAAATTGATCCAAAACTGATGTCTAGGCCACATGAAATCTGGACCAGCAAATATCTTGAACGAAAAGGTGCTGTGTGTGTGTGTGTGTGTGTATATATATATATATATATATCATGCAAAACATTTCCCTATTAGCTTAAAATTTTTAATTAAAAATTTGATTATGTTCAATGCATAAGAATTTTAATTTATTTGACCACTTCTCATGGAATGTTAACTTAGAATTTGAAAGACAGGGAAATGAACATAACAGAGGAATCTCATTAGTCCAACAGAAGTTTTGTGACTAAACTTCACTACAATCACTATTTTTATTTTATTTTTTTATTTTTTTTTGCTAATTAATATACTAATTCACTAGACATCTTTCATTAAACAAAGTTCAAAACTGTTAAAACAATTAACACAGAGATCAAAACAGATTTGAATTTATACAGAACCAAGCCATTCAGAACAATCAATCAATAAATAAATAAAAATAAACATAAAAAATCAGGGTAAATTAAAGCATTCTTGGAAATAAAGTGTACATCAATCCTGGACCAGAAATAAAAGTAAATTTATACACATTAAATAAATGTTTTATTGGTTGTTATAGAAACATATATTATTAATATCATATAATGTTTTTGGAAATACCCCACACTGCAGAAAACATGTACTGTATATGGGCAATTGATACTTAAAAATTCAATGTGTTATTAAAAACATAAATCAGTAGTTGTATGAATTTCTTTGAATTTCATTCCATTTTAATTATACCTCCTTAAATTATTATTATTATTATTATTATTATTATTATTATTATTATTATTATTATAAATCCACATCAATTTAAACGTAAAATTTGAATAGAATTTTAAAGGCATTCTCAATTAAATTCTGGATAATGCACAACCCTGCCACCAGACAGATAGGTTACACTTTATTTTACAGTACATGTACTTTCGGTATACTTAAATTGTACTTACCCAAGAAAGTACTGAGAAATATTTGGTAACTACAGGTTTTTAATTTGGGTTAAGGTTAGGACTGGGTTAGGTTTAGGGTTAGTACCTAGAAATGACTCTAGTTGTTGTAATTATATAGTATGTAAATGTAGAACAGTACTTAAAATAAAGTTGTGGCAGTGGGGGCGTGGTGTTGCGTGGTGAATCGTCTCTCCGGAGAGAGAGAAAGCGGTAAGGGCGCTTGCACCTGAGCTAGATTATGTCTAACACCTGTCTCTAATTACAGTGAGCACGGGGAGAGCGGCATAAAAGAGCCACACTGCCAGCAGACGTGGAGAGAGAGACCGGGTCCCCAGAGTTATGTTTGTGAAGTTAAGAGTTTATTATAGTTAAGTTGCAGAGACTGTTATTCTATAACGGAAGAAGATATTATTGTAAAGTTGAGAGCAGTGTGGTCATTAAAGAAACCTAACCTGTGAGTAGAGCAACCTGCCTTCTGCCTCCTCCTTTCCACAGAACATTCACAAATGTGCTACCCAGATCTGACACCTGTTTCTGTTACATCCCTAGGCACTGTAAACAGAACAATAACAGTCAGGTGAGTGGCCCATCTTTTTTAGCCAATCACAGAATACTTTAGTTAATTGGCCGAATCCAGCAAAAGTGACCAAATCAGCTGAAATCAAGTACTGCACCTTTAATCACTTATGGGTTGGTATTATTTTCATTTGTAAGTCACTTTAAAACATAAACTTTCTCCAAATAAACACAGAAACTCCGACAAAACTCTGCAGATTCCATATGGGCCTCCCGATGTCCTATATAACTATTGAAAAAAAATTAAACACACTGCTACATACACTAACATTACACCATCAGTTCTATGCATGAATGGATTTTGGTGTGCATGGTATTGGCAGACATCTGTCAGGTAGTATTTGCCTCTCATTTAGTTTCTAAGCTGTGCTGATGAATGTGAAGCTCCTGGCTCTCTTCCCAGACTGTGAAAGTCAGGGTCATTTACAGCCCATCAGAGCTGCACATGGTTGGCTCTCCGACAGATGCTAAATGGAGAGTTGAGGAACAGAGTCACAAGGCCAGCAACAAACAAAATCCCAATAAATATGCCAGCAGCCTGGCAATGCTGTTAGTGTTTGCTCTTTACCTAAAATGTAATTAAGCTGCATGTGCCCTTCATTGTGTGGAAGATGTAATTTCAAGGGATGGGCAGATGTACCAAAATATTTGACTTTTCATATATTTTCAGACTTTTTAAACATTTCATACTAATAAAAGTCCATGACCAACAACAGTATATGCAAAAGTGCCACAATGGGGGCTGATTTTTGTATTTTTTTTTTGGGGGGGGGGGGCATTTTGGGTGGTACCTTGTTGTCCGATTGGTTAGAGGAGGGTGGCTCTCAAATGGAGAGGATTTGATTGTGTACACACAGGATGCATTCTTGCGTTAATCAATTTAGATGGAGTGCAACTGGAACAGAAAACATGGTTTTGATACATGATTAAAAGTTAATCTATTAATTTATTTGAACTATTTGACATGCCATCTTAAAAACAACTTTCATTCCTTGAGATGTAATGCAATGGCCAAAGACATCCATCTGATGCATGTCTGCATTGACCAACAATGAGAAAAAAACTCCCGCTTAACCAAATAAGTACTCGGATGAATAAGCTGTTTAGTACTTGAGCAGTCAAAATTACTAAAATGCACACATGTACTGTAATAGCTTCACTTATTGCAGATCAGGTACAGCACATTGGTTTCAACACATGGGACAGAAAACAGGCTGGTGTGCGCGATTTGTTTTTGGACTCAATGAGCCTTCAAAATCAAAGATGAGATCATTCCAGAATAGAAACGGACATAAAAAAGAAATCAATACATATTTTAATGTTTGTGATGTACAGTATGTGTCTTAAATGAAGCAGAGCAGCTGTTAATGTTTCATTGTAATGACAACAAGTTCCATAGTGGATGACAAGCATTTATTGATTCTCATGTTTGCCACTAAAGTATTTATTTCTCTTGTGTACTCCAGTTAATGGAAGCTGTCTGACACCCCCAGTCCCTGGAGACCATGACGGAGAGAGGAGTCAATGTAGTTGTGGGATTATGATTCATCCTAGTGACTAAAATCTTTTGATTTTGTTCACCATAAATATGTGTTCAGATGTGTTCACCAATATATTCAGTGACCCTTTCTATAGGTAATATCATTACACCAATAGGTACTGACCTGTATTTAATCATTAACTCAACAAGTTTTTTAATCCTATTAAAGTTTGAATGTCTACAGATAAGCATTTTCTCCACAAATGCAGAACTATAAAAAAGCAGACCTTTTATTTTTCTCTCTATTTTGAGTTTCAATAACTTCTTACATCATTTTAATCATGCAGTGTCATTAGTAAAAAAATAAAAATCAAATTCATGAATTAGGATAATTCTTCCACCCCCTTTTCTCTCCTTGTTGAACAAGATTGACTCACATGCCAAACTGAACGTACAACAAACTCAATTTCATTTAGTAATTGCCTTTCAGCAGATTGTCATTTAAGAATGAAATGCCTCATCCATTCTGTTCATTCATGAACAAGATGCTCTGAGTCTTGTTCATGTTCAAAAAAAGCAAAACAGTTCAGTAGGTCCAACCAATGATAGGTTTCTACAATGATACAGCCAGCACTCACATGTTATTTATTTGTGCCAAAGCAGTAATGCGCTTCACAAGGAAGAGACTTAAGTGAATGAATATAAGTTGTGCATTGAAGTGAATAAGAACAATTCATTCACTTAAAATATTTGCTCACAACTGTAACTGTGATATGGAAGGGTTGGAGGGGTGTGTTATATAAGCCTGGGACATTTTGACCCTCATTGTGTAGTGGGTGAAGAAAGGATAGATGCTGTTAGCTGAGTTGTGAAGAAACATGAGAAACACAAAGTGGAATGAGGCACACTAGGGTCTGTGGCTGACTTGGCGATGACTGTTCCTAATGTAATGAGAAGTGACTTGGGAGGTAATGCGTTGTGTCATTTTACGGTGCCACTGGGAGTGTTTTTGGGCCCTGACTGTTTGGATAACCTCCATATAGTGCCAGCGAAATATTCCTCCAAATTTGGCCCAACAAACTCTTTTTAAGAGTGTAAAGAATGAATAGCCATTTGAAACTGATGGTTTTCTGGTTCAATTCTCTGGTTCATGCATTGTGTCATTTTACGGTGCCACTGGGAGTGTTTTTGGGCCCTGACTGCTTGGATAACTTCCATATAGTGCCAGCGAATTATTCCTCCAAATTTGGCCCAAAAAACTCTTTCTCAGAATCAGAATCAGCTTTATTGCCAAGTATGATTACACATACAAGGAATTTGTCTTGGTGACAGGAGGTTCCAGTGTACAACAATACAAAAACAATACAAAAACAGCAGCAAGACATAGATAATAAAAAAAAAAAAAAAATTATTCACATATGTACATACACACACAGACAGACATACATACATACATACATACATGCGCACACACGTAGTGCAAATCTAATACAAAGAATGTAAAGAGTACACTCGTAAACTCTTAAGAATGTAAAGAGTTTAAGAGTGTAAAGAATGAATAGCTCTTTGAAACTGATGGTTCCCTATCTGTCACTCACTCGATGTTGTGTCGATGTAGTGACACTAGGGGTCACTCTTGGGAGCCCTAAACACCTCTGCTTTTTGAAAAAAGGCCAATGGGAATTGGCAAGTGGAATTTGCATGCCACTCCCCTGGACATACGGGTATAAAAGGAGCTGGCATGCAACCACTCATTCAGATTTTCTCTTCGGAGCCAAGCGATTGCATTCAGTGCACTGAATTCAATTCACCTCAAACTGCTGGATTTTACGGTGCATTTCAGCAGCTTCTCCACCTCTGCACCCGTGGAGTGCAGAGAACGCCCCTGGGCGCTTCATCAGAGCAAAACAAAAGAGTATATTCTAAAAAGAGTATATTTCCAATCCTAAAAGAGCGGCACACACGGAACGTCTTTTTAAAGATGCCTTTCCGTTTGTGTGTTATTCCTGGTTGCGGTCATTATCTCTCCGCTTCTGACGGCCATGATCGCTGCCTTACATGTCTGGGTGCTGCCCACGCGAAGACATCGTTTGTGGATGGGTCTTGTCCTCATTGCGAGAACATGACCATGGCAACGTTGCAGTTGCGGCTTGCCTACGTAAGAAAGCAAGCCACCCCAGCGGCTCCCCGCCTCTGTCCTTCTACCTATGAGGCCACGTCGGCTAGCACTGGGGGCGATTTGGGGACTTCAATGGGAGCACCTCCACCGGGTAACCCCCCACGGACCTCCCATTCCTCAGCACACTCGATTGCCCCGGTCGGGCTCTCGGATGAGACTGCCGGCTCATCTCAGGGCGAGTTCGACCTCTTATTTGGGGCCTGGGAAGATGATGAGTTATCAAGCGCAGCATCAGAGAGCGGGCTCATCCATTCTGACGTGGAGGCTTCGGCTGGGCTTCCTCCTTCGGGTATGGTCGCCCAGTCTCAGGCCGACGCGGAGATGACGGACATGCTTTCCCGGGCAGCTGCGAGCGTCGGGCTAGAGTGGAACCCTCAACTCTCCCCTGAACCCTCACGGCTCGATGATTGGTTCCTGGGCCCAGAGCGCCACTCATGGCCGCTCCTCGCCCCGGTCCCTTTCTTCCCGGAAGTGCATTAGGAGCTGACAAGATCGTGGGGGGCACCTTTTACTACCCGATCCCGATCTTTCAGCTCCCTCGCTCTCTCTACCCTCGATGGTGGGGCGGCCAAGGGGTATTCGGTGATTTCCCAGGTGGATAAGGCGCTCGCGGTGCACTTGTGCCCGCAGAGCGTCACCACTTGGTGTGGGCACCCAAAGCTCCCATCTAGGGCCTGTAGGTTTATGTTGTCTCTGACGGCTAAGGCCTACAGTGCTGCTGGACAAGCCACCTCCGCCCTGCATGCCATGGCTCTCCAGGTGCTAAAAGAGCTGTACGAGGGTAGTTCTGCCCCCGGACTGATGCAGGAACTGCACTTGGCCACCGACCTCGCTCTCCAGGCGATGAAGGTCACGGCGCGATGTCCACCCTGGTGGTCCAGGAGCGCCACCTTTGGCTCAATCTGGTCCAGATTAGAGAGGCTGAAAAGGCACGGTTCCTTGACACCCCCATTTCCCAGGTTGGCCTGTTCGGCGACACCGTCGAGGACTTTGCCCAGCATTTCTTGCCAGTGAAGCAGCAGACGGAGGCTATTCAACACATCCTGCCCCAGCACGGCTCAAGACCCCACACCCCATCTGCACCCCAACAGCACCGTCTTTGCCGCAGCCCACCCTGGAGTGGAGCCCACCGCAGGAAACAGATGCCACCCGTCTCACGGCCGGCTGCCAAGAACCCAAGGAAGGATTCGAAGCACACCTAAGACAGGCGACCCAGGGACGAGGAGACCTGCTTCAATGGAGCTGGTAGACAGACCACTCCATCTCCCGGTGGAGGGCCGGGAGGAGAATTTTTGTTTCATTTTTCACCGCATGCCCAAGAGGCTGCGGTACCCAAAACGTCAACAAAAAAGTGGTTTTCTTGTTCCTTGTTCACATGTCAGGTGCGCACGGCTGTCATCACGACCGCCGTCCACCATCCCATTTCAGCGGGATCGGCGCTCCAGCAGCGGACCCCCCCCCTTGCGCGCCCAGCTGTGGCACAAACATGCCCACACAGGGTTGGTTCCATTGGACTACAGGAATGATATTCCTCCTTCCCCCTCCTCGACCAATCTTATGGTGGGCATCAGGACCCAGGTAAGTGCTTCGATGTCTCTGGACTCAGCATGACCACAGGGTTCAAGCCCCCTCGACGTGGCACCCCGCCGCGAGGCCACACCCACCGGTACATCCGATGTGACTGTCCCCTTGGTCCCCCTTGCCCGGAGTTTGGACGTGTGGTTCGCGCTTTCCAACCCGTCGCGATGGCTGACCCGGACCAGTTCGCCAGGAGCCCGCCCAGGATCAGCGGCGTCCGCTTCACCTTGGTGAAGGGCGAGAATGCTGCTACCTTGCGTGATAGAGCCTGTCCCTCCGGCCGAGATGAAGAAGGGGTTTTACAGCCCCTACTTTATTGTACCGAAGAAAGGTGGTGGGTTGCGGCCAATCTTGGACCTACGAGTACTGAACCGGGCCTTGCACAGACTCCCGTTCAGATGCTGATGCAAAAACGCATTTTATCGAGCGTCCGGCATCAAGATTGGTTCGCGGCAGTTGACCTGAAGGACGCGTACTTCCATGTCTCGGTCTTACCTCGACACAGACCCTTCCTGCAATTTGCTTTTCGATGGCCAGGCGTAAGAGTACAAGGTCCTCCCCTTCAGCCTGTCCTTGTCCCCTCGCATCTTCACGAAGGTCGCAGAGGCAGCCCTTGCCCCACTAAGGGAAGTGGGCATCCGCATCCTCAATTATCTCGATGACTGGCTAATCCTAGCTCACGCACCTCAGCCGACTGGGGCTTCAGGTCAACTGGGAAAAGAGCAAGCTCTTCCCGGTTCAGAGCATCTCTTTTCTCGGCTTGGAGTTGTACTTAGTCTCGATGATGTTGTGCCTCACAAACGAGCGTGCACAGTCAGTGCTGAACTGTCATTTTTCAGAGGCTCCTGGGGAATATGGCATCCTCGGTGGTGGGCATAGCGCCACGGGACACATCGCATTGTCGCCACGTTGATCTGTCACCGCCTCTTCAGCCCTTGGACCGACCTTGCATTTCTACGGGCAGGGTTCCCCTAGAGCAGGTCTCCAGGCACATCATGGTTATGACGGATGCCTCCAAGATGGGCTGGGGTGCCGTATGCCGTACACACAGCCACCGGCTCCGGGAATGGCCTGCGGCTGCGTTGGCACATCAACTGCCTCGAGTTGTTGGCAGTACTGCTCACCCTGCGGCGGTTCCAGCCGTTGATCCAGGGCAAGCATGTGTTGGTCCGGACAGACAACATGGCGATGGTAGCATACATCAACCACCAAGGTTGCCTATGCTCCCGTTGCATGTCACAACTCTCCCGCCGTCTCCTCTACTGGAGTCAGCAGAGCCTCAATTCGCTACGAGCCACTCACATCCCGGGTGACCTTAACACCGCAGCGGACGCACTGTCATGACAGGTTACGCTCAGGGGAGAGTGGAGACTCCACCCCCAGGTGGTCCAGCTGATTTGGAGTCGATTCGGTCGAGCACAGGTAGACCTGTTTGCTTCCCGGGAATCCTCCCACTGCCCGCTTTGGTATGCCCTGACCGAGGCACCCCTTGGTATAGATGCGCTGGCACACAGCTGGCCCCCAGGACTATGCAAATATGCAGTCCTGCGGTGGTAGACACGATCACTCAGGCTAGGGCTCCCTCTACGAGGCGCCTGTATGCCTTGAAGTGGCGTCTGTTCGCTAAGTGGTGTTCATCCCGACACGAAGATCCCCAGAGATGCGCAGTCAGATCAGTGCTTTCCTTCCTGCAGGAGAGGCTGGAGGGGCGGCTGTCCCCCTCCACCTTGAAGGTGTATGTAGCCGCCATTTCGGCACATCACGATGCAGTGGATGGTAAGTATATGGGGAAGCACGACTTGATCATCAGGTTCCTGAGAGGTGCTAGGAGGTTGAATCCCTCCAGACCGTGCCTCATCCCCTTGTGGGACCTCTCTGTGGTCCTTCGGGGTCTATGGGGAGCTCCCTTTGAGCCCGTGGAGTCAGTTGAGCTTAAGGCACTCTCTTTGAAGACTGCCCTCCTGACTGCGCTCACTTCCATCAAGAGTGTATGGGACCTGCAGGCGTTCTCTGTCAGCGAATCGTGCCTGGAGTTTGGTTCGGGTTACTCTCACGTGATGCTGAGACCACAACCAGGGATCAAGTGGTGAACCTGCATGCGCTACCCCAGGAGGAGGCAGACCCAGCTTTGGCATTGCTGTGTCCGGTGTGTGCTTTACGCATCTATTTGGATTGCACGCAGAGCTTTAGAAGCTCCGAGCAGCTCTTTGTCTGCTTTGGTGGACAGCGGAAAGGAAGCACTGTCTCCAAACAGAGGATCGCCCACTGGGTCATGATGGCATATCACGCTCAGGACGTGCCACCCCCCGTGGGGTTTGGAGCCCACTCTACTAGGAGTGTAGCGGCCTCCTGGGCCCTGACCAGTGGCGCCTCTTTGGCAGACATCTGCAGAGCAGCGGGCTGGGCAACACCCAACACCTTTGCAAGGTTCTATAATCTCCAGGTTGAGCCAGTTTCGTCCCGTATGTTGTCAGGTACGAGCAGGTAAGTTCCGGGACAGCTGGCCAGGTGTACCGCTTGCGCATAGCACCTTTCCCCTCCCATGAGGTGAAGACGTGCGCTTTTGACTCCCAGTTGTGTTCACAAGTTGTGATCCCTGGATGACTTTCCTCCTTAGCCCTGTGGCAGACGAGTTTGTGGAGAAACTCGCTGCCGGCCCAGTACATGTGCTAACTAAGCCCTGTACTGGGGTAGGTGCTCCACATGCGCTGGTTCCCCATAGGTGACCCCATGTAATATATCTTCCACTAAATCGTTTCCCTGTCAGTAAACTGCATCTTCCTTGGCATTTCCACAAAATGAAAAGGTAAGTGGAATAAAAATTTCAGCTCGTGAATATCTAGTTTACTTGCTCATGTGTTTCAAAGTACCCGAACAAACAGTGCCTCTGAGTATCATTCAAATATTCAAACCAGTAGCAATTCATGACCACAGATAAAGGTGTAGCAGATTCTTGCTTTGAAGACTATGGGTAATGTACAACCAAAGGGAAGGATTGCATAATTCAACTTGTTGAACAAAACAGTGTGCTACCTGATGGAACATATTGTTTCCTAGAATAATTCCACCACAAATGTGGCACTCTAAAATTCATTGGGAATTTACTGATGCTATATATATATATATATATATATATATATATATATATATATATATATATATATTTAAAGTGCTATGGTTGTTTTATACAATATTGCCAAAGTATCATTTCATACACAACAAAAACAGAGACAAGAAAATAATAATAAGAATAAGAATAATAATGTTTAAAAAGAGAAAATAAGTAATGGCAACAAACATAATAATAAAAATAAACAACAACAACAAAAAAATGTAAAAAAATTACAAATAAAATAAGAATAAACATTCAACAAGACATTAATGATGACTGACGAGTATAGACAAGCTGTGCTGATTTAAAGCCCAAAACCTAGAAAATGCACAGCAGTCAAGCAATCTGATTGAAACTTGTGATTTTAACAAGCTCTTGCCATTTTTATTTGCAATATTCATCATATTTAAAATACAGTTGGAATTAAATAGACAATGAGAGTATGGAGCAATGCAATTAATGTGGGTAGCATGGCCCAGATTTTTTGATGAGAAATGTTTGAGTTCATATGGAACCCTTATGTTTGATTGCAGACTTTGGTACACTATATGGCCAACAGTATGTGGACACTGATGAATGCATGGATATGGCTATTTCAGATACACCCATTGCTAACAGGTGTATAAAATAAATCATAAAGCCTTACGATCGCTAGACAAATGTTTTCAATAGAATGGAGCATGTCAAAGTGTTCAGTCACTTTCAGTGTGGCACTGTCAGAGGATGCCACCAGTAAATTATTTATTGAGTCTGGTGTGGAAGAACTTGAATAGCCTGCTCAAGAACCAGACCTGAACCCCACTGAACACCTTTGGGATAATTGGAACACCTACTGCAAGCCAGACCCCATCGCCAAACATCCGTGCCTGTCCTCACTGATGCTCTTGTGTCTGAATGGGGGTAAATCACAACAGCAATGTCCTAACATCTAGTGCAAAGTTTTCCCAGAAGACTGAAAGCTGTTGTAGTGCTGTAATAAATAGAGGACCAGCTCCCCTTTATTGGCCAAAAAATTTTAAATTAAATGTTTAACAAGCACATATTAGTATGGTATTTAGTTGTCCACATACTTTAAGCTATATAGTGTATCTTGGCAAATCTGAACACAGTTTGAGATATTGTTGAGATTACACTGTAAAAAGTCATTCTGTGGGTTTGTAGATTTCATGAAATTTAATATGTAAACTTTAACAAAATTAATTTCTTGTTTTTTTTTTTACTTTTATTTTTATTTTTTTTTTTTTTTTTTTTTGCATTAAAATTATTTAAAAATGACTGGAATAAAATCTACTAAATTTTTTTGTGAAAGATTTAGCTATTCTTTTGAATAATTCCAAATAGAGAGAATATTGAATGAATCCAACATAATGCAAATGAGCTGTTTTCAATTTACAAGCATTTCCTGTTAAAACGCGCGATTTAAGCAGCTTGCGAGAACGAGGCACGCACACTTATTAATATCAATAAAGGACTGCGATTAATGTCAAAAGGGCAGCAGTAAAACTATTCACCTCTGCAGTTGAATAGTTTATGCTCACGAGGCCCGTACTTGAGTTTCCCGCTGACAACCTGGAGGCAAAGCTCGTCGGCGCTCTTTTTTCACTTAATTCCTGACAAAGGTAAGGAGGATTATTTAATTTATATATGAAAAAAACTGTTGTAAATTGTTTAAGTTGTCTACTTGATGTAATATGAACGTCATTTAAAAATATGTATTGATGGTAGTGCAACGTTAATAGGGCTCTTGAAAAATAAGGTAACTAAATAATCCATTCATGTAGCCAATATGTTTAAAGATGACTATTTTAACTGTAATGGGGAACGAGCAACATTATGTTTAATAATGGCCATAGTGTCGCATTTGCACGAAGCACAGCACATGCCACGTGGGGGGAAAAAATCTTAATTTGTGTCCTATATCCACATGTCGTGCTGGCTCTGTGCATTTGAACTTGGGTGTTGTTCGTAAAGTATGGGAAATCGTGTTTTACACCGATTAATTGCTGAAGTGGATAACTGTAAAACTATTTAGCACTGCCGTTGAACAGTGTGCATGCCGTTTTCAGTGCTCGCATGCACTTCTCCATTTCAGTCCATTTCGCTGACGTAATACGAATAATAATCCCTGAACATAAATGCATTTTGTTGCACAGCCTAGTTAAGTATTAACTTCAAAAATTATTCAATACTTTAAACTGGAAGTGAAAATAAGCATTGTGAAACGATATATATATATATATATGTTTTCCAATATCCGTTAAAATGTGAGATGTACTCATGTGTCTTTTTTAATAGGTGCAATGAAATGGAGCTGTAAAGTATGCAGGTATAAAGCATGATAGAATTCCTTGGGGAACATGCAGGAGATCTCATCAAAGAATTCAACATATGCAATCTTAATTTCAGTATACCAGATGTGTGAATTTAAATCAAAATTATTGTTGGTTACTTCCCCAAGAGGCCATAATATTGTTGATTGGACTTAATTTGTTTGATCAGTGTTGTAAGATACAGATAGAGTTTCAGATTTTCTCTTTTGATCAATATTTCTTAGGTTTTGAGTCTCACTGCTGTTTAATGTTGCAGGACAATGAAGAACAGACAGGAATTGAATGGCTTGTGATGGCAGTAATTGTGACCAGGATAGGAGCTTCAAGTGACAGTCCAAAGAATCACTGGGATCGTTATCAAAGGCGTACATTTTTGCAGGCCTTGAAGGTGTTCCCAGGGCTTGCTGTGTCCTCCTTGGTTTGACCTATGCACTGAATCTCCATTATCCAAGGCATCTGAAGTATACCTTTGAGGTATTTCAAAAACTTCTCTTGGAGCTGGATGCTTCAAAGCTGTCAAACAGAGTCCAGTCGCACAAGTCTACACTGCTGTTTTAATATGAGATTGTTTTTAGATTAACTAAGTCCAGTTGTTCAAATGTACACTGTTTTAAAATGAGAGTGTTGTTAGTATAATCTGTTCTGTGATTCAATGTTGCAGAAAAAGACGTCACAGTTTCTTTTGTGTTCAGAAAAGGTGGAAACCTTGTTTCTTATATTTATTTTATTTTACTTGTGTTAAATCAGAACAATTCCATTTAGTATTCCCTAGCATAGTTTTTTTTTTTTTTTTTTCTTTAAGGAAACCAATATTTTTGTTTAATTTTACTTTATTTGTGTGCTATTTGCAGTTACTCATTTTGAATGGTTGATTTGTAAGGAGCTAATTTGATTAATTCTAACTCAATTCTTAAGTGTTGTTGAATTTAATTAATAACATTGCTTGTATTCTGTTGCAACAGTTTTATTGAGTAGATATAGTGTTTAATTTTTTGCAGTGTCATTTTTATCAGGGTTGGGGTGAGGTTTAGGGTTAGTTGGTTGGGTAAGGGTGTGGTTAGGGTTTGTCTCAACCACTTGGTCTCATTGCTTTCTAGGAGAAACAATATACTGAAGAGATCTCATTTCTGTATTTCCTCTCCAATGGGACACTGATGGCATATGAAGAAGGCAAATTAAATAATTGCTTTTGCTCCTTTATCTTACTCCTGTTAATGTGTGATTAAAACACACAGCATGTTCTTCTAAACATATAAATACATATACAAAATAAGCCATCCCATTACTGCTTCTAATCAACCCCTTTTACAATGTTTTATTGGATGACCAACATATCAGCCCCCTTTAATTGATTAAAACAGGTGTTAATCGTGAGAGAATAAGAAGCTGCAAAGCCCACCAGATATGCACAACAATACAAATGAGACCTATTAGCAAAACAGATGCAACCCATGATTATATTTTGAACATTTAGACACCATTAGAAAAGTATGTAACTGTGAATATCCCTGTGGAATTTCAGTAACCGTAAAATAAAAAAATAAACAGTGAATCATGACAATTGTACATGATTAATAATGAATTTGTACTATTTTACATTTAACTATACGATGCTCATGACATGATCTCCTGACAATAATTATAAGACATTTAAATGTTTAATTTCAACTTCTTATGCATAATGTAAAGTTTTAGTGTAGATCCTTGGCATAAAATGACTTTTTAACAGTTGTTGAATTTCCAGACACTGTTTCTGAACTAAAGTCTGTTTATAAAACTGATAGTCCCTGTCCTGGATGCTGATTGGTCAATACAGCTCTCCAGCTCTGCTTAAATATAAATACTATGATGCAAAACACCTGTTTTGTAAATACTGTACTATATTGTATAACTGCACAGCACCCATTGAGGCCAACCTTTTTTACATGTCAGGGATTATATTTTCTGGCAAAAGAATTGCACTTTAAATTAAAATTTGCATCTGTAATATTTTAATTGCATATAAATTGTTTCAAAAATTTATTAGCCACTTAAAGGTATAGTTCACCCACAAATGAAAATTCTCTCATCATTTACTCAACCTCCTGCCATTCCAGATGTGTATGACTTTCTTTCTTCAGCAGAACACAAACAAAGATTTTTAGAAGAATATCTCTGCTCTGTAGGTCCTCACAATGCAAGTGAATGGTGATCAGACCATTGTTGCTCCAAAAATCACATAAAGGAAACAGAAGTAATCCATAAGACTTAAAGGTTAAAGCCATATCTTCAGAAGTTATATAATAGGTGTGGGTAAGAAACAGATCAAAATGTAAGTCATTTTTTCTCTAAATCTCCACTTTCACTTTTACATCTGAATGTCACATGGGGTGCCTGTTTAGTTTCACTTTCAAATCTGAAAGTGAAAGTGAATGTGGAGATTTAGAGTAAAAAATGACTTAAATATTGTTCTGTTTCTCACCCACACCTATTATATTGACTGGAGCTACACAGGTCTGATCAACATTCACTTGCATTGTAATGACCTACAGAGCTGAGATATTAATCTAAAAAATCTAAGAAAGAATGTCACACATCTGAGATGGCATGAGTGTGAGTAAATGATGAGATAATTTTCATTTTTTTTTTTTTTTATGAACTATCCCTTTAAGGCCATCCTAAAATGTGACTGGTAAGAACAAAACCTTTTCATAGAAGAGATAATCTTGTTGTAGTGTCACTTTGATTGTCGTGTCTGGTTTGAACACAGTATAAGCCATGATGACTATTTTCACAATTTAACACAGCCTATTGTGCCTTATGGCAAAATATCCTACTCCTAGACACACTGCCAACCAGACTAATATCTGACCAAGATCTGTGTAAATTGTACAAAAAAGTGGTGCATTTGGCAACTACATTCTGGAGTTCTCTCTTTCCTAAAACAAAACATGTCAGAGGTTGCAGTTGGGCTTAGACACTGTTGGAGGATTTTAACTGTGCTTTTTCTGCAGTTGTGGTCTTTGACATACTCTTTCAGTGCTTCAGTGACTCCCTCTCAAACTTCAGGGGTGTTTGTGTGCTAGCTGCCAGGAATAGCTAATGAACACAAAGCTAATCTTGTGATTTAACATTCGGGTTAGTTCGTAGCTGTGAACAGCGGCCTGTCTCAGCTGCTGAGGTGTGCTGCCTTTTCTAGAGCACGTAATCCCTCAGGCGAAAGAAACCTGCAGTGTATTTGAATGTTTTAATTTCCATATATATTTAATTTTGCCGTCTAACACACTTCCTTCCCAGTTCTGTGACTCACCAATAAGCAGTGCACAAAGCAATTGCAAACATAAGTTAGCAACACACAAAAGTCACCAGAACTCTGTAACCTAGTTTCTGCAAATGCAAATACAACAGTGGGCTTAATATAGGCTAGGACAAAGACAGAAATGGGGGGGATGATCAAAAGACAGCCAAAATGCCTCTGTTCTGTTGGAAATCCTGTATGACCCTGGGTAGTGAGCATAAAAAACATTGCTTGAGTAAAGCCTTTTATTTAGCAAAATTACTTTTCTTCCTTTGCCTTTTCATCTTGGGAAAAAAGTCTGCACCACGCAGTTATGGTGTGAAGTGGGTGGACAGGTAAAATGAGATCAGGAACTGTTTGTCAAAAAGCTGCTCCACATACAGTATGCCCCCAAAGTTCTGAGTGGCTAACTATTGGTCCAATGTGATAATTTACTATAACTGCACAGCTATGAAGTAATTTCAGGTTTGTTGACTGAATTACAGATCATTAGAGTAAAATTTCAAGAGTGCTGATATTTAACCAGAAAAAGATAAATGCACTGATGAAGTGAACCGTGTAAACAGGATAAATAATTATAATTATAATAAAAAAGAATTATTTAATGTGTTTCTGAAATAAATAATAAATAGCACACAATCATTAACAGCTAAGTGAAAGCTGAATGGGGAAAACAATGTTTTCAAACTAATGTCATCTTGAACTGTTTAGTGGCAAAAGACAGTAGTTCCACACACAAGTGCAGTTTAGGGGAAAATAAATAAATAAATAATAAACATAAAATAGGGCGAGATAAACACATATGTGGTTAAAATAGTCACAATATAAAAATTTCAATGGTCGGTACCAATACCAGTAAAATGCCATGATTATTTTCAGTAATTTTGATACCACAGCAAAAAAATTGATAATAAGCTATTGAACACACTCCTTTAGCCTATTTAAAAACTTAAATATTATGCCTAATGAAAATAACAAATTGAAATAATTACTCAGATTTCATAATATAGATCAAAGTATAAAGTAAAAAAAAAAGAAGATCGTGTGCTTTTCTTTTTAATATAGCAGTTTTATTAATATTAGCAACATAATAGTCACTACAAATTCTTATGCTCAGATATTTTTAAACAAACCTGATTGTTTGTGTTCCACCTGTTTGCAATCACTTGTCTGTTTTTACATTAATCCTGCATTTGATGGGCATTTTGACCATTAATTTGACCATTCATGTGCGCAGACTCATGAATGCATTTTCCGCGAGGTGTGAGCACTCTTCTTCGGATTGCTTCTCAGTTTCTCCGGTTGAACACCAGCTCTGACACGACAGTCAGCACCATTTTGGTGTAGAGTGTGAGCATTTGAGAGCAGTCGTGAGTCAGTCAAACAAGTTACTAACTGTACTGCAAAAACCCTGGTATCTTTAAATCTTTTTAATTTAGTTTCGACTTGGTACCGAAGCACCAGTACATTTTTCATTCCAACATGTGGTAACTCCTATCTGTCAAAGTCACATTACCAGCTTGGGTGCACATACATTTTTAATAATTCAAGGGTTTGTCAACTTTTTTCTTCCATGCAGAACAGCAACAAAACATGTTGGTGGTTTTGTTGTATTATGTGATTTTATGAATATGATTTATGCTCAGTGTGCAGTTTTTAACTCCAAGATTCTATATACCTAATTCACTGGACATTTCCTTGTAAATGTGAGGTAAATGTGAGTTCACCCCCTGGTATAACTGTGGGCAAAATCACATGCAGATATGTGAGTTGGTTGGCTGATCAAAAATAATGACCTCAAGAGGAACTCTATAATGAGTCAGAACACTTTTCTCTGTCGGAACATGCCACACATGGATAAGCGCATTCATATGCCGCCCAGTCTTCAAAGACAGAGTTCTGTTGTAGAGGCAAATCCAACAAACCAGAAATAGCTGGGGACTAGAGGAGGTGCCTCAATGACAGAGAAGCAAATCTACTGGGGATGCAAACAGTATTATAAACCATAGAAAGGAAATACAGGAGGTGTTGACTGCTATTCAAGTTGAAAGTTACAATGGCAAAAGTTTATTATACAATATACACTACCGGTCAAAAGTTTTGAAACACTTGACTGAAATGTTTCTCATGATCTTAAAAATCTTTTGAGCTGAAGACGTATGCTTAAATGTTTGAAATTAGTTTTGTAGACAAAAATATAATTGTGCCACCATATTAATTTATTTCATTATAAAACTAAAATTTAATTAAAAAAATAAATAAAATAAAAAAGTCATGACAATGACTTGGACCAAATAATAAAGAAGAGAGCTAATAAGTGTCCAGCATATAGATGGGAACTCCTTCATTACTGTTTAAAAAGCATCCCAGGGTGATACCTCAAGAAGTTGGTTGAGAAAATGTCAAGAGTACATTTCTGCAAATTCTAGGCAAAGGGTGACTAATTTGAAGATGCTAAAATATCACACTGTTTTGATTTATTTTGGATTTTGTTTAGTCACAACATAATTCCCATAGTTACATTTATGTTACTCCATAGTTTTGATGATTTTACTATTATTCTAAAATGTGAAGAAAAAAACAAACTTTTGACCGGTAGTGTATACAATGTGTGTGTGTGTGTATATATATATAATTTATTTTATTTTATTTACTTATTTATTTTTTTACTGACGCTGATCCTGTTTTACTGATACAGTTAGTTTAAGATAATGACAACTTCAACATTAATAAAATGTGTAATTAAAAATGTCAAAAGCTCATAAATACAACCAGATTTGTACTGCCAGAAGGAAATGTGAAATATCAGCATGGAAGTATAGTGTTTAAGTCAACATGAAATCAAAAATTGACTCCATTTCTTTCCTTAATACACGTTCCAGGTCTTTAAGTGTTCTTTTCATCTGTCCATGAGCAACAGGTCCTGCTCGACCCGCTCCGATCGGGATTCAAACCAGAGTTAGCCGGCATGGGATGCAGGCGCACTATGAGGAGACTAAAGGCTACAGCCCCTAGCATAAGTCGCTAACGTGTCTCTTGAGGCCAGGGGAGTGAGGTTCACACATACTGCACAGCTATCACATACCAGCTGGCTCCCATTACACCAGTTTTTCCAAAGAAGAAAACAAAAATGTTTGTCTTAGTAATCTTTTATCAAAATGTAATTCTTGCTCTGCCTCTTACATTTTTTTTTTCTTGTATCCTATTTCACTTGGAAATATGTCAGATTGTGGAAGACAAAAACTGGTTGTGAATACCGCTTCATGATGACTTTAAAGTTATAAGCTAAGATTTTAGCCTTGACCACATCTGACCTGCTTTAAAGTTTGCCTAAAGTCTTGTTTACCAACTAAGCTGTGTGACCAGACAATTTAGTCTGCAAATATCACAATTACATCTTGCTGTAGGTTAAATGCCAAACATTCTAACTTTGTAAGACAACTTAATCTTAGATTATTAAGTATAATAATAATAATAATAATAATAATAATAATAATAATAATAATAAAGGACACCTAAGGCTGTAATTATCATCAAAACAAAGTTTGATAGTCTGTTATTAAGTGGTTGGAGCTGAATGAATTGCAAAAAAAAATTCTAGAGGAGAATAATAAATATAGAATGTTTGAGGAACACCAATACAGTGCTGCCTTGCAAAGCCAAGATTCGATTGTTTACCTGAATCCTGTTCAAATATTGCACACTGACTGCAACGGGATCCAGCAAAGTGCAGTATAGTGAATATCAGACTTTATATCACAAGTTTCAAGAATTGCATATCATCAAGCTGTGTATTTGAGAAAGTGCCAGTGGCAAACTTACCCGATGACATGGGGGTGCTCTGTGGTAAGGAGAGCAAGTGGGGGCTTGTCTCTCTCGATGATCCAGATAGTGTAACGTCCACTCTGCCTGGGGTGCAAAAACACAGTCAAATCTATTCCACAGGGCCGATGGTTGGCTCGTAGCCAAGGGCTTAAAACCCACGGGCCTGTCAGAACTGAGCCATTGACTGAGAGAAACCACCCTGGAGAAAGACCACAAGACAAAGAGAAAGAAATATTGTTTTTTTCTGTAGGTTGAGATAGTGAAAGATAAAAGGTAAAACTTTAATGTTCCCTTTATTAAGGATTTATAAAGGGGTTTATTAATGACTAATAAGTCATTTACAAATGCATTATAAATCATTAATATGTTGTTATAGCAACATGCATGAAAAGGTTTGGTTTTCATGCAGCACCTGCCAAATAGTCATGTGGTGTTTAGAGACATTTTAACTTCCAAGTATTGCATGAAAGTGACCCTTATTATTCAAGTTGTTATAACTGCTCATCAGTGATGTATAATGCATTTGTTAATGACGTAGTAGTCATTAATAAACCCCTTTATAAACCTCTTTATTGTACCATGGTAATATCATGGTATTCTTCAAAGTCCCTAAGAGTATCATGTAAATACAAAGGTATATGCATATGGTAATCCTTCAGTGCCATGATATACATAGTATATGTATCATGTACCATGCAAATATCATCTAACACCAAAACAGATATTTTCTGTAAGGGGAGAGAAAGAAAGAAAGAAAGAAAGAAAGAAAGAAAGAAAGAAAAACATGCTATATAATACATGTAACTGATCAGTTGTTGCTGTACTATGATTGCAAAATGTTTGCTTCAAGTTTCATTCATGTGCAAAATAGGATGTAACTTGTGCCGCCATCTCACATTTGCTTCCAAAGAACCTTTATAAAGCCAGTCAGTAAGCTGCGGTGGCTGTCTTGGTAACGACCCAGGGCAGCTAATTTATTTGCAACTATCTACTTGAATGAGGAAATAGCTAAATATAATTTGTGAAGCTTGCATTTCAATAAATGTCAAATCACTAATATCCAAAAAAACTCACAATGGTGTTATTATGGTTTGCTACTTTAGCTCAAATCAGGCTTTTTTATGTAAATACTTTAATTATTTCCCAGGTTGATCCAGCAAACACATACCTGTAAGCACATTTTATAGTAAAACACAGTCGCAAAGATCAGGCAATGCCTATGTCAATAAGGTGAATAAAGCGCTCTTTAATTGTAATTGACTTTCTTCTCTTTTTTTCTTTTTTTTTTTTCACATTGAGTATATTAATGTTTCTCCCATGTCTTCTTCTTATACTGTTTCTGTACACTTCTCAGAGCTTTGGCGAGTATCTGGATCATATGAGCAAATGTGAAACTGAAACTCATAGGCCCATGGCCCAAGCAGCAGACAGTGAGCCCATGTAGAGGCAACATAGATATGTGAGGGGGCGAAATGACAACACACCGAAGAAAAAGGAAATAAATAATAAAAGAGAGGAGAGAAATCAAAGCTTTGTCTGTGGGCTTTGATTTAAGGTCCCTCCTCTCAACAGCCTCATTCAGCTCTCTCAATCAGGAACTCCTCCACAGGGCCAGAGCAAGAATAAAGACAGAAGAGACCTTCTTTTGATAGAAAAGGAATGAAAAAGAAAAGGAATGAAAAAAGCACCAGTTAAAATAAGGAGGGAAGAATGTCCCAGAATGTAGGATTTTTGTTATTCACAAAGTTTCCAGCAAGGGCTTGTTATAGCATCATATTATTGTGGTTTGGTTCTCAACATTGCAGCAATATTCTGAAGGATGAGGGAAATTTGGATGAATTGCTTTGCAACACTTAGTTATGTGACTTAAATATTTCATTATGTGAACAACTGTCCAAATATTTACTATTAAGATAAATAAATAAATACATACAGTACATACATATTTTGGATTTACAACTTTTAAATTATAAATTGAATTATATATTATGAAAATTATGATTTATTAAAACAGTGACATACTAATTTTATCAGAGATGCTATTTGCTCTAGGTGTAAATAGCACCTGCCACATATTGCTATTTGCACTCCAATAGTTTTGTGGAAACAAAAAATTCAAGACAAAATGCGCCCCTAGTGTAGCTGCAGTTGTATGGGGTGTAATGACGGAGTGGATGTCCTTTTCTTGTGCGGACGACTTGTCGATTCTGACTTTTGTCTTACTTTTTCTCCACTCTTAATATGTCATTTAATGCTACTTAAAACAATAAATACAAATGAATATAAAGGTTGATTTCTTCACAGAGATTTTGTCACAGTGAAGATCGGGGAGTTGGGAGAAAGGTTTGATCCAGGTAAAATTAACCATGGTTTTGCTATAGTAATATTGTAGTGACTATGTTTTTTTGGCGGAAGCCATAGTTTTAATGCAATTAACCATGGTTTTACTACAGTAATATTGTGGTAATATAATAACCATGTTACAAGTTTGTGGTTACTATGATTTTACTACAAAAAATACCATGGTGATACTATGGCTACTGTAGTAAAATCATGGTTAATTTTTGTAGAGGAAGGTTAGGTTTAGGGGTGGGGGTTGGTGTAGGGTGTCTGTGGGATTCTAAATAAACACAACAAACATGTTGCGTTATTATATTGCTGTATATATTAGAGCTGTCAAAGGTTAACACGTTAACACGTGCAATTAATTTAAAATGTTTAAAGCATTATTTTTTTCTTAATCGCGATTAACACATTTACTGGCTGACATTAGATTCTGGCATTTTATTCAGCTCCATGTAAGTTCTAAACAATGGTTGGGGTAGGGCGGAACCCTTGCGATTTGTCTGCCCAGGGTCACACACACACACGCACGCGCACACACACACACACACACACACACACACACACACACGCAGGTTTGTTTCAGTATATTAGTGAGGACCAGTGGTGAAGTCGGGGCCATATGCACATATACTCCGTATGCAGGGGCGTAGATTCCAGGGGGGATGGGGGAGAGGTAAAACAAGCAAGTACACCGCCGTCGTTGACTGAGGGAATTCATGAGTGAGTGGAGAGAGAGAGTCACCCTCCGTATCAAGTAAAATTAATTAACAAAATATGACAAACGTCCTGTACAATAAGGAATCGTCCCATAATTAAGGGAAAAAATTGTGTTCCGTATGAAATCCATACGCGATACCATTTGTCCCATATTTTAACGTCACACACCCAAACTGCTGAGAATGTTTCACAAATCGAGAGAAAGGGACCTGAAACACACACACCTTTCGTGTGAGTTGTGTGAGATATCGGATGTTGCTTTACACGGATGGTATACTTGACAGAAATGGCTGGGGGAAAGATCAGTGACAATCAGTGGACGTCTTCTGTCATGTTTTCTGTCAGAAGCAAGATAATTTTGTCAAAATCATATAGCATTCTAATGCATGTTAACTGTTTCCCACCACTGAGATTCTAAAACACCAGTAAACGCACCTATTCATGACATGCCATTACATTTTATTGCATATGTCAGAGCTCATTCTGGAAGAGAGAGAGAGAGAGAGAGAGAGAGAGAGAGAGAGTAGAGAGAGAGAGAGAGAGAAACGGGGAGGGAAAGGATGGAGGATCTAAATGCAGCCTTTAATGTAAACAAAAGTTGACCAAGGTAAATCAGAATAAAAATGAAAACAAAACACAGGGAACCAGGTACAGAACATGATAATACATGTGAAGACTGACAAAGGAAACAGGGAAAACAAAGGCTTAAATAAACAGGGGCAAACAAGGGAATGAGGAACACCTGTGGAAACAATCAGGGGAAAACCAATCATAAAATGAAACTACAAAGGACTACAAACTAACAGGAAACAGGAACATGGGAACTAAACAAGAATTTCAACAAAAGTCAATACAAAAAACAGGGAATATGTGACAGAGAGAGAGTGTGGTAAGAAAAACTGCATTACTGCATTTATTCAAAATAAAAGTAAAGCAGTACAGGTTTAGTTAAAATATTTTCTTACATTTCTCTTATGAGAAACACGATTTACTGCCAAAACAACGACATTGAGAAATACACTATTTTCATGTTAAGCCTTTTCTCTCACTTTCTCTCTTCTTCCCGGTTGTTGTATTAAAGTGTTTTTCATTTTAAGTTTAGTAGGGGACGTTCACACTGAATGCACATCAACAGGTTAACGCTATTTGTTGTACAAAACAAGCCTGGACAGGAGTTAGAAAAAGATCAATATTTTGAGTCCCTTTTTTTTTTTACAATAAACCTCCACTTTCACTTTCAGAATGTGAAAGTTGAGATGTATAGTTAAAAAGACTTAAATATTGATCTGTTTCTCACCCACACCTGTCATATCGCTTCTGAAGACATAGATTTAACCACTAGAGTCATATATATACTTTTATGCTGCCTTCATGTGATTTTAGGAGCTTCAAATGTCTGGTCACCATTCACTTGCATTGTATGGACCTACATAGCTGAGATATTCTTCTAAAAATCTGCATTTGTGTTCTGCAGAAGCAAAATAGTCAAACACATCTGGGATGGCACGAGGGCGAGTAAATGATGAGATCATTTTCATTTTGGGGTGAACTAACCCTTTAACTATCACTAAAATGCAGAATGAGATTGTTGTCTTAATCCCCTATTCCACAAACAGCCAAAAGCTTGCTGGCCTTGAACCATGAACCACTTACGTCACAGGCTGTTGAGACGTGCGTTCAGTTTACGGGCACCCCGAATCGTGCAGCGGCTCCAACTACTTTATTTTCCCCATCTAATAAAATATTTGTAACATATGTCATATTTGTGAATTGATTAATATGAATTGTATAAATTAGGCTATATATTTAAATAACTTCTAACCTGTTCATCAAAACCAGATCGAGTTGACATATGATGTTGAATTAAATACCTTTTCATGTTAAAATGCTCTTAAAACTCCTAAAACTCTAAACACCATCTACTATATTTTTCTAAAATAAAATAATCTCAATTACTAATATCATATGTATGAATTGATTATGAATTGTATTCATTATAACTTCTATTTGTTGCATCAAAAGCAGCTTGTGACGGCATAAATAAGCACACTTAAATAAATTATTTTTTATTATAAAATATGCTCTGTACACTCCATAGACATTTAAACTCTAGCCTCTTTTTTTTTTTTTTTTTTTTTCCATACAACTAAAATAAAATTCAAATATCATTTTTTTTTACTGACAGTAAACCATAGTGGAGACATAAAGACAATATCTATTTCCATAATTTTTATTTGTCATTTTCATCTGTCATTTTCATCTGTCATTTTCATCCATCCAAAGACAAGCCAGAAAATTGTGCAAAAAATTTGCTCCATTCTATGGTTAAAATGTCCATCCTGTTATTAAATTTTCAAAAATGTCTAGGGTAAATCCCCTGAATCCCCATATAATAATTTAAAATCTATTCTCAGCCACAAGACCTCCTAATATTTCATATGTTATGCATGTAAAATAAAAATGAATAAAAAATAAAATAAAAAAAAATGTCTGAATGTTCTCAAACATGAATATTGTTGATTTTAATGAAGACTACCTTCAGTAGCTGCATTTCCTAAATACACCCCTGGAAACAATTAGCTAAACATTGAAAACGTAAAATAAATAAAAAAAGTTTACAGAGCCCATGCAATAAATAATTTCTCTTCGGCCACCCAAGCCAATGAATGAGACATTGTCTGCAAGTGTTTTTCATGTGGAGTTCAAAGCGGCACTTGACACTGTTGTTGACACCCTGACACGAATCATGAACAAGGCTTCATGATTGCTGTAGCAAGCAGACAGCCACAGTCAGCCTGCTGATTAATATTGTGGACAATTAATGTTTAAGATATTTAATATCCCATTGCAATTTATACCTATGGGGACTAATTCTTTTAATTAGTCCACCTCCCACTTAGACTTTGGGAATCATTCAGTATAACTTGAGTTGGTGCTCTTTTAGTGTATTTTTTATCTTTATACTGTGGAAGGCTTTGTTTGAAAATAATAATAATAATAATAATAATAATAATAATAATAATAATAAAGCATTATTATTAATATTATTATTGCCACACAATATTTTTTGTTTTGTTTTATTTCCTAATTTAAATCACTGAAGCCAGCATGAACTAATAACAAAAACAAGACAATGATCTAAAACATCAAAATTGAAAAAAATCAATCATGTAATACTTCAAATTAAAGATAAAGACCTCAATATGGCTTGGGCCTCGTTTCCCAAAAGCATTGTAAGTCTAACTAAAGCGATATTGAGTTAGCATGTGGACATGCTGCTGCTGCTGCACATATAGACAAACACAAGACATACAGCATCAAGCATGTAATACATGCTGCTGCCCAAGTAGACATTACGAACAATCCCCATGTAGCAGATCGAGGCATGTGGAGCTGGGGTGGAGGTGGGTTTCAGAGAAAATCTCTCGCAGTGGGCTTCAAAGAAACCAGCTTATCTGCAAAACTAAGCCAATTAAATAATAGACAAAGAGAGAAACTCAAGCTGATTGGAAACCCGCTAACAAGCCAGAGGACCAATCAGCTTACACCATGTGAGCCGACTAGCTTAACATATACATATGAGTGAGCCGTAACAGATAAAAAAATCAAGAACCAATCAGCCAAAGAGTATTATAAATTAAATTCAGAGGGAATGACTGTCTATCTTGGCTCGTCTTCCCACTTCCTCCTCTTCTACAACCTCCTCATCTTCCTCTCTGACGCCCAGGTCGCTGTCACCTGCACCGCAGCGTTGTTGTGCTGCATTAATGTCAAAGACCTCCGCTTGATCATTGAGGGCGCTTTTACACTTGGTTCGATTGCTTGGACTGAACCCGAGTTTGTTTACTCCTCCCTCCCCCTGCTGGTCACTGTTAACATCATATTTTTTGGGTCCGAACTGTGGTCCGATTACGTCATCAACGTAAGTACAAGCGGCAGCTGTTTACCACTGTAACTAAGCAACAACTTAAGAAGACATCAGCTTCGCTGTGTTATTAAAGTATTCATCTCGTTGGATTTACCACCAAAAATGTACATGGACAAAACAAAAACTGTGTTTGTCTGCCACGGATGCAATGAATGTGCAATGATGTAAAGAATATTAGCGTTTGTCTGCCACGAGCCCGAGGATGCGTTGCAAGAGATGTGAGCTGCTCTCTGAATGTGATTTATTTGGACACAAGCAGGTACGAGAAATTCATTAAACCATAATAATTGTGATCGGGATCCGGTTTACTCCTGCGATTTGGTACGATTGCATTCAAATTAGCAGCGAACTGCACCAGAGTTCACATGAACTGCACCCCAGACCACCTTTTCAAGTGGACTAGGGTGCGGTTCGGACAACAGCGTTCACACCACCCAAACAAACCGAACTTTGACGTAATTCGAACTTGGGTGCTCACCAAAAGTGCTAATGTGAAAGCACTCTAAATGTATGTACATGTACCCCATGTAAATGCTTCCATGTTCCATCATCCTTTTGTGCACTTGCAATTGGCCTACTGCCAACATGGTAAACCTCATTATATATATTGTGTATATACAGTATATGTTTTTTTTTTTTTTTTTTTTTTTTTTTACATAATAAGTACTTAACATAATTGTATCAAGTATTATGGTAAACAAAATGTCAGGCTGTTTTATTTGTGTATGAGTATTCACCTAAACATACTGCAAGCAAGTTAATTATTACAATAGCTTACTAACATAGCAATCTGTTTTTACTTTTATTTTTTTATTTTTTAAAAACATTTTTATAAAGGAAACTATTATAGTTAACATAGCTAAATAGCACTCAAAAAGATTTGTGGGTTGTTTTACAGTTTCAGAAAAAAAAAAAAAAAAAAAAAAAACACACTGCTGTGCCGAGCATACTTAACAAACTGAGCAAATGACAAGCATACAAAGCTTTGTGATAGGCCTTTTATAAGTATTGTGTTACAACTAAACCATTGAGTGAAACAAGCTCTTTAATTAGCCAAGTACAAACTGTTATACCCCCCCCCCCCAATGCCTGAATGCATTCAAGATTTCTTACTGAACAAATGCCTCAGGCTACCTTGCCATTTAAGAAAACTTTTTTTTTAGTAAAAGATAGCATTGAAGTTGTGTAACTATGTGATTCATTTCTTGAAGATAAACAGCAATATAGTCATTTAATTATATACATTTACAAAAGTATTCATATAGCTGAACAGAAGTACCCTATAAAAACTGTATGACACAATTTGGTTTCTGCCTGAAAATGATAAAAGATGATGTGAGAGATTTTTGTTAAATATCACTGCCTTCTGATTGATGCACTATAAATTGAGTTTGAGAAGAAAAACTTTTTTAAACACAAACATGTGCCTCTTGTGCAACAATAAGTTTATTACTTTATTCCTTATTCATGAGGTCAAATTATCAATTGTAGTGGACATATAATACTGCAAATCCATAATAATTATATTAAGTTTCACAAGAAATGTGTGACAAAGCAGTTCCCTTTCGTGGAACTCGAGCAGTGTATGAACGCTATGGGACACCGTCCAAGTGTCACATGGTCTGAAGCCCTTATACAATCATGCCAATTTATTGGCTGATGGTGCTTAAGCGGCACCCCCCTAGGGAGCTATGTCACAGGCTCCATAAAGGCACTCGTTTTTGCGCCATCAAGTCAGATTTTCTGTTCTTCAGTGCACGATTTTGACTGGCCCGTGTTGTACTAGTGACTCACATCGAAGTGAGGATTACACCGTGTAACATTTTTTTTTAAATGTTTTGGTTCCTGGGTAGTAAGTGTTATTTCCCAATTGCTTATGCCTCAAAAGTTTAGAAAATGGCTATTATTCCCCGCAAACTTTGCTTTTGTGACCAGGACAGTGATATTAAGAAATGTACCTATTTTCCAGAACATTCTGGATAGATTCAGTGCTGAGTAAACTTGGAGTAACTTCTAGAACTTTCCAGTAATATAAATAGTAGTATAAATACAGGGGCCTTAAGCCCATCAGTTCAGTTTAGTTCCAGCTGCCTAAGTGGATACATATCTGCATTTTTCTGAAATGGTATCAAGAGGCTTCAAGCATCCGGCAGATGCATTTTGCTATGTCTGCGGCCAATTTATCAAGATAAGAGCGAAAAAGTACTCTGTGGAAGCATCCGCTAAGATGTGTGAGGCATATTTCGGCATGCCTGTCGGGGATCAAGATAAACTCTGGGCACCTCATTTCACCTGTGAGCACTGCAAAAAAACTCTGGAAGGTAAGATGGACAATTGTTGCTCAGAAGTTTACATTATAAAATTTGTTAATTTGTAAAATTGTAAAAGTTTTTAATGTTAAAATGTTTTACAATTTTTAATGTTATTGAAAAAAATATATCATATATGAAAAATCTTGCGAGAATCTCTTACACATTAGTCATGGGTGAAATAAATGTATTTTTGTAGGATGGTACAGAGGGGAAAAGAGAGCCATGAAGTTCGCTATCCCAAGAATTTTGTGGGAACCCACTGACCACTCAAGCAACTGCTACTTCTACATGGTGGACCCTTCCAAACGTCGGGCTGGCAATAATGCACCTGCTATCATGTATCCGGACCTTCCGTCATCCATCGCCCTGGTGCCAAACTGCCATGAGCTCCCCGTACCCACTCCTCCAGAGAGAGAGCAGCCGTCTGTAGAAGAGAACAGCAAGTCAGAGACTGAGGAAGATGTTGTAGATCCAGATGACAATTTTAGAGGTGGAGCTGAGGAGAGAAACCCATACTATCCCAACCAAAAAGACCTCAACGACTTGATTAGAGATCTTGGTCTCACCAAGTCCAATGCCGAGCTTTTGACGTCTAGGCTCAAGCAGTGGAACTTGTTGGATGAAAGTGTGCAAGTCGCAGATCAGAGGAAGCATCACCAACCTTTTTCCAGCTTCTTCACCCATAAAGATGGGCCCTGCTTCTGTCACAATGTGACCAGTCTGTTCGAGGCAATCGGAATCGCCTGTAACCAGAATGAGTGACACCTCTTCATTGACAGCTCATCCAGGAGCCTCAAAGCCGTGCTGCTCCATAATGGTAACAAGTACCCATCTCTTCCCCTAGCTCACTCGGTGCACCTCAAAGAGGATTACAACAGCATCAAGACCTTGCTGGATGCCTTTAAGTATGATGAATGAGTACATTTGGGGGCTGATTCGTGAAAGTGATTTACAGTATAATCGTAAATCTCAAAAACTTCTCACTTCCAAATCTTTTGTTGTCATATTTGTATTACTTTAGTAGAGCCCAAAAATATGGGATTTTTGAGACCGATACGATACCGATTTTAGAGGGGGAAAATTCACCGATTCACCGGTGGCCGATATATTTACTTTTTGAGCTGGAATGAAAACAGACCTTTTCTATGTAAATTTTTCACCGATTTTGCACCGATATGACTATGCAAAGGTACCCAGAAGGCTGCTTTCTTAAACAAATATTTTTTTATCAAAGAATATTTGACATTATTATTATACACTGTAAACAAATTCTAGAAATGAACACTGAGAAAATAAAGAATAAATAAAAATACAATAAATAGCTTAAAAAACATCAGTATTGTATGTTTAGTATCAATCAGTTGCTGACCATTTAAATAAAGAATACATTTAAATAAAATAAATAGCTAAATAAACATCAGTACTGTTTAGTATCAGTCAGTTGCTGACCATTAAAATAATGAATACATTCAAATAAAATAAATAGCTAAATAAACATCAGTACTGTTTAGTATCAGTCAGTTGCTGACCATTAAAATAATGAATACATTCAAATAAAATAAACAGCTAAATAAACATCAGTACTGTTTAGTATCAGTTTAGTATCAAATGCTGACTATTTTAATACTGCCAGTCAATTATTGGCAGGTTGTAAAACAAGAAGCATTTACACCTGCCGAGATGAGAAAAACAGCAGCAGTGGTGTTACACCATATTCTGCTATACAAGTTCAGGGGAAACTTTCAACGTTGGAAAACCAGACTTTTAAATATTACATTTTATAAATGCAACGACTGGAATTGTTCAGTTGAAGGGGGTACCAAACTGTGAATCCTGAACAAAACAGTTTGGTGAATACATGCTTACACATTAGCTTCCACTCAGCTGACAAGCAATGAAAGTAGATACATGGTTAGCTAGTTAGCTATAAGCTCATTGTCACAGAGAGTAAAAGATGGACCAGCATTGCATCTCACAAACTAAGTAACACTGTAGCATTAAATCAACACTCAACAGACACAATCCACCACCGCACCGTTGTCTGCTGAGCTGCATAAAGATGCTCTGATGTTTACCTTTCAGTCTGCTACATTACTTACTGCACTGACAAACTATAGCTGGATAACAGCAAACATACATGAGTGACATGGTTGTCAGGGACAGGGTTAACATTATATTAGTTATATTGAAAAGGGAAAATGATGGAGTCATTGTTTAATAACTTTACAGTATGTATTTCACAAACTAGTTAGCAGCTTACCGAGAAGAGACCGCTCAACTCCGCACCACTGAACTCCGCCCTATCTGCAGAGCCATCGTCAGTTCAGAGTCAGCTCTGTGAACAATGGAGTCAGAGCGTGCTCTGCTGGACAAACGACATAATGCCACCAATTCTAAAGCATTGTTTTCTGCATTATATGTTCTGACAAAATCTTTTGATATCTGCGCATATTGGTAAAATATATGCAGATACCGATATATCGGTGAAAGGCTAATATCGTCCGATAATATCGGCACTATACTTTAGTATAAATACATGTTAATTTGGATTCATATGTTGTTTTTTTTCTGACTTTATGTGAATGAAAAGACACAAATTTGCCTGTTTTCTCATTGGAAATAGGTACATTACAAAATATCACTGTCCTGGTAATAATAGCAAGTTTGTGGGGAATAATAGCCATTTTCTATAATTTTAAGGCATAATTAGGAATTAGGATTAGGAATTAGGAAATAACACTTAATTCCCAGGAACAAAAATTGTGTTACATAGTGTTATTATTTCTCCCTTTTGAGTGGCAACACAGGATGGATTTTAGGAAGTGCTTGCCTCCGTGTATGCGGCTCATCGTTGGTTAGGATTCCCACGACGTGTGTTTTCCTGTCTGGGGTGTCACCACATGGAGGCTGCATTGGAGGGTTCGGATTGCCTGCAGTGTGACTTGATGAATGTCAGGTTGCTCCACAAAAGGCTTGCCTCCTTTGGAAGGGATTCAGTAAAGCCACATGTCTGCCAGTGCTGTGCAGCCATGTGACTCATGGAAGGCCGGCGCAGATGCTGACGAGATGGGAGCTGAGCAGCAGGCTGACATTTGGTTCTCTCTGTCACTCTCCCTGAATTCGGCTCAATGTTCTCCCATGGAATTTATGCATGGGGGCCACACAGCGGTTTCCTTCGATGCTGAGGACGAAGACACCATGTCAATGGTGGCATCGGATTCCGAGTATTTCGCCGATGGCCAGGCTGAAGCCTTGCCTCGTAGCAGACGGTTCCTTTTCGTCTGAAGCCCTTGTACAATCATGTCAATTTATTGGCTGTTGGCGCTTAAGCGACGCCCCTAGGGAGCAATGTAACAGGCTCCATAAAAGTGCTCGCTTTGGTGCCACCTAGTCAGATTTTCTTTTCTTCAGTGCACAATTCTGTCTAAGCCTGTGTTTGTTCGACTCAGGTCGAAGTGAGGACTATTAATCCTCCCTTTTGAGTGGCGAACACGTAAGGACATTGTTTATACAGAGTAGATTTCAGAGCAATTTTATGTGTTTTTTCCAAACATTACAAGGATCTGATTGTAAATTGCAATTTCTCACCACGAGGCATTATCCCCACTTGTTCCAGTTCCACGGCCTCCAGATTTGGAGCTCTGTGTGCGGGAGCCATTTTGGATTTCGGCTTTGTGTCTGAGAAGTTTAGTGTGCGAACGGACATCGGGATCGTCCGCGTGTTTGTCGCCCCTGAGCAGAAGCACGAGTCTTGTCGGACATGCTCTGAGGCCTAGCTAGGTGGGCATTTTCTGACAAACAAAGGGTGCGAAAGAGTTACCATGCATGTCTTGAGCCGTCACCATTAAAAAACACTGTATGAGAGAATTTGTCATTGGAAGGTAAGGAACAAATTGGCCCCTTTGTCCCTATTGTCTTTTTCTGTGTCATTCTGTGAGAGTGCACATGAATAAGGCAATGGAGGAGTGGCCTCTACCTTTCTCTCTCTCCCCTCCCTGTTCGAAGTGAACTGCTCGTGGTGGATGAGATCATGTATGGCCACAGAACAAGGGGACTGAAATAAAAGATGGTGGCTTGCGTCCCATTCTGGATTTTGAGAATTTCGCTCTAATGAAATTTCAATTTAGAATACTGAAGCAGAAACAAATAATGTCACAAGTGCAGCCGGGGGACTGGTTTGTGACAATAGGTTTGAAGGATTTCCATATTCAGATTGCGCCGAAGCACAGGCACTTTCTCAGATTCGCTTTCGGGGTCAAGCGTATCAATTTTGCATACTTCCGTTCAGACTTGCACTGGCACCGAGCACTTTCACAAAATGCATGGATGCAGCTTTGATGCCCTTAAAGGTTCAAGCCATCCACGTTTTGTATTATCTCGATGATTGGTTGGTGTTTGCCCACTTGGAGACTTTGGCTGCCCAACATCGAGATGTCATTCTCAGCCATTTGATCTAGGGCTGTGTGTAACCTAGACAAGAGTGTCCACCTAGGGGTGGAGCTGGATTCACGAGTGATGCAGGCACATCTGACTCCTGTTCGCGTTCTGTCATTTCGCCAGTGTTTAGCGATGTTCAGAGTGGGATGCGTTCTCCCTGCAAGAACATCTCACAGCCTTTTGGGACTCATGATCGCGGCTTCTGCTGTCATTCCCCCGGGCATGTTGCATGCGAGATCTTTTTCAGTGCTAAATGAACTCCACAAAGGGACTTCAACCACTGATGCATGTGTTTACGCGTGGGTGCTGCTGAATTCTGTTAACATGGAAACTGACTCACCCTTTGATGTCGGGCATTCTGTTGGGACGTGTGTGTCATTGCAAAGTTATAATGAGAGAAGCCTCCTCCATGGGTTGGGGTGCTGTATATGAGGGTTGTCCAGTCTACGGAGTTTGGATGGGCCTGTGGAAATATTGGCACATAAACTGTCTGAAGATGTTCAGGGTGCTGCTAGTGTATTCTCATGCCATGTTGAGATGAGCATGTTGCATTCTTCTGTGAGCACAGGGCAATGTGCTGTCTCTATGAGCCGTGCATGTCCCCGGCTTGATGCCCGGAGAGTGGACATTACATCCTCAGATTATAGAACAAATTTGGAGAAGGTTCGGCAGAGTGGAAGTGGACCTGTTCGCTTCGAGTGAGACGTCACACTGCCCTTTCTGGTTTTCCCTCTCGCCCACGGCACTGCTGGGCATTGATGCATTGGCTCATTAGTGACCGACAATGCATCCTTATGCGTTCCAACTGATCAGTCTGCTGCATGCAGTTCTGCTTCGGTTAGTGGTGCCTGTTTTGGCCGTCTCGAGTATGGTTTTCAACCCTGATCTCTCTCCTGCAGGAAATGCCTTGGGAGATTCCAGTCATAACAGACAGGTTGTCTCAGGCTCGGGGCAATATTTGGCACCCCCGGCCAGACTTATGGAAGTTATGGGTATGGCCCCTCAACGGGGTGCTTTTTTGAATGATGGTTTATCATCCACTGTGGTTGATACCATTCTGAATGCTAGAGCTCCATCAACTAGGAAGCTTTATATGTTCAAGGGGCATATTTTTTCTTCTTGGTGTACAGTGTGAGGTGAAAATACAGTTCACTGCCCTGTTGGTACAGTGCTGGATTTTTTGCAAGAGCATTTGGGGACAGAATAGCCCTGGTAATGCTTAAAATCTATGTTGCTGCTATAGTAGCTGAGCAAGCTCTTATCAATGGAGTCTCTCCAAGAGTACATTTGTAGCTGGGATGGTTCCTCATAAGCTGGTCTCATAACATCAGTGGCTGACGCTATGGGAATCATATACCATAAGATGTGCAGTAGCTATGCTACTGATTTATATGCACCAGAATAACGCTCTTTGACTCTTGGCCTCATCTGATCCAAACAGAGGAGTAGATAATGCTTGCAGAGTGACAACCTGAGCGCTGAATGGAGTGGCCAAAACTGTGGGCAGATAACATTTTCCAGATTTAAGGACTGCCTTTGACAAGCCAAACTCTAAACAAGAGTCTTTTATCGACAGAGCCTGCAGGTCCCTGACACATTTTACTGAAACCAAAGTGTGCAACAGCACAGTCTTTAACATGAGTGTACGTAAGCTTACCGCATCTAACGGCGCAAACGGGGGACACGTAAGCACTTCCAAAGCCAGTGCAAAGTCCCAGACTGGAACAGTAGCAGAGCTAAAGGGCCTCAGCTTTCTGGCTCCCCTTAAAAAATGTGCTGACCAAAGGGAGTATGCCTTGTGACAAAATTCCCAAAGGGTAATTTCCTGCCACTATGGCAGTGACATAAACTTTTAGCTTGGGTGGAGATTGTCCTGTATCCAATAGCTCTTGTAAAAATAAGAGCACCATCTGAACAGTGCAACAATCTGAATTTTTGCCTTAGGAGGAAAACCAGGCAAGGGCTAGACAGAGCTCCAGCTGGGGATGCCAGATCGTGGCTTGAGCTTGTGAAAGCAGATCTCTCCTCAAGGGAATTATTCATGTAGGAGCATCCAACAGCTCTACCAGCTCCAGAAACCAAGGGCGGTTGGGCAACTCCGGCACAACAAGTTTCCCTGTCTTCCCAAACCTTGCACAGCATTTGGTGTAGCAAGCTGAAACTCCATGCTATAGTAGAAAGGTGTCCAGAGTTGTATCTAGCACCTTTGTATAATGGGCAAAATTTCACTAATGTGTTTTTCCCCTCTTTCTGTGGCTAAAATGGGCAAATGTAAATTTTCAGGAGGTACAGGCTCGACTCAGTTGCACATCCTAGCACAGAAACTGCTTGTATGGAGAAGCGCATGCTTATTCATTATGGACAACGCATGTTCCTGGCATAATAAACACACGAGTGGATGTACTGTACAGAGAATGAAGACTTCACCTGCAAGAGGTGAAACAGGCATGCAAGAGATACAGGCAATTCGCTGTACAGTATCTATTCACATCACCGTAAATGCGCAACTACTGTCATCTCAACCACTGAAGCCGCAAAAGAGAGACCTTGCGTGTGTGCGATAGAGACTGAGAAGGACCTGAGAAAGCATCCAGACAAAATAATAGTTGTGGGATTTTAAATTTTGGCAAATTAAACTTCAGCATTCAATATATTTTATATTTGTATGAATGGTGTATAATAATGCATCGGATATGTACACTTTAGTTTATCTTGCCAATAAAGTTTGATATGAATTTAATTTGCCCATTTGATCGTATTATTAAAAAAATTCCACTGAAATACGGCAGAAGATTTAGCCCAAATTGTAATTATTTTACTGATTTATGGCATGTTTACAGTACATATGCTTGAATTAAAGATTAATACCTGTAAAAAATGTGCCTAACTCTATCTGCAAAAAATAAAAAAATAATAAATAAATAACGTATATATTTAAATAATTAAAATAAATTATGACTAACCAATTTCTTCCAAGTTCCTTGAGACAAAGTATAAAGTAAATATATTTATGATGATTTAGTAATGTTTGTTGTAATGTATCATGTACCATCTTTTAATTGTGATTAATCAAGATTAACCACAGAAAACTGTGTGATTAATTAGTTACACATTTTTAATTGATTCACAGCCATAAAGGAGACATAAGTGAATGTGTTGCCGCATATGACGAGACACCCTCAAGTTGGCCCAGCACTGGAGAGGTCTCTCATGTGCAGTAATCCCAGAGGGGTGACGGCAGCTGAGGAGGCCATCAGCTCACACACCTGCTGCAATTTTCACAGCAGCAAAGTTACTCTCAGATTGAACTTTCTCAAGCACTGGAAAACCACTGAATGCGGGCGTCTGTCAGGCATGCCAACATGGTTTTGTTCCCAAGAAGAGAACCGGCTGACTGGGCACCAGTATACTCTTTGCCCAATTGACTTTGAGGCCCAAGTGCTCCAAGTGTATCCTTGTTCTAGCACAACAACTCCTCCAACTGTGCAAACAGAAGGGAATCTTCAAAGTTGATTAGTATGTGGACACTGCTCAGCCTCCGCATCAGCTGCGCCTTTGGTAAATGTGCGAGGAGCTAGGAACAGGCAGAAAGGAAGGACCTTAATCTAAAAATGCTACACCCTTGAAAGCGAATCTCAAGAATGCCTTGTGGCATATTGGAAAGTAAGTGTCTTTCAGGTCCACTACCACAAGCTGTTTGAATGTACGGACATGAGACAGAATCTGTCTCTGAGTAAACAACTGTATTGAAAACGTTTTAAGTGTCCGATTGACTCCAGTATAGCCCACAGCCCTTTGACTTTCTCGGCGACCAGAAAATAGTAGCTGTAAAATCCTTTCTGCATGTCGCATGCTGGCATGCTCTCCTGGCTTGCGACGGCGGGAAAGTGAGAGGGCTGATTTGAGAACACAGAGGGTCACAGAGAATGCATACTCATTCATTGGCCTGAGTTTTAATTGTAATCTGCGGTTGAATGATAACAACAACAAAATTATATCTAAAGCAAACAGACACCCAAAGCAGATCTATATATACTGTATATATAAACCAACTTGTGGCAAAGTTTAACCAAAATCAGAGTAGACTCATCTAAAACGATGGTGACATTCCATGTAGCTAATCCATAAGGTCAATTTCCTTTATAGTAAGGGATGTGCACGAGTAATCGAGTACTTGTACTGCACTAGCTACTCGAGTATTAAAAACACTACTCGAATATAGCAACTTTATTTTCATTTACACATTTGCCTGCAGTGATAAGCGCTGAATTACACTGTTCCCTCTGAATCTCTCACCAAATCTGGCAGTTACAATTGAGTCCACTGGGGGGCTCTGTGGATGTGTGTCATCAAGGTGTTGGGTGAGAGAAGACATATTGGCGTCTGTGTTTTTGAAAGCAAAATATATATTTAATTCTTAATGAATTCTAATCTATTTGTATGTGGTTCTTGTTGGAGTCATGCAAACCAACAGACAAGGATCAGCTTTTATTGGTAAAATGAAAATGCGAAGCGAACTCGGAAGCTTATCAGACTGGTTTGTATGTGTGTAAATCTCTGAACACCGGCAGAATGTATTTTTTTAAAAGCCAACTTTTACCACTTGTTTTTATGAATAGCAATATGTGAAATGATAAAAATGTGATAGACTTTATGTTGACTTACAGTTTATATCTGTGCATTACCCTCATGCCGTCAGTATTGGTATCTATATAAGATCCAGGTGTCAGTGCTAGACTTCTTCACCACTACAAAACTCAGTCACTGGCGAGCGATTCACTGGCCAGTGGCTAATATCAGAAATTTTTGTCACCTTGTGCATAAACTGATTGCATATAACAGTGATTATGTCCAGCTCTGTGTATTCACATTGACATTCAGAAACAACACAAAGCACAGACCTTTGTTTTTCACACACCCCACATATCATGTAAAAAAAAAAAAAAAAAAAAAAAAACTGTGATTTGTAACGAATGAGGCTGGTATCCCTTCGGCCATGTTTAGGCTTTGCTCCTAGGAGGTGACATTACTGTTGAGTAACATGTCGGGTAGTTACTCAACAGCGCAGTCCCATGGATGATGAGGGGGTAATTGTGTAGCCTTGGTTTTGCTGAATACCTCGGAGAATTCAGAATATTCCCTCGGGACCTGGACTTGAGCTTGGTTCTCAGGACTTTCGACGCTGGTAGTCAAATATGGCATTCTCAAGCACCCAGATCCTAACCAACTGTTCATTGTGGAAGTGGATACCTCAGACTGCGGCATAGGGGCGGTTCTCTCTCAATGCCACAGTAACCCTAGAAAACTTTTCCTTGTGCTTTCTTTTCCCGTAAACTGAACTCAGCTGAAAGTAACTATGATGTTGGAAACAAAGAACTACTCTCCATGAAGGCTGCGCTAGAAGAGTGGCGCCACTGGCTTGAAGGTTCTGTCCATCCATTCCAAGTAATCACCGACCATAAGAACCTCAAATACATCAAGGAAGCAAAACGTCTGAATCCACGTCAAGCCCGATGGTCACTCTTCTTCACAAGGTTCCAATTCACAGTCACCTACCGCCCTGGCAGTAAGAACTGCAAAGCTGATGCTGTCTCTCGTCATCATGATCCCCTTCACAACACATCTCAAAACGAATCTATACTTCCACCTTCTGTCATCATCGCACCCATAAGCTGGGACATCATGGAAGAGATCCAAAGAGCCCAACAAGCAGACCCTGCACCACCTGAATGCCCTCCAACAAAACAGTATTTACCACGCACTCTATGCCAAAGAACAATTCAATGGATCCATACCTCCCTCAGCACTGGACACCCTGGCATCCAGAAAACAATAAGCCTGGTATGTGACTCATTTTGGTGGCCTTCAGTCATTAATGATGTCACTGTATACATTAAAACATGTCAAGTTTGTGCAAAGTCTAAAACCCCCAGGGAACTGCCAGCCGGCCTGCTACAGCCACTGCCTATCCCTCAGAGACCCTGGTCCCACCTGTCCATCGACTTCATCACCGATCTACCAAACTCCAATGGGTATACCACCATCTTTGTTATCATTGATCATTTCTCTAAGTCATGCAGACTAATCCCCATGAAAGTTCTACCCACTGCCATGGAAACCACTAACGCTCTGTTCCACCAAGTTTTCAGGATCTATGGTCTGCCAGAAGACATAGTGTCTGAACGGGGACCATAGTTCACTTCCAGAGTCTGGCAGGCTTTCTGTAAACAGCTGGACATCAACGTCAGCCTCACGTCTGGTTATCATCCTCAGGCAAATGGACAGGTGGAGAGATTAAACCAGGAAATCGGCAGATACCTCAGGTGGACAACAGAGGTGGAGTGACTTCCTCCTCTGAATATTCCCAGAACTCCCTCATGCACTCATCTACTGGATTCACTCCCAGTGTGCTGGGCTACCAACCTCCTATGTTCCCTTGGTCATGTGAACCCTCTACGGTGCTAGCGGTTGATGATTGGATCAGGCGGAGCGAGCAAGTGTGGGACAGTGTGCACGTTAGATTGTAGCAGGCCGTTCGGGCCCAACAGATCCAAGCTGATTGACAGAGGCGTCCCCACCCCGACTATCAAACTGGCCAGAGAGTCTGGCTATCTACACGAGACCTCAAGTTGCGGCTACCCGACAGGAAACTCAGCCTCAGGTATGTTGGTCCATTCAGAATTGTAAGACAAATCAATCCTGTAACTTACCGACTGGAGCTACCTGCTAACTACCGCGTCTCTCCTTCCTTTCATGTGTCATTGTTGAAACCTGTCCACCCGACATCTGGCCCCAGAACCACAGATCCTGAGCCTCCTCAATTGAAGATAGATGGATCACTTGCTTGCATGGTCAGAGAGATCATAGACTCGCATTGTCGAGGGGGCCAGATGCAGTACCTGGTGGACTGGGAAGGTTATGGACCAGAGGAGAGATCTTGGGTAGCCGCAAAGGACATTCTGGACCCATCACTGATCCATGACTTCTACCGAGCACACCCGAATCGTCCTGCACCACGACCAAGGGGACGACCCAGAAGAAGAACACTGGGAGTTGTTTGTGGGGGGTGGGGGGGTTCTGTAACGAATGAGGCTGGTATCCCTTCAGCCGACCACCAGAGGGAGCCCTCTCCCTAATACTGACACAGTACCGTTCTTCTATGGTTACTTCTTGTTTGAACCGTATAAATAGCCATGCTCTTCCATTATGACTTTGCGAAGTATTGCCAGTTTCACTGCCTTACCAAGCGTTATTCTCATTGCCTGATTATTGCCTACTTGTTATGACCATTGTGCCTGCTTCACTGGATTACCGATTTTGGATTATTGTTTTGCTCTGTTTGCCTGGTTGGACTGATTACCTGTGTAACGACTACTTTGCCTGCTTCAACGATTACGTCTCTGACTTGTGTCTTGAATTTGTCTGCTGATTGTAATAAACTTCTTGCATATGGATTCTACCTTCGCCTCCATGTCGAGTCCATTACATGATTAATCAATTTTATGCCAGAAAGAGGGATAAATATATAGGAAAACACTTGCGAAATGGCATCTTGACAAAGAATTGTTAATCAAATATCTGTTTTAGTTTCATTAGCTTAAAAGAAACACACACAATACAACAATGCAACTGCAATGCAACGTAGTGTAAAGGATACACTTATCACCAGAAGCACGACAGGGAGATTAAAAATAATCCGCTCAACACAGGTGTGCAGATCAGAATGACAAAGCAATGAGTTGGACTTGGAGAGCATGAGAAATGTAATTGAGACACTGAAGGAAATTCAGTTTATTTCCCTGAGATGATGCACGTGGAGTGTCAAGCACCATCTGCCAATAGTTTGTCGTGATTCTAAATGGGCTTCATAGATCGTCATCCCTCAGAAGAGTTCTTATAGCATTCAGCGTCGACAGAACGACTTGAAAGAAAACTATTTTTCAGGCTGGTCTAGCTAATGTGCATATGCCTGCTAGACTAACAAGCAGGCAATTGGCTTGCCATATTAGGCATCGGTATGCTTCTAGAGGTGATTAGCTCTTTTAACTAACAGCCGGCATGTTAAATGTTATGATTTCTTTAATTCAAATATAAACTAGTGGTCCGTTTCCACCCCTTACAACGTCTCTGCTTTTACACAAAAAATGAAGTAAGCTGGCTAAATATTCTGCAGTCCTCATCATTGCAGCCAACAAAAATTAACTTCATCTTCAACAGATCAATGAAATATCAGATGACATAGGCTTTCTGAATATATTACCGGTCTAGCTGTTAACGAACACAACTGGTAAAAGAAAACACATCTGGTGTTGTTTATTAGGCTAATAAGACAACACAAGCTCTTTTGAACTCTTTCAGCCACATCATGGACACCTGTTTGTTTGATTCTTCTTTTCTTTTCTTTGTTTTGACGTTTCCTCAACTGACACTGGGAACTTTTGATCTCTGCTCAGCTCTGTGATGCCACAATAAAGGCTACATTGAGAAGAACAAAGTGCACAATAAACAATGTGGCGAGATAAAAAAATAAAATAAAATAAAAATAAATAAATAGCCAGCTCCAAAAATCTGACAACACTACTAAAGGAACAAAATCGGTGTTATCATAAACAAAAATACGGAAAATGTCATATTAAAATATATTGTCAAAAATCTGATAAAAGCAAAACAACACCCTCTCAAATATCATGTTTTGTAGAACCAGAAGCAAATGTTTTATTGTCAAAACAAGCATCACAGTCTCAGGAGGGAGTTATTATAAATGATCATGAAAACATTGCTATGGGGCAGTTTTACCTCATTTCAAAGGATTCAGTTAAGTTTTTGTGATCACAAGTGGAAAAAAAAAAATAGCTGTCAAACTTTTTTATTTGCATGTTGGCATCCATCCATCCATCCATCCATCCATCCATCCATCCATTTTCTATACCCGCTTTTCCTATGTAGGGTCAGATTGGGTGCTGTACTGTATAACAAATATATATCTCATGTACTATATGATAAGGGAAACAAGTAAGCACATTACGTTTGTGTCACAGAAGAAATTTGAGAATTTTGAAGCAGTAAATAATCTTACATGTTTGCTGGGATATCCTCACATATTTGCTGAACTACCACTTAAATGCAGTCCATTACTATGTTAGCATCATTTTCAGTTTCCTAAACGCAATGTAAAAAGCCAAAACAAACTGAATACATAATCAATATTTTTTTTAAACTAATCAATCGCACAGTTTTCTCTGATTAATCACAATTAATAATAGTACGATACATTACAACAAATATTCATAAAATATAATCATAAACATATTTAATTTATAATTACTCAAAGACCTTGCAAGTAATGTGTTAGTCATCATTTACTGTAATTATTTACATTTGTAAATGTTCATGGTTTTTTGTGGATAGAGTAATTAGACATATGTTTTACAGGTTTTAATGTTTGATACAAGTATATTTATACAAGCAATAAAATCAGTTGACATGCTGTAGTTAAAAGTTGGGCAAAATCTTCTGTCGTTTTACAGTGGACTTTTTTAAATAGGATTAAATGGGCAGATTCAATTCATATCAAACATTATTGACAAGAGAAATTCGTACATTGTCAATGCATTATAACACACTATGCATACAGATATAAAACGTTTTGAATGCTGAAGTGTAATTTAAGTTTAAAATCTCAAAACTATTATTTTCTATGGCTGCTATTTTGTCTTACAAGTATGCCTGGCTGCAACTTGCTGAATGGCCAGGTCCTTCAAATGAATCCACCTTGGGAAAACTGGCACTCGTCACACATTGAAATGAACTGAAAATGCCTGCCTGGCTTTGCTCACCACGCGTAAGTGGACATGTACTGTCGCACATGCTGGGTCTTTCTTTCAAGGTTTCGCTTCTGACAGTGGTTCAAATGAAAGTGAAATGTTTTCGGGCGATGCGAAGAAATACAGCAGCTTGCCCCTATCTCTCCCACACCTGGTTCACTACTTGTGGGTGAAGTCTCCATTCTCCGTACAGTAAATGTACTCCGTAAATGTTTTCTGTGCCCGGGAAATGCGCTGCATGTAATGAATAAAGCCCAGTACACACATGCAGAGACTTTATCGTTTGATGTCGCTAGTCTCTGCACTATGAAGTCACTAGTGGGCGTTTCAACTGCTGTGCTGTCACTCTAATGTTATTGGTGGACTGCACGTCTGGCCATATCTTTAGAAAATTTTATCACAGATGAGATGTATTGCTAGTAAAACTAAGATATCATTCTAATTTGATAAGGAGTCAGTTCCATTGTCCCTAAAAATCAACATTCTGCTGTGGAGAATGTTTTATATAAACTACAGCAGTGCTCAATGCATCTTATCATTAACAAGACGAACGATCTATCAATGTATGAATCAAACTCACTCAGACTGCCGACAGGTTCTTTTCCACACATCATTTTATTATATATCTGCTTGGAGACAAATCATATACAACAGTCAAATCACTCACAGAAAGATCTCCTCTGTCTTGCCTGCACTCGAATCCATTATCTCAAAGGAGACGGGTGTCATGAGCCCCACTGAACACTGTCTGTTTGTGTCATACAGTTCTACAGGATGCCAACAAATATACTTAAAGCGTACTAAAAAAATAATTAAATAAATAAATAAATGAAGGACAGCTACTAAGTGATATTTCTATTTGCAGGTTTTGAGTTTTTACAACATCAAAGACAAGGTTTCAAATTTAATTAGCTGTATTAGTACATTCTGTCATTGCATTATTGGGCTAAACCCTTCAACAAAGAAAAAAAAAAACACAGACAATTATAATAATTCAGATGCCATTCTGTTACCATTGTTTCAGCAGAAATGTATACATGCAGTGTATTTCTGTGAATTCTTAACATAGCATCTGTTTCAAATCCATGGCAACATTGCAGCTAGAACAGGTCATGTTGAATCTTTGAAGCCCATCTGCATCCAGATCACATCACACTTAGAAATTATTGACAGCAAGCAGAACTGTTGTCACTAATTTGCTGTAATAAACTAAATTATCAGCCATCTGACAAGTTAATATATAGTGATATATTATCCTGAACAATAGTGCTTCAAAGGTTAATCACAGTGCTGTCTATAAAAATGGGCCCACTAAGGTCCTTAATGTTGCTTGTCTTTGAAAAACACACTTCTACAATGCTAGCTGGTTGTTGACTGCTGTGTGCATTTTAAATCCCCCTCTTTGATTTGTAACTAGTAGCCCCTAAGAAAAATGCTGATTTTTATTTATTTATTTAAAACCAAATAGTTTTATGTTGTAACCCATGTTGCATTGTTACTAGAGGTCTGCACAGGCCTTAAAATGAAACCTGAACCTGACCCGTACCCAAGACCATATGGCCTAACCCTACCTGGCCCGAACAGTACCGTCAAATTTTAAGCCCGAACCCGACCTGAACCCCAAATCACTTAGTATCTAATTTTTCTCCTAGCATGTACTGTTGCAATAGGTTGTATTTTATGTAAGCATATAGGCAAAATTCGTAAAAGTACTGAAACAGTACTTAACAAGACACAGCAGCCCTTCAGTACACTAGAGCAGAAGGAAAAAAAAAAAAAAACATTGACTTACAGTTTATTTGCTGAAACTTCACTTGGAGCAGAACAATCTGGAATAAAATGAAACAATGCAACAGTCCCCTCTATGCAGACTGAACTTGTTCAGATTGTTGAATCTTTGTGACAACTGTGCTAAAAACAATCTAGACGCAGCGGAAAGAATGAAACAGAGTGCAGGTGTCTCAGCATGCGTTTTTGAAAATTTGACGTTCTTTTTAACTTCACATGGTGTTTAAAATGTGCCGGTCCTGCGCGACACGCTGAAGAAAAAGCGAGACGTGGTGCAAATGTAAAAGACATTCGTCCAGCATGTGTTTACATAGGAAAACAATGGGAAAACAGAATAAATGTGTGCAAAAACACGTTCGGTGTGAACGGCCCCTAACTCATCCATTTGTGCGTCTATGAGTGAGAGTGCGTGTGCGAAACAAGTTCTGTAAGCCTGTTTATTTTTTCATTCATACAAATCCGAACCCGAAGTCCTACTTGAAAAATTGACCCGAACCCTGCCCGAAACCCATTGGGTTCTCGGGTCCTGTCAGGTCCGGGTTGCAGACCTCTAATTGTTACATGATTCAGTGCATCGAAAGTTTAACCCTTTAATGACCTAGAGCAGGATTCCTTAATAGACAAATGTTTGGCCCATGCTAAAGGCCTGTTCACACCAAATTGAAATGGTTGAAGTGCCCCACCATAGCGTTTTAAAATAGAAAATTCTCATGTAGAATTCAAATGGGTCACATGAGGTTTGTTATACGACATGATATCGAGGGAAGCCCAGTTTAATTGTGCATGTGATCCACTCTGTGCAATCCTGTTACCGAAAATTAGCAGTTTAAAGAAGAAGAAAAAAGACAAGAGCATGTTTCAATTTCTTCATTTTACATAAGCAGGAATATTCAGAATAGATTAATACTCTATGGAGCATTTAAACCTATATAAAGCATTTTAACTTTTTTTAGAAATAAAGTCTTAACCAGATAATTACCTTAATCGCTGATGTGGATATAAATGTGGTCAACTTTAAGAGACGGATAGACGGGCTTCGATGTGAAATCATCACTTCAGGTCAGGAATTTAACATCGTGCTCAGGTTTAGGCTATAAATGAATACATGGGAATCACGTGTGAATCATGTGATACATTAACATAGACATTTCAAGAAGTGGAAAGTGTATATGATGTCGTATCTTGATATTGTATCTTAGTTAATGTTACACTTGACAAGCTCCAGACACGCACAATTAACAGAGACTGCAAACGGAGTCGAGACTGCACCCATCTGATTTGAAATCATACCATGCACATTTTCATTCATAAGGTTTATACTTCAGAAATATTGGCTGCACAGATTCATAAATTTGTTGTAATTTTTGATACGTTCATTTAAAATGTCGCATTGTCCTTCAATGCTTCTTGGATAATCAGTCAAACAAATATGTATTTTTTTAATATTATTTAGATTAATCCGTTATTCGTTTTGAAGTCATTATTTGTGCCTTTCCAAATACGGTATTCGGCATCGGGCACATCCCTAGTTAAAATCTTCATAAATCATCTCGAGATCCCTACGTTCTGTTTGTTGAGATGCGCTGACTGCCCATAAACAGCTCGTAAAAATACAAAGTTATATGTACTTCAAGCTTGAATTTTTTTTCTTACTTTTTTTCTCAAAAATGTTTTTTCTCTCCCATTTATTTTCTCTCAAAAAAATACAAATAAGTTGGCACATCAACTGCCTCGAGTTGCTGGCAGTATTGCTCGCCTTGCGGAGGCTTTTGCCGTTGATCCAGGGCAAGCACGTGTTGGTCCGGATGGACAACACGGCAACGGTATCATACATCAACCGCCAAGGCGGTGTGCGCTCTCGTCACATGTCGCAACTCGCCCGCCGTCTCCTCTGGAGTCAGCAGCAACTCAAGTCATTGCGAGCCACTCACATCCCGGGCAACCTCAACAGCACAGCGGACGCGCTGTCGTGGCAGGTCATGCTCAGGGGAGAGTGGAGACTCCACCCCCAGGTGGTCCAGCTGATTTGGAGTCGATTCGCTTAAGCACAGGTGGACCCGTTCGCTTCCCGGGAATCCTCCCACTGCCCACTCTGGTATGTCCTGACCGAGGCTCCCCTCGGCACAGACGCACTGGCACACAGCTGGCCCCCGGGGCTACGCAAGTATCGCCCCAGTGAACCTACTTGCACAGACGTTGTGCAAGGTCAGGTAGGTCAAGGAGCAGGTCGTCCTAGTAGCACTTTACTGGCCCACCCAAACTTGGTTCTCGGACCTCACGCTCCTCCCGTGGTGGACCCGACAGCCCCCCCGGCAAATTCCCCTGAGGAAGGACCTTTTTTCTCAGGGACGGGGCACCATCTGGAACCCGCAACCAGACCTCTGGAACCTCCATGTCTGGCCCTTGGACAGGATACAGAAGACCTAAGTGGCCTACCACCTGCAGTGGTAGACACAATCATTCAGGCCAGGGCTCCCTCTATGAGGCACCTGTATGCCCTGAAGTGGCGTCTGTTTGCTAAGTGGTGTTCTTCCTGACGTGAAGACCCCCAGAGATGTGCAGTCAGATCAGTGCTTTCCTTCCTGCAGGAGAGGCTGGAGGGGCGGCTGTCCCCCTCCACCTCGAAGGTGTATGTAGCCGCTATATCGGCACATCACGATGCAGTAGACAGTAAGTATTTAGGGAAGCACGACTTGATTGTCAGGTTCCTGAGAGGCGCTAGGAGGTTAAACCCCCCCAGATCATGTCTCATCCCCTCGTGGGACCTCTCTGTGGTCCTTCAAGGCCTACGGGGAGCTCCATTTGAGCCCCTGGAGTCAGTGGAGCTAAAGGCACTCTCTTTGAAGACTGCCCTGCTGACTGCGCTCACTTCCATCAAGAAGGTAGGGAACCTGCAGGCGTTCTCTGTCAGCAAAACGTGCCTGGAGTTCGGTCCGGGTTACTCTCATGTGATCCTGAGACCCCGACCGGGCTATGTGCCCAAGGTGCCCATGACCCCGTTTAGGGATCAGGTGGTGAAACTGCAAGCACTGCCCCAGGAGGAGGCAGACCCAGCCTTGGTGTTGCTGTGTCTGGTGCGTGCTTTGCGCATCTATTTGGATCGCACGCAAATTTTAGGAACTCCGAGCAGCTCTTTGCCTGATTTGGTGGACAGTGGAAAGGGAGCGCTGTCTTCAACAGAGGATTGCCCACTGGGTCATTGACGCCATCGCTATGGCATATCACACCCAGGACGTGCCACCCCCCTTGGGGCTACGAGCCCACTCTACTAGGAGTGTGGCAGCCTCCTGGGCTCTGACCAGTGGTGCCTCTTTAGCAGACATCTGCAGAGCTGTGGGCTGGGCAACACCCAACACCTTTGCGAGATTCTATAATCTCTGGGTTGAGCCAGTCTTGTCCCGTGTGTTGTCAGGTACAGGTAAGTTCCAGGACAGCTGGCCAGGTGTACCGCTTGCGCATAGCACCTTTCCCCTACCCTGAGGTGAAGACGTGTGCTTTTTACCCCCAGTCTTGTTCACAAAGTTGTGGACCCTGGATGTCTTTCCTCCTTAGCCCTGTGGCAGGCGAGTTTATGGAGAAACTCGCTGCTGGCCCATTACGTGTGCTAACTAGGCCCTGTACTTGGGTAGGTGCTCCTCATGTGCTGGTTGCCCATACGTAACCCTGTGTGATGTATCTTCCGCAAAAAAGTTTCCCTGTTGGTAAACTATGTCTTCCTTGGGCAGAGGTCTCTCTGCCCCTGGTCACCATGTTTGTAGAACACCTCCCCCCTCGGGTAGAACCTACCACAGGACTTCTCCACATGAGATGCTTCCGACAAGACTCAGTAAGACCATGTGATGTATTTCCACTCAAATGCCCCCCCTCCGGGCAGGGTGTGGTCTCTTCGGTTTCCTCCCCTTGGGAGGGACACCCCCAGATGAATGGACCCTATATGGCCCCCAGCTGAATGATTACGTTCCTTTTGGGGAGAAAAAAGAGAAGAGGCCGCGGTTGGGTCAGCCGGTCCTTCATTTTGGGCAGTCGACTTGTCCCCAAGGTGCAGAGGACCGTTTGACACCTGTAAGAGCATTGATGGAGGTTATGTGACGGCCGGGTGCGCTGGCTACGAGGCACGCAGAGGTCTGCTCATCTTGCACCGCCAGTCCATGTAACACAGTTCAGTTAGTTTTGGCGTTTTGTATAGGGACCCCTAGTGTCACTACATTGACACAACGTCGAGTGAGTGACAGAAGGGGAACGTCTCGGTTACTGTTGTAACCTTCTTTCCCTGATGGAGGGAACGAGACGTTGTGTCCCTCCTGCCACAACACTGAACAAAGTGCTTGATAACAATGTTTGACGCATACAAAAACATTATGAACCTGGATGCGTGATAAATATTAATTGAAATCCTTCTTATCTCTCTTAATTAACTGTAATTACTATTTAACTTCTTAGTAGTTGATATCAATTGTTACTTTCCACAACTCCCACAGTCTCTATAACTATGCTACTTGTTTTAGTGTGGGTGTGTGAGAAAGCAAGCTGTGATAAAGTTACAGCTTCAGTGTTTACATTTATGCATTTGGCAGATGATTCAATGTGCATTTAGGTATGTTTTATAATTTCATAAATTTCCTTGGAATCAGACTCATGAACTTACTGTTGCTAGTGTCATACCCTACTAGTTGAGCACCCTACCTCTCTCTCTCTCTCTCTCTCTCTCTCTCTCTCTCTCTCTCTCTCTCTCTGTCTGTCTCTGTCCTTGGGGCTCAATCTAGTCATTTGCTCTGATAATATGCATTATATTGCGTCCTCTACTTTTTGTTTAAATGTTCTCAATAGCAGTAAATTATCAGAATTGCCAAAATTGTTTTGTTAAAGGTTATTTCTTAGAAATTATTTAGGAAAAAATCAAATACTTTTGTATTTAGCAAATCATTCAAAGGTCACAAAGAATGTCAGAGTTATGAAAGAGCCAACAGACAAAGGTCAAAAAAATACATCATTGCAGAATGAAAAAAAATAAAAAAATTAAAAATTAAAAATAAATTACAACTTGAGGAGGAAATCTGATGATTTTTCAGTGATAGCTCATAAACAGAATATTCATGTGCATCCTCCACTTGTCCACCCAAAGAATCTGTGTGCAGATGAGGAAGGGGATAGACACTAATAGCGTTAAACACACGGACTTGGAATTTCAATTGAATTGGCCATGCCCCATGGGACATTAAACTGATATTTGAATTAGAAGAAGTTTGACTGATGCTATTCTTCTCACCACAATTGCACAGAGCGGTTATCTGAGTTACCATAGACAATTTTTTCAGTTTGAACCAGTCTGGCCATTCTCTGTTGACCTCTCTCATCAACAAGGCATTTCCATCTGGAGAACTGCCGCTCACTGGATGTTTTTTTTTTTTTTTTTTTTTTTTTTTTTTTGGGCACCATTCGAAATAAATTCTAGAAACTGTTGTGTGTGAAAATCCCAGAAGATCAGCAGTTACAGAAATACTCAAACCAGCCCATCTGGCACCAACAATCATGCCACGATCCAAATCACTGAGATCAAATTTTTTCCCCATTCTGATGGTTGATGTGAACATTAACTGAAGCTCCAGACCTGTATCTGCATGATTTTATGCACTGCACTACTGCCACATGATTGGCTGATTAGATAATCACATGGATGATTGTTAGTGCCAGACGGGCTGGTTTGAGTATTTCTGACACTGCTGATCTCCTGGGATTTTCACACACAGCAGTCCCTAGAATTTACTCCGAATGGTGCCAAAAACAAAAATCATCCAGTGAACGGCAGTTCTACGGATGGAAATGCCTTGTTGATGAGAGAGGTCAAATGACAAAGTCTATGGTATCTCAGATAACCACTCTGTACAATTGTGGTAAGAAGATTAGCATCTCAGAATGCTATTCTGAGATGCGGGTTTGCGCTGTTTTGGCGGCACAAGGGGGGCCTACACAATATTAGGCAGGTGGTTTTAATGTTGTGGCTGATCGGTATATATGTATATATATATATATATATATATATATATATATATATATATATATATAACACACACACACACACACACACACACACACACACACACACACTGGTGGCCAAAAGATTTTGTTCTTATGGAAAGAAATTGGTACTTTTATTAACCAAAGTAGCATTCAGCTGATCACAATGTATAGTCAGGACATTAGTAACGTGAAAAATTACTATTACAATTTGAAAAAAAAAAAAAAATTCTTCAGAACTTCTTAAAATACTACAAAGAGTTGTCATCAAAAAATCCTCCACATGCAGCAATGACAGCTTTGCAGATCCTTGGCATTCTAGCTGTCAGTTTGTCCAGATACTCAGGTGACATTTCACCCCACGCTTCCTGTAGCACTTGCCATAGATGTGGCTGTCTTGTCGGGCACTTCTCACGCACCTTACAATCTAGCTGATCCCACAAAAGCTCAATGGGGTTAAGATCCATAACACTCTTTTCCAATTGTCTGTTGTCCAATATCTGTGTTTGTTTGCCCAGTCTAACCTATTGTTTTTGTTTTTTTCTGTTTCAAAAGTGGCTTTTTCTTTGCAATTCTTCCCATAAGGCCTGCACCCTTGAGTCTTCTCTTTACTGTTGTACCTGAAACTGGTGTTGAGAGGGTAGAATTCAATGAAGCTGTCAGCTGAGGACATGTGAGGTGTCTATTTCTCAAACTAGAGTCTCTGATGTACTTATCCTCTTGTTTAGTTGTACATCTGGCCTTCCACATTTCTTTCTGTCCTTGTTAGAGCCAGTTGTCCTTTGTCTTTGAAGACTGTAGTGTACACCTTTGTATGAAAACTTCAGTTTTTTGGGGGGGCAATTTCAGGCATTATATAGCTTTCATTCCTCAAAACAATGATTGCCTGTTGAGTTTCTAGAGAAAGCTGTTTCTTTTTTGCCATTTTTGACCTAATATTGACTTTAAGACATGCCAGTCTATTGCATACTGTGGCAACTCAAAAACAAACACAAAGTCCATGATAAGCTTAATTTAACGAACCAAACAGCTTTCAGCAGTGTTTGATATAATGACAAGTGATTTTCTAGTACCAAATTAGCAATTTAGCATGATTCCTCAAGAATAAGGTGTTGGAGTGATGACTGCTGGAAATGGGGCTCTGTCTAGATTTGATCAAAAATGACTTTTTTCAAATAGTGATGGTGCTGTTTTTTTACATCAGTCCTGACTATACTTTGTGATCAGTTGAATGCCACTTTGGTGAATTAAAGTACCAATTTCCCTCTGAAACAGCAAAATCTGTACATTATCCAAACTTTTGGCTGCCAGTGTATATATATACATATATATGCACTTCAGTCAGTCGTGTCTCATGTCCGGAGCATGGTGTCTGGATTCTGACCCTTCTGTCTGGTTCGGTTTCGGTTTTGGTGTCGGGATCCGGACACTCATGTTCCATGTCTTGTCTTATATTGGCGTGAGTGCATTGTGCTTGTCACCTAGGCGAGACGCACTTGCGTCAATAATCCATCTGTATGATAACACATGAAATTATATATATATATATATATATAAATAAATAAACTGAAAAAAAAAAAAACATTTTAACACAATTTAAATTTGAGGGATAAGTTTGCATTGTGTTTTCTACCTTTAAATGCAGTTCAAATTTAAGAATTGAACTGAAATTTAAAAGTCATTTTCCATTCAATTCTGAATTGCACACAGTTCTGCATGGTATAATACATAAATGTGATTAAAACAGTGGAAAAGCTGTCAGTGACAGCGAGTGGTTCAGGCTGTATGGAAAGTGATGGATCTAGTGTCACTGTGTATTGACAATCGGAGATGGACTACCTCTCCTCCCAACACAGAAATATTAAATACCACCACATTCCCAAAAAGTCTGTCCATTAGCTTTCTATTATATGGTTTCTGGTTCAAACTGTATGTGTAGAGAGAAAAAAAAAAAAAAAAAAGAAAGAAAGAAAAAGAAAAGTTTCATTGTGTCTTTTTTTCCCCCCTTCTGGGATGAGAAGTAAAATCAATAGGTAATATGCCTCCTCGGTAAGAGTTTTGTGACGTTATACAAAGATGGGGCTTTGAGAGAGGGGCCAAAGTTCTGTGGCACATTGATCTGCAGCAAGAAATTGAGAATAAAGACTTTTCTATAATTGAGTGACTGTGGATGAAAAATTAGCTTTAATAAAGTACTGTGTTTAATGTTCCGCTGCTTTGCACAGGCGTCTTTGTCTTTTCGCTTGAGTGATTTATAGGGGTTAGATAAGAGACAATAGCAAAAATTAACTGAGTCATGCAAGAGGAAATGATCCTTTCTCCATTTGTACAATGAGATTCACTTCTAAAAAAATACAAATAAAATGTGTTAGTGTAATTGTACAAAAAGTATTGTTGGGTTGTATACTGTGGCTTAAAGGGATAGTTCACCCAAAAATGAAATTCTCTCATTGTTTACTCTCCCTCATGATATCCCACGTGTGTATGAATTTTTTTCTTCACCAGAACACATTTGAAGAAAAATACAAACATTTCTTAGCTCAGTAGGTCCTTAAAATGCAAGTGAATGGAGATTTCTGTTTTGAAGGTCCAAAAATCACAGACAGTCAGCATAAACATCATCCATACGACTCCAGCTGTTAAATTAATGTCTTCTAAAGCGATACTATCGCTTTTGGTGCGAAAAAAGATCAATATTGAAGTATTTTTTAACTATAAATCAATGCTTCAGGAGAGGGTGGAGTCCAAGCGGTCTCTCGTGTGATGTATTCGCGTTGTCATGGATACCGAGGTAATCTCACGTTCTCCACTCGGTTGAGATATCCAGGATAAGCACACAAATGCACCATTTTGAGTAAAGAAACAGGTAAATACAGATCTAAACCAAAATCAACCAAGCTACTGTACAGCGTTCCTCCGTCTCACTTGTAAACAGCGCTGCTCTTCTGGCTGTGATGCACGTGCCTCAGTTCTCGTGTGTTTCAAATGCCAATGTGATTACGTCACACGCGCGTACCGCTTCTGACCGGAAACATGATTTAGAGTTAAAAAAATTACTTATATATTTATCTTTTTCGCACCAAAAGCGATTGTGTCAAATTAGAAGACATTAGTTTAACTGCTGGAGTCATATGTATGATGTTTATGCTGACTGACTGTGATTTTTGGAGCTTCAAAAGAGAAATCTCCATTCACTTGCATTTTAAGGACCTACTGAGCTAAGAATTATTAATATATATATATATATATATATATATATATATATATATATATATATATATATATATATATATTTCTTCAAATGTGTTCTGGTGAAGAAAGAAAGTCATACACACCTGAGAGTAATCATGAGGGAGTAAATAATGAGAGAATTTTCATTTGGGGGTGAACTATCCCTTTAAATGACACTTAATCCACACTTAAAAATGTATGAATGTTTTTGAATTATAGTATTATATAATATCAAAACAAGTGGCATTTATTAATAAATGCATTACAAAATGCAGCAAAAACACATAGTTTAAGCAAAACATTTTCCAAAAAAAAAAAAAAAAAAAAAGGATTCTAATTATTAAACAATAGGTAAAGGGGAGGATTTACAAAGATTAGCATGTGCCATCTGAAAGCGCTGTTTTGCACGCTATGTCTGTGCTACTTTAGTTACTGAAATTTCCAAATTTGGCAACAAAATCTGTTCTGAATGCAAATTGCATGCTGCAATTCCCAAACTTGCAGGCTGTTTCTGAGTGCTAGGTTGAGGGAAAATTTAATTTACTTCTTGCTTTCCATGAGCAGTAACGTTAACTGTGCCAGGACAAAAAAACAGACTTTGTTGAATAAGCGTAAACGGCAATGAGCCTAATTTACAAAGAAAGGAGGCACAAGGATTGTTTGCAGAGGCTATTTGATTTAATGTTATCTATTGCATTGATTTTGCATACACATTTGAATTAATTTTTTAGTTTAACTACGTTTTAATGACTAAAGTGTCCAAAATTTTCCAAAAAAGTTTTGGGTCCACTGTATGTGTGTGCAAGTTTAGAAGGATATAAAAGACTAGTCTACATGGTCACTCGATGCACATGAAAGTGGTGGCAATAGGTAGTGGTGACTTGAAGCAGCTTTAATAGACAGACAGACACCCGACGGCAGTAGAAATATATCAACAAATAACTAGGTGCTGGCTATGTAGAGGAGACAAAAAGGAATGAATCCATAAATTAGTGAAACCCCCTCCAGCTCAAACACCTTTAACCTCAACCACTTCCCCAGTGGTGAAAGATCTGTGGCCAACTGCCATCAAGTTGGAGCAATTTATACAGCAACAGATCCACAAAGCTACAAAATTACTTTGACTGGAGAACTGATTGCTGTCATGCACCTCTCCTGAATGGAGTTATTCCTGGATTATCTTACATTAAAAGCATGTAATAAGTCAATTTATGACAAAAATATCTAACTTCTCTTTGGTCTGCTCTGTCTTCTAAAGAATATGTCACAAATTTCCCATTTTTTGTGTGGAAGGATTTTAGGGGAGTTTGGGAACATTAATCTGACAGTGTGATGGAGATTCCTAATTGGTATAGGGACTAACAAATTCACCGATTTGTTCATAAAAAGCTTATGCTTTTGCTAATTTGACATTTGCAATCCTGTTTAAATAATGATGTCTATAGCCGACACAATATATTGCTGCTGTTATGATATGGCTGCGGGGAAAATTATGAATGAATGAGTTCTAGTAGTATGTTGTGTGTTTAATGATGGATTGCGATGTGCCACTGTGATTTGAGAGCTATGGAGGAGGGGAATATTTTAAATTAATTAGAATTAGAATAGTAGCACACAAGTCGTGGTTACATTTATTGAACTTTTATGGTGTTTTTTTTTTTTTTTTTTGCTGGATACCAGTGGCAGTGCCTGTTCAGGAGTAGGGAAGTTCAGAGTATTTGGTTGCACTTTATTTTACATTACGTGTACTTTCAGTACAATTTCAGTGTACTTACCAAGAAATTGGGTTTTTGGCTACAGAACATGGGTTAGGGCTGGGTTAGGTTTAGGGTACCATTTAATTACTGTAGTTTTCGTAATTATATAGTATGTAAAAGTAGAACAGTACTGTAAAATAAAATACTACTGACTATTTTTTTGGCGTTTGCAATGTTGCTCCAAAAAGCTGCTCAAACTGCTACTCAAACAGTAACATTTCCAAATTAAAACAATTAGCTAGGCTCATATTTTCTTAACCATTTCACACACATCAGCATTTACATTGTTGGCCATTTGGTATAAAGAGCTCAACCAATCATCCACATTATATAAAGAAGATCTCGGGAGGGCTATATGGTTCTTTGGAGAAAAAAAAACAAAAAAAAAAAAACATAAAACTTAGTTTGAAGCCATTGAATATCATTTTTTAACCACTCCACAGATTTCATATTAGCAGACCATAGTTTTGGCAAATCGTTTAGGACATTTACTTTGCGCATGACACAAGTAATTTTTCCAACAATTGTTTACAGACAGATTGTTTCACTTTTATTTGACTATATCACAATTCCAGTGGGTCAGAAGTTTAAATTCACTAAGTTAACTGTGCCTTTAAGCAGCTTGGAAAATGCGAGAAGATTATGTCAAGCCTTTAGGCAGTTAGCCAATTAGCTTCTGACAGGCTAATTGGAGTCAGTTGGAGCCTGGTTCATCCTTGGGAGTAATTTCCAAATGCCTGAAGGTACCATGTTCATCTGTAAAAACAATAGTACGCAAGTATAAACACCATGGGACCACGCAGCCATCATACCGCTCAGGAAGGAGATGCATTCTGTCTCCTAGAAATGAATGTAGTTTGGTGCGAAAAGTGAAAATCAATCCCAGAACAACAGCAAAGGACCTTGTGAAGATGCTGGAGGAAACAGGTAGACAAGTATCTATATTCACAGTAAAACGACATAACCTGAAAGGCTGCTCAGCAAGGAAGAAGCCATTACTCCAAAACCACCATAAAAAAGCCAGACTACAGTTTGCAAGTGCACATTGGGACAAAGATTTAACTTTTTGGAGAAATTTACTCTGGTCTGATGAAACAAAAATGTAACTTTTTGGCCATAATGACCATCGTTTTTTGGAGGAAAAAGGGTGAGGTTTGCAAGCCGAAGAACACCATCCCAACCGTGAAGCATGGGGGTAGCAGCATCATGTTGTAGGGGAGCTTTTCTGCAGGAGGGACTGGTGCACTTCACAAAATAGATGGCATCATGAGGAAGGAAAATTATGTGGATATATTGAAGCAACATCTCAAGACATCAGCAATGAAGTTAAAGCTCGGTGGCAAATGGTTCTTCCAAATGGACAATGACCCCAAGAATACCTCCAAATTTGTGGCAAAATGGCTTAAGGACAACAAAGTCAAGGTATTGGAGTGGCCATCACAAAGCCCTGACCTCAATCTGATAGAAAATTTGTGGGCAGAACTGAAAAAAGCATGTGTAAGCAAGGAAGCCTACAAACCTGACTCAGTTACACCAGTTCTGTCTGGAGGAATTCCAGCAACTTATTGTGAGAAGCTTGTGGAAGGCTACCCAAAACATTTGACCCAAGTTAAACAATTTAAGGGCAATGCTACCAAATTGTATGTAAACTTCTGACCCACTGGGAATGTGATGAAAGAAATAAAAGCTGAAATAAATAAATATGTCTACTATTATCCTGACATTTCACATTCTTAAAATAAAGTAGTGATCCTAACTGACCAAAGACAGGGAAAGTTTTCTACGATTGAATGACAGAAATTGTGAAAAACTGTGTTTAAATGTGTATGGCTAAGGTGTATGTAAACTTATGACTTCAACTATATATATATATATATATATATATATATATATATATATATATATATATATATATATATATATATATATATATATTCTTCAAAGCACCAATTTATAGATTGTTTTCCAAAGAAAAAGAAAATTAAAAGTTATCTTTGGAACTGTCATAGATTCTTCTATGGCATCATGCTGTAAAACACTTATTTTATTTGAAACCTTTTTTAAGAGACTGGACTTTATAGTGCTTAAGTGCCTCATATCAGATTCTGTTAAATCTTCAGATGTTATGACCACATCTTTCTACTCAACTGGGAGTCATGTATGTTGTTCTGAGTAGTCCATTCATGTTTTATTTTTTTTTATTTTTTTCAGAAGTGATTGGAAACCATTATCGCTACATTCAGTCATGCTCAACAAGATTCTCACTTGATTACCATATGCCAGTTTTCTATTTAGATAAAGTGATGCACACACACAAGCTTAAATACAGACTAATGACAATGCTTAGGCACCTTGCACACATATGAGACCCAGAACGTCCAGACCAGCCCACGTTGGCCAGATGTGCAATATCCAATATTCAAATAAGCGATCAGATTAATTAGGGTGGTGTTTATCATTCCCCATCCCTCCTTCTTAGCTCGAGCTCCCTCCTCCGAGGCTGCTGCATATGTCTCACCTCATTCCAAACACAACAGTAGATTAAATTAGCCACCTGACTGAGCCAGAAGTTTAATTATTCACCAGTGTGAGAAGAGAGAGGAACCAATCTTAAGAGAAGCCCACTGACCACCCTTTGAAACGCCATTATCACCACAAATAGCACATATATCAGCTATGCATGCAAATGGGTTCAAAAGCCACATAGCAGAAGCCAATGAGGTTGAGAGGAGGCAGAGCTGTGGGTGTGGCATATCACCCTTCCGTGAATCATTACTAAATATCTCTATATCTATATACTCATGCTTTCTAAAAAGCCCCAGTGCCAACACAGCATATTAAATGTGCCATTTAATGAGAACCACTTGTATCCACTTGTAGGGTGAATTTCACAAAACTGTTCTGAGGTAAAATGTCCACTGTGTGACACTAAAAGTGAGTTACATTTTCTCCCAAACAAATGAAGTTTTTAGGGTTAATGCTCTATCCTAAACCTAAACCTAACTGATAATGTCATAAAAAGCAAATGTGAAATGAAAAATGCATTTGCTGAAGCAACCACCTCATTTTGTGGTGCTTCTATGACACTTACGGTGGAAAGTAAGAGTTAATGAACTGATAATCTGCTATACTCATTATTTCTGTGAAAGGGAATAAAAGTCATTTGTACATATTGCATCAGTTTCCTGGTGAATTAAACACTGGAGGAGCTACAACAACAATGAACCACGTAAAAATAATTTTGCAAAAATGTAGGTGTAGAAATGGGAATCAATTGGACCAGGTTACAGGTTTTATGAGATCCACCCTGTATGATCACATGTGAAATGAATAGATCTTGATTCTTCAGTGAAGAATAGTTACTACATGATAATTATGGTGTACTACAATAAGTGGAAATTTTTATAATTTACATTTTGTTTAATATTCATTACTTGACAGATGTTGCTGTGGCAGTACCATAGCATAATAACTCATCAGATTATAACAACTTTTAAATATCACATGATGTTGAAATGTTCTTGTCTGGTAAACTGTTTCTGCAGTATTATCTGTTTTGAGCTTCCCAGGACTGTTGTAACAGATTTGCTCTCCATTCAGCACTGGACAGCTCCTATCCTGCTCTTAAAGGGATAGTTCACCCAAAACTGAAAATTATCTCATCATTTACTCACCCTCATGACATTTTAGATGTGTTTGCCTTTCTTTCTTCAGCAAAACACAAACAAAGATTTTTAGAAGTATATCTCAGCTCTGTTAGTCCTCACAATGCAAGTGAATGGTGATTAGTACTCAGAAGGTTAAAAAAGGACATAAAGGCAGCAACAAAGTAACCCATATTACTCCAGAGGTTAAATCCATGTCTTCTGAAGTGATATGATAGGTGTGGTTGAGAAACAGATCAATATTTAAGTCCTTTTGTTTTTTAATTATTTTTTTTTTACAATAAATCTCCACCTTTGATCAGCTCCAACCAGTAGGTGGCTGACAGTGAAAGTGAAAGTCACCACCACACCAGAATGTGGAAGTTAAAGTGTAGATTTATAGTAAAAAAAGGACTTAAATATCGATCTGTTTCTCACCCACACCTATCATATCTCTTCAGAAGACATGGATTTAAGCACTTAAATCTTATGGTTTACTTTTAAGATGCCTTTATGTCCTTTTTGAACATTCTGAGTCCTTCTGAGTTCTGGTCACCATTCACTTGCATTGTATGGACCTACAGAGCTGAGACATTCTTCTAAATACCTTTGCTTGTGTTCTGAAGAAGAAAGAAAGTCATATATATCTGGGATGGCATGAGAGTGAGTAAATGATGAGAGAATTTTCATTTTTAGAAGAAATATCCCTTTAAGTAATATTAACACACACTATTGGAGCTGAACCCAAACTCATGTCCTATATAAACAAATTATGATTATCCTGAGAGCACAATTGCTATTGTTATTTCCTTTGTCTTGTTTGCATAACTTGCAGTATATTTAAGTCTATTTACGCAGATTAGGAGCAAGACAAATACAGTTGATAAAACCACAGCACACCCAAGGGAACCGCTACCATTCACACATCAAAATAATCAAGTGGAAGTAAACACAAGGCGCTCTGAAGAATGTCTCTCGAATGCCAGACCTGCTTACTTTGCCGGAGTATACCCTATTTCACATGCTCAAATTATAAACATAACACCACAGTCATCATCTGCCCTTTTAGTCTAGCACACAGATCATGCAAAAGGTGAGCACAGACAGACAAATATAGAGCGCTTCCCTGACAAAATACATGCAAATACTGGCAGGTTTGATCGATGGGTTTCCACAACAACCCGGAACACCTCAGAGACAAATTCTCAAGCCAGTCATTTCTCAGCAAATGGAAAGGGATGTTCATTTATTTGAATTACCATCAGCCTTAAAGTACAAGAAGCAGGGAATGCAGCATGCTCAACCATGTGGAAAGGGAATTTGTGATGCAAACAGGAAAAGCCATTCTGGTGTACATAAGGAAAGAGGGAGGAAAACAGTGAGAAAGAATTTAGGACTGGAGGGTCTGCAGGAAAAGCATTGCCCCATATAAAGAGATGTAGGCCTGTTTAGAACCCCTTTTCGGTTGATAAATAATTAATTTCTTTAACAGAAAACTAATTTGGAGGAAAGGGGGTTTGGAGGAAAAAGTGGATCATAAATCAATAATTTATAAAATAAGAAGTAGGATGTATCAAAGCTGCTGTTCAGTAGATTATGAGGGTAGGTAGTTTGTTTTTTGGCAGGGCACATAAAACAACCCATTAACTCATCTGTATTTAAATCCATTCATCCATTCATTCATGTCCACATTTTCAGAAAATGTACATTTTGAAATTCCTGAATATTTTCTCAAGTACTGAACCAAACCTCATAAATTATATACCGTTTGAAATCTTAAAGTCTCAAGTATCAAACTGTGCTGTCCATTTAAAAAAAAAAAAAAAAGAAAAAAAAAGATGAAATTCCAAGTATAAACACTATATGGCTGTAGAGAGCTACTTATTCATCCCTGGTTGAAGAGAAGATGATTTCTAGATTTTGTCACAAGTTCTCCATTTAGATATATACACTATGTTGCCAAAAGTATTCGCTCATCTGCCTTTAGACGCATATGAACTTAATTGACATCCCATTCTTAATCCATAGGGTTTAATATGATGTCGGCCCACCCTTTGCAGCTATAACAGCTTCAACTCTTCTGGGAAGGCTTTCCACAAGGTTTAGGAGTGTGTTTATGGGAATTTTTGACCATTCTTCCAGAAGCGCATTTGTGAGGTCAGACACTGATGTTGGACGAGAAGGCCTGGCTCGCAGTCTTCGCTCTAATTCATCCCAAAGGTGCTCTATCGGGTTGAGGTCAGGACTCTGTGCAGGCCAGTCAAGTTCTTCCACACCAAACTCGCTCATCCATGTCCTTATGGACCTTGATTTGTGCACTGGTGCGCAGTCATGTTGGAACAGGAGGGGTCCATCCCCAAACTGTTCCCACAAAGTTGGGAGCATGGAATTGTCCAAAATCTCTTGGTATGCTGAAGCATTCAGAGTTCCTTTCACTGGAACTAAGGGGCCAAGCCCAGCTCCTAAAAAACAACCCCACACCATAATCCCCCCTCCACCAAACTTCACAGTTGGCACAATGCAGTCAGACAAGTACCGTTCTCCTGGCAACCGCCAAACCCAGACTCGTCCATCAGATTGCCAGATGGAGAAGCGTGATTCGTCACTCCAGAGAACGTGTCTCCACTGCTCTAGAGTCCAGTGGCGGCGTGCTTTACACCACTGCATCCAACGCTTTGCATTGCACTTGGTGATGTATAGCTTGGATGCAGCTGCTCAGCCATGGAAACCCATTCCATGAAGCTCTCTACGCACTGTTCTTGAGCTAATCTGAAGGCCACATGAACTTTGGAGGTCTGTAGCAATTGACTCTGCAGAAAGATGGCGACCTCTGCGCACTATGTGCCTCAGCATCCGCTGACCCCGCTCTGTCATTTTACGTGGCCTACCACTTCGTGGCTGAGTTGCTGTCATTCCCAATTGCTTCCACTTTGTTATAATACCACTGACAGTTGACTGTGGAATATTTAGTAGCGAGGAAATTTCATGACTGGACTTGTTGCACAAGTGGCATCCTATCACAGTACCACGCTGGAATTCACTGAGCTCCTGAGGGCGGCCCATTCTTTCACAAATGTTTGTAGAAGCAGTCTGCATGCCTAGGCGCTTCATTTTATACACCTGTGGCCATGGAAGTGATTGGAACACCTGAATTCAATTATTTGGATGGGTGAGTGAATACTTTTGGCAATATAGTGTATATTTAAACATTATCAAAGACTACTTTTTTCCAAGTTTAGCATTTTGTTTTATTTATTTATTTATTTATTTTTTTTTTGATTGATTTGGTTATTGTTGTCAGTTTTTGCATACTTGTGTGTGTTCAGCATTGTAGATGTGTTATGGTCTCAGCAATTCATTTTGGTGTGTGTGTTCTGCATTGAGGCTGATTTATAGATTTTTTTTATTTTATATAATAAATAATGAAAAAAGAATCTCCGATTTCTTCGTGTTTCCCATTCATTTCCTATGGTGGTCACTTTTGACCGGGAACAGTACAAGTGTAACTTATTTATTTTTTATTTTTTTTACCACTCAAACTGATTAAATCAACTCCAATTTCTTTGTGTGTGTTCAGATATCAAACTGATGAAAAGTCACCAAGTTTCGTACCTGTCAGATGAAGGAAACCAGTTTTATTGAAGAAACAAAATTGAGATGGTCAAAAATGACTGAACAGTGCACAAGGATTAATAATAAAAATAAAAATGAGATTAAAGTTTGAAAATCTTCCATTTAACATACATTTATAGACTTTTGTTCAGCATCTGAAATGTAACAGACAGTGATGACATCAGCGCAGTGGCATAACTACCGTTAGTGTGGTCAGGGGGGCCCGTGATGACAGGGTCCTCCATCTATATAAATATACTGTATACAACAATGGTATCATAACTGGTGCTCCTTTAGCTTAGATTAAACTAAAAAACATCATTTTTCAGGCTGGTCCAGCTACTATGCATCCGCATTCTCGAGTTAACTGACAGGTGATGTCTGTATGTGAAAGGCAGTTGGCTCTTATACCTGTATGGCGGGACTTCCTTTTCTGCATTCACCATATTGAGGATTCCAAATTCTCCCATTTATTTTAATGCAAGTGCTCCATCTCAGGCTAAATAGTTTATGCCCAAGGTGACTTCTGTAAATTTGAAACATTTCTAAATTATTATCTACTTACTTACTAATCCTAAAATTGATCAAACTCACAGGGAACAGCTCTTAGGAAGCTCGTATGATATCTTACTCAGCCAGTGTTGTCCATCTGACGTCAAAATTCTGTCCGAATGTTGTGTAAGCCCTGAGGTTTGTGGGCTGCCGGTGTTGTGGCTATTTCTGACTTCCTAGTATGGTTATGCTCAGGGGTAGTGTAGGTTTAGCCTTTAGGTAAAGGAACTAATGATTCCCACCTATGTTTAGGGGTGGGTGCAGGGATGAGCTTTATGGATAGGGACCAATCAGATAGCGGGGAGTAAGAATCCGGCAGGAGTCAGATTTTAGTACAACACCAGCCTCTTTTTTTTATTTTTTCTGCTGCCTTTTCTCCCTCACCGCGATACCATAATCTCTCCCCTGCATAAACGTAAGTAAAGATCTTCCGAGTGCTAACACAGTGACACAGCAAGAATCAAATATTTAATGAGAGCAGATTGAAGCAGAGAGAACATAGCAAGTGACAGCAGAGAACTGCGCTGAGAAAGAGTATGAAGCAACAAGAATCAAAAGCCTTCTATTTTACACATTTAGCATCTCCAGCACAAAAGTTCAGCTGAATAAGGCAAACTACAGTGTTTGTGGTCAGATAAATATGTGTGGTGGGCTGACGATTTGTTAGAGAAACTCAGGAGAAAGAGAAAGCTGATGATAAAGAGACTGACAGTAAACTAATGCATGATTAAATGATTAGCTATAATTACTGGATTAATGGTATAATCAATTTGTTCATTTTAGCTTAATTAGGTAAAATGCATACTTTTTAGATTTAACACATAGAATGAATGCTACCATTTTGTGAAATTTCATTTCCATTATTTAAAGGTGCACTCAGTACATTTTTGCTAATAATATATATATATATATATATATATATATATATATATATATATATATATATATATATATATATAAATATGCAAATGTATATATATATATAAATAAACGTTTTACACAAAAACACGTGAATACATTATTTAGAAATATGTTAAAAATGATGTATACTATTATTAAATAAAGAATCCAGTCATATCAGAAACCCAATACAAGCTGTAATTTTAAAATTAAATGGTACGTTGTTTTGCAACAACACGCAAAAAAAAAAAAAAAAAAAAAAAAAAATTGTAATCCCAAAATGTCTATAATAGGGATGTGTGTAGTATGAGACAGAGAAAAACACAAACTAAAAGTAACAAAATAGAAGATAAATGATCATCTTCTGTGTAAAGCCACAGCACTTGGTAAACAAACTTCCAGTATCCAGGATGACAGGTGTCACTATAGAGTCCAAAACCACAAGTATTACTAGTACCGATGGGGCGAGTAAGATCCAGCACAAATCTGCAATGGGAGAAATGTGCCATACATTGTTCCTGGCAGGCTACTCTGCCTAACAGGCTCCATATGATTAGGATTAGGGTGGGGGCGGAGTTAGTGCAACTATTGCCTGCCAGAAAAGAACTATGGCCCCTTTGTACAATGGCCGCTAAAATCTCACTGCGTGAGTGCACCTTTAAGGAGAGACAGTAAACACATTCATGTTTATTATAGTTTCTGAAAGGTGCCAACCTGATCAACTTTGTTTTATTTATTGCAATAGGTCTTCTTTCTTTCATCCATTTAACTATTTATAGTTACATTTACACTGCAAATTGACGTATCGTGTTAATATAAGCTTGCCTAAAACTTTTACAGTTCTTTTGCTTTCAAACACAAATACTTCCACAGGAAATGCAAATTTTGTTACACTTTTTCATCTTCCATGTTACTGTTTTATAAAACAGATTGTTTTAACTCTGAATCTGAGTGGGGCCTGGGTAGCTCAGTGGTAAAGATGCTGGCTACCACCCCTGGAGTTCGCTAGTTTGAATCCCAGGGCGTGCTGAGTGACTCCAGCCAGGTCTCCTAAGCAACCAAATTGGCCCGGTTGCTAGGGAGGGTAGAGTCACATGGGGTAACCTCCTCGTGGTCACTATAATGTGGTTTGTTCTCGGTGGGGCGCGTGGTGAGTTGAGCGTGGATGCTGCGGTGGATGGCGTGAAGCCTCCACATGTGCTATGTCTCTGTGGCAACACGTTCAACAAGCCATGTGATAAGATGCGCGGGTTGACAGTCTCAGACGCGGAGGCAGCTGGGATTCATCCTCCACCACCCGGACTGAGGCGAATCACTACACGACCATGAGGACTTAAAAGCACATTGGGAATTGGGCATTCCAAATAAAAATAAATAAATAAAATCTGAAGGGAGGAGCTGTGTGTAAAGTAATTGTAAAATACATGATAACATATACTTATCTCAATTGAACTCTGTTATAAAGGTGCACTTAGTTTTTTATTTATTTATTTATTTATTTATTTTTTTATTATAGTGTTCCTAAACTTTAATACAAAACAAAAATTAATAGTAATTTTGAAAAAAAAAAAAAAAAAAAGAAAGAAAAAGAAAAAGATGATTACAAATATGTACACAGATAATATTTAGAGAAATAGCTGTTTTATGTTGCTGGTTGCATATTCTTGAGCTCTATCTTGTTCAGGTCAAATGAGCAGCCGGAAATTACAAACATTATCTCAATTATCCCTTGTAATTGGACACCTTTGATTTCAAGGCAAATCAGTCCACTTTGGTTCAGACCATGCTAAAAAAAAAAAAAAAAAAAAAAATGCAATTTTTCATAGTGGTCCAGCTAATGTGCACGTGCATTCTCAAGTTAATTGACAGACGATTTCTTATCAAACAGATGATTGGCTTATTTACATGTAAGGCGGGACTTCCTTTTCCACACCCACCCTATTGGGTGTTCCAAATTCTTCCATTAATTTAAATACAAGAGGTTCGTCTCTGGTGTCAGTGGAACATAAACAAAGAAATGTCTCAGTGCACTTTAATGTGCAAAGAAATGTTGCAACATTCCAGTTGTTGTCAAATCTACAATAAATGAAAAGCTACGATGCCAACAGTCTGATCTCATAAAATCATGTGATTATTGCTAAATTTTTGTTAAAAGCAAGTTAAATGTTCTCCCAAACAGATGCATTGCTCCAACAGTTTGCCATGCAAGTTGATCACATTTGAAATAGCTTCTAAATGTAGTTTGTTATATAATGCAAATGTTAAAAGGTATCCCCTTATTGGTTATGTGCTATATTATTTAGATGTCATCAGTAATCATAAGATGTCAAATGTTAAGAAGTCATAAAATAGGATTGTGTGAGGAAGTGGTATTTGTGAACTGATAATCTGCTGTTTTACTCGTGATTTGTGTAAAAGGAATAAAAGTTATAGTTTCTGTAGCATCTATAGTATTCATTTCAGCTTGAAACTGTCGCAATACATACAATGAACAATACATAAATTTAATAATAATAAAATAATAATAATAAATAACAACAATAATTTTACACAAATATATGTATAGTAACATGTTTCAGTAATATCAAGTTCCCCATTAAACAGCGTGTTACAACGCGAAACGTGTTCACCTGCTATTGTGTATCTATTAGCTATTTACCTTAACACTTTGTTATAAGGTATAATAGGGATGATATCATTTAGCAAAAGGATAGCACTTAATGACATTGCTTAGTAAAATAGTGTGATTATGAAAATGTGTTTCCTTAATTACTGCAAAAGAAATAAGGCCGTGCCATATTGCACATACCGTATAGTTATGGCTGAAGAGGTTGTATGCACTCCACTGTTTAGCACGGTCTCTTGTACTTTATTGCTTAAGTATACAGTACAACAACTGCTTAAAGGAATAGTTCAAATTAAATGTATAATTCTGTCATCTTTTAATCACCCTAATGCCGTCTCATACTTATATGACTTTCTTTCTTCTGCAGAACACAAAGATATTTTGACGGACATATGAGGTGAATATATACATACAACGCAAGTCAATAGGGTACAAAATTTCAAGCTCCAAAAAGGACATAAAGGCAGCACTAAAGTAATCCATATGGCTCCGGTCCATGTCTTCTGAAGCACTTTGATCGGTTTTGGGTTTAAAAATAAATAAATTTTCACTTTAAGTCTTACCATTGCAGTTCCCTTTGAAGGAAACATCAACGTTGCATAATGATGCAATTGGGACTATGTCAGTGGTCTCACATGGCCTGAAGCCTGTATACAATCACACCAATTTAATGGCTGATGTCCTTAAGCCACGGCCACAGGGAGCCACGTCACAGGCTCTATATAGGCGAACACTTGGCACCATCTCGCCAGATTTTCTTACTTCAGTGCATGAATTTGTCTAAGCCTGCATTGGTTCCTAACAACTCATGCCGAAGCGAGAACTATGTTCTCCCTTTTGAGTAACAACACGTGAGGACATCATTGGAAATGAGCAGTTTGTGTGTGGATTCGACTGCATTGTTAAAAAGGACCGATGGCGCTTCATCGAGGCTCTGTCAAACCATGCGGGCACTGGATTTTTCCTTGTGTTTCTCTCTCCCTCCGGACAGGTGCACCATTCTCGCCGTCAAGACATGCTCCTTTATCTGGGGCACTGCCTGGTTCGGCACTGTTATGCGGCACGCAGGCCATTTTCCATCAAGGAAACGTTGGTTTGGAGGTGTTTCATTGCGGGAACGATGGAAAAGTTAGGCACTTGTTTAAAAAGACTGAATTTCTTCTATTTTGTTGCCCTAGAGAGTGCACAGAAACATAATGAGGCACGGGGTGCGGCCCTGGCCTCTCTTTCTTTCTCTCCCATTTTTGGAGCGCTGTTGCATGGAAGGCGAGCACCCCCATCATCTGTGCTCAGGCCCGGAGACTTAACCCTTTCATACGTACCGTCACACATATGTGACAGTTAATAACTGGGCCCCGCAGAGTAGCATCACACATATGTGTTACTGCAACAGCCAGTTACGTTACAAGCTGCCAGCTTTCGCGCCGACACAGGCTACGCTGGTCAAGCGTCTGTAATTTATATTCACTCAAACAGTTACTCATACAGTCTTTTGAAGCACAGAATATGTTTATTTTATACACATACATCCAACTCATCACCAAAGTACCACAATAAAAAGGTTACAGCTCTTATACGCACAGTCAACACATCAAACGCAATCTTCCTCCGATACGTGCTGCCATTGTTTACATAAGTAGAGGTTGTCATTCGTCACACAAACAGTTACTCAAAGAGTCTTTTCAAGCACATAATACGTTTATTTTATGTAACAAATAGCCAAATTGTAACCAAAGTACCACGATAACAGTTCACAGCTTGTATATGTACAGCCATCACATCTAAATGTGATTTTCCATGCATGCAGCCACGTCTGCTTATTAGGTGAAGGTGTGGTTTTCATTCACACAAACAGCAACTCAAACAGTCTTTTCAGGTATATACTATGTTTGTTTTCTGAAACAGACAGCCAAACTATCACAAAAGCACCACAATAACAGTTTAAAACTCGTATTATCACAGTGAACACATGCTGAGCGCAATTATCATACAGTCATGTCTGTTTACATTAGTGCTTGTCACACACACACACACACACACACACACACACACACACAACGTCTGAGGTGTCAACCAGTGCATAGGCAAACCAGACTGCTGACATTATTTGTTCTTTTTTCTTTATATAAATAAAATAAACACAGCACAGCAGACATAGCCCATTTGTTCACATGCTTACTACAGTATTTTTTTTTTTTTTTTTTTATTACAATAAATAAATAAATAAATAAATAAAAATACTTGTCTACACTCTGCCCCCCTCTACCGGCTGTGCAGTGTCATGTGGGGAAATAACTCACTCTAGAGGCCACTGAAGGGGAATTTAGACCCTACTCATGAAAAGTTTAGAAGGCTCAAAAATTAAGAGGCATTTTTCTCCAATATCATATTGTGAACCGACGCGCAGGATGCTTCGTCGGCGTTACTATTCTCCCTGGGTCTCATCAGGAGATGGCAAGTGTGTGAAACTCAAATGTTTGCGTGGCCATCTTTTCTTTGACGGGTGAAGAGACACAAATGCTATCTCTGTCTCTGTTCAATGGCGGCACGTACTTCGCACTCCTTTTAAGATGTGTTAGTTCTGTACTCATAGATTTTGAAGTCTTTCTGTTCTTAAGGAGTTGTGGTTTGAGTTCTCCGTCGGTCATGCTCTTGCTTCTCCTCCTGCGAGTCTGCCATTTGAAATGCATCGGATACTCAAGATTTAGCGTGTATGGATGATCGAGTAGGTTAATTAGTGGTTACTCGTTGCGCTGCAATAGAGAATCATGCATTGATTCCTCTGTCTGCCCATGTGACGGCTTGGCAGCAATTACAAGGCGTTCCGAATTGAGTAATCTGAACGAGAGAGAACGCGTTTTTGTTTTACAGCATATTGTCACAAGTGCAGCCGGGAGACTGGTTTGTGACAATAGATTTGACGGATGCTTATTTCCACATTAAAATTAGGCCAAGGCACAGGCGTTTTCTCATGTTCGCTTTTGGGGGCAAAGCAAACCAATTTTGCATCCTTCTTTATGGACTTCTGTTAGCACCTCGTATGTTCACAAGATGCATGGATAAAGCACTGATGTGTTTTGGCTTCAGAGCATCTACATTTTGAATTATCTTGACGATTGTTTGGTGTTAGCTCACTAAGAGAGTTTGGCAGCCCAAAACAGAGATGTTGTTCTCAGTCACTTCAACAATCTAGGGCTGTGAGGCAACCTAGACAAGAGCATTTTGTTGCTGAGGCAACAGACATTGTTTCTAGGGGTGGAGCAATGCATGTGGACAATGCAGACGCGCCTGTCTCCAACTCGCGTTCTGTCATTCCGCCAGTGTCTAGTGATGTTTAAAGTGGGACACGTTCTCCCTGCGAGAACATTTCATAGGCTTTTGAGGCCTTTGATCGTGGCGTCCACTATCATTCCCCTGGGCATGTTGCATGTGAGACCTTTTAAGTGTTGGATGAACGCCGTAAAGGGACTTCAACCACTGACATATGCATTTCGTCCAATCAGAGTGACGCGTGGGTGCTACCAAGCTCTGTTATCATAGAAACAGAACAGCTTTCTGTGGATGAGGGTTTCCATTGGGACAGATGTATTGCCGCAAGGTGATAACAACAGATGCCTCCTCTATGGGTTGGGGTGCTGTGTATGTGAATCATCCTGCTCATGGAGTATGGACGGGTTAGCAGCTGAATTGGCACATAAACTGTCTGGAGATGCTAGCGGTGTTGTTGGCTTTAAAGTTATTCCTTCCATAAATTTGGGGCAGTCATGTCCTCATCCTATCAGAAAACAGGTCATTGGTGGCTACATCAATCGTCAGGGAGGAGTGCAGTCTCATGCCATGCTAAGGCTGGCACGTCGTATTCTGCTGTGGACACAGGACAATGTGCTGTCTCTATAAGCAGTACATGTTCTGGTCTGGTAGAATTTGGGGGCAGATCTCCTGTCCAGACATGTTCTGATGCCTGGAGAATAGACATTACACCCGCAGATTGTAGAACAAATCTGGATGAGGTTCGGCAGAGTGAAAGTGGATCTGCTCGTGTCAAGCGAGATGTCACACTGTCCCCTCTGGTTTTCTCTCTGGCCCAGGCACCATTGGGCATCGATGCGCTGGTGCATCAGTGGCCGACAGCACGTCTTTATGTGAAGGGTTAGGGAGTAACGGAATACATGTAACGGGATTATGTATTTAAAATCCAAAATATAAGTAACTGTATTCCACTACAGTTACAATTTAAATCATTGGTAATTAGAATACAGTTACATTCAAAAAGTATTTTGATTACTGAAGAGATTACTTTGCATTTTATTGTCATTTGTTTCATTTAATATTTAGTCCTTTCAGATGGAAAACATTTATACATATAAATGATGCGATCCAAAGTGCATTTGAACAGCGGTGAAACACTTTCTAATGATGTGTTACATTCATATGAGCAGACAGAGAAGTCAATTTGAAGTAAGTTTGGAGCAGAAGAAATATAAATAAACCAGCTTTATGCTAAGTTAAAATGCTATTACTAGCCATTTTACATACACGTTACCAGGCACAATCAAATTTTTTTATCAAGAAAATTCATGTTAGATCATAATTGATTTTTTTCTAGTAAGACCTTTGATATTAGGGCAAAAATGTTATTCTTGATAATAATTTTTGTACTGTTTTCCTGTAAAAATATCTAAAAATCATTAAAACAAGATAAATTTGATTTAACTTGTTTTAGAAACAACTGCATAAGATATTTAGGTTTTTCAGAGAATGTATTTTTAACTTGTGTATTTTGTCTTACTGTTCTGGCAGAGTTTTTATAGTCAAAACAAGTGAACAAAATGCAGGATTAGGCCTTTTTGTGCTGTCCGCATCCCTTTGTGGGATTTATCTATGGTGTTAGAGTCACTCTCGGCTGCTCCGTTTGAGCATTTAACATCAGTATCTGATAAGTTTCTGACTCTTAAAACTGATTTTGCGCCAGGGTTATCTAAGGTCGTGCTGAGACCTAGTTTGGGCTATTTGCTTAAAGTCATCTCTGCATCCTTTCGCTCGCAGATTATTAATTTGCAGTCCTTTTCTCCTCCACCATTTAAGTCGGAGGAGCTTAAGAGGCTACATATGTTATGCCCAGTATGGGCTCTGCGGGTTTATGTTGACCGTACTAGCCAATGGCGTAAGTCAGAGCATTTGTTTATGTGCTTTGGTGGCCGCAACAGAGGTGTTTCGGTGTCCAAGCAGAGACTGTCTCATTGGATTGTGGATGCAATCTCGATTACTTATGAGGCGTGTGGTTTGCCTTTGCCTCTGGGTATTCAAGCCCATTCTACAAGGAGCATGGCATCCTCATGGGCACTGGCAAGAGGTGCGTCCTTGGATGACATTTGTATGACGGCAGGATGGTCCTCTCCACATACTTTTGTTAGACTTTATCATTTGAATGAGAGTTTGTCACCTGCTTCCCAAGTTCTCTCTGTTGAATCAGGAGTACGTTTTTGGGATTTCTTTAGCTCGCTTGTGCTCCGCTGTAAGCTTGACAGCTAAGGCAGCTACTGTTCGCATGGCGTGATGGTATCTTTTCCCAGTTGCGTCATTACATTACATAGATGTTTCCTTGAAAGGGAACGTCTCAGTTACAAATGTAACCATGGTTCCCTGAAAGGAAACAAGACATTGCATAGCTGGCCATACTCTCTAGTTGCTGCATAGGCTCGTGCCTTTTACAGAAAATCTGGCTAGATGGTGCTAAGCGCTCACCTCTATAGAGCCCGTGACGTGGCTCCTTATGGGCATCGCTTAAGCACAATCAGCCAATAAATTGGCTTGACTGTATACAGGCTTCAGACTACGTGAGACCACTGACGTAGTCCCAGTTGCTTCATTATGCAATTTCTCGTTCCCTTTCAGGGAACTAAGGTTACATTTTTAACCAAGACAATTTCTAGGCCCAATCAAGATTTGAAGCTTGATTACATTTCCTCATGCTTGAAGCATGTGCAGAGTGGATGAACAGTGCATGTACATGCACAGAGCGCCAAACCAACCAAAGTGGTAGGCATCATTGTTTTTGATGGACTACATTGGGAATTTTGGAATATTCATGAAATCATATGCACATTTGAAGGGTACTCTGTCACAAGACTAAAATTATTGCATCATGCAGCTGAGTAATGTTCTCACTTTCAACTTTTGAACTTCTTAACTTGAGCCTCTTGTGTCTGAGAGTTGTACAAACACAGTTAAATTCTGTCAAGGTTCTTCAAACACATTGTATCTTTTCTCTCTGTTCCTCCTTAATACATTGTCCCTCTCACTGCATTTCCGTTGGCATCAATCCACTCCTTATTGTCTCCTTCTCACTAGGCTCATTCAATATATCTTTTAATATCAGATATTGCTGTTCCTTGATACTCTCTCTTGGTCTCAGTTCTTGAATATGTCTGCTGTGGCTTTTGCTGTGCCTGTGTCTTTGAAGGGGCTTAAAGAAAAGGCTCTCACTGATATCTTTCAGATTTCTTTCTTCTCACGTCAAGAGCTGCTCTTTGTGCCGCTGGCACTCCATATATTATTTCAAAGTCTGAGGCAACACAATCATGAACCACAGAATAAAGTACCGTGGCATGACTCTCATACACATGTGCACAGCCACAGCCAAACAAACACAGATATGTGAAACCTGAGAGTTGCTCCCACAGGCTGGTGCCTAGTGATTAAGTTTCTAGGCTGGCTATGTAATCATGGAAGGTTTCATTCTAGGTAGGGGTGACCAGAAAGATGAGAGTTACTGAAAAGAAACCCATGGCCATAGTGTTGTGACCATACTATGACCATTTTTTTAAATATGTTTCAGGCTCCATCTTGCTAAAATGAAGCCTTTGATTCATGCACTTTAACCAAAGTCCCTTCAAACAAGTCAGATCATAATGTCTCCAGGCAACTGTTGACTAATCATGCTACAGCTCCTATCTACTTGAAGGGGGAAAGATGGAAATATCATGGCAGGTCTAGCCAATGCGAGTGTGTTCTCGAGTAAACTGACAGGCAATGTCTCTATCGGCTGAATGATTTTCTCTTTATATTGAATGATTGGTGTAAAAGTTATGAAAGTATATTTTGCTTACACGTGAATTTCTCATATGTGGAATTACGCAAAATGTTTAATGTGTACCTGATGTGCCTGTCTGTATATGTTGTATCTACCACAAATTTGTGCATAACATTAAATTTACCTCTTTCATTTTGGTGTATTTCATTTGGTGTATTGTGTTGCTGTATGGGAGAGGTTGGTTGTTGCAAAGCTCCAATTAATCTAATTTCATCTTTGCCTTAAAAAAATATTTTATATGTATTTTCCCTGTAATTCATATGAATATCATATTATTTTCCCCAAAAATGTTAGTAAGTGATTTTATCACACTAAAATCATGTTAACATGCAAATTGGTTGTCTTGTGGTTATTTTCTCAGTGAGTATTTTAACGTTCAAAAATTGTCCCCCATTCATTTCCATTCTAAGTGCCTCACTGTGACCCAGATTTTAGCTTTTTTTAAAGAAAATATTTATTTATTTATTTATTTTGGTAATCAATAGTATGCCACAAATGCTGTCGATTGAGCTTAATTTGTATTTAACCCAGAATATTCCTTTAATTCTATCAAACACAACGCAGACTACACCACTTTCATTGGCTCTTTTAACTGTAAGGCACCATTTCTATTCCTACAGACGCCATATTGGGCGTTACAGTTTTTTCCCATTCATTTGTATACACATGGCCTGTCTCATCCATAATGTAACTGACTCAACACATTAAGCCATGACGTTCATGTGGATGATCACAAGTTCGAATAATGACATCTCATGATCCTGTTTTTTTTTATTTTAATTTTTTTATAATGTACATTTAGAAGATCATATATCTCTTATGTTTTACATATTATGAAAAATATAACAATTAAAAAAAAAAAAAAAATGTTTTTTATCTCACTGCTCCAAGGAGATCTTCTCAATCCCCTAAAAAGCCCAATTTCATTACATTTAATTTAAAATGTTGAATCACTCCTAAATATAAAGAGGGCCACCAAGGATATCCATTTTCCATACGTTAACAGCTGATTCATTCCAATTTTTGTGAAAGCTGGACAGGATGGGGACAGAATTTCTCAATCTCAATTTTTTATTGATTGCTATGAAAACACCAACTCAGATCTTGGGTAGATATTATGATCCATCCTCCAAGCCTTCACGGATACATTCCCAAGGTTTCAAATACCATGTGACTTCACCCCTTACAATATGTCCTCCAGTCATTATTAATTTTCTTGGATATCCTTGTCAGACCCCAGTGAAGTCTCATCCTAAAACTGGTCTACCCTGCTGGACAAAATAAATAAATAAATAAACAAAAAACAGGTTAAATCAGCTTAAGCTGGCTTGCGTGTCAGCTGAAAAGTGCCTCAAACCCTTGTAAAAAGCCAACAGACTAGCCTGACCAAGCTGGGAGTCCAGCTAATATCAACAAACCAGCTTGGGCTGGTTTAAGCCGTTTTTTTCAACAGGGTCTTCTATGACAGATCCACACAGCTTTTTCTGCAATCTTTTCACAGTCTTACTTTACCAGAAAAGCAAACCATGACAAAATATTGTGTTGTTGGGATAAATTCAACCTTGGCGTATATCGGCCTCAATGGAAATACAAGCAGAAGCAAGACTGTCGACCTGAATTGTTCCAGCTCCTCCCCAGCAGTTGTGGAATCTTAGGTGCCAACAGAAAGAGATGTTGGTAATTACTGTCAGAGCTGAATTCCTCCATTCTCCTTCAAACCATCAAAGCCCTTGACTCAATTAAACAGCATAAGCGGATCTCCTGAAGAGGGAAATTTGCCCAGGCGCCACCTTTTGATGTGCAAAAATCGAGCAAAGCAAGTAGCTCTCGGTAGCCAGATTTGTCGGGCTTAGCATCAAGCATGCAACAGTGAGCAGTGCTCTTGCTAAGCAAATTGCAGGGCCTGAAAGCAGATGTATTAAATTCTATCTATCCAGAAACATAAAAAAAAAAAAAAAAAAAAAAAAAAACAGATTGATTAAATGCAGGTGCTGAAAAAAAAAACAAAAAAAAACTTTGTCATATTTATCATATTTAACATGCACCAACTTATCCATCTGAGAATTCCATGCTCTAACTCTCATTTCACAGCACCTGAGGTAAGGATGGCTTACACTGTGCATACTGCACATCCAAAAACTGCTGCCAGGAAATAAACGCCATGGTTTAGCTTCAGCTCAGTGTGGAGGCTGCATATCAAGATAAGCCATGATAATTATGGCAGGAATCTCCCAGGGACATGGATGTGCGTAGCTCGATAGTGTTGCCTTCACACAATCAAATGGGGATATTTTTGGTGCCATTATCTTTGAGAAACAGGCTATTTGTGCCTTTCCTAAAGTTTTTGCCAGTTGTCTGATTACCAAAAGAAACCAGTTAGACTGTCCTGCTTCCAACAGTTTTACATTTAGAGGCAACCACATTGGAGCGATGGCTCCAAGTACCTGGAAATCTAACAGATTTCCAGAAGCACAAGGCAAAATAATCTCTTTGCTGTAAATACATACTCAAATCAAATCAAATCAAAATCAAATCACTTTTACTGTCACACAACCATATACACAAGTGCAATAGTGTGTGAAATTCTTGGGTGCAGTTCCGAGCAACATAGCAGTCGTGACAGTGATGAGACATATACCTATCTACAATAAACATCAAATTTACACAACACAATTTAAAATCTAATATACACATAATTACACACAACACAATACACAAATAATAACATACAATGTACATTATACAATACACACAATATAGAATACACATTATACAATAAAAAAAAATAGTATATATAGTATATATCAAATGTACAGTAGGTTGTATGGTACTGTATTGACATTTAGGCTGTCAGTTGATAGTCAGTTGCCAGCGTGTTGTAAAGAGAATATAATTTATGACAGTCCAGTGTTAGATAATAAGATTAATAAAGTGCAGTGCTGATGTATATTGATCGTGAGAGATCAAGAGTTCAAAAGTCTGATTGCTTGGGGGAAAAAGCTGTCATGAAGTCGACTGGTGCGGGTCCTGATGCTGCGATACCACCTGCCTGATGGTAGCAGTGAGAGCAGCCCATGGCTCGGGTGGCTGGAGACTCTGATGATCCTCCGAGCTTTTTTCACACACCGCCTGGTGTATATGTCCTGGAGGGAGGGAAGCTCACCTCCGATGATGTGTCTGGCAGTTCGCAGGGCTTTGCGGTTGTGGGAGGTGCTATTGCCATACCAGGCGGAGATGCAGCCAGTCAGGATGCTCTCTACAGTGCTGGTGTAGAACCGTGTGAGGATGTGGCGGTTTATTCCAAACTTCCTCAGCTGTCTCAGGAAGAAGAGGCACTGATGAGCCTTCTTCACGATGGCCTCAGTGTGGACAGACCATGTGAGTTCCTCAGTGATGTGGACACCCAGGAACTTGAAGCTGCTGACTCTCTCCACTGGTGCTCCATTGATGGTGATGGGGCTGTGTTCTATTTCTCTTCTCCTGAAGTCCACCACAAGCTCCTTTGTCTTACTGACGTTGAGGGAGAGGTTGTGCTCCTGACACCAGTGTGTCAGAGTGTGCACCTCCTCTCTGTAGGCTGTTTCATCATTGTCAGTGATCAGACCTACTACCGTCGTATTATCAGCAATCTTAATGATGGCATTGGAGCTATGTGTTGCCACACAGTCATGTGTGTCCAGGGAATACAGGAGTGGGCTAAGAACACAGCCCTGCGGGGCTCCAGTGTTGAGGGTCAGTGATGAGGAGATGTTACTGCCCATTCTAACCACCTGGCGTCTGCTTGACAGGAAGTCCATGATCCAGCTGCACAGCGAGCTGTTTAAGCCCAGAGCCCGGAGTTTCTCATCAAGCTTGGAGGGCACTATGGTGTTGAATGCTGAGCTGTAGTCTACAAATAGCATTCTCACATAAGTGTTCCTTTTTTACAGGTGGGAGAGAGCAGTGTATATTGTAGATGCAATGGCATCATCAGTGGGGCGGTTGTTACGGTAAGCAAACTGCAATAGGTCCAGTGATGGAGGCAGCACAGAGCAGATGTAATCTCTGATTAGTCTCTCAAAGCATTTGCTGATGATAGGGGTCAAAGCAACAGGACGCCAGTCATTTAAGCAAGTGAATTTGGATTGCTTTGGTACAGGCACAATGGTAGACGTTTTAAAGCATGTGGGGACTACAGACAAAGAGAGGGAAAGGTTGAAAATGTCAGTAAAAACACCAGCCAGTTGGTTCGCGCACGCTCTGATGACGCGGCCCGGAATGCCATCTGGACCCACGGCTTTATGGATATTCACCTGTCGGAAGGATCGGGTTACATCTGCTACAGAGACGGAGAGTGAACTAACCTCTGTAGGTTTGGCCGCGAGAGCTCTCTCTGCGAGGGCTGTGTTTTTTTCCTTGAACCGTGCATAAAATGTATTTAGCTCATCCGGGAGAGAGGCTGCGGTGTTCACAGCAGAGTTTTTGTCCGTGATGTTATTAATTCCCTGCCACATGTTTCTAGAGTTGGTGGTGTTAAACTGTCCTTCAGTCTTGTTCCTGTACTGGTGTTTTGCTACTCTGCTATTTCGGAGGGCATAACTGGCTTGTTTATGCTCCTCCGCATTCCTGGAATTAAAAGCAGAAATCCGCGCATTAAGTGCCACGTGAACATCGCTATTAATCCAAGGTTTCTGGTTCGGGTAGATCCGTATTGTTTTGGATGGAACAACATCCTCTATGCAGTTTCTGATGAAACATGTTACGCTATCAGCGTAAACCTCGATGTCGTCATCAGAGGCGGACCGAAACATCTCCGTGATCAAAAAAGACAAAAAACATAAGAATTGTAAACAAAACAGACAAAAAACTACAATGTTGTTTCGGAGCTCACAATGCAGCACCCATACTCGGCGCCATCTTGAGTCCATGCCCTTAAAACCATACTTTATGGTTTTAAAGTGGTTGCATGGCTGCCCTTTGAATAAATACTGATTGATTTGAAAGAAGGGTGATTTGGCAAAAAATAAAATAAATAAATAAATAAATAAAATAACAAATCTGTATTTTCAGTGTTATTGTTTCAAAAGAAGGATATATGCTATGAAAATGTATGCTAGCGAAGGTCTGAGGGGGATTTTCACTAAAAAGTTGTGTCTCTGGTATACCAGCACAAACATGCCTCTTTTTCTATGTAAATTATGCTCATAGATTGTGCCTTATTCACAAAAGTAGGCTCTATTTGCCCCGGTGCAATTAATTGTGTGCTTTTCGCCTCTTAAAGTGTGTGATAAAAGGAATTCTGCTTAAAGGAGACATTTGTGTACATTTCTAGTGAAAATGGCAGCAATGATTCATCAAATGATGACCCAGGGATTGTTAAGAGTGTTACAACTGCATATACAGATATGCAGTCAAGAGTACTCTTATCATTTAAAACAGCCAGCTGAGGTACCTCGATCATAGTGTAGGAGTGAAGCTGTACAGTCCCTGTAACTAATGATGCAAGTTAGGCAAACATACCTTGCATGTAGTGAACATCTCAATTTGGGGTGGTGGTGGGGGGGGTTTCACCATTACCTGTTTATATAATTCCTTGAGTAAATTGGGAGCTAAAACAGTGCAGACAGCATGTGCAAATAAACAATGTTATCAACAAATGCTTCCCTATGGAGTGTAAAGTACAGGTGACTTATCTAAGACCAAAGCAGGTCTAAAAAAAAAATCAGTAAGTATTCATGATCCCAACTTCTGAGACTAATTGAATAATAATAATAATAAATCCCTCACAGAAATGCACAATAAACACAACTCCAGGTCAGTAAGAGTTGTGTTTTTAATCTTTTCCTACTGTGTGAATCTCTGAGATAAATAAAAGCAAAAAAAAAAAAAAAAGCAAAAAAAAAAAAAAAAAACGGAATTACAATAATCCATATATAAACAAACATACAGATATGTCACTCCCAACTTGAGGGGGGATAAATCTTTCCTGCAGTGATGGCACTGTGCTGTCCCAGAAGACCAGGCCCTGGGCTTAAGCTAAATGTGAGGGGGAAATACGGATCACGGAGTATTTTCTTCCTCTGTGATCCAGATTGACATTTTTGTGTTGTTGCCAATGTCCTGCTCTCCAAAGCTGCTTTGCATCCTCTTTACTATACCTTGTGCAGTTGTAGTAAACTGTGGTTCAACAAACTGAAAGGGTGGAAGGCTGTGAATAAGTAAAAAGAAAAGATGAAATTCTGTCTAATAGAAATAAAAAATTTTGTCTTTATCCTTCCTGAAACATACAATGGCCCCAAAATGAATTTGGACTCTTAAAGGGATATTTCACCCAAAAATTATCTCATTATTTACTCACCCTCATGCCATCCCAGATGTGTATGACTTTCTGTCTTCTGCAGAACACAAATTAAAATGTATATAAGAATATCTAAGCTATGTAGCTCTATAAAATGCAAGTGAATGATGGCCAGAACTTTGAAGCTCCAAAAAGCATATAAAGGCAGCTTAAAAATAACCCATATGACTCCAGTGGTTGAATCTGTGTCTTCAGAAGCAATGTGATAGGTGTGGGTGAGAAATAGATCAATATTTAAGTCTTTTTATATATATACAAAATTATAAGAAAATAAATAAATACATAAATTAATAATATTAAAATGAATAAAAAATAATAAACTGCTGTGAATGCAAACTGATATGTAAACTCTACTTTATTTATTTATTTTTATTTTTATTTTTTTCTGCTCTGAAACTGGTAATAATTTTTTCAAATTAATTATTTTCTTTCTGTTTTAAACCAAATCTACTTGCTTTGTCTCAATAGCCTTATGGTAGACGCTTTGTGTGCTATGACCGTATGTGTTAAAAAATGTGTGAGAGACAGAAAAATACATTAAGATGAAAGAACAAAAGTTTTGTCACCTTATATAACACATAAAGGTCACTGGTCTTTGTTTGATGTGGGCATAAAAGAAAACAGCAGTTGAACAGAATTATGAGTGGGATACACTGCTTGTGCTGTCTTGTTTTACAAAATATCACCCATGTGTGTACATTTATTCAGATATATTTGATAATTCACAGAACATGTCAACTAATTTTGTCTACTTTAAATATAACTAAGGAGAAATAGTTTCAAGGAAGGACCAATCAAAAGAACACTTTTCAATTCATACATTTAATTTCATACATGGCAGATTCATAGCAGATCTTGATAGGGGACATGATTCCTATGAAGACATCAGTTTGTTTGCATACTTAAAGTATGCACTGCTCAAGAGTTCCATTCGTTTTCTGTAATATTGCAAGAAAAATACAAAACTGGGCCATTTTACAGATGAGACATGCAGTTTAAAGAATTTGGCAAACATGTGAAGTAAGTAAAGAAAAAAATCTGTTAGGGAATTCTACTGATAAAGTCAAGGAACCTGCAAAATGCAGATATAAATATGAACATAAAAATGCAATTAGCCCTGCAAATTTGCCTGCCTGTTAACAGTGCTTCAGGAAAACACTTGTGTACTATACTGTCTTTGATTGAAAGGATTGAGTTTAGCCATGAATGTGACATTGTGAAAGCAATGGATTTTTTTTTCCATAAAACATTTCTTCTATTGTGGAGCGATGAAGAAGCAACCACAAAAATCACAGAAATTAACCATTCTAGCCTCATTACAATCTTTGAACGTGAGACCATCTATTGTTAAGGTCGCTTCTCACTATTTAAAGCAGTGGCCTGTTCTTTTCAATGATTTTGGTCAAATCAACACTGTGAACTATGTAACATGCTGGAACACTATGGTTCCAACAAATAACACAACAACTGACATAATAACCTCTTTGAAAACACAGTGCGAAACATCAGTATTTAACTAAACAGTATTTTAAAAGAAAATGGTTGTTAATTCAGTTACTCGATTCAGTGACTTAATTCAGTTTTCGTCAAGAATCATCAGACTGATTCAAACCAAACCGATAGCTTGGTGGTTATTATGGCATAGCTAAGTGGTTGTTAGGGTGTTCGGAGTTGTTACTTGTTATTACTAAGTGTCTCGTAATCCCTGGTTTTTGTGCTTAGACTTTTATTTTGAAATTCTTGTTTAGTTCCCTGTTCCTGTTTCCTGTTAGTTTTGTAGTCCTTTGTAGTTTTCCTTCATGATTGGTTTTCCCCTGATTGTTTTCTCCAGGTGTTCCTCGTTCCATTGTTTGCCCTTGTGTATTTAAGCCCTTGTTTCCCCTGGTTTCTTTGTCAGTCTTCACATGTGTTGTTATGCTCTGTACTTGGTTCCCTGTGTTTTGTTTCTTTATATTCTGAGTACTTAGTTTATCTTTTGTTTCATTAAAGCTGCGTTTAGATCCTCATTTCTCACCTGCCTCGTTATAGAAAGACTGAACCAAAAATGGATCTAGCGGCTGTCAGAATTCTGCTTCTGAAGTAAGGAGACCATCCAGTTGAGGATCATGTCCGTTAGTTTTTAGAGCTAGCGAATTTAGTGCACTATCCAGACCGCTCTCTGGTGGTTTTCTTCTGGACCGGTCTGAATAGTGCACTGAAGGAACTGATGCCTCTGGCTGATCCTCACTGGACACTCGGTGAATATGTGGAGAAGGCTCTGAAACTTTGCGGGTCCCTTTACACAGTGGATTATGGCAGGAACCCTGGGCCAAAACCTGCATCTTCTGCTCCCTCATCCAAGCCTTCAACGGCTCCTTGCTCCTTCCACGGCCAACGAGCCAGCGCCCACGACCAACGAGCCAGCACCCACTGCCAATGAGCCCACGACCAACGAGCCAGCGCATATGCCTGTGGCCCTGTCCGTTCCCGTGACTACGCTCCCAGCTGTCCAGAAAAGGCAAAGGAAAAGGACACCTTCTCCCCAGTCGCTGCCCGTGCTCACGACCACGGAGGTCGTTCCCCAGTCGCTGCCCGTGCTCACGACCACGGAGGTCGTTCCCCAGTCGCTGCCCGTGCTCACGACCACAGAGGTCGTTCCCCAGTCGCTGCCCATACTCACGACCGAGGAGGTCGTTCCCGAGTCTCTGTCAGTGTTCACGACCATGGAGGTCATTCCCAAGTCTATGCCCATGCTCACAACCACGGATGTCATTTCCCAGTCATCCAGGACTCTTACCCCTCGAGCCCCCCACGGCTCCGCCTTCCATGGCTTCGCCCCTCGAGCCCCCCACGGCTCCGCCTTCCATGGCTTCACCCCTCGAGCCCCCCACGGTTCTGCCTTCCATGGCTTTGCCCCTCGAGCCCCCCACGGCTCCACCTTCCATGGCTTTGCCCCTCGAGCCCCCCACGGCTCCCCCTTCCATGGCTTCGCCCCTTGAGCCTCCCACGGCTCCACCTGTCTTCGTCGAGCCTCTCCCGTCTCCGCCCACAGAGTCTTCCACTGCTGCGCCCACTCCCCCAGAGACTCCTCCTCCAGCGGTGCCACCCGCTCCCCCAGATACTCCTCCTCCAATGGCTCAGCCTGCTCCTCCAGAGACTCTTCCTCCAGCAGCCCCGTCCGCTCCTCCAGAGACACCTCCTGCAGTGGTTCCATCCTTCTGACCCTGTCTCGACCCTGCAGTCACCTCTCAGGCCTCCTGACACTGTCTCGGCCCTGCAGCCACCTACCAGAACTCCTCATCCAGTTCCTACCCTGAGGTGGTCTCCCTGGTCTCCTGGCCATCCATCTGATCTGCTCTGGTCTCCTTGGTCTCCTGGCCATCCGCCTGATCTGCTCTGGTCTCATGGCCATCTGCCTGATCTGCTCTAGTCTCCTGGCCATCCACCTGATCTGCTCTGGCCTCCTTGGTCTCCAGCTCCACCTCTGGCTCCAGCTTGGTCCTCTGAGCCCGCAGCGTCGCCCTTGCTCTCCATCCATCTGGCTCTGCCTTGGTTTCAAACGTCCCTGACTTTGCCTTGTTCCTCTGCTCCCCTTGCCCCTTGTGCCCCCTTGAACTGCCTGTTTCCTACTCCCCCCCCCCCCCCCCCACACCCTATGGACAATTTTTTCCAATATTTTTCCACTTCTTAAAGGGGGGCTCTGTCATGTATTCCCTGGTTTTTGTGCTTAGACTTTTATTTTTTGAAATACTTGTTTAGTTCCCCGTTCCTGTTTTCTGTTAGTTTTGTTGTCCTTTGTAGTTTTCCTTCATGATTGGTTTTCCCCAAGGTGTTCCCCATGCCCTTATGCTTATTGGCATAAGTCAAAACAAGGCCCCTTCTTCAAAATAATTATTTGAGATTTTCTTAGCTGCTTTTTTTCTTAGCTACTGTCTATGAGATTTTATGTAAGCTGCATAATTTAATGTATCATGTATATCCATTGCACAAATAGTGTAAGATGAGTTATGTGCAGAAGATTAATACTTAGTTTGAGCAATAGTTATAGTGATGCTTGCCTTAAAGGTGACAGTTAGTAAAGGTATATACTTTCTCCTACCCAAGCTTAATATGCAGAGACAACTGTAAGGAAGCCACCCATAGGTTTATTTCCCTGAAAAGTGTAAACACTTTGGTTCTGTGGTGTTATCCAAACATTTCTTTGTTTTATGGTATTCCAAACAGCCCGATAAAGCAACATTGGCTCAACCAATGGAGTATTTGTGGGTTTGGGGTGGAACTACAAAGACAGGGGGAATGTTCACAAATCAATTATCTTTGCAGTTACGTTTGGTGATGCTAGTGCCATAAAAAGTACACACTTTACTGTTCATGAGGACCACTAATTATATGAACACTGCATCTGATGTTAAATTGGCCTAAAATTAAGCAATGCACAATATTTTCCTCAAAGCCAGATGACCCAACCCCCCCCCCCCCCCCCCCACACACACACACACACACACACACACATTTTCTGTCTTCTCTCTGCTCATATACTTCTATCTTCCCGGCACTCTCTCAAGCCCATTTGCTTGGCTGGGCACTCGGCTGGGAGTTGATGCAGAGGATGAGTAATAGTTACTGCTAATCAACTAACTATCTGGCTCTATCAGCTCATTTGAGGCTAATGCTATTTGCTGAGATGCATAGCAATGTGGGCTCATGAAATTAGCCTTGCTGCTGTGAGCAAAAGCAGCACCTCTTAAACGAGCCCAACTGGATTACCGTGAACAACCTTGCACTGACATCCCCATCAGTACAAGTCAGGACCCTCTGATCAGAGCCAGGGGAGAAGAACCATGCTACCCTGGGCTTACGTATGTGCACACGTGGGCAAAGAGTTTTAAAGTCAGGCATGGAGATATATCTGGCTTTCAATCAAAGTCAGTAAAACAACCATTAAAGTAGTCCATACGGCTTGCGTTTCATTCCAAGGTTTCTGAAGCCCTTTGTGTGCAGATTTGACTGAAATTTAGGTCGTTTCCAAAGTCGAAATCTTTCTTGATGGCCATTGTCACCACACACTTTCATTGCATGGAAACGAGCTTGGACACTGCTTTAAACAGCTCATTTTGTGTTCCATGGATGAATGTCATTGTTTTGAAATGTATGAGGGGGAGTTAATGATGAAAAAGAGGTTTTATCATTATGTACATATTATTGGAACATTGATAAACTGATGCATTTTATTTGTTAGCATTCAACTTTGTGTTTCATTAGAAAATTCCAAACAAACATATATAGATCACACTTCCCTTCTGAGCTTTGATTATATACATGAACATTGATAGAGGCTTGTTTTTCACACTGAACACTTGTTTTTTTGTTTTTTGAAGTAGCATTTAATCTGGAAATACTGCCACCTTGTTTTACAGGGGAAATACAGTGAACCCTTCATTTTGAGTAAAAAAAAAAAAAAAAAAAAAAAAAAGATAATTGGAAAACGTAAACATCCGGCTTTATATTCTAAAATAATATTGTTACAGAATATACATGTCAGACAAAAATTGGCAAAAAAATCTTATACTGAAAATGTTCCCACACATATCTAGGGACCAGGATATCAAAGGGACGTGGGGATGGTCTCTTTTGACTTGGGCCAGTAAGCAACCACCTAGCAACACCCTAACAATGCCCGTGTGTCCACCCAAAACACCCTGACATTGCATAGAAATAAACAACTAAAAATGTAAAACAATGTTTTATTTATTTTACTTTATGCATTGTGGTGGAGAATCAAAATGTATTTTGAGCAAATACTATATTAAATGGACAGTTCACCCAAAAATGAAAATCCTCTGATTATTTACTCACACTCATGATATCCCAGGTGAGTATGACTTTCTTTCTTCACCAGAACACATTTGAAGGAAAAAATAATTATCTTAGCTCAGTAGGTCCTTAAAATGCAAGTGAATGGAGATTTATCTTTTGAAGGTCCATAAATCACAGACAGTCAGCATAAACGTCATCGATATGACTCCAGCGGTTAAATGCATGTCTTCTAAAGCGATACAATCACTTTTGGTGCAAAAAATATCAATATTTAAGTACTTTTTAACTCTAAATCTTTGCCTTTGGTAAGCTTCAGTAGAGGGTGGAGATCATGCGGTCTCTCATTTGACGTATCCGCGTTGCAATGATACAGAGGTAATCTCAAGTTCTCCTCTTGGTTGAGACATCCAGGATGAGCACACAAACGTCATGGTTACTTGCATAACCTCCGTTCCCTGATGGAGGGAATGAGACGTTGTGTCGATGTAGTGACACTAGGGGTCACTCTTGAGAGCCCGAGACACCTCTGGTCTTTGATAAAAGGCCAATGAAAATTCTCTGGGGATCTTCCTGTCGGGAAGAACACCACTTAGCAAACAGATGCCACTTAAAGGCATACAGGCACCTCGTAGAGGGGGCCCTAGCCTGAGTGATCGTGTCTACCACCGCGGGTGGTAGACCGCTTAGGTCTTCCACATCCCATCCAGGGGCCAGACATGGAGATTCCAGAGGTCTGGTCATGGGTGCCAGATGGTGCTCTGTCCCTGAGAAAGAAGGTCCTTCCTCAAGGGAATTCCTGTCGTGAGGAGCGTGAGGTCTGAGAACCAGGTCTGGGTTGGCCAGTAGGGTGCTACCAGGATGACCTGCTCCTCGTCCTCCCTGACCTTGCACAGAGTCTGTGCAAGTAGGCTCACTGGGGGAAACGCATATTTGCGCAGGCCAGTGGTCCAGCTGTGTGCCAGTGCATCTATGCCGAGAGGTGCCTCGGTCAGGGCGTACCAGAGCGGGCAGTGGGAGGATTCTTGGGAGGCGAACAGGTCTACCTGTGGCTGTCCGAATCGACTCCAGATCAGCTGGACAACCTGAAGGTGCAGTCTTCACTTTCCCCTGAGGGTAACCTGCCATGACAGCACGTCCGCTGCAGTGTTTAGGTCGCCCGGGATGTGAGTGGCTCGCAGCGACTTGAGGTCCTGCTGATTCCAGAGGAGGAGACGGCGGGCGAGTTGTGACATACAACGAGAGCACAGACCGCCTTGACGGTTGACATATGCTACTGTTGCTGTGCTGTCTGTCTGCACTAACACGTGCTTGCCCTGGATCAATGGCCGGAGCCTCCACAGGGCAAGCAGAATTGCTAGCAACTCGAGGCAGTTTATGTGCCAACACAGCCGCGGGCCCATCCATAAGCTGGTGGCTGCGTGCCTGTTGCAAACCGTGCCCCAGCCCGTTTTGGAGGCATCTGTTGTGACCACGACGTGCCTGGAAACCTGTTCTAGGGGAACACCTGCCCATAGAAACATGAGGTCGGTCCAAGGGCTAAAGAGGCGGTGACAGACTGGCGTGATGACCACGTGATGTGTCCTGTGGCGCCATGCCCATCTCGGGACTCGAGTCTGAAGCCAGTGCTGATGCTGTCTCATATGCATCAACCAGAGCGGGGTGGCCACCACTGAGGATGCCATCTGCCCCAGGAGCCTCTGAAAAAAATTTGAGTGGAACCACTGTTTTCTGTTTGAACACCTTCAAACAGGTCAGCACTGACTGTGCATGCTTGTTCGTGAGGCACGCCGTCAACGAGACTGAGTCTAACTCCAAACCGAGAAAAGAGATGCTCTGCACTGGGAGGAGCTTGCTCTTTTCCCAGTTCACCAGAAGACCTAGTAGGCTGAAGTGTGACAGCACCAGGTCCCTGTGTGCACACAACACATCCTGAGAGCGAGCTAGGATTAGCCAACCATCGGGATAGTTGAAGATGCGAATGCCCACTTCCCTTAGCGGGCAAGGGCTGCCTCTGTGACCTTCATGAAGATGCAAGGGAACAAGGACAGACCGAAAGGGAGGACCTTGTACTGATACGCCCAACCCTCAAATGCAAACTGCAGGAAGGGTGTGTGTCGAGGTAGAATCGAGATGTCCTTCAGGTCTACTGCCGTGAACCAATCTTGATGCCGGATGCTCACTAGAGTGCGTCTTTGCGTCAGCATCTAGGACGGGAATCTGTGTAAAGCCCGGTTCAGTACTCGCAGGTCCAAGATTGGCCGCAACCCACTGCCTTTTTTCAGTACAATGAAGTAGGGGCTGTAAAACCCCTTCTTCATCTTGGCTGGAGGGACAATCTCGTCAGACGTACCGGTGGGTGGGGCCTCGCGGCGGGGTGGAGCCTGAGATTCCACACCATGTCGTGGCCGTGCTGAGTTCAGGGACATCGAAGTACTTACCTGGCTCCTTGTGACCACCCCTGGAACAGCCTGGGATGGGGGAGGAAGAGGCCTGTCCTCGTGACCCATGGAAACTGTAACATTGGGGGTGGATTTGTGCCACAGCTGGGCGCTCAGGGGTGGGGAGACTGCCGCTGGAGCGCCAAACCTGCCAAATAGAGTGGTGGACAGTGGTCGTGATGATGGCCGTGCACACCGGATACGTGACCCAAGGAACAAGGAGACCGCTCTTGCTGAACTCTTGGGTACTGCAGCCACTTGGGCATGCAGCGCAATTAAATGCAAAGGTAACAAAAGATTCTCCTCCCGGCCCTCAACCGGGGGATGGAGTGGTCTGCTTACCAGCTCCAGAGCAGCAGGTTTCATCGTCCCTGGGTCGCCCATCTCAGGGGTGCTTCGAAGTCTTTCACGGGTTTTTGGTGGCCGCGAGACGGGTGGCGTCTGCTTCCTGCGGTGGGCTCCACGCTGGGGCTGGGCCACAGGGGCGGGCTGCAGCGGAGCCAGTGCAGTCACCGCAGGGGGATGCCCTTGGCGATGAGCAGACGGGGTGCGGGATCTTGAGCCGCGCCGGGGCAGGATGTGCCGGATAACCTCCGTCTGCTGCTTCACCGCTGAGAACTGCTGGGCAAAGTCCTCAGTGTCGCCGGCTGGCCAACTTGGGAAATTGGGGCAGCAAGGAACCGTGCCTTGTTGGCCTCTCCCATCTCGACCAGGTTGAGCCAAAGGTGGCGCTCCTGGACCACCAAGGTGGACATCGCCTGCCCGAGAGTCCGCGCCGTGATCTTCGTCGCCCGGAGAGCGAGGTCGGTCGTCGAGCGCAGCTCCTGCATCAATCCCGGGGTAGAACTACCCTCGTGCAGTTCCTTTAGCGCCTTGGCGGACTTGCAGGAGAGCCATGGCTTGCAGGGCGGAGGCGGCTTGTCCAGCGGCACCGTAGGCCTTGGACGTCACAGACGACGTAAACCTACAGGCCTTGGGCGGAAACTTTGGGCACCCGCACCAGGTGGCGGCGCTCTGCGGGAATAGGTGCACTGCGAGCGCCTTTATCCACCGGGGGGATTGCCGGATAGCCCTTGGCTGCCCCACCATTGAGGGTAGTGAGGGCAGGGAAGCTGAAAGATCGGGACCAGGCAGTAAAAAGTGCCTCCCACGACCTTGTCAGCTCTTCATGCACTTCCGGGAAGAAAGGAATGGGGCGGGGCATGGCTTTGAGCGGCGCCGCGAGCCCAGGAACCAGTATTCGATCCGCAAGGGTTCAGGGGAGAGCGGAGGGTTCCACTCTAGTCCGACGCTCACGGCTGCCCGGGAAAGCATGTCCTCATCTCCGCGTCAGCCTGTGACTGGGTGACTGCACCAGAAGGGAGGAGCCCAGCTGAAGATTCCACATCCAACTGGACAAGTCTGCTCTCCGATGCTGCGCTCGAGAGCTCATCACTTTCACGGGCTCCGAATAAGAGGTCGAACTTGCCGTGAGACAAGCTGGCGGACACATCCAGAAGCCCGATCGGGGCAGACGAGCGTGCTGGGGAATGGGAAGTCCGTGAGGGGATACCCGGCGGAGGTGGTCCCATTGGGGTCCCCAAATCGCCCCTAGTGTTAGCCACGCTGGCCTCATACCCATGGATAGAAGGACCGAGGCGGGGAGCCTCTGGGGTGACTTGCTTTCTTACGAAGGTAAGCCGCGACCGAATCGTTGCCATGGACATTTTCTCGCAATGAGTACATGACCCATCCACGAATGCTATCTCTGCGTGAGCAATGCCCAGACATGAAAGACAGTGATCGAGAGATAACGAGCGCAACCAGAAATAACACACAAAGGAAAGGAATCTTTAAAAAGACGCGTCTTTAAAAAGACATTCCGTGTGTGCCGCTCTTTTAGAGATATATACTCTTTTAGAGAAATATACTCTTTTAGAGAAATATACTCTTTTATTTCTGCCGAAGCACACAGGGACATTCTCTGCAGTGCACCAGCGCAGAGGAGGGAGAAACCGCTGAAATGCGCCATCGGATCCAGCAGAGGTGAATGAACAGTTGTGGGAATTCAGCTCAGTGAGCATGAACATTCGGCTCTGAAGAGAAAATCTGAATGAGTGGATGCATACCAGCTCCTTTTATACCCGTATGTCCGGGGGAGTGGCATGTAAATACCACTCGCCAATTTTCATTGGCCTTTTATGAAAGACCAGAGGTGTCTCGGGCTCCCAAGAGTGACCTCTACTGTCACTACATCGACACAACGTCGACATGACAAGAAACAGATCAATACAGATCTACACCAAAACTAACCAAGCTACTGTACAGTGTTCCTCCTCCTGACTTGTAAACAGCGTTGCTTTTCCAGCTGTGACTTACGTGCATCAGTTCTAGCGTATTTCAATGGCCAATGCGATTACATCACACATGAGTACCGCTCCTGACCGGAAGCATGATTTAGAGTTTAAAAAAATATCAAAAATACTTAAATATTTATATTTTTCACACCAAAAGCGCTTTAGAAGACATTAAATTAATAGCTGGAGTCGTTTGGATGACGTTTATGCTGATTGTCTGTGATTTTTGGAGCTTCAAAAGAGATATCGCCATTCACTTGCATTTTAAGGACCTACTGAGCTAAGATGTTTTTCTATTTTTCTTAAAATGTGTTCTGGTGAAGAAAGAAAGTCATACACACCTGGGATATCATAGGGGTGAGTAAATAATGAGAGACTTTTCACTTTTGGGTGAACTGTCCTTTTAAGTTTAGTTTTTAACTCTTAAACGGGTCATAAATTACCATAACATAACAATAGGGTTTTTAATGCCATGATTTCATGATGTCATGCACCCACATTGCGGAAAAATCGAGGTTGAAAATTGCCCACACGTTTCCAAATAGGAAATCTTCAATAGGCGTTCTATTGCCCTTTTCCAAGAAAAGTTAGACATTCTGACTTTTCGAGTTGCATGGAAAGCAACATGACTTGTTAATGTGTTTGTGTGCATGCACTTGTGGAAAAAGCTATTTAAATGTAAGCCTGTGTGTACAGTATGAACAGATTATATTGCACATGCTTGTGTATATGTTCCTATCTATATGCATTCATATCTTGATGTGTGGCTGTTTGTGTGTGCATGCACAGATGCTATTTTGTGGGGAAAATAATGTGCAAATGGAAACAGAATTGGCAACACAGTGGACTCATAGTCCAGATGTTCAGTATAAAGCAGTGCCAATGTCATTGGGTCCCCAGCCAAAACAAACACACAGCAATCTGTGTTAATGGGCATACAAATGACAGACAAATTAGCATTTACAAGCAAGAGCCATAAATGGGTAACAATCTTCAATCACAACTGCAGGAAAGTGGGAAGTATATTTTGTGTGTAATGATACTATTTTATCTTGTTAGCCTATAGTACAGTGGTTTTCAACTGGTTTTGCTTCAAGGCCCATATTTTACATCAAGTGGCACCCCAACCCATACTAAATTGTTTATCATACAAAGGTAAAGGCTGGCACAAGCTATACGCAAAGTAGGCAATTGCCTAGGGCCTCTGCATTGCAGGAGGCCTCCAAAAGACATTGTATATTATCTTCGGATTTTTAGCCATATCATGCATATTTTAGCCATATCATGCCTATTTTCGAAACGTAGGATGGCAGGGGAAAGCTCATTCTCATTCTATACACTGAATAGCATAATAAAGAACTAAATATAGAACTCACTTTTGGTGCCACTCTGTGGTAGTGATGGGAAGATCAGATCATTGTACTGACTTGGATCTTTGAGTCTCGTTCAGCAAAATGAACAAATCATTATTCAAGTCATTTCGTTCATTTTAGCAGAATTAAATTAAGACGTTAAATTTTCAATAGACAAAAAAATTAATTTAGGTGCCATAAATGTCTTTTGATAGCTATGCATGAGGAAAACGCATACATTTAAATAACTATATACACAAAGTCTTGCCCTCCACCCATTCTAATCTTGCCGCAGTGATCTTACCCTCCATCAGGGAATGGAGGTTACACAAGTAACCATGACGTTCCCTATCTGTCACTCACTCGACATTGTGTCGATGTAGTGACACTAGGGGTCCCTATACGAAACGCCACAACTGGCTGAACTGTGTTCCGTGAACTGGCGGTGTGTGGTGGGCAGACTACTGTGTGCCTCATAGCCAGCACACCAGGTCGACACATAACCTCCCCCAACATAGTTATGAGTGTCGAATGACCCTTTGGGGACAAGTCAACTATCCAAGAGATAAGAGACAGGCTTAACCCAGTCATGGCCTCTTTTCCCCTTCTCTTTTTTCCATTCCCTAAAAAAGAAGGGGGATTATCCGACTGGGCCGCCAGGTCTAGTCAGGGGGTGTCCCACCCAAGGGGAAGACACCGCAGAGACCACACCTCACCCAAAGAGAGGGGGGGATATTTAAGTGGAAGAATACATCACATGATCTTTCCAACCATGTGGAGAGTCTTCAAGGTAGATCCTACCCAATGGGGGAGGAGTTACTACAAACATGGAGACTGTGGCAGAGGGGCTCTGCCCAAGGAAGACGCAGATTGCCAACGGGGAAACGAATTAGCGGAAGATATACATCGCATGGGCTTAGCCTTACAGGGAACCACCACATGCGGAGCACCTACCCCAGAACAGGACTCTTAGTTGGCATGTGTACTGGGCCGGCAGCGAGTCTCTCCGAAAACTCGACTGCCACAGGGCTCGGAGAAAGTCAACCAGGAAACAAAACTTGTGAACACTACTGGGAATTAATGGCGCACGTCTTCAGCTCAAAAGGAGGTGGAAGGAGCTATGTGCAAGTGATAAACCCGACCGGCTATCCCGGGCTTATCTGCTTGTATTGCATGCCACTACCTGGGACAAAACCGGTTCAACCCGGAGGTTGTAGAACCTTGCAAAGATGTTGGGTGTTGTCCAGCCTGCTGCTCTGCAAATGTCTGTTAGAGAGGCACCCCTGGCCAGGGCCCAGGAAGCCGCTACACCCTTGGTAGAATGGGCTCGTAGCCCTACCGGGGGCAGCATGTCCTGGGCGTGATATGCCATAGTTATGAGGTCAACGAGCCAGTGGGCTATCCTCTGCTTGGAGACAGCACTTCCTTTCCGCTGTGCACCAAAGCAGACAAAGAGCTGCTCAGAGATTCTAAAGCTCTGCGTGCGATCCAAATAGATGCGTAAAGCACGCACCGGACACAGCAATGAAAGGGCTGGGTCTGCCTCCTCCTGGGGCAGCACTTGCAGGTTCACCACCTGGTCCCTAAAAGGGGTGGTGGGAACCTTGGGCACCTAGACCGGTCAGGGTCTCAGGATCACGTGAGAGTAACCCGGACCGAACTCCAGGCACGTTTCGTTGACAGAGAACGCTTACAGTTCTCCTACCCTCTTGATGGAAGTGAGCGCAGTCAGTAGGGTAGTCTTCAAAGAGGGTGCCTTAAGCTCGGCTGACTGCAAAGGCTCTAAGGGGGCTCTCTGTAGACCCTGAAGAACTACAGAGAGGTCCCATGAGGGAATGAGGCGCAGTCTGGAGGGATTCAGCCTCCTGGTGCCTCTTAGGAACCTGATGATCAGGTCGTGCTTCCCTAAGGACTTACCATCGACTGCATCATGGTGTGCTGCTATGGTGGCAACGTACACCTTCAAGATGGAAGGGGACAGCCTCCCTTCCAACCTCTCCTGCAGGAAGGAAAGCACTGATCCGACTACGCATCTCTTAGCGAACAGACGCCACTTAAAGGCATACAGGCACCTCATAGAGGGGGCCCTAGCCTGAATGATTGTGTCTACCACTGCAGGTGGAAGACTGCTTAGCTCTTCCATGTCCCATCCAGGGGCCAGACATGGAGATTCCAGAGGTCTGGTCACGGGTGCCCCGTCCCTGATAAAGAAGGTCCTTCCTCAGGGGAATTCGCCGGGGGGGGGCTGTTGTGAGGAGTGTGAGGTCTGAGAACCCCATCTGTGTGGGCCAGTAGGGTGCTACCAGGACGACCTGCTCCTCGTCCTCCCTGACCTTGCACAGGGTCTGTGCAAGTAGGCTCACTGGGGAAAACGCATATTTGCATAGGCCAGGGGGCCAGCTGTGTGCCAGCACGTCTATGCCAAGGGGAGTCTCGGTGAGGGCGTACCAGAGCAGGCAGTGGGAGGATTCTTTGGAGGCGAACAGGTCCACCTGTGCCCGTCTGAATCGACTCCAAATCAGCTGGACCACCTGAGGGTGGAGTCTCCACTCTTCCCTGAGGGTAACCTGCCATGACAGCGCGGCCGCTGTACTGATGAGGTTGCCCGGGATGTGAGTGGCTCGCAGCGACTTGTAGATGCCTGTTGCAAACAGCGCCCCAGCCGTTTTGGAGGCATCTGTTGTGACCACGACGTGCCTGGAGACCAGTTCTAGAGGAACACCTGCCCGTAGAAACGAGAGGTCGGTCCAAGGGCTGAACAGACGGTGACAGACCGGTGTGATGACCACGTGATGTGTCCCGTGGTGCCATGCCCATCTCGGGACTCGAGTCTGGAGCCAGTGCTGAAGCAGTCTCATATGCATCAACCCGAGCGGGTTGGCTACCACAGAGGATGCCATATGCCCCAGTAGCCTCTGAAAAAATTTCAGTGGAACTGCTGTTTTCTGTTTGAACGCCTTCAAACAGGCCAGCACTGACTGGGCAAGCTTGTTTGTGAGGTGCGCTGTCAAAGAGACTGAGTCCAACTCCAAACCGAGAAAAGAGATGCTCTGAACCGGGAGGAGCTTGCTCTTTTCCCATTTGACCCGAAGCCCTAGTCGGCTGAGGTGTGAGAGCACCAAGTCTCTGTGTGCGCACAACATGTCTCGAGAGTGAGCTAGGATTAGCCAGTCGTCGAGATAGTTGAGAATGCGAATGCCCACCTCCCTTAACGGGGCAAGGGCAGCCTCCGCGACCTTCGTGAAGATGCGAGGAGACAGGGACAGGCCGAAAGGGAAGACTTTGTACTGATACGCCTGACACTCGAATGCAAACCACAGGAAGGGTCTGTGTCGAGGAAGGATCGAGACATGGAAGTATGCATCCTTCAGGTCTACCGCCACGAACAAATATTGATGCCGGACACTCACCAGAATGCATTTTTGCATCAGCATCTTGAATGGGAGTCTGTGTAAGGCCCGGTTAAGTACTCGCAGGTCCAAGATTGGCCTCAACCCACCACCTTTTTTCGGTACAATGAAGTAGGGGCTGTAGAACCCCTTCTTCATCTCGGCTGGAGGGACAGGTTCAATCGCGCCCTTCCGTAGGAGGGTAGTGATCTCCGTGCGCAAGGTAGCAGCGTTTTCATTCTTGACCAAGGTAAAGTGAATACCGCTGAACCTGGGTGGGTGCCTGGTGAACTGAATCACGTAGCCGAGTTGGACGGTCCGGGTCAGCCATTGCGATGGATTGGAAATCGCAAGCCACGTGTCCAAGTTCTGCGCAAGGGGGACCAAGGGGACAACGTCGTCGGACGTACTGGCAGGTGGGGCCTTGCGGCGGGTCAGAGTTCGAGGTGCCACACCACGTCATGGCCGTGCTGAGTCTAGGGACATCGAAGCACTTACCTGGCTCCTTGTGACCATCCCCAGAACAGCCTGGGACAGGGGAGGAAGAGGCCTGTCCTCGTAACCCGTGGAGACTGCCACATTGGGGGCAGCTGTGTGCCACAGCTGGATGTTCGGGTGCGGAAAGACCACCGTTGGAGCGCCAATCCTGCAAGAAAAAACCTGTGGAAGGTAGTCGTGATGATGACCGTGCACACTGGGTATGTAACCCAGGGAGGAAGGAAACCGCCCTCCACCGGGGGATGGAGTGGTCTTCTTACCGGCTCCATGTGAGTGGGTTCCTTCGTCCTTGGGTCACCTGTCTCAGGGGCGCTTTGACGACCTCCGTGGGTTCTTAGGCGCCGACTGTGAGACGTGTGGCGTCTGCTTCCTGTGGTGGGCTCCACACCGGGGCCGGGTCGAAGGGGCAGGCTGCGGCGGAGCCGGTGCAGCTACCGCAGGGGGACGCCCTTGGCTATGAGCAGACGGGGTGCGGGATCTTGAGCCACGCCGGGGCAGGATGTGCCAGATCGCTTCTGTCTGCTGCTTCACCACCGAGAACTGCTGGACAAAGTCTTCGCCGGTGACGCTGAATAGGCCAGCCTGGGAAATGGGGGCAGCAAGAAACCATGTTTTGTCGGCCTCACCCATCTCGACCAGGTTGAACCAAAGGTGGTGCTCCTGGACCACTAGTGTGGCCATCGTCCGCCCGAGAGACTGCGCCGTGACCTTCGTCGTTCGGAGACCGAGGTCAGTCACCAAGCGCAGTTCTGCATCAAATCTGGGGCAGAACTACCCTCGTGCAGTTCTTTCAATGCCTTGGCTTGGTGGACCTGCAGGAGAGCCATGGCGTGCAGGGCAGAGGCGGCTTGTCCAGCAGTGCTGTAGTCTTTAGCCGTCAGGGACGACGTGAGTCTACAGGGCTTGGACGGGAGTTTAGGGCATCCGCGCCAGGTGGCAGCGCTCTGCAGGCATAGGTGGACCGTGAGCGCCTTATCCACTGGGGGAATCGCCGTATAGCCCCTGGCCGCCCCGCCATCGAGTGTAGTGAGAGCGAGGGAACTCGCAGTGAAAGGTGCCTCCCACGATTTCGTCAGCTCCTCGTGCACTTCCGGGAAGAATGGCACTGGAGCGGGACGCGGCTGCTTTGAGCGGCACCACGAGCCAAGGAACCAATCATCAAGCCACAAGGGTTCAGGGGAGAGCGGAGGGTTTCACTCTAAACCGACGCTCACGGCCGCCCGGGAAAGCATGTCCGTCATTTCGGCATCGGCCTGTGACTGGGCAATCGTCCTCGAGGGGGGAAGCCCAGCTGAGGCTTCTGCATCTGACTGGACAAGCCCGCTCTCTGATGCTGCGCTTGAGAGCTCATCATCTTCGTGGGCTCCGAACAAGAAGCCAGACTCGCCGTGAGACGAGCCGACTGGGGCAGATGAGCGTGCTGGGGAATGGGAGGTCCGCGGGGGGATACCCGGCAGAGGCGATCCCATTGGGTTCCCCAAATCGCCCCAGTGCTAGCCGCGCTGGCCTCATACCCGTAGGTAGAAGGACCGAGGCGGGGAGCTGCTGGGGTGGCATGCTTTCTTACGAAAGCAAGCCCCGACCGCAACGTTGCCATGGTCATGTTCTCGCAATGAGAACATGAACCATCCACAAACACTGCCTCCGTGTGGGTCGCACCTAGACACGAAAGACATCGATCATGACCATCCGAAGTTGAGAGATAACGACCACAACTAGGAATAACACACAATCGGAAAGGCATCTTTAAAAATACGTGTCTTTAAAAAGACGTTCCGTGTGTGCCGCTCTTTTAGAGAAATATATACTCTTTTAGAGGAAAAAAGCTCTTTCAGAAAATATACTTTCTTGTTTTCTGCCGAAGCGCCTAGGGGCGTTCTCTGCAGTGCACCAGTGCAGAGGAGGGAGAAGCCACTGAAATGTGCCGTCAGATCCAGCAGAGGTGAATGAACAGTAGAATTCAGCTCAATGAGCATCACCGTTCGGCTCCGAAGAGAAAATCTGAATGAGTGGTTGCATACCAGCTCCTTTTATACCCGTATGTCCGGGGGAGTAGCATGCAAATACCACTCGCCAATTTTCATTGGCCTTTTATCAAAGTCCAGAGGTGTCTCAGGCTCCCAAGAGTGATCCCTAGTGTCACTATATCGACATAACGTCGAGTGAGTGACAGATAGGGAACTCAAGAACATCTTTGTATAGAAAAAAGTTGTGAAGACAGTGAATATTTACTGCAACTAACATCCTTATATATCAATTTGTATTACATGGGGAGAAAAAGAAAGTCAAACTGGTTTGGAAAAACATAGGGGGGAATAATGATGTAAACTTTCTCTTATCATTCTAATGGAATATCCACTTAGCTAATCACTGTTCATGGAAGTACTGTAGAATAGGCAAGAGAAATGTGAACACCCCCCTGAGGCGTTTCTAAAACCTGATAGAGGGGATGCCATCCATGTATTTAATACCCCGTGCACAGAAGACATATCCTCTGCAATGGGGCCTTTATTAAGATGTAATTATTTAACGCAATACATTTATGGAGGTCTACTGGATTGACAGTTTCATTACACAAATTCAAAAAAAGCAAAAAGAACTAGCAGCTCACAGCATCTCAAGTGCATGTCAAAACACTATAAATGCTTATTATAATTGTTTCTCACAAACACTTCCTCTCACTCACTGATCAGTGGGATTATCTTACAGTGAAAAGCAATACAGTGAGCTAATCAACCATTAGAGATAAGATCAATGCCAAGATTGACATGTTTAAACAGTTCTGCTGCAGACTCTTCCCTGATGAAACATTGTTACATTAGTCAGGGTAATTCACAGACCTCTATGTTTTATTTCTTTGACACTATGGCACCAAACCGAATTGCAATTTTTTGAAGAAAGTGCAAGCACAAAGCAAAACTTGTTTGGGTGGTCACTAGATGGTTACTTACTGGCCTAAGTGAAAAGAGGCCACCCCCGAGTTTCTATGCATTCTGGTTTCTAAATATGCCTTGGGTCTCTTCCACAATGTAATTCTGTGGATTTTGTGTGTGTGTGTGTGTGTGTGTGTGTGTGTGTGTTTTTTATTGTCTGCCAGGTGAAAATCAAGTAATACACCTCTCCAAACTAAGCTGCATGATTTTATGTATTTTCAAGTTTAAATCTAAAGTGTGTAATTTCTGCACCACTATCGTCCCCAAAAAGAATTGTAAAAAGAATTACTGTTTTTCAATAGATTCCACAAAAACACCCCAAGTCTTGCATTGATTGTACTGTAACAGATAGTCCTGCTATGAGCTTGTACCATTGGTTAACCAAATGTTGCTGTATCAGACTTAAAAGGCCGCTCAAACACACAAGAATGTTTTGACAGCGCCATAGTGTTACAGTTTTTGTTTAAATCAACCTACAAATGGTTTATTATAGTTGACTCTGCAAATTAAGCTGGGATACAAGAAACTATTTTAACATCGAAAATATTTCACACATCAGCTTTAAAACTTGAACAAACTACTTAACCCTGAGTAAGAGCAAAAATAATAGTGATGCTTTCCATCAACATGATCCCTCTGGAAATCAACATTTGCAATTGACTGCATAGCTTTCAAAAGTTTATGTTTCCTGAAATTGACTATCCTGCTGAAGTACTGACAAGCGGCATTTCCCATCAGACTGTTTTGCATTATTTCACCTGTGATTTCCTTTCCCTCTAAGTTACAGATAGTGTAACAGGAGCAAGCTGGTGTGTGATAGCTGTACGGTGTGTGTAAACATCACTCCCCTGGCCTCAAAAGGTGTGCTAGCGACTGACTTTAGAGGCTGTAGCCTTTAGCCTCCTCGCTAACGTGCCTGCCTCCCATGCCAGAGTTGCCGGTTCGAATCCTGTTTGGAGCGGGTCAAACAGAACTGGTTACAGTGGTGCCGTGACCAGGAAGAGAGTGAGGTTTATAGGGAAGAGTGTAACAGGAGCAAACTGGGCTGGTTGTGACATCATCACAACAACATTCTGCAGTCAATATGGCCAGTTTATTAAAACAAATAATACAAATAATAATAAAAATAAATAATAATATGGCCAATTTACACCAGACCAGCTTCCAACATTGTCAAATCACAGTGACTGACTAGTTATTTATCAAGATACACAGTTCGAATGCTAACGTAATCTAACTAAAGTGATTCAAATAATTTTCAGCGCAGAGAGAGACTGTCTACACACTTGTCATTGCACAGTTCACGCATACCTTTTATGAGGCAGATTCCTTCAATTTCGGATACTTCTGGAACACTGTATTGGTTCAACTGCGTGTTCTTGTGTATGGGTCCCTCTTTTTTATGTGTCTATTAAATCATTTGACAGTTGTTTTATTGTTTGTGTCTGCATTCAACAACATTACACAAGCACAAAATGCTCTGTGTTTTATACCTTTTTTAAAATGGCATTCAACATTGTGTGACTTGAAGAGTTAAAGGTTAAAGTTATTTCCTCATCCCCAATAATAGGATACAAAGGATTTTTTTTTCACTTTTCTTGGTGCAAAGGGCAAAATGGCACTTTTACCTATTTAAATGAATATCAGATGCTAAAACTACATTTAATTATAATCCTTACCAGGAATATACTTTAACCTCTGTTGTTGTTAATGCTTGAGGACTTGCTATTGGCTGTTGTCATTGCATAATTAATGAGGTACATCTGTGCAGGTTATAGGGACTGTTTGGGGGGTGTTATTAATTAACATTTACAAGTTATTTGGGGTTATAGTTATGTTTTAAGTTCCGGTTAATGTTAATTATGTCGTTTTATGTTATGTTAATGTAATTAATATTTTTTATGTCATGTATTTTTTAGTTCCCCTTCTGTCACTCACTCGACATTGTGTTGATGTAGTGACACTTGGGGTCACTCTTGAGAGCCCCGAACACCTCAGATCTTTGAGAAAAGGCCAATGAGAATTGAGAATCCCTATTTTCTCTATTAGAGCACACACATTGACGTTGAACGTCTTTTTAAAGACGCGTTTTTATAAAGATGCCTTTCCGTCTTTGTGTGATTCCTGGATGCGGTCACTATCTCTCCGCTTCCGACGGCCACGGGCAGCGATCACACTGAGGCAGTGTTCGTGGATGGTTCATGTTCTCATTGCAAGAATATGACCATGGCAATGTTGCGGTCCGGCTTTCCTTCTTCCGGGGGAAAGCCACTCTAGCCTCCCCCCGCGCCTGGCCTTTTACCTCCAGGTACGAAGCTGGCCCGGCTGGTGCTGGAGGCGATTTGGGGGCTTCAATGGGCGCGGCTTCACCGGGTAAATCTCCGCGGACCTCCCATTCCCCAGCACACTCGTTTGTCCCTGGCGAGGTCTGAGAGGAGACCAGCTCGCCCCAGGGCCAGCTTAGTGTCCCTTTCGGAGCTCTGGAGCAGGATGAGTGCTCGATCGCTGCATCGGAGAGTGTACAGATGTCAGACGCCGAGGACTCAACTGGGCTGCCACCTTCGGGTCGGCCCGCCCAATCTGAGGCTGATGGCGAGATGACCGTCTGCTTGCCCGGGCCGCCGCGTGTGTCGGGTTGGAGTGGAACTTTCCACTCTCCCCTGAGCTCTCACGGCTAGATGATTGGTTCCTGGGTTCGGGGCGCCGCTCACAGCCACGCCTCCCCGGTCCCTTACTTCCCGGAAGTGCACGACGAGCTGATGAGGTCGTGGAGGGCACCTTTTTCTGCCCGAAACCGACCTCCCAGCTTGTCCGCTCTCGCTACCCTCGATGGCGGGGCGGCCCACGGGTATACGGAGGTCCCTCAGGTGGATAAGGCGGTTGCAGTGCACCTGTGCCCGCAAAGCACAGCCACCTGGCGGGATCGCCCGGCACCCCCTTCCAAGGCCTGTAGGATGATGTCGTCTCTGATGGCCAAAGCCTACAGCGCCGCTGGTCAGGCTGCCACCATCTTGCGTGCAGAGACTGCGACCCTTCTGAGCAAGGGCGCGATTGAGCCTGTCCCTCCAGCCGAGATGAAGAAAGGGTTTTACAGCCCTTACTTCATCATACCGAAGAAAAACAGTGGGTTGCGGCCAATCTTGGACCTGCGAGTTCTGAACCAGGCCTTGCACAGACTCCCATTCAAGATGCTGATGCCAAAGCACATTTTGGCATGTGTCCGGCATCAAGATTGGTTCGCGGCGGTAGACCTGAAGGACGCATACTTTCATGTCTCGGTTCTACCTCGACACAGACCCTTCCTACGGTTTGCTTTCGACGGCCAGGCGTATCAGTGCAAGGTCCTCCCGTTCGGCCTGTCCCTGTCCCCTCGTGTCTTCACGAAAGTCGCAGAGGCAGCTTTTGCCCCGTTAAGGGAAGTGGGTGTCCGCATACTCAACTACCTCGACGACTGGCTGATTCTAGCTCACTCTTGAGAGTTGCTATGCACACACAGGACCTCGGGCTCAGGCACCTCAGCCGGCTAGGGCTTCAGGTCAACTGGGAAAAGTGCAAGCTCTCCCCGGTTCAGAGCATCTCTTTTCTCAGCATGGAGTTAGACTCAGTCTCGATGATAGCGCACCTCACAAGCGAGCATGCGCGGTCGGTGCTGGACTGCCTGAAGTCATTCAAGCAGAGAACAGCGGTTCCACTGAAACACTTTCAGAGGCTCCTGGGACATATGGCATCCTCAGCACCGGTCACGCCACTAGGGTTGATGCATATGAGACCGCTTCAGCACTGGCTTCAGACTCGAGTCCCAAGTTGGGCATGGCGCCGTGGCACACATCGCGTGGCCATCATGCCGATCTGCCATCACTTGTTCAGCCCTTGGACAGACCTTGCATTTCTACGGGCAGGAGTTCCCCTACAGCAAGTATCCAGGCACGTCGTCATTATGACATATGCCTCCAAGGCGAGGTTGGGGCACCATGGACAGGACCGTGACCGTGTTGGAACATCAACTGCCTCGAGTTGCTGGAAGTATTGCTCACCCTGCGGAGGCTTTTGCCATTGATCCGGGGCAAGCATGTGTTGGTCCAGATGGACAACACAGCGATAGTAGCATATATAAATCGCCAAGGCAGCTTATGCTCATGTCATGTCTCATGTCGCAACTCGCCCGCCATCTCCTCCTATGGAGTCAGCGGCGACTGAGGTCGCTGCAGGCCACTCACATCCCGGGCAACCTCAACGCCACAGCTGAGGCTCCACCCCCCAGGTGGTTCAAATGATTTGGAGTCAGTTTGGCAAAGCATAATTAGACTTGTTTGCCTCCCGAGAAACCTCCCACTATTGGTATTCTCCGATGGGGGCCCCCCTTGGCCCAGACATGCTGGCACACAGCTGGCTCTGGGGGCTGCGCAAATATACGTTCCCCCCAGTGAGCCTACTTGCACAGACCCTGTGCAAGGTCAGGGAGGACGAGGAGCAGGTCACCCTCATGGCCCCGTATTGGCCCACCCAGACTTGGTTCTCAGACCTCACGCTCCACATGAAAACCCCTCCCTGGCAAATTCCCCTGAGGAAGGACCTTCTTTCGCAGGGATGAGGCACCATCTGGCACCCGTGCCCAGACCTCTTGAATCTCCATGTCTGGCCCTTGGATGGGACGTGGAAGACATAAGTGGCCTACCGCCAGCAGGGGTAGACATAATCACTCAGGCCAGAGCTCCCTCCACGAGGCAGCTTTATACCCTGAAGTGGCGTCGGTTCGCGAGTTGGTGTTCTTCCTGAGCTGAAGACCCTCAGAGATGTGCAGTCGGGTCAGTGCTTTCCTTTCTGCAGGAGAGGCTGGAGGAATGGGCTGTCTCCAAACAGAGGCTTGCCCACTGGATCATGGATGCCATCACTATGGCATACCAGGCCCAGGCTGTGCCCTCCCCTTCGGGAATACGAGCACACTCCACAAGGAGTCTGGCATCCTCGTGGGCACTGGCCCATGGCACCTCTCCAGTAGACATCTGCAGGGCAGCAGGCTGGACGACACCCAATACCGTTGCAAGATTTTACAATCTCCGGGTTGAGCCGGTTTCATCCCATATTCTGTCAGGTACGAACAGGTACGTTCGGAAATAAGGACAGCTGGCCAGGTGTATCGCTTGTGTATAGCACCTTTCCCCTCCAAAGAGGCGAAGGTGTGCACTTCTTTTCCCATGGATGTCCTTCCTCCCTAGCCCTGTGGCTCGCGAATTCAGCAGAAGAATTCACAGCCGGAACCAGTACGTGTGCTAATATGCCCTTACTGAGGTATGTGCTCCACAGGTGCCAGTTACTCCGGTAACCCCCTGTGATGTATTTTCCACAGTACGGTCTCCCTGTCAGCAGACCTGCATCTCCCTTCAACAGAGCCCTCTCTGTCCCAGTCGCCCCATTTTCTGAGCTCCTCCCCTTTCAGGCAGGACCTACCACCACGCCACTTCCATGTGCAGCTCTGAGCCCACATGACGTGCTTGCCACATGTTACCTCCCCTCTGGGCAGGATGTGGTCTCCACGGGGTCTTTTCCGCCTGAAAGAATAGGATAGGAAAAGAACACCTTCCCCGTCGCATATATTGAGCGTTAAAATGGCCCCAGCCGAATAACTGAATACTCTGTGGAGAGAAAACATAGAGACGCGCGGCCTGCTTCCATACTAGATATGTCTCCCCCCCAAGGGATGTGGGGAACTATACAACGTTTTTTGGGGCGTTAGGGGAGGCTACGTGCAGACTGGTGCACCTGCTACTACGCATGCAGCAGCTTGCTTGCTGTATTGTTGTCTACGTAACATGGTTCAGCTAGTTGTGGTGTTTCATATAGGGACCCCTAGTGTCACTACATCGACACAACGTTGAATGAGTGACAGAAGGGGAAAGTCTCGATTACTGTCATAACCTCCGTTCCCTGATGGAGGGAACGAGACATTGTGTCCTCCCTGCCACAATGCTGTACTACCCGCTGAAATGGCCAGGACCCTGTCTCGGCTCCTCAGCACAAAACCAGAATGAGTGGTTGTGAGCCAGCTCCTTTTATACCCGTATGTCAGGGGGAGTGGCATGCAAATTCCACTCACCAATTCTCATTGGCCTTTTCTCAAAGATCTGAGGTGTTCGGGGCTCTCAAGAGCGACCCCTAGTGTCACTACATTGACACAACGTCTCGTTCCCTCCATCAGGGAACGGAGGTTACGACAGTAACCGAGACGTTACCCTGGGTGAGATTAGTGTTCCTTTGAGTTTGGTGTGATACAGTTTGAAGTAGTGATGGGAAGATTGGATCATTTTACTGACTTGAATCTTTGAGTCTCATTCAGCAAAATAAATGAATCTTTATTTAAGTCATTTAGTTAATTCCATTCATTTGAGCAGAATTAAATTAAAATGTTATATTTTCAATAGCCAAATCCCCCTAACACGTCTACTTATGCAAACTTTGATTATAGTCCCAATAAGGAAAAAATTATAATGCAGCCAAGGACAAATTATAAGAAACAGAAAGATTAGTTCACCTCTGGAATCTTCTTGTCAGAGTCGTTCGTTCTTTTGTCACTGCATAGCGTATACGGCTGTCACGTGACAAAAGAATGAACGACTCGGACCAGAAGACTCGAGAGGTGAACTAATCATTTCTGTTTCCTGTGTGAGCAATGCATAGCATATACGGCTGTCACGTGACAAAAGAACAAACGACTCGGACCAAAAGACTAGAGAGGTGAACTAATCATTTCTGTTTCCTGTGTGAGCAATGCATAGCATATACGGCTGTCACGTGACAAAAGAACAAATGACTCGGACCAAAAGACTAGATAGGTGAACTAATCATTTCTGTTTCCTGTACAGCTTCTATGCGGTTTTCCCGTAACAATGCAATGCACATGCGCGGCCAACACAAAATGAACTAATCACTCTCTGAGACTACTCGTTCTTCTGAGTCACATAAAGATTATTTCAAAATGAACGAATCGTTCATGAACGACCCATCACTAGTTTGAAGTAATGATGAATAGCACTAAATGTTACAAAGCTTTGAATCTAATGTATCAATTGCTTTAATAAAAGTATAATATTAATATAGTATTAAAAACAAAACACATTGGTAACACCTGCTGGAAAACTCACATGACTTGACCAGTGTGATACACGCTTATAAGCATTGATTCAAAACAAAAGATTTGATAAGATTTTGCTGAAGCCTGACATATTGATTGCTTCCGCGAGACATCAGTCTGATCATTATTATATCAAGAACAGGAAAGCAATGATTCAAGGTGGCTAGTAGTCACTCCTTTTCAGTCAGTTCCCATGCTGTACTACTATTAATGCGTGCACCGGAAGTATGCATATGTTTATGTCAGCTGAAGTTCAGTTGAGATGTAGGCTGAAAGTGTATTTTAACAGTTAAATATTTGCACACTTCACTATTAAGTCTGGTCTGAATAATGTCTTCCTTCTGATTCTCCAACATGATCACATGAGAAGTCTTCATGCTGTTTCTGATAGTTCCTGCACCCTAAGATTTGCCACGTTTTGCTGACTCAGTGACCACCGGCATCTCCTATCAGATACTTTTACATTTGCTCTAGAGTGTTAACCTTCCCCAGTGGCGTGACCAGATATGCATTGCTTCAGTAACATGGGGGACCTCGATTTAGATCCCACATTGAAACCAGGAAGTAATTATTTTTGCATAATCAGTGACAAGTGCAATTCAGAGGTTGCATTTTTCTCTCTAACGTTATTATTATTATTATTTTATTTTTTTGGACTCCACTGATGGTTAGGTTTAGGTTTTGGGGTTTGGGTTAGGGGATACACTTTATAAAATATGCATTCATTTTCACTACATTACAGCCTGTACAGCTGAAAGCAACTCATTTTACAAATTGCTTTTGGCACCCATCCGAGTACATTTCACCCGGAAAATGGAGCTCATATATGCCCATATACGCCCAACAATAGCTAAGCAAGGACGATTCAGCTAAAGAAATGTCAATCTATGGTTTCCAATTTCACTGTGAGATCAATCTGGATTCTCATTTGAAGAAATGGGAAATTAAATGGGAACACCACAGAAATAGTTTGGTTGACACTGACATTTAAAATATGATGCTGAGAATGGCAATGAAAACTATATACATGTTTGTACGCTTTCTCCCTGTGAACTGAATTTGTGATTCCTGTGTGCCTGGTGACATCTATTAGACTCTAATCCCACTGCCCAGGCAGTAATGTTTGTCCAGAAAGGGGAAGCATAGTTGCATTAGTCATTACCGGCAAGAACAGGCAATATGTTTTATCTGTCTATCTCTCACAAATCAGGTTACCTGTATTTCTCTCCAATGCTGTCTTATATCATCCCTGCATTGGAAAAATGAGCATACTGCTTGCTACTGTCTCACTGCTGTGCTAATCCTGAAGAGGAAAAATGGCTCCCCAATCAGACCTGCAACACCGATGGATCATTCTGCAGGTCTGGAACAACAGCATTGTGAGTGATCTTCAGGGCCCACCTGTCTGAGCTGGGAGCAACGTTCTGATGACAAGCAGAAGAGCATGTTTACATTTGCAAATAGGATAGATGGTTGATAAACCCGCCAGAGTGGAGAGGAAAGGAAAGGAAAGATGCTTTATCCTTTATTTTTAAATAACCAACTCCACTTAAGAAAAAAAAAAAAGTTCCATGGTACTTAAATGTTAGATGTTTTACATTAGATTTAGAGGTTAAAATGTTTTAATTTAATTTAATTTTATTGATGTATGCCATTCTATTTTGGACATGGAGTGGGTTTGTGCCATTGTATTCAGTACTGAAGTACATTATTTTTCATGTAAATACCATGGGCCACAAGTACTGTATATTATTTTAACTGGTAGAGCAGTGTTAGCAAGGCCAGTGTCATGGGTTTGATTCCCACATGTTATTTATTAACAGAATAAATAAAGTTTGGACAATGGTTCATATCAGTGCCAAAAGTAGTTCAGTAACTGAATTAACCATTCTTGAAAAAGCTGAAGCAATGTTTCCTTGAAATACTTGAAGAGAAGGCTACATTTCATGGTTTGTTTTACATGACATTCATATAAATATTTAACTTTTTAAATAAATTGGCATACTAGTTTATGCTGTGGTATCAGAACTGGTATCCAGACTTCTGAAATGAACTGATATTTCAATCAAAATCTCAAATACTGGCATTGTGACAACCCTATTCTGCACCATAAATGTACCATGGCCTCATCACCATCACTGTACCATGATACTGCCACATACCTTTTGTAAAGCTCATACAGTACTAGTGATGGAAAGTCTGATTCTTTTCTGCGAATCAGTTCTTTTGGATGATTTGTTTCAATGAACCGGTTAAAAAAAAAGATTCACCAGTTAATTTACGACATTGCGTAATGACGTCACTGTACATAATGCTAAGACGCCAGCGTCGTAGAATACACGTTCAAACACATTCAGTAAAGTAATATGTAAACGCATATTGTTGATTATTACATTTTATTTAATAAAGTTATAATAATAAGGGTAATTATTGTCATCAGTGTTTCATTCAGTGATCTTACAATGCATCCTACATAAGTAAAGCACCCAATACTGACACTGATATACAAATGCGGATGTTCTACACGTCTAAATCATATAAAGTGATTAAACTAGTCTTAATCTACTCGCCTTTTTTTTTTTTACAGAAAGCATGATCCAGCTTATAACAACTTCAAATATAATCTGCATGCACAATAGTCAAAAGTGAATTCATTTACATCTCTCATTCAAGTCCTCTGTTCACGCATGCTCATCAGCAACTCACTGCTCAGCAGTTCCCAGTATTATGTGCGAAAGAGGCGATTCTCAAATCAGTGTACTGGTGACTCGAGAACTACTGTGATCGACTCAATGTACTGTTGACGTGAGAGCTGCTGTCCCAGGATCAGTGTACTTTTGACTTGAGAACTGTTGCAACCGGATTATCATCATACATTGATAAAAGGTAATTAAATCAAGTCATGAACATATTTCCAGTATGTTTTATTTGTTATGTTTTTTTTTTTTTTTTTTTTCTGAGGCTACTACGTAAGCAATAAGGTAAATTAGGCATTGATGTGTTGTTGTGGAGGTGGTCAGATGCAAATGTCAGTGTTACATCACAAAGTGGAGATCGTTTTGCCAGCTTGGTTTCAACAAATGTTCTTTTTGCATTGATGAGGAAGTTTTGAGTTCTGAAACTTACAGTATATTTTTTATAGTGAAATGACCTCGTATATGTTAAAAGATCAAAGAAAATGATATTCCTCATGTCATAGCCCTTTCAACAATTCAACAACTTTTGTCCTCCAGGATTTAAACAACAAACTGCAAAACATCAAAGTGATCCCATAAAGTCTATCAAGATAACCAAGTGTCTGATTCCAAGTGTCAGCTACCAAGTTTTACTTAAAAGACAATATTTTAACCTAAAAAACAGATTTTTACCCTTAAGAGTCTACACTAACTAAAAAGGCCAAATCAACTCCAGATGTGCTGAGAAAAATAAGCTTTTAGAGTCAAAATGTCATGACATTCTGCAGAGTAAGATGGAAAGGGTTAACATTTCTATATAATGGTGCTAGTTCCTGTATTTCAGCATCTCTGTTGTGAGGGACACTCCAACATTTGATTCTGTAGGATTATCTGTGATCCGGTATGATCTGGATTCATTCTAAGTCACTGCAGTGGAGAAGCAGGTTCACTACAGGAGGCAAATCTAATGAACCATGGCACTGTCAGCTCCAGAACTGAATATTGTTTCCACTTTCAATGGCCCTAAAAAGTTTTTGTGGATTTGTTTACTTTTGTGACCAACTCCTTCAACTTAAAGACCAAAGTGGAACTGATATCCATTTAGACAATTTAATACCTAAAATACTAAAATTTAATAAATGTGTTTAGTAACTGTAAGATTAAGTATACATTATACTGTAAGCTACACACAATATAAAATACAACAAAACTAGACCATAGACTTATCTAATTGATTTTCACTTATAAAACTTTCATCCCACTTTGCGAGAAAATTCATTATTAGCAGAGCAACAGCAAATTGTATAGAACAAACACACCACTCCTTTCACATTTGTTTGGCGCTTCCATCCATAACTAATTAAATTAAATTAATTTCTGGGTTTTAAGTAGCCTGAGTTCCAAAATTAAGCATTAAACAATGTTGCTGTAGCAGATTAGCTACAGCAAATGAAGAATAGATTACAAGGCCAATGTAAATATTTGCATTGCAGAGTGCTTGAGCGGAATACGATCAATCATCTCTAATGGACAAAACATTGCAATGATGCTCTTCTGATTTGAAATAAGACAATGACTCAGAAATTGGAATCACTCTCATTCATGTGGTGCCATCTTTAATATCGTATTAATTATGAACACAAGAAATAGGATGTGTTATCTATTGAAGAGACAGATTAATTTATATAATGAGTTTGGGGGAAAACTTGCTATTTTCTATAGTTTAATAAAAAAAATAAAAATAAAATAATAATAATAAAACAGCCAGTGTTTTCTTAATTAAGTTTGTGTAATGTTTTTTTCCCCAGAAACATCCATGGAAAGACACCAGTGGGATGCATGTGAAGTGGTGTCATTTTAATCCAAAACGACTTGTACATTCAAGGTATACATCCAGTGTGGGGGGGGGGGGGGTAATGTCATAAGGCAAATATTTGTATTTTAGTAAAGATAATAATGACAAATATGATTTAATTTACACAGTTAGGATACGGTACATTTTGTAAATTATTTAAAATAATCAGGGCTCTACAGTGTGGGTGTTTTACTTCCATACAAGTGAAAATTACAGCTTGCAAATGCAGAAAAGTATGTGGGCGCACCGGCGCGAGTAACAGCTGATCTAATGGCCAAAGTTATGAACTTATTATTGCAGCCTACCATCAGAATTAAACTCCCTAATGTATCTTTCCTCATATACCAAATACTTTTAAAAGAGGCGCGTTATTTATTTTTGCTTTAAAAGTGCCTTTTGTTTCACTCTCACATGTGTGATATACCACATGATGGTTTAAGCAGAGTTTCCTGCTTGTTTTTGTGTCAAAATGACAGACAGCGCTCAGAATAATGACGGATTAATCTTGCGCTCACATGCAAGATTCTGAGAAAAATAGCGAGTCAAATTAAATGGTGCAAATCCATAATATGCGCGATAACAGTAAACAGCATGTCAGCATCCTCGTCTAACTCAACGTGATAAGCAAAATCTTAAACATAAAAAAATTAATGTAAAAAATAATGAAATGTCACTCTACCAATAACAGACAATTTGCACAACTGCGTGAGGATGACGCTCACCAAATTTACAGCATTGTGCTTCTAATGAAGGTGTGCTGGCTGTCGCGTGGACAAGTGCTTGTGGGTTTCTTTTTCTTGGATCTTCAATGGTCATGAAATTTCTATAACATCATAACCACACACTGAAAGACTGTAAAAACCTCTTAAAATGTCATACCTTGTTGATGCTTTATAAAGAGACCATCAAGCAGCTGCATGGCAAAGTGTAATAGACCAGTAGATATGTCAACTGCTAGAAAATGTATCAAGTATCATGTCTATTGTGGTTATGCACAATCCGTGGCAATGCACATTCCCAAAAATCATTGCATTATAATCATAATTCTGCATTTCTCATGGCCATCAACAATAGTGCTCTCTCGCATGCGCACACAAGCAAATACATAGAGCTTGAGGAGAGAGAGCGCGCATCCATGGCAGTGATATACTGTATGTGTAGACTTATATGTAGAGGGGGCTTCAAGGTAAAAAGGTTGGAAACCACTGGTCTGGCACATATTTTCATAGAAAAACAATAATAATAAAAAAAAAATAAAAAATAAAAAAATAAAAAAAAACACATAATTGCTTCTTTGTGGTAGTTTACGTCATATAAAATATATTAACATTGTTAACTTTCATGAATAACCCATTAAGCATTATACAATACTTAATAGACAGTTAAAACTGAAAATGCATTAATGTTATAATTGCATATAATGCATAAATTTGTTATTGGCTTAAGGAGATCTGTCAGGACTGATGTAGTTTGGTGCTGCCTGTAAAGTTAATTTAAGAAATAATAATTTGAAAAAGGTTTATCAGAGAAGGTGTTCTTTGTCATGTATGAAGAATCTTTTGTTAATGAATTCTATAGTAATTTTTAGTGCATGCATGCTCTGTTGTGATACATTATCAGCAGGGTTGGGAGGGTTACTTCTGAAATGTATTCCACTACAGATTACAGAATACATGCTGTAAAATGTCATTTGTAACGTATTCCATTAGATAACTCAGGGTCAGTAACGTATTCTAAATACTTTGGATTACTTCTTCAGCACTGGTACATTTTGTTCAATTGTTTAGACTAAAAACTCTGCCAGTACAGTAAGACAAAATACACATGTTAAAAATACATTCTCTGAAAAACCTTAATATCTTATGCAGTGTTGTTTCTAAAACAAGATAAATCAAACTGATCTTGTTTTAAGGATTTTTAGATATTTTTACAGGAAAACAATACAAAAATTATTATCAAGAATACGATTTTTGCCCTAATATCAAAAGGTCTTACTAGAAAAAATTAATTATGATCTAATGTGAATTTTCTTGATAAATATATATATATGATCGTGCCTGGTAACATGTGCATGTAAAATGGCTAGAAATAGCTTTTTAGCTTACCGTAAAGCTGACAGTTTAACAAGGTTTATTTATATCTCTTCTCTTCAAACTTACTTCTCTGTCTGCTCGTATGAATGTAACACATCATTAGAAAGTGTTTCACCGCTGTTCAGATGCACTTTGGATTGCATCATTTATATGTATAAATGTTTCCCATCTGAAAGGACTAAATATTAAATGAAACAAATGACAATGAAATGCAAAGTAATCTCTTCAGTAATCAAAATACTTTTTGAATGTAACTGTATTGTAATTACCAATGATTTAAATTGTAACTGTAGTGGAATACAGTTACTTATATTTTGTATTTTAAATATGTAATACCATTACATGTATTCCGTTACTCCCCAACACTGATTATCAGTTGTATCAACCTGAACAACCTGACTGTGCCCCTAAATACCACTAAGCGCAACACCCCCAATAAGACTGGAATCAATTCGGGCACTGTATACATCTATTAGTCTGTGTGTTCCATGGAATTCAAACCCATGACCTTGGCATTGCAAGCCTTAAGCTCTAATAGTATAAAAAGTGAAAATGTGATGTTGTTGCTTTAAGGAGCTATTTCTACCTGACTTAAGCCTTATTATTTTATTATTATTATTATTATTATTGCTTTTTATTTAATGATAATATTATATATCTATATCTATCTATCTATCTATCTGTTTTGAAACACTTGACTGGAATGTTTCTCATGATCTTAAAAATCTTTTGATCTAAAGGCATATGTTTGAAATTAGTTTTGTAGACAAAAATATAATTGTGCCACCATATTAATTTATTTCATTATAAAACTAAAATGTAATAAAAAATAATAATTTTTGAAATTGATGACCAAATAATAAAGAAAAGCAGCCAATAAGTGCCCAACATAGATGAGAACTCATTCAATACTGTTTAAAAAGCATCCCAGGGTGATACCTCAAGAAGTTGGTTGAGAAAATGTCAAGAGTACATGTCTGCAAATTCTAGGCAAAGTGTGGCCACTTTGAAGATGCTAAAATATAACACAGTTTTGATTTATTTTGGATTTTGTTTAGTCACAACATATTTCCCATAGTTCCATTTATGTTATTCCATAGTTTTTAATGACTTTACTATTATTCTAAAATGTGGAAAAAAAGAAAAAAAAATTATAATAAAGAATGAGTAAGTGTTTCAAAACCTTTGACCGGTAGTGTGTGAATGTATATATATATATATATATATATATATATATATATATATATATATATATATATATACTCTCTCACACACACACACACACACACACACACACACTGGCGTAGAATTGGGGGAGATGGGTGGCACACGTCCCCCCAGTGCTGTGATGGGGGTGATGCGCATAAGCGGTCTCTTATTACCTCCTTTGTGTGTGTGTGTGTGTGTGTGTGTATTTATCAGTTTTCTTATTATAGGGCTTCCGTTAGTGTCCACATATCCCCCAGAAATACATCCACTTAGACGTTTAGACAACTGTTATATGATATGCATTTTTTGCATCAGTGCTGATGCATAATAACAAAATGTGCATATAATTGTAAAACTGGTTAACCGCTATTTTATTTTTTTATTTTTTGTGCATTAATTTGAACTGTTATTATGCATTGTGTAATGTGTTGTAATGAAATTACATTCGATCTACCAGGTATACAGGTGTGTAATATATATATATATATATATATAAACCTAACCTGAGACATATTGTCTAAAGTAAAATGTAATGGTAAAAAAGGTTAAAAATATAAAAGGTTTAGTGTTTAGATAAATTATGAATCACAATGAAAGGAGCAGAGAAAGAATGTATGAGCCTCAAGCATTATTCATGCTACCTTTCATAAACCAAAATGGTCTTCTGTTCAGTAGAATAAGCATTTTAAGTACTAAGACTATTTTAATTGACATGATTCTAGCACTATTCAAGGGCCTAGGGTGAGTATGTCTAATTCAGTTCAAAGTTGTTGACTAGGTTTTAAATGAGGGCACATATGTTCTCTATTATTTAACTCCTATCAAGTGTAAAATTATAATTAAAGGAGACGCCAGTTCCAAGAAAGTAAAACTCTGCAGGAACCTGCAATTAAAGTGTAATATCCAAAAAAATCTGAATTTTAATTTCAAGAGAACAAAGTTTTCTCCATATTTGCTTGGCCCCTGTGGATGTTACTTACTGTTTCTGACATCTAGTCGGACTTTACCATGAATTGCTAATACAAAACAATGCTTTTGGGGGTCCCAACAGAGCATAAATTCAGTTTCAAAATATCAATAAATAATCTAAATTATTCAGAAAATTACACTGGGATGTTTGTTTCAACTTTGAGTCTAGCAGCAAGGTGAGATTCAAAGCCCAAGGAAACCTAATTTTTTTTTTTTTTTTTTTTTTATAAAAAGTGCTTTGGAATGTGTTTTCTGGTTAGCAATAACAATATCCACCTAAAATGGCAAGGTCTCAGAATGTCAAATGATGGTCAGAGTTTATCACAACAGCTAATTTACAAAATGCGGCTAAACATTTGCACAAATAAACATTTGTCTGCAGTCAGGGTGCCATACACCTATCTTTTGAAGGGGCACCAGTGGCAGTCCTTGCTCTCTTGGTGCCTTAGACAAGACAACACATGACCAAAGGTTAAAAAAAAAAAAAAAAAAAAAAATAGAATTAGACATTGTCATCAAAGGGAAACCTGGGTTTAGATCCCAGTCGAATACATCACTTTTTTATTTTATTTATTTAAACAAAGCAAAATTGCAACTGAACTTGGGGGCCAATGATCACTGTGCATTTTGTGTGTGTGTGTGTGTGTGTGTGTGTGTGTGTGTGTGTGTGTGTGTGTGTGTGTAGGAAAAAAAAAATGGTTTTGAAATCTCAGCTCAGTAATCTAAGGGGGCACACAGGGCCGTTTCATAAGGGGGCCCTAAGTGAAATCCTATTTGGAGGCCCCCCATCTTTTTAACCTGTTTAAAGTAACATTAACTTCTGTGACTGGTGAGAAAACTCTAGTTATTTGACAGGCTCTTGCATCAGCCATTTTAAATGTAGCCTAATGATTACATACAAAATGGCTATTTACAAGGAATTTGTGTACCTGAGTCCCCAGCTGCCTTTGATGCCCCTAAATATTTCAGTGAAAATAATGCTGACAAGACAAATTTGGTTGATTGAATCATTTCCAGTGCTGCAACTACCGTCAGCTAGCCAGCTAACTAACTGAAACAAAGATAGCATCGAGTCTGTGAGATAATCTTGGCTAGCTACACTATGTCTATTGTGACAATAGTATTGTCTACACCAAGGTAGCAGAAATGCCTGAAAACATGTACCTTTGAAAAACAGGACACAACTGCAAAACATTAGCTAACTAATTGTTGGAATTTAATGCATGAGAACGAACAACCACCATATAGCCAGGTAGCAGGCAAACATTTATATTCTTCTCCTCTTCCTTTTTATTTTTTTTCCACACCTGACTTGTAGGTGTGCTTCATGATGACGAAAAACCCCTTGAGCATGCACGCACATTTCACATCTAGATACAACACTCTCCTTGCAGTTACATTCCATTTCTAGTCTCTCAGCCTGCAATTAGCCCACACAGATGCTTCAAAGTGCATCTTAAAGCCACAGAGTGAACAGGCTCATTAAATTTTATCGACCGAGGCATCAGCAACTGGTTTTCATTTTCAATTTTGCAAAAATAATTACTATCTCCAGCGATGGCCATTGTAGCAATTGCCCCAGTGGTGTTTAATTAATTGATTTATCTTAGGTCACTTCTAAACAATATCAATATATTCTTCTCTCTAGCTCAGTCATTAGATATAATAAAAGTGTGACAAGGAGCAATCAGTGGCTTCACTCGGCCGAGACTTTCTGCCTATCTGTACGTAATCATGTCCTCCATCATTTTATTAGCCTCTCTTGCAATATTTATAATATCCTTACTTTACTTAGACCTGAGAATCTAGTCTTTGGATGACCTAAAATCAAATTATACTCACCATTAAGTTATTAAAAGAATAGAAAATTTTGTCATCATTAACCCACCCATGGTGTTTCTTTCTCCTGTAAAACGTGAAATGTGATCTTAGAAAGTTGCACATTTACAATGAAAACAAAACTGAGTGGTGACTTAAAGTACAGATGGTGATTAAGGACAAAAACAAAAAGCATACTTCAAGTGGTCCATACTTGATGTGGACATACCTGTACATTCCAAGACTTTTGAAGCTATACAATAGTTTTGTTTGAGGAACAAACCAAAGTAAGCAGATATGTATATGCAATGTGTTTATTAATAATAATATAATAATAATAATAATAATAATAATAATAATAATAATATAAAGGGCATCTTTAAATGTGTTGCGCCAGGTTTGACCTCATTAACACGAAACAACTTTGGATCTTATGTTTCACATGACATATTCCGGCAAGTTTAAAGATTCAGAACAATGGACAACAACATTTCAGTTTCTTTTTCACACAAAATTTTCATTTGGAAGACTTAGAGTACTGCATACACGTTATATGGACTTCATATTGTATGGACCAACACTTTTATGGGCTTTTGTTATCCTTATAGGAACTTGGCACTAAATCACTATTCTCATTCTTTTTTTAGGAAAACAGGAGCTCGGACATAAGATCTAAGATCTTCTTAATTATATTTCCTATTTAAAGAAAAGAAGAAAAAAAAACCTTTTTGGAATGACATTAGGTGTGATGTGAAATGACTTTTATTTATTTTTTATTTAACTATACCTAAAAGTACCGGTTTTTTGCCATATCAAGGACTGAGCTTCTCATTCCAAAACTGCTCTTTGCATATGTAAAACCCATATGTCTGCAGTTAAACTTTCAACCTTATAATCATTTTCCCTGTGCATCTCATTTACACTATTTTCCACACTATTTTCATTTACTAAGGGCTGATCTACAGGAAACATGACTCAACTGTAATTATGCTGTTCTTTAAAGGCAGAGCTCCAAAATATCTTTGAACTGATGTACAGGTAGCAGAGCTAGGTGGGAGGTGAGAGCAGGAAGGATTTTGAAGAATAGAAAATAATTATTTTTTGTTCATGGAATGGCAACAATTTATGCTAGAATGGTATAGTATCCTTACAAGCTGGCTTAAGAGCTGTATCCACTTCTGATCTGACATCTACATCTTTGATTTGCTTCAACACAGAGAAAGTAGAAAGAAGAATAGTAACATAAAGGGCAAGAGCCATGAATGGGTATAAGAAAAAAAAAGGTTGCTTTGATGAAAGATGGTTCAAAGGCCTCTTATGGGCAACAGAAAAAGGAGGAGGCTTTAATTGCATCATCCTTAAATAAGACACCCAAAGACACCAATGGATCCAACTCGATCTCACAAGAATTATTGTTAATCCAAAACTGTGTTTTTGTCAGTTTAACTCCGGAAAACCCCATCCCTAAACCTAACAATAGAGTGTAACGCTTACCCTACCCAGAGCGTAAACATAACCATAATATTAATGTTAAAAGCTCTGATGAATGACAGAAGAGAGCAACACACCCGGGTTCAGAATGAATGTTTGTGAAGCAAATTATTTCCTAGATACCACAGGTACATCTCCAAGATGTCAGTTTTAGATCTTTTTTTATCTGGAAAGCATTGCATTCTAATTAACATCCGCTTAACATCTTAAAGAGATCAGTTTGCTGTACCCTCGTGGACAAGTGCTGACATAAAGTGCAGTAGCATCATGGGAGACCTGGGTTCAAGTCCCAGCTTGAGGTTCTTTCCCAATCCTGATCCCCCTCTTACATTTACATTACATTTATACATTTGGCAGACGCTTTTATCCAAAGCAACTTATAGTGCTTACAGGGACAATCCCCCTGGAGCAACCTGGAGTTAAGTGCCTTGCTCAAGGACACAATGGTGATGGCTGTGGGGATTGAACCAGTAACCTTCTGATTACCAGTTATGTGCTTTAGCCCACTACGCCACCACCACTCTGTCTCCCAGTAAATTTCTTTCTCTCTCTTCTAATAAAGGTTAAAACAATAAATACATATAACTTTAAAAAGATCAGATTTACAGACATTCAAAATCATAAATGTCTGAAAGACTTGTTTTATTGTCTTAATGTCTTACTGGCATCCGAGAAGAAATGTGTTATACTGTAGACATATTGCAGATGAGCAAACAACCTAAACAAATCTTCTAGTTGTAAACACATACATCATATAGAAGTGGTGGTGATTTTGATTCATCACGTTCAATTCCATTCGTATACCAAAAAGGTTTGTTCAGATTTGTTTATTAAGTCATTCATTGATCATATTTGCAAGTTATGCCTTTGTGCATGTAGATGGTACCAAATGACCGTCTTTTAATTAATTGCATGGAACCAAAAGCAGTCATTCACGACCAGAATATGTCTCATTATCCTTAATTAAAATTTGCTTGTCTACAATTGACTTTTCGCTAAGCTCCGCTCCACTTGGTTACAGTCACTTGCTCTGAAAAACTCTGCAGATCTCCCCACAGTCACATAAAAAGAGAAAACCATCACTTGATAGCGATTACAAACCTCATAACATTAGTGTAAGTAAAAATAACTGCTTATAACGTCTTATAACACACTCATTTTGATGTTGTGAACTCTTTATTTATTATCACCTGTACTAAGACCTGAATCAATACGTAAATGAATTAATGTTAAGTTCTTAGCTTTAATTTACCTTGGAGGAAATGTGGGTGTCCTCGCTGATGTTATACATGCTAATTTAGAAATGAGGAATGACACACTTTAATCCATAGCATGCTCTTCTCAATATTTATATAAAGATCGCCTCGCAGCTCGCGCCACATCAGATTATCGCCTCACATCCCCCGTCCAATGATCGCAACTCTGCCTAGGGCATCAAGTATTATTTAAGTAATTTTTTATGACATTCTTTTTGTGTCATGACAGATCTCTAGTTCCCTGTCTGTCACTCACTCGATATTGTGTGGATGTAGTGACACTAGGGGTCACTCTTGGGAAACCCAAACACCTCTGCTTTTTTGAAAAAAGGCCAATGAGAATTGGCGAGTGGAATTTGCATGCCACTCCCCCGGACAAACGGGTATAAAAGGAGCTGATATGCAACCACTCATTCAGATTTTCTCTTCGGAGCCGAGCGGTTGTATTCAGTGCACTGAATTCAATTCCCTCCAAAGACGCACCTCAAAACTGTTGGATTTACGGTGCATTTCAGCGGCTTCTCCCCCTCTTCACCCGTAAAGTGCAGAGAACGCCCCTGGGCACTTCGGCAGAGTGAAAATAAGAGAGTTTATTCTAAAAGAGTATATTTTCATTCACAAAAAGAGTGGCACACACGGAACATCTTTTTAAAGATGCCTTTCCGTTTGTGTGTTATTCCTGGTTGCGGTCGTTATCTCTCCACTGCTGATGGCCACGATCACTGTCTTACGTGTCTGGGCACTGCCCACGCGGAGACATTGTTCGTGGATGAGTCATGTCCTCAACATGACCATGGCAACGTTGCGGTTGCAGCTTGCTTTCGTAAGAAAAGCTGCTCCCCGCACTGGTCCTTCTACCTACGGGTTTGAGGCCACGTCAGTTAGCACTGGGGGCCATTTTGGGACATCGATGGGACCACCTCCGCCGGGTATCCCCCCACGGACCTCCCATTCTCCAGCACGCTCGCTTGCCCCGATCAGGCTTTTGCACGTGACCGCTGGCTCGTCTCACCACGAGTTCGAAGCTCGGGAAGACGATGAGTTATCGATCGCAGCATCGGAGAGCGGGCTCGTCCAGTCTGACGCAGAGGCTTCGGCTGGGCTTCCTCCTTCGGGAACAGTCGCCCAGTCTCACGCCAATGCGGAAATGACGGACAAGCTTTCCTGGGCAGCCGCGAGCGTTGGGCTAGAGTGGAACCCTCCACTCTCCCCTGAACCTCGCAGCTCGACGATTGGTTACTAGGTCATGGTGCCACCCACGGCCACACCCCGCCCTGGTCCCTTTCTTTCCGGAAGTGTATGAGGAGCAGACAAGATCGTGGGAGTCACCTTTTACTGCCCGGTCTTTCAGCTCCCCCCGCTCTCACTACCCTTGATGGTGGGGATGGTGAGCAGCCAGGGGGTATTCAGTGATCCCCCAGGTGGATAAGGCGCTCGTGGTGCACTTGTGTCTGCAGAGCGCCACCACCTGGCGCAGGCACCCGAAGCTCCCATCCAGGGCCTGTAGGTTTATGTCGTCCCTGACGACTGTGGCCTGCGGTGCCACTGGATAAGCCACCTCCGCCCTGCATGCCATGGCTCTCCTGGAAGTACACCAAGCCAAGGTGCTAAAAGAACTGCACAAGGGTAGTTCTGAACCGGGATTGATGCAGGAACTGCGCTCGGCGACCGACCTTGCTCTCCGGGCGATGCCGTCGAGGACTTTACCCAGCAGTTCTCAGCGGTGAAGAAGCAGATGGAGGCCATTACAACATATCCTGCCCTGGCACGGCTTAAGACCCCGCACCCTGTCTGCTTGTCGCCAAGGACATCCTCCTGCAGCAACAATACCGGCTTCGCTGCAGCCCGCCCCTGTGGCCCGGCTCCAGTGTGGAAGCAGACCACACCCGTCTTGCGGCCGGCCGCTAAGAACCCGAGGAAGGCTTCAAAGCCCCCCTGAGACGGGCGACCCAGGGGCGAGGAGACCCACTTCTCTGCAGCTGGTCGACAGACCACTCCATCCCCCGGTGGAGGGCCGGGAGGAGAATCTTTTGTCGCCGCATGCCCAGGAGGCTGTGGCACCCAAAAGCCTGACAAAAGAATGGTTTCCTCGTCTCCTGGGTCACATGTCCAGTGCGCATGGCCGTCATCATGACCATCGTCCACCATCCCATTTTGGCAGGTATGGCGCTCCAGAGGCGGACCCCCCACCCCTGTGCGCCCAGCTGTGGCACAAAAATGCCCACATGGGATTGGTTCCGGTAGACTACGGGGATGAGATTCCTCCTCCCCCTCCTCGGCCAATCTTATGGTGGACGGCAGGAGCCAGGTAAGTCCCCTCGACATGGCACCTCAAGCTCCACCCCACTGCGAGGCCCCACCCACCGGTACGTCCGACGTGATCATTCCCTCAGTCCCCATCACCCGGTGTTTGGGCGCATGGCTTGCACTTTCCAACCCATCACGATGGCTGACCCGAACCGTCCGACTCGGCTACACGATTCAGTATGCCAGAAGCCCGCCCCGGTTCAGCGGCATCCGCTTCACCTCGGTGAAGGGCGAGAACGCCGCTACTTTGCATGCGGAGATCGCTATCCTTTTGCGCAAGGGCGCAATAGAGCCTGTCCCTCCAGCCGAGATGAAGAAAGGGTTCTACAGCTCTTACTTCATCATACCGAAGAAAGGCGGTGGATTGCGACCAATCCTGGACCTGTGAGTACTGAACCGGGCTTTGCACAGACTCCTGTCCAAGATGCTGATGCAAAAACGCATTCTAATGACCGTCCAGCATCAAGATTGGTTTGCGGCGTTAGACATGAAGGACGCATAAATCCATGTCTTGGTCTTACCTCAACACAGACCCTTCCTGCGGTTTGCCTTCGAAGGCCAGGCATACCAGTACAAGGTCCTCCCCTTTGGCCTGTTCTTGTCCTCTCACGTCTTTACAAAGGTCACAGAGGCAGCCCTTTCCCCGCTAAGGGAAGTGGGCATCCACATCCTCAACTATCTCGACGACTGGCTAATCCTAGCTCACTCTCGAGAGTTGCTGTGTGCACACAGGGACCTCCTGCTCCGGCACCTCAGCCGACTGGGGCTTCGGGTCAACTGGGAAAAGTGCAAGCTCTCCCCGGTTCAGAGCATGGAGTTTGGAGTTGGACTCAGTCTCGATGACAGCGTGCCTCATGAATGAGCACACGCAGTCGGTGCTGAACTGTCTGAAGGTGTTCAGGCGGAGGACAGCGGTTTCACTGAAACTTTTTCAGAGGCTCCTGGGGCATATGGCATCCTCAGTGGTGGCTATACCGCTCGGGTTGATGCATATGAGACCGCTTCAGCACTGGCTTCAGACTCGAGTCCCGAGATGGGTATGGCACCGTTCATTCCACTCATTCAGGTTTTGTGCTGAGGAGCCGAGACCAGGTCCCGGCCATTTCAGCAGGTAGTTCAGTGTTGTGGCAAGAGGGACACAACATCTTGTTCCCTCCATCAGGGAACGGAGGTTACAAAAATAACCAGGATGTTCCCTATCCGTCACTCACTCTACGTTGTGTCAATGTAGTGACACTAGGGGTCCCTATACAAAATGCCACAACTATCTGAACTGTGTTACGTGAACTGTGACGCTCTTGTGAGCATTGAACGGTCCTTCAGGAACAAGTCGACTGCCCAACGATAGGGACAGACTAGCCCATCTGAGGCCTCTTTCCCTCTCTTTTCTCACCAAAAAGAGTGGAATTTGTTAACCGACTGGGAGCCATACGTGTCTGTATTGGGGGGTGTCTCTCCCAAGCAGAAGACACCGCGGAGACCACACCCCACCCAGAAAGAGGGGGGGAGGGGGTATTTTGAGTGGAATACGTCACATGGTCTTACTGAGTCTTGTCGGAAGTATGTCATGTGGAGAGATCCCATGGTAGGTCCTACCCGAAGGAGGAGAAGTTTCTACAGAGCATGGCGACCGGGGGCAGAGGGGCCTCTGCCCAAGGAAGACGCAGTTTGCCAACAGGGAAATGATTTTGCAGAAGATATCACATGGGGTCGCGTTAGAGGGCTAAGGAGTCTGTCATCCAGGGATCACAGTCTGTGAACACGACTGGGAGACAAGAGCGCACGTCTTTGCCTCAAGGGAGTTGAAAGGCGCTATGAGCAAGGGGTATACCCGGCCAGCTGTCCTGGAACTTATCTGCTCATGCCTGCCAATACACAGGACAGGACCGGCTCAATCCGGAGATTGCAGAACCTCGCAAAGGTGTTGAGTGCTGCCCAGCCCGCTGCTCTGCAGATGTCTGCCAAAGAGGCGCCACTGGCCAGGGCCCAGGAGGCCGCCACACTCCTGGTAGAGTGGGCTCGTAACCCCGCAGGGGGTGGCAAATTCTGAGCCTGATATGCCATCGCGATGGTGTCGATGACCCAGTGGGTGATCCTCTGTTTGGAGACAGTGCTTCCTTTCCGCTGTCCACCAAAGCAGACAAAGAGCTGCTCGGAGCTTCTAAAGCTCTGCGTGCGATCCAAATAGTTGCGTAAAGCTTGCACCGGACACAGCAATGCCAAGACTGGGTCTGCCTCCTCCTGGGGCAGCGCTTGCAGGTTAACCACCTGATCCCTAAAAGGGGTCGTGGGAACCTTGGGCACATAGCCCGGTCGGGGTCTCAGGATCACGTGAGAGTAACCTGGACTGAACCCGGACTGAACAGGCATGATTCGCTAACAGAGAACGCCTGAAGATCCCCTACCCTTTTGATGGAAGTGAGCACAGTCAGGAGGGCAGTCTTCAAAAAGAATGCTCAGCTGACTCCAAGGGCTCAAAGGGAGCTCCCTGTAGACCCCGAAGGACTACAGAGAGGTCCCACGAGGGAACAAGGCAGAGTCTGGAGGGATTCAACCTCCTAGCACCTCTTAGGAACCTGATGATCATGTCATGCTTCCCCAAGTACTTACCTACTGCATCTACTGCATCGCGTTGAGCCGAAAAAGCGGCTACATACACCTTCAAGGTGGAGGGGGACAGCCACCCCACCAACCTCTCCTGCAGGAAGGAAAGCACCGATCTGACTGCGCATCTCTGGAGGTCTTCACGTCAGGAAGAACACCACTTAGTGAACAGACACCACTTCAAGGCTTACAGGTGCCTCGTAGAGGGGGCCCTAGCCTGAGTGATCGTGTCTACCACCATGGGTGGTAGGCCACTTAGGTCTTCCACGTCCCGTCCAAGGGCCAGACGTGGAGATTCCAGAGGTCTGGTCTGGTCACAGGTGCCGGGGGGGGGCTGTCGCGAGGAGCGTGAGATCCGAGAACCACGTCTGGGTGGGCCAGTAGGGTGTTACTAGGAAGATCTGCTCCTCATCCTCCCTGACCAGGGAACGGAGGTCACGAAAGTAACAGGACAATTCTGATTCTAGATCAGTGGTTCTCAGCTGATGGGTTGCTGATGGGCCACAATTAAAAAATGGGTCACAGGTTTGTTCTGATAGAGGGGGTGCGGATATAGCAAAAAAAAAAAAAAAACAATGCTACAGATGAAGTCAGACGTTTACATACACCTTAGCCAAATACATTTAAACTCAGTTTTTCACAATTCCTGACATTTAATCGTAAAAAACATTCCCTGTCTTAGGTAGATTAGGATCACTACTTGTGAAACTAGAATGTGAAATGTCAGAATAATAAACATTGCCATTTAAATTGTTTTACTTGGGTCAAAAGTTTTAGGTAGCCTTCCACAAGCTTCTCACAATAAGTTGCTGGAATTTTGGCCCATTCCTCCAGACAGAATTGGTGTAACTGAGTCAGGTTTGTAGGCCTCCTTGCTTACAAACGCCTTTTCAGTTCTGCCCACAAATTTTCAATTGGATTGAGGTCAGGGCTTTGTGATGACCACTCCATTTCTTGACTTTGTTGTCCTTTTTTCCACAACTTTTGAACTTATGCTTGGGGTCATTGCCCATTTGGAAGACCCATTAGTGACTGAGCTTTAACTTACTGTCTGATGTGTTGAGATGTTGCTTCAATATATCCACATAATATATCCTTTCTTATGATGCCATCTATTTTGTGAGGTGCACCAGTCCCTCCTGCAGCAAAGCACCCCTACAACATGATGCTGCCACCCCCATGCTTCACGGTTGGGATGGTGTTCTTCAGCTTGCAAGCCTCACCATTTTTCCTCCAAACATAACGATGGTCATTATGGCCAAACAGTTCGAATTTTTGTTTCATCAGACTAGAGGACATTTCTCAAAAAAGTAAGATCTTTGTCCCCATGTGCACTTGCAAACTGTAGTCTGGCTTTTTATGGCAGTTTTGGAGCAGTGGCTTCTTCCTTGCTGAGCAGCCTTTCAGGTTATGTCGATATAGGACTTGTTTTATTGTGGAAATAGATACTTCTCTTCCTGTTTCCTCCAGCATCTTCAAAAGGTCCTTTGCTCTTGTTCTGGGATTGATTTTCACTTTTCGCACCAAACTACGTTCATTTCTAGGAGACAGAATGCGTCTCGTTGATGATGGCTGCATGACTTGTGGATGTCCACAATTTTTTTTTTCTGTGGCCTAGGCTGATTTCTTTTGATTCTCCCATGATGCCAAGCAAAGAGGCACTAAGTTTGAAGTAGGCCTTAAATACATCCACAGGTACACCTCCAATTCAGTATACCTCCTATCAGAAGCTAATTGGCAAATTTTCTAAAGGCTTGACAAAATTTTCTGGAATTTTCCAAGATTCTTAAAGGCACAGTTAAATTAGTGTATGTAAACTTCTGACCCACTGGAATTGTGATATAGTAAATTAAAAGTGAAACAATCTGTCTGTAAACAATTGTTGGAAAAATTACTCATGTCATGCACAAAGTAGATGTCCTAAACGATTTGCCAAAACTATAGTTTGCTAATATGAAATCTGTGGAGTGGTTAAAAAATTTGTTTGAATGACTTCAACTGTAAATGCACATAAGATAATGCAACTATCCATTTAATTGTGCATTGTTGAGATAGCAAAACTATTAGCAGTATTAAATTTAAAAGGAAGAGAAAATGATTTTCTTTATTTACTTGGTCTTCAATGACCATACATCCAATAAAACACTTTGTCCAATGTAAAATCTAGGTCTTGAAACAGAATCAGTTGAGAAACACAGCTATAGTTTGTGATTTAAGCAAGAAGTCCAGCCCAAAGATCCACACACAAGCATACACACTTCAACTTTACAAATGGAGGACCTTAACCATCCTTAACACCTTATAATGATAACATCTGGAAAGAATGTTAACAAATTATGATATGGAGCGAGTGGACATTACCTGTGAAATCTCCTGGAAAAGACAAGTGTCTTGTAAATAAAAGTTTGTAACAAGTCTTGTTTGACCAGTAATGGAGTTTCCACTTAATCCATAGCTGCCAGGCAAAAATCGAAAGATAATCAGACTTAATAATTTAATATTCCCACTGCACACAAACTTTCCACAATACACACTCTGACTAACACAACGTCAAAAGACACAAGGAACCTTCTGCAGACTAATTGGACAAAGTGCAGACGGTGTTTTAATTACATCACAGTGAACATTAGGGATAATGAGGGTCTTATTTTCTTCTTTGAAAGGTACGCTGTAGCTGTAATAGGGCTTATTGTTACATTTATCTTTTGCAGTGGTGAGTAGCTATGGTATGGCCAGTCAAACAGGCAGACATATTTGTCAATTTATTGACAGTATGTCATTTGCTTAATCACGGGAGAAAACTAAATAGGCCTCACCATGGGCCACCATCGCCCTCTAGAGATAACTGAATGACAGCGGTTAACCCTGAGTTTTGTGTGTTAAATAACTGAAAAGTTGAACTTTGCACAACCAATATGATTGTATCCAATATTGCATTTATAACTGACCAGTTTGAGCCCAAATATCAAACAAACCTCTTAAGATTAAGTTTAGTGTCCCAAAACATGAGTTTTAATAAATGCATTTAGGAACTTGTCAAGGTATATTTACATTAGCTTCATGGCTAGCTAATGATACATAACGTTGAAGTCAGAAATTTACATTCACCTTCGCCAAATACATTTAAACTCAGTTTTTCACAATTCGTTACATTTAATCGAAGAAAACATTTCCGTCTTAGGTCAGTTAAGATCAGTGCTTTATTTTAAGAATGTGAAATGTCATAATAATAGTAGAGAGAATGATTTATTTCAGCTTTTATTGCTTTCAATACATTCCCAGTGGGTCAGATGTTTATATACACTTTGTTAATATTTGGTAGCATTGTCATTTAAATTGTTTAACTTGGGTCAAATGTTTTGGGTATTTGGAATTTTGGCCCATTCCTCCAGACAGAACTGGTGTAACTGAGTCAGGTTTGTAGGCCTCCTTGCTTGCACACACTTTTTCAGTTCTGCCCACAAATTTTCTATCAAATTGAGGTCAGGGCTTTGTGATGACCACTCCAATACCTTGACTTTGTTGTCCTTAAGCCATTTTACCACAACTTTGGAGGTATGCTTGGTGTCATGGTCCATTTGGAAGATCCATTTGCGACCAAGCTTTAACTTCTTGGCTGATGTCTTGAGATGTTGCTTCAGTATATCCACAAATTTCCTTCCTCATGATGCCATCTATTTTGTGAGGTGCACAAAAATCACCCCCACAACATGATGGTGCCACCCCCATGCTTCATGGCTGGGATGGTGTTCTTCAGCTTGCAAACCTCACCCTTTTTCCTCCAAACATAATGATGGTCATTATGGCCATGAGCAATTTTTGGTTCATGAGACCAGATGACATTCCTCCAGAAAGTAAGATCTTTGTCCCCATGTGCACTTGCAAACTGTAGTATGGCTTTTTTATGGTGGTTTTGGAGCAGTGGCTTCTTCCTTGCTGAGCAGCCTTTCGGGTTATGTCAATATAGGACTCGTTTTGCTGTGGATATAGATACTTGTCTACCTGTTTCCTCCAGCATCTTCACAAGGCCCATTGCTGTTGTTCTGGCATTGATTTGCACTTTTTGCACCAAACTATGTTCATCTCTAGGAGACATTATGTGTCTCCTTCCTGAGCGGTATGATGGCTGCATCGTCCCATGGTGTTTATACTTGTGTACAATTGTTTGTACAGATGAACATGGTACCTTCAGGCATTTGGAAATTGCTCCCAAGGATCAACCAATTTTTTTTTTATTTATTTATTTTTTTCTTCTGAGGTCTTGGCTGATTTCTTTTGATTTTCCCATGATGTCAAGAAAAGAGGCACTGCGATTAAAGGTAGGCCTTAAAATACATCCACAGGTACACCTCCAATTCAGCACACCTCATATCAGAAACTAATAGTTTTCCAAGCTGCTTAAAAGGCACAGTTAACTGAGTGTATTTAAACTTCTGACCCACTTGAATTGTGATATTCAATTAAAAGTGAAACAATCAGTCTGTAAACAATTGTTGGAAAACTTACTCATGTCATGCACAAAGTAGATGTCCTAAACGACTTGTCAAAACTATAGTTTGCTAATAATAAATCTGTGGAATGGTTAAAATAGATTTAATGACTTCAACCTAAGCGTATATAAACTTCTGACTTCAACTGTATTATGGCATTGAATGGTTATTACTCACAATCCATGGTATTTACATAGTGTTGTAAGAAATGTCAAAGAACACAATGTTCATAACATATAACATAACAATAACATATGTTAAAAAAAAATAAAAAAATAAAATAAATAAAAACCTTGGTACTTCCATGGTACCATGTCAAAATCAACATGTTAATAGTAGCATCATACACATTTTACTTTTTGATAGTGCATTTTTGCCAGTAATGTGATTTGTGCACCCTTTTAATTTGCTTTAGTAGAAAAGGGTCAGCTAACATAATTGTAAATAATTAGTGATGCTACAGCTACTGTAAAGAGGATCACAGATCATAGGATAGCTAGTTTTGCAAGTTCACATATAAAACATTTATGCCTACTAATGTTAGAAATTTGCAGTAAATGTTTACTTGTAGCTGGCTATGCTAAGGGAGTTCCAAAGACCAGCTGACTAACAAATCAAGACAAAATAAATTCTGTTTTCATGTATATGTGGTTTGCCATCTCCACATAATGTCACAATTTGTGGTAGTGATGAAGAGGCGATGGATCTATTTGCAGGCTTTAATGAAGATATAAAACAAAGTGGATTACCATAAACCAAATCAAACTAACACAAGTGCTACACAGACAAGAACAGACAATCAATGAACAAAATTGGAGGGTATTTATACAAAAATAACTGAGGGGGATGGAAGACCGGTGAGGATGAGGAACAGCTGGGAGTGATGAGGGCAGTGCACTATGGGAGAAAACTTCAAAATAAGCGTCACAGGGAAACATGAGGACGTGACATTCCTCCAGAAGGTGACTCCTGGCACCTAAAGATGGAGGAAACAGGTGAACATAGGACAAGGGTAGAGTCAGGAGGCCTGGGGGGCAGCCACAGAGCAATGACAGGGTCGGGAAGCCTGGGAGGCAGCCACAGAGCAGGGACAGGAGGCTAGAGTCATAGGAGGCAGAGCAAAGGGAGGTGGAGTCATGGAAGGCTCGAGGGGCAGAACTGGGGATTTTAGTGCCCGGAGAGCAGCCGAAGGCTCGAAGGGCCATGGTGGAGCTGGGAAAAAAAAAAAAAACAAAAAAAAAAATTATAAAAATAAAATAATAATAATAATAATAATATAGGAGGACCGAGGCGGAGCCGGAGGAAAGGAGGTCCCTGGTGGAGCCAGGTGACTGATGGACCAAGGCGGAGCTGGAGGGACCCCGGTGAAGCCGATAGGCTGACGGCCCACAGTGGAGACGAGGGGACGTAGAGCTGGGGTGATGAAGAGGGATCGAAGGGCCAAGGCAGAGGGTCGACAGATCCCCTTATCTGTGGGGTCACCGGGGCCGATGGTCAAGCCGGTGACTTGAGGGGAACTGGCTGAACAGAGGAAGGAATGAATGTCCTAAGTGGAGCCAGCAGAGGAGGAAAGGGCACTGGACAGAACCAGGGCATCCATTATGCTGACTGGAACCAGCGGAGGGTGAAGGGTAGTCAGGGTGGGAATCAAGTCCAGGTCTACCAACTTGGCGAGAGCTGGCTCTGGGATGGGCAAGGCTACAGGTGCTGGCTCATTGACCATGGCAGGCGTGGGCACTGGCTCATTGACCGTGGCAGGCGTGGGGGGTCCACAGTGGGAGGAGATTCAAAGTCCTCATCCTCCACACCCACAGTGAAAGGAGAGCCACTAAGTTGTAAAGCCACCTCCACGAACTCGCATAGCATCCAGTGAGGATACGGAGGCATTAGCTCCTTTAGTGCACATTCAGGCCAGCCCAGATGAAATTCAGAACGTGGTCATCATAGTGCACCAAATTTGCCAGCTGGAGAAACTCACGAATGCGATCCTCAACTGGATGGTCCCCTTGCTCGAGGAGGAGGATTTTTACAACTGGTAGATCCATCTTTGTGAGTCAGTTCTGTCACGATTTGTGGTAGTGATGATGAAGAGGCAATGGATCTATTTGTAGGCTTTAATGACTATGATGAAGAAGATATAAAACAACATGGCATACCATAAACCAAATCAACAAACTAACACAAGTGCTACACAGACATGAACTGACAATCAATGAACAAAACTGGAGGGTATTTATACACAAAGGAACTAATGAGGGGATGTAAGACAGGTGAGAATGATGAGGAACAGCTGGGAGTGGTGAGGGCAGTGCACTATTAGAGATGTAGTCCAGGAGAAAACTTTAAAATAAGAGTCCTAGGGAAAAATGAGGAAGACATAACGTGACACATAGACTGTAGTAGGGACAAGAATTCTTCAATTCCAGATTGGATTTATCCACTGTAACTTCCATGAACACATGAACCAAAATGTAGCACCACATTTTTAGCTCAATATGTCTTTGGCTAATAAACTTTTCCATAAAAATACAATTCTCTCAAACAAGTCTCATACAAGATCACAAAAAGATTACAGGTTTTATTAAAAGTGAACTCAAAAAAGCCAATCACTGAATTTATTATTAAATATTAAATTATTTCATTAATTTATTTAAAAAAGAGAGATAACTAAAAAAATGCATATATTTTATTTTTACAGGGTCTAGAATTGTTTATATTTAACCTGTTTTTGATTAAATAAAGGTATTCATCCCCTTGGACTTTTTTTTTTTTTTTTTAGATGTTAAAGCAAATGGCTATAATTTATGAATACCTGAGGAGGTTTGTACAACACACTCTGTTATACAGTATAATCAACTGAATCAAGCAACTTGCACTGCAATATTCTGTTTATGTACTCTTTTTTTCTTTCCTTTTGATTCATTTTAATAAATGTATATACTAAACTTTTATTGCTTTTATTGCTCAGTCTCACATGGCTTTACGTGGACTTACTGTATGTGTTTCTATTTTTCTTTTTTTCAATGCCTATGCAAAGCATCTTGAATTACCACTGTGTATGAAATGTACTATTTAAATAAACTTGCCTTGCCTACATTGTATTGATGTTATACATTTAATCAGTCATTGCATTCCCTGAGAATCAAACCTATGACCTTGGCATTGCTAGCACCAACTTCATTCAGTTTCACTATAGGAACAAATTTGTTGCTTCACTGAGGAAATAAGTCGACATTATGAAGACACAAAGATGATGAAAGTAAACAGCTTAAATGATAAATCAAGTCAAATCATTAAAAAAATAATGATAACAGTAGCATGCATACTTTATAAATCAAACTGGTGTGAAAGGGTGGTAAGAAAAAAAAAAAAGAAAGAAAAATTGCTCTCAGAAGAAGTTTGCCAGTGGAAATTTGGTGGATTCAACAACTGGAGCAAGATGCTATGGTTTGGTACAACCATAATTAAAATTTTGGGCCAGAATGCACTATGTGTTGCCCAAACAAAGCCCAGCATATCACACTGTGAACACCATTGGAACATTGAAGAATTGTGGTGGCTGTATCACATGGCATAACTCTCTGCAGCAGCAACTGGAAAACTATAGATAGAGGGAAATGGATGGAGTTAAGTACAGAACAAATCCTGGCGGAAAACTGTTGCAATTTACAGGACTACAGGTATTTGGAAAATAATCCATCTTCCGAAAAGACAGTTACCCAAACCACACAGTTCACCCCACGCTTCCTGTAGCACTTGCCATAGATGTGGCTGTCTTGTCGGGAACCTCTCACGCACCTTACAGTCTAGCTGATCCCAGAAAAGCTCTATGGGGTTAAGATCCATAACACTCTTTTACAATTATCTGTTGTCCAATGTCTGTGTTTCTTTGCCCACTCTAACCTTTTCTTTTTTGTTTTTCTGTTTCAAAAGTGGCTTTTTCTTTGCAATTCTTACCATAAGGCCTGCACCCCTGAGTCTTCTCTTTACTGTTGTACATGAAACTGGTGTTGAGCGGGGAGAATTCAATGAAGCTGTCAGATGAGAACATGTGAAGCGTCTATTTGTCAAACTAGAGACTGATGTACTTATCCTTATTGTTTAGTTGTACATCTGGCCTTCCACATCTCTTTCTGTCCTTGTTAGAGCCAGTTGTCCTTTGTCTTTGAAGACTGTAGTGTACACCTTTGTATGAAATCTTCAGATTTAGGCAATTTCAAGCATTGTATAGACTTCAGTCCTCAAAACAATGATTGACTGATGAGTTTCTAGAGAAAGCTGTTTCTTTTTTGCCATTTTTGACCTAAAATTTACCAAAAGTCTATTGCATACTGTGGCAACTCAAAAACAAACACAACGACAATGTTAAGCTTTATTTAACAAACCAAATAGCTTTCAAGTGTGTGTGTGTGTGTGTGATATATATATATATATATATATATATATATATATATATATATATATATATATATATATATATATATACACTGGTGGCAAGAATTTGGGAGAATGTACAGAATTAGCTGTTTCGGAAGGAAATTGGTACTTTAAATCACAAAAGTGGCATTAAACTGATCACAAAGTATAGTCAGGTCATTACTGATGTAAAAAACAGCACCATAACTATTTGAAAAAAGTCATTTTTGATCAAATCTAGACAGGCCCCATTTCCAGGAGCCATCACTCTAACACCTTATTCTTGAGTAATCATGCTAAATTGCTAATTTGGTATTAGAAAATCACTTGCCATTATATCAAACACAGCTGAAAGCTATTTGGTTTGTTAAATGAAGCTTAACATTGTCTTTGTGTTTGTTTTTGAGTTGCCACAGTATGCAATATACTGGCATGTCTTAAGGTCAATATTAGGTCAAAAACAACAAAAAAGAAGATCTTTCTCTAGAACAGGGGTCGGCAAACTATGGCACGTGGAGGGGTAATCACTGGCATGCCAGCAACAGCGAGAGAGGAGTAGACTATTTTATTTAGATGAAATTCCGCACCTGCATTCCAATCTACATCTTGATGTAATCCTTCTTCATGATCACACAAAATGTTTTCATGAGCTGAATGGGAGACTAAACAGAAAGTTAAAATATGATGAGGCTGCAGTATACCCAACAGACTAGTGCAGCGCGTGAATGCCATTCACGCATCACAAGCCGGCAGCACTTCACGTTCGCTTAATCACGTGAGTGAACGCACTCGCTTTGCTTCGGTCAGGCTGCGTGGATGACAGCCTACATTCCCTGTTTCATTTATTTCTTAATGCTTTCAGAACAACATGTGATGTAATAAGGAAAACACCACTATGAATCCTTGAGATTTCCAACCCAGCATACAGGTACACCCTCCTTTAACCAGTCACACTCAAACTTACAATAAAAGATTAAAAGAGAAAACATAAAAATCTGAGTCTAATCAAAATATAAATTAAACCTGGAAATAAAGTTTTAGGATTTTGTAGGTGTGATTCACCAAAAATGGCTAAATAGTTGATCGGCTTGTGATATGCGAATGACTTGCACGCAGCGCTAGTCTCCTCACATTTTAATAATGTTTAGTCTCTGATTCAGCTAATGAAAACAGGCTGCATGATCATGAGGAAGGATTACATCAAGATGTAGACTGGAATGCAGGTGCGAAAAACTTAATACAAGTAAAATAGCCTGCTCCACTCTTGCTGTTGATTGCGTGCTAGTAATTACCGCTCTGTGTGATTTTGAAAATGTAGTATGACATAATATAAGAAATATTTAAGATTGCACAACATTTTGTGATCAGTAATCAAATAACCAAATTTGTGACATTAACTGTAACTCATTTAGTAGCCTACAAAAGGACAGGTTTTCTTTCATTAAAGCATTTAAGATGCTCTGTGAAAATTAACATGCGGGATCATGATTATATCATAATCATCAGGTTTTCACTCAAACTGTTACACTGATAATATAATTTGTAATAAGAAAAATAAACGATTAAATTAGAAAAAATGCATAATAGAAACATTTTCACAAGTGGATTCAAACTTCGGAAAATCACATACTTGCACATATATATACAGCTCTGGAAAAAATTAAGAGACCACTCCAAATGCTTCTTAAATCAGTATCTCTACAGAGGGGCGGACTGTCCATTTGGAGAACCGGAAATTTTCCCGGTGGGCTTGCTGAGAAACGGGGTGAACAGGACTTCCTGGATTGGCTCTCCTTCTGCAAACTCCCTGCAAACACTGCCTCTGTCATTGAAGTTAAGTTACCGATCTGTCCTATAACATTTGACCTAAATAATGATCTTCATCAATAAAGCTCCCGCTATTGGGTTCAACCCTTCTGTGTTTCATGACAACAGCTTCATTGAATTCTACCCACTCAACACCAGTTTTATGTACAACAGTAACGAGAAGACTCTGGGGTGCAGGCCTTATGGTAAGAATTGCTAAGGAAAAGCCACTTGAAACAGAAAAAGAAAAGGTTAGATTGGGCAAAGATAAGATTGTAATAGTAATTTTTCACATTAATAATGTCTTGACTATTCATTGTGATCAATTGAATGCCACTTTGATGAACTAAAGTACCAGTTTCTTTCCATAACAGCAAAATCTGTACGTCATTCTAAACATTTGGCTGTGTGTGTATATACATACAAGTTCAATTCACTGACTCAATCGGTGGTTAACAGCTTAACCGTGGCAAAGATTAACAGTAGTGACTTTTATATAATTAAATTATGAATAAGTTTAGTTTACTGACTCCCTACAAAGCTATCAGTGACTTCAGAAGGCTTTGTGAATCATATCAATGTGATCTCATGAGCATTCGTATGTATTCTTACGTAAAGTATGGTTCTATAAAATGCATTAGCTTATGTTTGCATTACACCAGAATGTACAGTAAGGACATATTGACATCATGTAAAACAGTGGTTCTCAATTTTTCTTTTTTCTTTTTTTTTTTTTTTTTGATGAACACCCCCTACTTAGCAATCTATTTTTGCATAAAGTACAGTTAGTGTTACTATAGTAAATTCAAGGGTGGTGATGTAAAATTCTGCACCGAAATCCAATGGTTTCCATGTCTCGCGCCTTGCTTCTCACTGATTCTTGCAAAGCTGTGAGTGTAAGAGCTTGAACTTTAAGAGCTTTGTGCTTGTGCTGCTCTGTCCATTGAACCGTATCCATCTACAGAGCCATACAGGTGCATTAGAGGAGGTTGTGCCTCTGCCTGTGTATTTGACGCTGCTAAACCAGACACTTCAGATGCGTCGCTAGACTTCAAAATCAGATCAACCGCGGTACAAATGCGTACCAGCCTGTATAATTGAAAACCAACTGATATACTCCAAGTCTAGAAACGTTTTAATGCAAAGAGGAACTCGACTATATATTTGATTATTATGACTGATAAACGCCCCCCACCCCACCATTTGTAACCTAATGCCCCCGTCTCTATTAATTTGCTATTAGCGCTCCCTGGCATCCTTTGAACACCCACGTTGAGAACACCTGTAAAACGTAATTAGAGACAAATGTTTACATATCCTTACTGAATTCATGAATATTAAACTCATGGAATGAATCCGCTGATTTTATTGTATTTATAATCAGTGAGATTCATGAAATGTCTATTGCCATCACATTTATTAAACTCAGTTTATATATTAATCTAAGATGACATTATAACAGTTTTGTTCTGTTCTGTGCAATTTCTGGTGCCGTATGCAACTTGTTTCAAAGGATTATTTAACTTTAACCAACACTAAACTCAAATTATAAAAAATATATATTTAAAATTCTGCAATCGTTTAATCATTATTCAAGCATTTAATTTTTATTTTGTTTTCAGACCAGGTTCCGACACAGACTAGACAGACGCATAATGCATAAAAACTGATCTGGAGCCTGCCTGCAAGAAAATAGAAAAGAAGTGATGAACAAACTAACAATATTTTTTTTATTTATTTATTTATTTTTTTAAATCAGAGGTGCTTCATTGATCTCTGTCTCCATCCGCTGTCTGTAACAGCCAACTCCCCATGATTAAAAAAGAAAAAAAGAAAAATACTGGTTCAAGAAGCGTTATGAAATGTTTTCACCAGTGACTTTGAATTCTCATTGGCTGTCATGCGTTTTGTGAAAGTTTGCGACACGCCATATTCTGTTATATATTCATTTGAATTCAATATGACAACACATTAAAGGAGGTGATCAGAAGAAGAATTTCTAATAACTTGAATTCCACTCACTTCCTCACTGAAGTATGCCATCAGAGAACATTTCGAATGCAGTACATCGTCATTTGGACAATTTTTTTGTACTGCCATTTTTCTGAATAAATTAATGTGATTACATTTATCTGCCTGTTATTTTTTTTTATCTTGTTAACAAATGGTTAGGGTTTGGTTTTGGAGGCTGTCAGAGGTTTCATATTGTAAATTGTACATACAAATACATTTGTGCTCAAAAGTTTGCATACCCTTGGAGAATTGGTAATATATGTACCATTTTTAAAGAAAACATGAGTGAGCAGGCAAAACACATTTCTTTTATTTCTTATGGGATTCATATTCAACTGTAGGTTATAACAGAATGGCACAATCTTAAAACAAAACAAAATGAAATGACCCCTGTTCAAAAGTCTGCATACCCTTAGTTCTTAATACTGTGCATTGCCCCCTTTAGCATCAATGACAGCATGCAGTCAAGTGGTATAGCTGCCCATTTGTCTTGGCCAAATTCAAAGTCTTTGGTCGTCTTGCATGAACCGCATATTTGAGATCTCCCCAGAGTGGCTCGATGATATTAAGGTCAGGAGACTGTGATGGCCACTCCAGAACCGTCACCTTTTTCTGCTGTAACCACTGGAGGGACAACTTGGCCTTGTGCTTAGGGTCACTGTCGTGCTGGAATGTCCAAGAGCGTCCCATGCTCAGCTTTCGTGCAGAAAAATGGAAATTGTCTGCCAGTATTTTCTGATAACATGCTGTATTCATCTTGCCATAAATTTTAACAAGATTCCTCGTGCCTTTAGAGCTCACACACCCAAAACATCAGTGAGCCACCACCATGCTTCACAGTGGGGATGGTATTCTTTTCACTATAGGCCTTGTTGACCCCTCTCCAAACATAGCGCTTATGGTTGTGACCATAAAGCTCTATTTTCGTCTCGTCACTCCAAATTACAGTGTGCCAGAAGCTGTGAGGCGTGTCAAGGTGTTGCCGGGCATATTGTAACCGGGATTTTTTGTGGCATTGGCGCAATAAAGGCTTCTTTCTGGCAACTCGACCATGCAGCTCAGTTTTGTTCAAGTATCGTCATATTGTGCTCCTTGAAACAACCACACCGTCTTTTTCCAGAGCAGCCTGTATTTCTCCTGAGGTTATCTGTGGGTTCTTCTTTGTATCCCAAACAATTCTTCTGGCAGTTTTGGCTGAAATCTTTCTTGGTCTACCTGACCTTGGCTTGGTATCAAGAGATCCCCGAATTTTCCATTTCTTAATAAGTGATTGAACAGTACTAACTGGCATTTTCAAGCATTTGGATATCTTTTTATATCCTTTTCCATCTTTATAAAGTTCCATTACCTTGTTATGCAGGTCTTTTGACAGTTCTTTTCTGCTCCCCATGGCTCAGTATCTAGCCTGCTCAGTGCATTCACATGAGAGCTAACATAACTCATTGACTATTTATACACAGGACACTAATTGCAATTTAAAAAGCCACAGGTGTGGGAAATTAACCTTTAATTGCCATTTAAACCTGTGTGTGTCACCTTGTGTGTCTGTAACAAGGCCAAACATTCAAGGGTATGTAAACTTTTGATCAGGGCCTCGTTGGACATTTCACTGGGAAACTGCAGCAAACATGTAACGAAGCACGTAATTGTGGTTCACAAAAGTTTTTGCAATGGTCACATGATGTTCATGAGATTAGACTGAATGTTTCTAATGGATAGCTATTTAAAATTAGATAAGACTGGTCTAGACCACATATATTATATCTTTTTTGAAAGCCTCATTCCTCAATCATTGCAATTGTTTGGAAAAGTGTGACCTGTACAATTCTTTAAAAATGTCTCCTTTTGTGTCCCATGGAGTAAAGAAAGTCATACAAGTTTGGAACAACAGGAGGGTTACGAAATAGGGTTACTAAATGAAGACAGAACTTTTTTTTTTTTTTTTTGGGTGAAATAATCTATTAATTTCCTAGAGCACTGTAGTTAAAGCCAAGGCCTTAGTCTAATTGAGAATCTGTGAAACGACTTTAAAATTGCTGTTTGCTAATGGTCCACATCCAATTTGATGGAGCTTGAGCAATTTTGCTTGGAAGAGTGGGCAGAAAATCTATCAGTGAGACCTGAATAAACTTTTTAAGAGCTAATTTAATGATGGTCTTAACCCATGTGTCTTTTTATATAATTTCACAGAGGAAAAAATAAGGGTGAGATCTCTGTTATCTACTGTGTCTTCCTTGGTGTAATCTTTCAAAAGAACTTGAGGTTCCCAGAGGCATTTCTGCCTTCAATGCATGCATTGCATTCCCCATCAAGTATGAAACAAGACAGACAAAATAGAGGAAAGTGCTGTGCTCTGTTGCCCCCATTTTTATACTTACATCTTAGTCTGTTCATAGAATGAAAAAGCACAGATCTGACCAGCATCATTATATATATGTATGTTTTTATTTATTTATTTATTTATTTATTTTAAGATTTCCTGTTTCAGTGGCTTACCCAAAATTAAAAACATATATAATAAGTAAATAAATAAAAAAAATAAAAATAAAAAAAGAGGGTCAACTGTTTGGTATGATATTGATTCTGATAAATTCTGAGACTCTCAGCCTAAGAAACTGCTGGGGAAAATAATCACAAACATTTTTTTTTTTTCTTATTTTTCTGAAACATGTAATCATGCCAATGTAAAATGTTGTTGATACAACAGCAATCAAAAAATTACATAAATGCTATAACTTATCCTAGTTACCAAAACTGCCCAAAGCCTCTCCAAACAAATAAAACATAATAACTGTACATAAGAAGTTATTTCACATGCAAACACAACAATGACTATATGTTTGCATAGCAAGCAGACATTATTTTAGTAATGAGATTTCACAGAATGAGTTTCATTCTGTGCCATTTGAGTCATCACTGAGTCTGTATCATGTAATTGGTGCCATCTCTTGGTGGCCATATGCACTTCACTGATTCTTGAGATAAGGGACAAAAAATGTCTTACATATAAATGTTATCTTTGTTTTAAAAATCAAGAAATTCATAATAATAAAAATACTGTAAAAATTGAATCTAAAGGAAATATATATACTCATTACTTATATTTTAAAATAATTTAATTAGATTTTTATTTATTTATTTATTTTATGCATGCTCTATACTTGGAAGCACATGCAACTTAATATGTCCTCAGCAAGATATATTATATATATATATATATATATATATATATATATATATATATATATATATATATAAAAAATGGTCAGATTTTTTTCTGAATAAATCAGAATCATTTTATAATCCTGAATAAATCAGACAATGTCATGATCAGCTGTATCTCTGAGTACCTCTTTCACACTTACTGCTCATGGTGGATGCAACAGTAGGACACATGGTCTTGCAAAAAAATATATATATATATATATATATATATATATATATATATATATATATATATATATATATATATATATACAGCACCAACTCGCATCTCAGAATAGCATTCTGAGATGCTATTCTTCTCACCACAGTTGTTCAGAGCAGTTATAACTCAGATAACCGCTCTGTACAATTGTGGTGAGAAGAATAGCATAGCAGAATGATATTCTGAGATACAGGTTGGCGCTGGCACGAGGGGGACCTACACAATATAAGGCAGGTGGTTTTAATGTTATATATATATATCAGCCACAACATTAAAACCACCTGCCTTATATTGTGTAGGTCCCACTTGTGCCAGCACCAACCTGTATCTCAGAATATCAGTCTAATGCAAAACCTCTTGCCTGCTCAACCAGTTCAGCCAATCCAGTAGAGAGAAAAACTGCAGATGCTCTCAAATACACATGCGGCAGAAAAGCTTTTTGAAGCACTCCTTTGAAATCCAGATGTTGTTGGATAACCTTACCCAAGATCATGTTATTAAAGTAATAATGTTTCATGTTATACATGTACATTGGCAATCTTTCAGAGGAGGAAAGGACAGCTTAGCTCCTCAAAAATGTCTAAATGTTACAACTGAAGTGATAAAATCAGCAGTTGTTTTGAACAATGTACTTACTAATATGCACAATTTAGATACATTTGATGTGAAAACATATTTTATTAAATTATGTGCTAGTTGTCACAGTCTGTCTCCCTCATTTCTTCAAAGACTCTTATTTTGAAATTTCCCTCTGGACTACATCTCCCATGTTTCACTGCCCTCATCACTTCCATCTGTTTCTTATTATCTTCACCTGTATTCCATTCCCTCATTAGTTCCTTTTGTATAAATATCCTCTTGTTTTGGTCATTAATTTGGCAGTCCTTGAAGTATTACGTTGAGTTATTGAAGTGTTTCCTTGGTTTGCTATTTTGTGATGTTAGCTCCAGTGTTTGTTCCACTCTGGCATTTATAATTAAAGGATTAGAAGATTCTACTCCTGCGTCTCCTTTCTTCCTCTTCCACTCCTAGACACCAATGTTACACGAGTAAATAAAATATTGTATTTTTATTTCACTTGTTTTAGCCTAAGTGAATTTTAATCACTACATAAATGCCAGAGAAGGCTGACAACATAAAGGCTCCTCTTTAATGTATATCCATCAAAATGGATATTCAAATTATGCATTTTCAGAGGCAACCATTTACACCAATTAGCTTTCAGTATCATTGATTATATTGTGTGTTTTTGTTTATTTTTTATTACTGTTTCTTAAAATTTCTTACTAATTTTTTATTTTGTTCTATTTTTTAGCAGGCAATGTCTGCAGATGTAAAAGTGTATAAAGGTACAAATATAATTTTAAAGGTTTGGTAGAGTGCCAAATTCTCTAATTTATCCCAACGCCAGGGTCAGATTGGGACACAAAATTTCAGGATTCTTGCAGTGCACTGAATATACTGTAGGTTTTACAACAGATACATAATATATATAGAGTAATATGTACTGTATATTTATTGTTATTATTATGATTGATTGATAGATGGGTTTCGTCGAGCTACGTTTCGCATAAATAGAACAGACTGATCTATGCGCTATAGACACTGACTCATGTTATGTCTTATAAACAGATTTATATTTGCTCCTTTGTATCTTAATTTGTTAATTTCATCAGTGTGCCTTTTCTTTTTCTTTATGACGTTCCAACATTTTATTTGATACTGAGAATTACTGTGAATGCCATAGAAAACTGACACCTCAAACTTCATGTACATTTAATTATTTTACGTGATGATAACATCACGGGGGCCAAACAAAGATGGTTTGTCGGCCGGATGCAGCCTGCAGGACGTCTGTTGGGTACCATGGTTGTAAATATTCGTCATAGGAGATTACTTTTTGTGATCTGGTTGATCAAGTCTTTTTTTTCAGGAACTTCAGTGCAATCCTCCTCTTACATGCCACTTAGGTAATGCCAGAGTAAGAAGCTTAGGAACATAGGCAAGCCCGGTGACATTGCAAGTGTAAGCGTCCACCCGCACTGCTTTTCAAATTTCTCCCCATGAAAACATGCCCTAGACTGATGTCTTTGACTGTTGTGCTGTGTCTCGCTGTTGTTCAGCATCTTGTACAAAAGTGGCAAATTATTTTTAATAATGAACTTTTTAAAAAAGTGTCTTGAGACACCTGCGTTATGTTCTGTTTGTTGCACTGCATCTTTTTTTTTGTACAAGGCCATGTTCTGTGTGAACGACCCCTTTCTCTTTCTTTCGATACTCTTTGATCAAATGGCTTTGTGAAACATTCAGGAATGAAGAAATATGGTGATTGTTGTTTTTTTTTTTTTTTAAACTTACATTTATTGTTCAGCAATAATATATTATTTTAAAGGAGATTAATTCATTTAATTGCCTATTTCTTATTTCTTTACTTTTATACAGTATATTAATGTGAATCTGCCGGCCTGCCGGTAGACAAAGAAAATTACAGACTCTTCCGATTGCCGGTCCGACCCTACCTGGCGTCAAAAGTCTAGTGTTACTTATTAAAACAAATAAATTTGGTTGTCCATTAATCTAAGCTCTTTTACATCTAAGATCACTGGACTTGCCTCCCTGGAGATCTAAAATTTTAATTAGGCATGTAAATGTTACTTTCAGCATGTAATACTCAAGCCATGAACCCTTTCACATTTCCGGGTTTGGAATGCGTAAGTAAATTATTACAGTTTAAACTTCTACAGCGGTGAATTGGAGACCACAGTAAATATTGTTTTGGTAGCACTTTAATTACAGTACTGTTCTATATTTACGTACTATATAATTCCAACAACTACAGTAATTACTAGGTACTAACCCTAAACCTAACCCCAACACTAACCTTAACCCATATTAAGTACATGTAGTTACCTAATATTTCTCAGTACTTTCTTGGGTAAGTACACTGTAAGTATACTGAAAGTACACATACTGTAAAATAAAGTGCAACCAATGTTTTTGCTTAAATGGTTGCTCAGCAAAAATAAAATAATAATAAAAAATAAATAAAAAAATCCACCTTTACGTTTCCATGACTTTCCACAAAAGTAAAACAAATAGAGAGGGCTGGATAACTCAGAAGAGAGAAAGATGCCATATTTACCGTCACGCCCTCAGCAGCCATTTAGAAACCCTATCACAGCTATAGTAACCTGTATATTTAAACTAGTTTCAGGGAAATATAACCCAAAGCATAATGTTATAAATATACACTAAATAATAATAATAATAATAATAATAATAATAATAATAAAAACAATAATAATAAAAATTGAAAATATGAAAAAAGTTTTCTAGATTTACGCTGCTAAATAAGGCTGAAACACATTATCACAGTCTGTGAAAAGTGTCCATAGTTGCTCTTTGTGGAGCACAAAAAAATGTGACTGTCACTGCCATTTCATACTTTTGCACAAAAGCATTTGCCAACACAGTCCCATGAGAATTTGTAAGAACAGTAGGAGATGGCGAATTCATCAGAATTGGTACAACTTCATTTGTACCAAAATGTCTGACTAATACACCAACCAATCCCATACGCTTCCTTCATCTCCTTCAAACCCTCATATATTCTTTCTTTCATCATAAACAAAACACATTTTTCAATTTCATCATGGTAGCAGGTTGAAATTTATGGTTAGGTTTAGGTATGGTGTTTGTGTTAGGGGTTACAATTAACAAATATATCATGAAAGAACTTTTGCTTTCTTCCATCGTACACTACAGAGCTTTTTACATTACTATCATGCTCATGTGAAATAGTACAAATTCTTATGATTTGCCATTTCATACCATTCTTATGAATTCTCATGAGACTGTTGGTAAATCCTTTTGTGCAAAGGTATTAAATGGTCTGGGTAAGGTGTCACACTTTATGGTTAGGTTTAGGGATAGGGATGGGGTTGGGGTTAGGGGTTACAATTTGGGAAAATATCACAAACGTGCATTCGAAACATGGAAGTCTCTCTTCCTTTCACCAAACACAACAGGACTTTATTCATTACTATCATGGTTGAGTTTAGGGTCTGTGCAAGGTCTTACACTTCTTTGTAAGGTTTACATTTGTGCAGACTTTCATTTTGGGAGGACACGAGGGAACTGTATGTAATTGTTTGGTGTAAAAGTTGTGCATTTTCATACAAACAAAGACAAACAATATGTTAAGAAATCAGCCTCTCGTACTATTCTTACAAATGCTCATGAGATCAGGTTGGATTTACTGGTGCTCTACCCTTAAGGGACGGTCACTCATACCTCTCACAGCGAAAATTCCATGGGCGAAGATGGCGTGGGCAGATGTTGAGCTTGTGTAAAACCAGCAAAAATATGATTGTCAAGCAGCCTTTTTTAATGCTGAACTTTATACTTTGTGAGACTTATGTTAAAAAGAAACTCACCGCTCAAACTATATCCTTGTCCATAGTGAATATTTAGTGTAGCTGTGTATGAAGCACTGCCCAAACAGAGGTCACTGCCAAACCAAGCAACTTCCTATTGGACAAATCATGCAATTTCGCCTGTCAAAGTTCACCAAACTTGAGCTCGAGGCGAAATCAGTGCAAGGAAATTCTTCGCCACAGGGATATCATTGCGCAAAATTCAGGATTGCGCAGATTCCCATTAATATGACTCTGTTTCGCCCACGGAAATTCGCTGTGTGACCGTGCCATTTTCATAAATTGAGAGTTTTGGCAAACTTGCTGCAAATTTCTGCTAATTCGCTACTCATCATTTTCATGCAAATGAGCTTTGTGGCAAACTCTTCATTGTTGCCAAAGATTTGCTGCAGGTTCACTACCATTGAAGAGCTGCAAACTTCTGTCAAACATTTGCAGTTAATCGCAAGCTCATTTACATGTGAAAATAATGAGTGGGAAATTTGCATCAAGTTTGTCAGAACTGATTTTTCGTAAGGGCACATACTCCACTGATGTCTAAAAGTTCCCATTTGGAATAACATGTCAGTACATTTTAGGCTCGATTATTGATTGATTGCTAGAAGAAAATAAAAGTTAGCAAAGTTTATAACAGATCCAACAGTTCCTGCAATTTTGTCAGAAATGTTGTTTTCTCTAAAATTGACATCAACATTAAATGTAGGCACTGTTGAGGAAGCTACTTTGAAACTGTTGTAGTTTGAAACTTACCAAGCTACAAGCTATTCATATTTTAAAGTAGTTAAACTACCCTCCAGCAACTTTTATTTTTTAAAGTAATTAGCTACACTACAAAACAAGATAAAGAGAACAGTTAAGGATAGTGAGTTTGATTGCCTCAGCTAGCTCATCTGTATAGTTTAAAGCATCGACAGTTTTATTTTCTCCTTGGCACAACCTGTAGAATACCTCACCCATAATAGACTTTCTTATTAGGATAGCATAAAATGCCAAGGTTAACAGTTGTTTGTGTGAAATCAGTAGATATTCAAACTAATAACAAAAAGACAAACCCTTTAACTTGGCATTACATAGCCAAAGTGATTGTTCCAAAAGCTCTAGAGCTCTCAGCACCTCACAGTTAATGATTAACGTTGAGTGTTAATGAGGAGATTTCAACACTGTAGTTTCTATGGTGTGTTAAAACAATATTTCCCTCCTTTGATGTCACTGTATTATTTAAAGACAGCAAGCTTAAATCAGTGCCAGCAAAACAACAAACAACATTGGGACCAATAAATCTCCATAGTAAACCATTTTACAGCAGTCCATAGATTACGATACAACAATAACTTAACATGTGGTGTAATCTATGTTTCTATCTGGCAAAAAAACGACATGAGGATGGAGACGTAGCCTAGTAGTTAATGCACATGTGGGTTTCAATCAGTCCTGCACTGCGTCCTGATCCTAAATGCCAAACATTTGATATAAACTCTGGCCAGAGTTTATTGGTAAGTTTGGGGTGGTAGTATCAGTATGGCCAACAAATGGCAGGTTGGAGTTTTTGGGAAACCTGTTTGAAAAACATGTCGTCATCTTTCAATTCCATTTGGTGATGCCAGTGGCACATAAATTACACATTTCACCTTCAACCTTAAAGATAAGACCATATAAGTCTCATTGTTCTATGACGATGTTTCTCCTGGAAGTGTCTTTCTCATGCTAGTGACTTTGCTTTGACCTCTGCCTCTTGAAATTTCTGTGGTTTGATTGAATCTTTATTCACAAAACCTCCACATTGTTTTAGATCTACAGTGTGTATCAGACCCATGCTGTACGGACAGACAGTAGAGGTCATGTGTTCCAGCTGTCAACAGCACTATTGGCTCTTTACAGGTGAAGAAGTTGATTCAGTTCAGCAGAGAGAGCCAGATCCCTGGTCACTGCCTTCTGTAAATGACTAATAAACAGATGAATAAATAAACGTGTTTAGTAGGAACTTCAATTAGCTGCTTAGTTGACATGGACCACTGCCACTCGAAACTTTCCCAGAATGCAATTGTGAGAGACTAGCGGCAGAAACCTATTAAAAGTGACAATATCTAAAATGGAGCTGAACTGTGTGCTGCTGTTCAATGAATAAAATATTTCAATTTCACTGGAACTGTGGATTTATATTTTTGGTGCGGGCAAAGGTCGTTGCAAGGGTACCATTTTGATTTGTCCAAAAATAGCTCCTGCCTTTGAAGACAATTGCAATATGGGCACCCTCATTTTATTTGTATTTATTTTTTTCTTTGTTTTCTTAAAAATATGCCTTCATGTAATGAAATGTGTACAGAAATGATTTATACTTCAACCTTTTTAACCTTTTCCCATATACTGTACAGAGTACTATGAAAGTTTGGATGGAATATCACATTTAAAACTCTAACACAAACTAAAAGGTAAACACAATGGCTCTGTTTCAAAAAGGGAAGTTGACATGTTGCAATTGAATGTTCCTGTACCCTGACATCGACCCCATTCTGCCGAGTGCTGACATTTCTTACCAGACCTTTTAACATTAATTCAAATAAGTTTACCTTTTATGGGTTTACCATGATGGAAACCAGGAAGTAATCACATTCACATTATCAATGCGATGTTACAATTTTCCTCTAAGATTTTTATTTTTTTTTTCTTGATTGAAGGTTAGGTTTAGTGTTGGGGTTTTAGGGTAGAGTTAATCAAATATGCTTTCCTCTTCATTGTATCACATAATTTACAAGTAAAAACAACTAGCTTTTGACACCCCTCTGTGGACATTTAATCCGGAAAATGGAGCATATATGTGCCCATACATTCAAAAACACTTCTCGCTTTGGCCACTGGGGGCAATGGTTTGAATGTTGTGAGGCACAGAAGAACTTTTCACTTTTGAACTTAAGAACTTTCAACCTACTGTCTCCGGATTCATAATTAGATCAGCTTTAACATTTTAAGGCATGATGTGTGCACTCGCAATATAAAGGCTGTTCCAAGAGGTACACACATCCTTTGCAATTCCAGAATGCATTGCGACAAGTTCAGTGAAGAAATAAAAAATAAATAAATAATAAAAAAAACACTTAAATGATCAAAAATGTATCATCTTTGAAAAGGTTAAAAAATAAATAAATAAAATAATAATAAGAATAATAATAATAATAAACCCCCAACAGCTATGAAACATCAGCAACATTAGCAATTACAATATATATATATATATATATATATATATATATATATATATATATATATATATATATATATATATATATGATACATTTCTACTCAGCAGTCATTGAGTCTGTCCTCTGCACTTCAGTAACTGTCTGTTTTGGTTCAGCTACAAAATCAGACATCAGAAGACTACAAAGGACAGTTCAGACTGCTGAGAGGATTATTGGTTTCCCCCTGCCCCCCCTTCAAGAACTATACACTTCCAGAATGAGGAAAAAGGCTGGAAAAATCACTCTGGACCCCACTCACCCTGCCCATTAACTTTTTTTAACTGTTGCCTTCTGGCCGACGCTTCAGAGCTCCGAGCACCAGAACCGTCAGGGACAGGAACAGTATTTTTTTCCCTCAGGCTATCCATCTCATGAACAGTTAAATTGCCCCATTGAACAATAACTATGTGCAATACACAGTTTATTCTTTTTGGTATTTATCCAACCTCTTCTGCCATTTCATTCCACTGGAAAAAAAAAGAAAAAAGTTTGCACCGTACATAACAGATTTGTAATTTGCACTGTACATAACAGATAACATATTTGTATTAGATTTGCACTACATATGTGTGTGTCTGTGTGTGTATGTACGTATGTTTATAATAATTTTTTATTATTATCTATGTCTTGCTGCTGTTATTGTATTGTTTTTGTATTGTTGTACACTGGAAGCTCCTGTAACCAAGACAAATTCCTTGTATGTGTAAGCATACTTGGTAATAAAGCTCATTCTGATTCTGATATATATATATATATATTATAATTCCAGTGGGCAAATACTGGGGCCCATTAAAAAAGTAATCAATAGAGCACAACAGTGCCTGCCTACCTTTTTCAGCCATCTGGGTTCCATAAATATTTTTCCCATTTAATTATTTATTTATTGTAACAAAAAGGTCTCTTGCTTATCAGAAAGGAGGAGGTGGGAACCGGATGAACAATCACGAAGACTTTTAATCAGACGCAACACAAACACTGATGCACACACACAACTCCGCATGCATGCATCCATCCATCCATCTCTCTCTCTCTCTCTCTCTCTCTCTCTCTCTCTCTCTCTCTCTCTCTCTCTCTCTCTCTCTCTCGAAGTGGTGTCTCCGGTTCATCTTTATTCCTCTCCCAGGTGATTAGGATGATTCAGCACCAGGCATCCATCCTTACGGCCCAGCCACACCCTCCTCCTCATCACATTTATTTATGTATTTATTTATTTATTTGTTTGTTTGTTTCAGTTTTTAATAAATTCTTCGTAAAATAATTCTAAGCCAGGAACCAAACCAACCATCACAGCATTAGAAAATCACAGTATTAGAAGTTTTGATTTGAAACTAAAAAGTATTTGAAAATCAGACAAAGAGACAAATGTACAAGACTGTGTACTTAACATTTTTCATTAAGGAATTAACTATAATTCCATGAAGCATTGCGAATGAAGTAATCCAATTAAAGACTATAGGAAAATATAAAACAATTTATTTGAAGTTGTTTATTAAACATAGAAACAATACACACAGTTTACTGCAAAATATTCAGATAAATACAAATATATAAATAGTTTTAGAGATGAGGCAGAACAACTTGGTGTGATTCATAGTGTGCCATGGGAGTGGACGGTCGCTACTGGGCTCATTTGGCGCACTTTGTTTGCCACCATTCTCTGATTGGTGGATATTTCTCTGCTGGACTATGTGTAGTGTAGTTCTTCCCAAAAATAAATGAAAAAATAAAATAAAAAAAGTTAAAATTATGTGCACTGATGGCTTCAACAGAGCCATATACCATTGATTAACAACATTGGAGCTCATGGTAAATATTTAAATATTTATAAGTAATCTATAAAAATGAATGGGATTTTTACTTCCGGAACAAGACTACTGTTAAAACAAAAATGCCATGTTCATGTCATATTGAGAGAAGGTTGAAGGTTGGGCTGTCCATGAAAGACCATAGGCCAGGCGGTCATTTGTACCTGAACAGCATATAAGAATGGTTTCTCCATTCTGTCCTGTGTATACCGTGGATGTGTATCATGAATACTCTATCGCTCTCTGTTAACTGTTTGTTTTTCTGCCCAACAAGTATGATCCCAAAAGCAGGTAAACAACCATTAGTTCTTCTCATGCAAATCTGTCTAAGCTCTCGATCGCAGGGCTAGGTTGGTTCATTGTGGACTCAATTAACAAACATGCTACATACTCAGACCAACACACTTCACCCTGATGTGTAGCTGGGCATTGGTGGAATCACAAAGTTGTCTTTTGAGCACTTCAGCCTTTGCAAACAGTCTCCAAACTAGACATATCAAATTTCATCTACTAATTCTATATAAAATATTGTTATTATCCCCCCCACAAATGAAAAAAAAAAGAAAAAAAAATTGTCAGTTTACACACCCTCATGTTGCTCAAAACCTGTGTGCTATTATTTTTGTAAAACACAAAACGTGACTTTTTAAAGAATCACCTCTTACGTACAATGACAGTTTACGTGTCAATCAGCAAAAAGAACAAAATAAAACAAAATGAAAGTAGTTTATACTGACTTGTGCACTATATTCAGTCTTCTGAAACCATAAGATAGCTTTATATGATGGACAGATCAAAATTTAAGTTGTTATTCACTGAAAATCTTCCACTCCACTGCAATTCTCAGAACTCATTCTCAGTTCAGCATATTCCAATAGGCACACCCACATTCAGTTATGTGAGAACCAACGGCATGTGGTGCCAATAGTGCTTGTCATAGCCTTTTGGGGGCCCTAAGCAAAAATTTGTGTGGAGGCCCCCCTCCCCCAGTATGTTCATAACACATTATTTATAATGTCTTTGACAGTATGTGGGCCCCCTTGTGGATCAAGGGCCTAGAGGGAGGACAGGCTCTGGGTGCCAAAGATAATGAGGAATAATGAATAATGCTTGGAATGACATGAGGGTGGGTACATAATGACAGAAATTTCATTTATTGAATGAACTATTCCTTTAACACACAGATATATATATATACTGTATATATATATATATATATATATATATATATATATATATATATATATATATATACTGTATATATATATATATATATATATATATATATATATATATATATATATATACTGTATATATATATATATATATATATATATATTTTCATTGCTCTCAATCTGCGTTCATTCCACCCAATACCACCAACTTCCTCTCAGCAACAGTGACCTTACCAGAGCTCGCCTCATTACTCTGACCCCCAAATAACCCAATCCCTTCCCAAAGGGTTCAAGCCTTCCTGGTGACAGCCATGAAGTACAACAAGTCCCTGGAGAACATCAGGGCACCAGCCAATAGAATAGGTAAATAGCCCTGGGATTTCTACACTCTTAATTCATCAAATGTTTCATCCTCTATTTCCTGTCACATATAAAGCCATAGGGCTGAGGACATATGGAAAGGAGGTGAGTGCAATCATTCACTCAATGTCCATTGCTTGGTAACTGGTAAAAGAAGACATGAATGATTTTGTTCAAATATATTTTCATTTCCATTCAAGCCAAGTGCATCAAAGCTTTATATGCAAGCCTGGAAAAGCTGGTTATATTTGTGTACAGCCCTTGGCATTTATGAAAATTAATAATATAAATAAATTGACCTCTTCTTTAATGTAATTAGTTCATGATATACAAATAGTTTACTCTTATCAGTTCCTTCCACAGGCCTGCAGTGCAAGTGTTGTGAATATTTCATATCTGGGTTATTCTTCAACTATGGGCACTAGGGATGTGCCAAAAGTCAAATACCTTATTCTGAAAGTCACGAATAATGACTTCAAAACTAATAATGGATTCATCGGAATAATATTATTTATTTATTTTTTATGCCTGATTATCCAAAAAGCACTAGGATAAAGAGACATTTTAAATAAACATATCCAAAATTACAATGAATTTATGAATATGTGCAGCCAATATTTCTAAAGTCTATACCTTGTGAATGAAAATGCGTACGTTGCGATTTCAGATCGGATGTGCGCGGTCTCCTTTTGTGGTCTCTGTTAATTGTTCACGTCTGGAGCTTGTCAAGTGTAATATTAACTAAGGGTGGTTTCACATATAGTACATTTTAAGTGAACCAAACCCAGTTCGGTTAAAGTGAACCAGAAAGGGAACCAGCTGCAAATGATCTCAGTGCTTTTGGTGTTCACAATGTAAGTGGACTTAAAAGAGGACCCAGTTTCTTTTTTGGTCCTCTTCACATTATTGTGGTCTCAGACCCCTTGTTGTTCACACCAAAGCTCCTTAAGAACTCAGACCCCATTGCAGCTAGGGCAGTCACGATTATGAAATATGGCTGACAATAAGTTTTCATAAATAATTGCGATTTATTATGATTGTCATACAAATGGTCATACTTCTTAAGGTGTAAATATGCTTATGACAGATAGGTCAAGAAATCATATAATAAAATGGGGTTATATGATTACTTTTAAGGTTTTAAAAATAATATTGCACAGGGATAGAATTACATAAAAAGTAATATTTTATGTTATATAATTTATGAAACCCAGACAACACCGGTAATTATACTACATTATGCAATAGTAATAATGTATACTGTATTTCTGTCCTAAATTCTTCACTCTCTCGCGTTATGTTAAGGCTTTTCGATAAAACCTACAAGCCCTTATTTCACATGAAGGAAAACATTTGAAATTCTATGTGCATTTGAAAATATGTTTCTTTATCTATCATCTTGAGAGTAATGGAACAAGCAAGCATCTCCTCTTGCATGCCATTTACATTGTGTGTATGAGCCAAGAACATTTGCCATTGCGCAAATAAAATTAAAGTGAAACTATAAAAATCCTCACTTGTATTTTCTTGGGAGTCTGGCACGAACCTCCGTAGATGGTACGCCCATCAGAGCACTTTAAAGCAGTTCATCTTAATACGCTGCTCTGCTCTGAATGTGGCCGGTCCATTAATTTTAGGTGCTCAAATAATACAACAAGAACGGGATATGAGACACAAAAACACGTCATGGTAATCATGGTATATATATATATATATATTCACTTAAAATTCCCATATATGGACAGTAAATTGTGACTGGAATAAGAAATATGTAATGTAGTTATGTATGGCAAGCCACAAGGTACTTATGTCATAAAATGCAAAGCGGACTGGTATCGCACAAATCAATTGAACCGCAAAAGGACCAAAAATTATCCGTACTCACACTACCGAGGTGGTTTGAGTACGGTTCGCTTTTGGGTCCTTTTAGGGGAGTCTAAGACCACTTGGTTTGTTCACATATACACGTTATACCGCTCTGAGAGCACTTGGAGTGCTTAAACGAACTAGGTGTGAAAACGTCCTAAGATACGACATCATATACACTTTCCATTTCTTGAAATGTCTATGTTAATGTATCACATGATTCACACGTGATTCCCATGTATTTATTTACAGCCTAAACCTGAGCGTGATGTTAAAGGAATAGTTCACCCAAAAATGAAAATTTGCTGATAATTTAATCACCCTCAGGCCATCCAAGATGTATCTGAGTTTCTTTCTTCATCAAAACCGAATTTAAGATTTTTAGGATTTCATTTCAGGCCTCCTCCTTTAAACAATGCAAGTGAATGTACTCCATTTTTTGATGATCCAAAATGCATATTTAGGGTGCATCAAAATAACTCCAGTCTCCAGTCGACAAATAAAGTTCTTCTGAACCCAAACGACTGATTATTTTTTTTAGAAACAAAACAATTCTTATATATTTTTAACTACAAATGTTCGCTTCCGTACATCTCTGTGACATGCGCTCATGAGAGGGATGACGTAAGCTCGTTGGTAAGGTCACGTGTGGAGGAGGAGGCAGGAAGCTCTTCATTGTTTATAAGAGGAGCGCTGTACAAAAGTTTAATTGTCTTTGCTGTAGACTTGTATTTGTATAAGTGTATTGTTCAAAATGGTCATTTGGTGTGTGTATCCTGGATGCTTCAACCTTCAGAAACCCCAAAGAAAATGCATGCCAGGAAAAATATAAAGTTTTCATCGATAGCCTATACATGATCATGAGCGATTGAAGCGCTGGCTTATCGCGCTGAACCTGGATATCATTACACCCCTACATTCTCTCCAATATTGGAGGGTGTGCAGTGAACATTTTACCCCTGAGGATTTCAGACCATCGAAAGAAACAACGTTTTTTTTTTGTTTTTTTTTTTTGCATATGCATATTTAGGATGCATCAAAAAATGGATTACATTCACTTGCATTGTTTAAAGGAGGAGGCCTGAAATTACATCCTAAAAATCTTAAATTCTGTTTTGATGAAGAAAGAAACTCAGATACATCTATGATGGCCTGAGGGTGATTAAATTGTCAGCAAATTTTCATTTTTGGGTGAACTATTCCTTTAAATTCCTGACCTGAAGTGATTTAACATCGGAGCTCGTCTAGCCATCTCTTAAAGTTGACCACATTTATACTCACATCAGCGATTAAGGTAATTAACTGGTTAAGATTTTATTCCGAAAAAAAAGTAAAAATGCTCCATAAAGTATTCATCTATTTGGAATAAACTGAAACATGCTCTGTCTTTTTCTTCTTCTTCTTCCTTAAACTGTGCTAAATTTGAAAATGTTAAGTGTTCTTGAACTCTGGTAAGATGCTATGTAAATTATTATTATTTTACATATACATATAAATTATTAACATTATTATTATTATTATTATTATTATTATTATTATTATTTAACCAAATAATGGTGTCCTATCGTAAAAAATCCTCATTTTACCTGTTTGTAGGCAATATTGATTTTATTTTCATTTATTTTAATGTTTGAATTTGTATTCATTATTCACTGCAAAATGTGTGCTTAACATTTCACATTTTACTTGTCACCTGCTGCCTCCAGAATAATGCAATTCATGCAAAGACAAATGAAAATTCTGTTTCATGCAGATATTAATATCAGGAGAAATCACAGTTAACAACATATTCCACAGTTAATGTAGCCTACAAATTTAGCTTCATCTGGTAAGAAAAAAAAAAAAAAAAGAATAAAATAATACCCAGACAATGTGACCTGTTTGTTGCAGTATGAGTGACTGTGTTTCTCAGCGGTCCTTGCTAAGGCAATCATCACTACTGCTTATATTAGGTCAAATTATTGGTCATAATAATTTGTCAAATCATTGGTCGTAATAAAAATGACACCAAAATTGAGGGACTGCTGTAATTTTTGTAAAACAAATCATTTTCACACAATACATTCTGTTTTTGTAAACATATTTTTATGATGCATTTCACATTTTAAGATTGAAAGTCTGGGCCTTGGACAAGGGTTAAAATAGTTCAAATAATTTTAATTTCATAACAAAATGAAATAAAAAATATTTTAGTTTGAATAAAAATCAACCTCTGGTATATAGATGTGCCTGTAGTTAAAGAAACGTCCATCTACATCACAGCATACCCAGTGTTGCCTCATTTCATAAGTATGGCTATCATGCCCATAAATAACAGACCAGTATCCAAAAGTGTTTTGTTTACAAAATAGACTTCCCCTTGATCAATCTATGCTGTAGTTTATTTTTGATTTTGGTAAGAATGTTTATGATCATTTCATAAAGTCTCGGATTCCTGCCATGCTGTTGTATGTAAGAAAAGAACAAGAGGCATGCATGGCGCGCCACAGCAAGGGATTGAACAGCATGCAGAACTGCAACATTTGTCTTTGAAGTGCAGGAGCTGTGCCTGAAGAGTTCATAATTTCCCAACCTTCTTTGCAACCTGACTATCTAATGAGGTTTTCTTGACTCTCATTCTCGCCCCCACTTTCTCTTCTCAACTCTTTCAATTTTACTCCTCTCTCTTGCAATATAATCTCCATTCCATATCATTTCTACTCTACCTAGCTCTCTGAGAAAAGATGAAATTATGATTAATCTCTGTTCTCCACTTAAACCAAACCACATCTCTATCAATGCCCCGTTCAATTCCTTGGATTTAAATCTTGTGAAGTAAAGTAGTGAAGTGCATGAAAAATTGTGATGGGAACCTTTTTTTTTTTTTTTTTTTTTTTTAGATGGGGCTGAGCAATTTAATGAAGGCCACAATGAACCTAAAGCCTTTTTTATTTCACAAAGTCTTTAATTATTTATCAAATGTGTCTGGGAGTTGAAAGTAACTGAACTGCAGCTGTGGCTAAAGGTGGCAAAGCATCATTATAGTTGCTTTACAACAATGGAAGCCTTTTACCTTCGTCCCACCCCTGGGAACTTGCTTTTGTCTTCTTCATTGCCTCGTCCTTCGCCCAGGAGTCATCTGCTGATGTCAAACTCCAAGCAAACTCAGGAAAATATCCTGGAACCACACGGTCACATGACTTTCCCTTTTTGTAGCAATCTGATAGAGAAAGAGAGAAAACAAAGTTGATTTTACTAACAATAATCATTATATTTAGTCAATATTGTCATTAATACATCATAGCTGGATTAAATCTAGTTAAATAAAACATTTGTGTATATATGGATTTATTTTTATTAAAATACATTTAATAAAAACATAAAGCTGCGTTTAAATCTCAAAATATCTGGACACTTCTGAATCTCCAAGAATATCCTGTAACCAGATATCTTGAAAATGTCTGGATTTGTACATGATTATGTCTGGATGTGTACATGATTATGCCTTAAATAATATCACAATTATACCAAAAATTCCTGTTTTCATGCAGATGTAACAATATAAAGCCACATTGCTTCCTTTGAGTCACACAAGATGCTCTTTGGAAAACTATCAAATCATATAAGATAAGATGGTTCATCTGGTTCTGCACATACTTGTGCATGATTTAGTGCATGTTGTCACTAAAGCAAAAGACGAACACACCAAATAATTATAAAGAATACATATATATATATATATTGCATATGCAAATATTCAACATTATTAATTATTTTACAAAACTGAACATTTTGTATGAGGGTGGTATCTACAGTATAAGTGGGTAGCAAATATGAAAAATTTAAATTCTGCCAGAATTAGTCATAAATTAAGAGTAAGACAGAGTGTGATGTCAGGTGACTGTCACATATGATTTTAATTCAATAATAATGTGTTAAAGAACATAAGCCTAGATTATCTCATAAGCTCATCGCTTAGCTCTGACATGTTAATAGTTACAACACTTGAATTCACAAAATCTTGAATGTCAAAAGTCATTCTTTATTACGACAAAAGCACTGAGCACAGTGACATTGAACTTTAATGTGTTATTGCATCACAGTTCGGTTTCCACCTTCTCCTGCTGTGATATCAAACATGCAACACTGTTCTTATGGTTTTGAAAGCTTTTGTTTCTTTTATTTGCTGGAATGACTTCCAAACCACATTCCAACCAATGGGACCAGGTTGTTTATCAGAGGACTGCCGCTTGAATCCCTAGGCCCCGAACAAATTTGTATGCTTTCTGTTCCTTTGCCTGGTCTGTGTGTGTGTGTGTGTGTGTGTGGGCGGGTTTGGGTGGATTTTTTTAGGTTACAAACTGGTAATTACAAGGGCATTATGCTATAAATGTGGTTCATGAGGACATTTCTAGTGTCCCCATAATTCAGATCGCTTAAAAAACATACTAAATGATGTTTTATTGAAAATGTAAAAATGCAGAAAGTTTTTTATGAGGGTTAGGTTTAGGGGTAGGGTTAGGGTTAGGGGATATAATTTATAGTTCATACAGTATAAAAATCATTATGTCTATGGAGAGTCCTCATAAGGATAGCCGCACCAACATGTGTGTGTGTGTGTGTGTGTGTGTGTGCGTGCGTGTGTGTCCCAGGTACTTACATTGTTAAGGAAGTCTTATATAGCTAAGAAGGCATAATGGAATCGAGTGGATAAATCTTTTTTTTTTTTTTATAAAACTGGCTACAGCACTGTGATATAAGACACCAGTGTAAAATGTATTATTAACAATTATACAATTATAAACATTTAACAATTATAATTTATTACGAACAATTATTACATTTATAAACAATTATATAAAAGTACATTAGTCTAAATGTGGGCTTTTTGTGATTATTAAAGCACATTAATGTGATTGTTCATCAGCATTGACTCATACCATCTGTGAAATGTATTACTTTCTTCTGCAGATCACAAAGAAATATTTTTAGAAGAATATCTCTGCTCTTTAGGTCCATACAATGCAAGTGAATGGTGGCCAGAACTCTGAAGGTCCAAAATGCACATAAAGGCAGCATAAAAGTAATCCATATGACTCCAGTGGTTTAATCCATGTCTTCAGAAGAGATATGATAGGTGTGGGTGAAAAACAGATCAATATTTACTGTAAGTCATTTGTTACTATGAATCTTCTCTTTCACTTCCACATTCTTCTTATTTTGTTTGCTTAACGATTCACATTATTCGTGCCTATCGCCACCTACTGGTTGGGGCTGGTCAAAGGTGGAGTTTTATAGTACATCCATAATAAAAATATATTTTTCTGTTTCTCACTCACACCTATGATATCACTTCTGAAGACATGGATTTATCCACTGGAGTCGTATGGATTAATTTTATGCAGCATTTATATGCTTTTAGGAGCTTCAAAGTTCTGGCCACCATTCACTTGCATTGAATGGACCAACAGAGCAATTCTTCTAAAAATATTTGCGTTCTGCTGATGAAAGAAACTCATACACATCTTGGATAGCAAGAGGGTGAGTAACTGATGGGAGAAATTTAATGTTTGGATGAACTATCCGTTTAATAAAGAATGAGCAGTCACAGGTGTGTGAATATAGTTTTAAAATGGCTTTGAATGTGGCTCATCTAAATTGAATTTAGAGTTGGGACTGTCCATTTTATAAATATAATTTAAGAATTAGGTTAACTTTTCATTTAAACATTTAAACAGATGAACAAAATTATATAACAGAAGCAAATAAGACAGTCGTGGACATACAGGGAGAGTACCGAGCTTTGCAATTAAAAAGGATAGCTTAGATATTCTTGAAAAAATTTGATGACAAATGTTTGTGTTCAAATTGAAACCTTTGACCTTTTGATTGCACATTTTGGTATCTTGGCAAACATGAGCACAAGACCATCTGTTTGTTTCAAACAATGGAAGACAATGGAAGTGTTGTGTTCAGGAAACCTGTTTGAAAAAAGTAATTATTGCTGCAATTACATTTGGTACAACTAGTTCTAGTTCTGAAATACATACTTCACCTATAAGCAAAAGTGTCAGTTTGCTCTCCATTTAACAGGAGACATAGCTGACATATTAAAGTCAACATTGTATGCAGTTCGTAATATGCAATTACAATTGTGCTATATATGACCAGGAATGTACATTAAAAATACAAATAGGGTTAGAGATCTCATTTGTGATTTTTGTTCAGATTGCACACCATGCAATAAATTCATTTTCATCTGAACCACTCATTCAGAGTTTATCTTTAAACAAATAACATCACATCTTGGCTATGCAAAAATAAATAAGGAGCTCTGTCTGTGATCAGACAAATCTGTGGTATTCACTCCAAGGAGCAGTTAATCTAAAACTGGGTGATGTGTGATTGGCTTTCTTTCATTTTAATGCCTTGAAATTGTCCCTCTGGGCACATCTCAGCCCAATTGATGGGGATCTATCGATCTGATTGCCCCAGGAAGTTATGTATTTCACCCCAAAGAGGCATTCTCTGCCTAACAAGATTAGGTTTACAAAATATGCTGCATTAGAGCTTGTTAATATTTTATGGCCTAACACTAGAGGAAGTTGCTGATTTTGAAGAACAATCCAGAGCTTTCTTCCACTTAGTGATTATCAAGCACAACTGCAATGAGTTATTTGATAAAAAAAACCTCAGATGAGGGTGTACAAATGCCAGTGGGAAGCTTAGGTCTCAATCATATTTGAAATTACGCAATGGCTCTTTTCAAGGTTGAAATTTAGAAACAAGAAGTTGAGTGTTCGATCATCTTGCTATGGGCCCTCTCATTTAATTGGTTACAGGTCACTAATTTCTAGTATGCGAGGGGATGAGTGATATATTGACCTTCCATGATGCAGGCTAAAAGAGAGGAAAAAAAAAAAAAAAACATATCTTACATACAGTAGCCACCCCAATACTTTCACACAAAAAGTACAAGCAAGTTTTAAAGTGGTCATATCCTAACACATCAAATTTTCCTTGATCTTTTAAGATAAAAGGGTTTGATATGCTTTGAAAATATAAAGTTCTGTAAGTTTCACTCCTCAAAGCTTCTGAACTCCCAGTTCAAAAAGACCATTAATTAAGTTGCAAAACTGGCTTGTTCTGAACTTCTGCAATTTTCTAGCTAGATGAATATGTTAACACATCAACATCATTTATTCCAAGACGCAAATGAAAGGTCGGAAAATGGTCATGGGGCACTAAATTATGACATGTTAAGGTGCAAAAACCCTTGACTAACATTATAAGTGGACCTCATGGACATTGTGTCCTTGGTCTATGAAACCACACTCTTAAAATGGCATTTCTCCACTCTACTCGTTTCAAATGAGGCTGAGGGAAAAGGTTCAACAACGCCTGTGACAAGTTCTGGATGTGTTGCACCACCATAGTGGCAAACTAAGATAGAATTGATGACTTACCAGATGGCCAAGGACACAGATTTTATTGGCCATTTATCCTCATTTCCCTTAGATCCCTTACTTATCGAATGTCTTAATTCCCTGAATGTTTGATCATATCCCTTTTGACATCCCTTGAAGCAAACACTAAGAACTGCTCAGTCACAATGACACTGGAAATAACTGCAATGAAACTCTCAACATCTCAACTGTTCACATCAAACGTTTCACTAATTTAAACTAATGTAAAACACAAAATTACAAGGTTTGCATTTCAAAATTTTAAACGTGCATACATGCAGTATACACACATACAATATATCATATATATATGTTATTGTACAATAATGGTGTATACTAATTATATATGTTACTATATAAATAATATATATATATATATATATATATATATACAGGTGCATCTCAATAAATTAGAATGTCGTGGAAAAGTTCATTTATTTCAGTAATTCAACTCAAATTGTGAAACTCGTGTATTAAATAAATTCAATGCACACAGACTGAAGTAGTTTAAGTCTTTGGTTCTTTTAATTGTGATGATTTTGGCTCACATTTAACAAAAACCCACCAATTCACTATCTCAACAAATTAGAATATGGTGACATGCCAATCAGCTAATCAACTCAAAACACCTGCAAAGGTTTCCTGAGCCTTCAAAATGGTCTCTCAGTTTGGTTCACTAGGCTACACAATCATGGGGAAGACTGCTGATCTGACAGTTGTCCAGAAGACAATCATTGACACCCTTCACAAGGAGGGTAAGCCACAAACATTCATTGCCAAAGAAGCTGGCTGTTCACAGAGTGCTGTATCCAAGCATGTTAACAGAAAGTTGAGTGGAAGGAAAAAGTGTGGAAGAAAAAGATGCACAACCAACCGAGAGAACCGCAGCCTTATGAGGATTGTCAAGCAAAATCAATTCAAGAATTTGGGTGAACTTCACAAGGAATGGACTGAGGCTGGGGTCAAGGCATCAAGAGCCACCACACACAGACATGTCAAGGAATTTGGCTACAGTTGTCGTATTCCTCTTGTTAAGCCACTCCTGAACCACAGACAATGTCAGAGGCGTCTTACCTGGGCTAAGGAGAAGAAGAACTGGACTGTTGCCCAGTGGTCCAAAGTCCTCTTTTCAGATGAGAGCAAGTTTTGTATTTCATTTGGAAACCAAGGTCCTAGAGTCTGGAGGAAGGGTGGAGAAGATCATAGCCCAAGTTGCTTGAAGTCCAGTGTTAAGTTTCCACAGTCTGTGATGATTTGGGGTGCAATGTCATCTGCTGGTGTTGGTCCATTGTGTTTTTTGAAAAGCAAAGTCACTGCACCCGTTTACCAAAAAATTTTGGAGCACTTCATGCTTCCTTCTGCTGACCAGCTTTTTAAAGATGCTGATTTCATTTTCCAGCAGGATTTGGCACCTGCCCACACTGCCAAAAGCACCAAAAGTTGGTTAAATGACCATGGTGTTGGTGTGCTTGACTGGCCAGCAAACTCACCAGACCTGAACCCCATAGAGAATCTATGGGGTATTGTCAAGAGGAAAATGCAGATGAGCTGAAGGCCACTGTCAAAGAAACGTGGGCTTCCATACCACCTCAGAAGTGCCACAAACTGATCACCTCCATGCCACACCGAATTGAAGCAGTAATTAAAGCAAAAGGAGCCCCTACCAAGTATTGAGTACATATACAGTAAATGAACATACTTTCCAGAAGGCCAACAATTCACTAAAAATGTTTTTTTATTGGTCTTATGATGTATTCTAATTTTTTGAGATAGTGAATTGGTGGGTTTTTGTTAAATGTGAGCCAAAATCATCACAATTAAAAGAACCAAAGACTTAAACTACTTCAGTCTGTGTGCATTGAATTTATTTAATACACGAGTTTCACAATTTGAGTTGAATTACTGAAATAAATGAACTTTTCCACGACAATCTAATTTATTGAGATGCACCTGTATATATATATATATATATATATATATATATATATATATATATTGGTATTTACACTGGTGTGTCAGTGGTGTATTAGTTTAACATTTAGCCTCTGTCAACATAATTTGCAGTAGTGTACAATATGAGACCCTTAGTGGAAAAGCATTACAAATTACAATAAGTTTCTTTTTGTTAACATTAAAAAATGCATATGGTATGATGAACCAACAATGAACATTTTTTTTTTTTTTTTTTTTTTTTTTCTACAGCACCTATTAACTTGGTTAATGTTATTGTTTGATCATAATGCATTTTACAAATGTTAACATACAACTTTTCATGTAAAATTAATTAGTATGCTATATGTAGGTACAAAATTAACATCAACACAGACTAATAAATGCTGCAAAAGCTGTTTATTATCAGTTCATGTTAAATATTGCATTAACTGAAGAAAATGAATACAACTTTAATTTAAGATGTTTATCAATTCTACAATTTTGCAATTTATTTATTTATTTATTCAAGTTAAGTGAAATATTAAATTGACAAATGCTTATGTTTTATTAGTGCTCTAGAAATAGTGCAGAATCTTAAATATTTTGGTGCTACTTTACATTAGGTGTCTTTAACCACTATGGACTGACATTAGCATGTATACAATACATATATTTATTGTATAACTACATGTTTTTTAGGCAAAATTCTCACACAATTTACATTTGCTGCTACTGAGGTTGAGGTACAAGAAGGTTTAGGGGTAGGGTTAGGTCTAGGGATAGGAGTTAGTGTTTGGGTTGGGGTAGGGTTAGGTATCAGGTTAACAGTGTAACTACAAATGTGATTAAGGCAGGTATGTAAGTACAATGCAACAATAGTAATTTACATGAAGTACCTTGTATCAAATGCTTAAGTACATATTAGTTAATAACACCTAATATAACATTGTTTATTTCCAGTGGAAAAAATAAAAAAAAATAAAAAAATAAAAATAAAATTATATATGTATATTGGCCCACACTGTATGTTCTACACACTGTCTAATACTAAAAATAATTTAATTCCTGTTAGAAAGAATTTGCAAAGATTTGCCTAGCATTGCTGTAGGTGAGCCTATTTTGGAACGTGAATTTTCTTGATAAAAAATAATACGATCGTGCCTAGGAACACGTGCATGTAAAATGGCTAGAAATAGCATCTTAGCTTAGTGTAAAGCTGACAATTTACACAACGTTTATTTCTATTTCTTCTGCTCCAAACTTACTTCAAACTTACTTCTCTGTCTGCTCGTATGAATGTAACACATCATAAGAAAGTGTTTCACCGCTGTTCAAATGCACTTTGGATCGCATCATTTATATGTATAAATGTTCTCCATCTGAAAGGACTAAATATTAAATGAAACAAATGACAATAAAATGCAAAGTAATCTCTTCAGTAATCAAAATACTTTTTGAATGTAACTGTATTCTAATTACCAATGATTTAAACTGTAACTGTAATGGAATACAGTTACTTATATTTTGTATTTTAAATACGTATTCCCATTACATGTATTCCGTTACTCCCCAACCCTGACTACTGCTTATATTAGGCCTAAACTTTGGCGTATAACTTCTCAAATCGTGTTATTGAGAAGTTTAATTCAATGATTGGGTGCACAAGTTCTGATTGGTGGACAATGGCAGTAAACTCACTAGACTTATGTTGACGGAGGGACCCAAGCCATATTTAGAGACCAAAATACCACAGAGACTTGTGGTGGGTTTTCGAAATATGGGCAGTAAGCAACCACCTAGCAATGACCTAGCAACCACTCACACCTTCACAACACCTTCACAAACGCATAAAAATTCCCTAGCACCAAATCTTAAAATCTAGTTAGAGATTATATTATTATGTATAGCATTATAGCTCAATGTATTGTTTAAAATATTAAAAGACCGTTTCAAGGGTCAAAGTGGTCTATTAGTTTCAAATGCCTGCTCCTAGATCCACTTATATCAAAATATTGAAGAGTGTTTGTGAAGAACCTAATTATATGTAAAGGGGGTATGGTTTTTCTATGCAATTTACATCATTGCAATATACAAGAATTCCTGCCATTTTTTAAAACATTTGATAATGAAATAGCCCAAACATTGTGCTACACCTGCATATTTTAATTTCTCCCAAGTTACTGAGAACACAATTTAGATGATTACACCATTAAAAGTGCAAACGGCAGAGTTTGGAAGTACTCAAGAACATTTTCTACAGCTGAGCACTCTCCCTAGTTTTACCACACAACACTTTGAACCATGAGCCTTTACAGCTCATAAATTTGTTCATTCAAAATGGCCAATTATCCCCCCCACTCTTTATATCCAACACAACATCATAAAGAACTTGGTAGCGGGAGGTGCACAGAATGACCATGCTTCTTGAATGAGAGTACTTGTGCCAGGAGAGCAGTCTTTGCATCCGTTGACTGGAATCTCTATCCCCATTTATAACCTGGAGCAGTTAGTGCTTACATTAGTCTTAGCTTCAGATGGCACATCCATTGACTACCCATAGCTAACCGACAGTGTTATAAAAAGCAAGTGATTATGAACTGACAATCTGCCATTTTACTCGTAATTTGTGTTAAAGACCCTGTGAAATCAAAATGAATGTTTTGCTTCTTTTAGTCCATATCTATTAGCTTTATGGTCATCTATATGCCAATGTACTTCTAAAGGTTGACAAAATTCATGTTCAGAAGATATAAGCATTTAAATTCTGCAGTCTCGCTCTTCCAGCTAGAAAGACACAGTCAAGTTATGATGTCAAACTGTACTAGAGAAACTGTCCAATCAAATGCGTTCTAGAATGAGAAGGCACCTGCCCCATTAATCTGCTCACCGCACATGGCTGTGTTCTCACCTGCGCTGATGATTTCTTCGCAGGGCACTTCAAAGATACCAGAATCCATGTTGTGAGGTCTTTCCAAACAGAGTGTCCAATAATAATAACTGTAGAAGTGAGTTGTGACCAACCGTTATCACCTTTCAGCCCCTTGAAGCCTTCAGAGTGGAGGGTAATTGTCTTTGAAGGGAATATGGCATAAGGACTATCACTTATGATTGGAACACGTTTGCAGGAGTTGCCTGGTTAGTTGCATAAAATATTTTGAAGATGTTAAGAGTTTTGTTTGAGGCAAATGTTTACTTTAGGACTGACAGAAATTCTGATTATATGGTCTACACACAATTTTTTTCTGTGTTTTCTATTCAACCATTCACAAGGAATGCCATGCCAATTTTTGAATATTTTTTCCCCATTATTTATTATTGTGGTATTATCTATTTATCTTTCCCATAAATGGCTATGTGGCAGTGGGGGCGTGGTCGAGCGTTCATCGGAGAGAGAGAAAGTGGTAAGGGTGCACACACTTGAGCACTATAATGTCTAACACCTGTTTCTGACTGCAGTAAGCACTGGGGAGAGCAATATAAGAAGGAACCATGCCAGAGGTGAAGAGAGAGAGAGTGCCCTGCACATGCACCTGCTGAGGCTGTGTTATCGTTAAGCTGAAAAGCTATTTATCTTCTGAGTGTGAAAATAAAACTTACCGTTTGAGCTGAAGTTTCTGTCCTTTGCTTCCTCCTTGTCAACACATATAGAACCTCCCCAGTACTTACTGCAATCAGAAACATCTTGGTTACTGATGTAACCTCTGTTCCATGATGGAGGGAACAAGACATTGTGTCGATGTAGTGACACTAGAGGTTCGCTCTTGAGAGCCCCAATCACCATTGCTTTATTCAGAAAAGGCCAGTGAAAATTGGCGAGTGGAATTTGCATGCCACTCTCTGCCCCGGACATATGGTATAAAAGGAGATGGCATGCACCACTCATTCAGATTTGTGCTGAGGAGCTGAGAGAGAGTCCCGGCCATGTCAGCGGTCGGTTCAGCGCCGCAGAAGGAGGGACACAACATCTTGTTCCCTCCGTCAGGGAACAGAGGTTACATCAGTAACCAAGATGTTCCCTGTCTGTCACTCACTCGACGTTGTGTCGATGTAGTGACACTAGGGGTTCCTATATGAAATGCCGCAGGCGCTGAACCATGTCACGAGGTACAGAGGAGTGGACACAGGCGAGTTAGGTAAGGCGTCTCCCTGGTCCTTATAAGGGTGGGAGGAGGCACTTACCCGAGGAGGCTACAGGCGGTGGCCTTTCCTGATTTTTGTATTTAGCAATATTCTGCCGAGCACCTGCTAGAATAGCGCTGGGGAAGTGCTCTTCCCTCTCCAGGAGGGAGTGTACTACTGAGACCACATCCTACCAGAGGGAGGTTAATATGTGGAGAATACCTCACATGGACTTTCCAATGGGAAAGTTCACATATGGAATGATGCCACTGGGGAGGACCCTAACTACAGAGAGGGTACACAGCAACAGTGGCCGAGGCAGAGCAGAGCTCTGTCGAGGGGAAACACAGGGTTCACTTGAGGGGAAACCGAACAGTAGAAATGCATCATACGGGATTACTGAGGGGGGAATCCCCACGTATGGAGCACTGAGCCCAAGTACGCAGGCTCACCTGAAAAGGGGTATACCACGAGTACAGGGCCTGGCGGCATTACTTCTCCGCCGAGTTCGTCACCGAATAGTGCTTAAGAAATTAAAGAGGTGTCCAGTGTTCACCAGTTGTGGGGAACTGTTGTGGACAAGATAGTGCACATTATCACCTTAAAAGGGGAAAGGTGCAAATGCAAGCGATACACCCGATCGGCTGCCCGGCCTACCTGTTGTTACCCCATAACACTCGGGTCGAAACCGGTTCTATGTGCAGTTTGTAGAACCTCGCAAAGGTATTGGGTGTAGCCCAACCCGCTGTTCTGCATATGTCTGTTAGAGAGGCGCCACTTGCCAGTGCCCAGGAGGATGCAACACCTCTAGTGGAATGCGCCCGGACTCCCAAAGGGCACGGCAGTTCTTGCGATTGGTAAGCCAAAACAGACAAATAGCTGCTCAGGGCATCTAAAGCTCTGCGTGTGGTTCAGATAGATGCGCAGGGCACGAACTGGACACAACAACGAAAAGGCCGGGTCTTCCTCCTCTGAAGGGAGCACTTGCAGGTTCACCAACTGATCCCAAAAGGGAGTGGTGGGAACTTTGGGCACGTAACCGGGCTGGGGTCTCAAGATCATGTGAGAGTGTACCGGCCGAACTCCAGGCATTCGCTGATGACAGAGAGTGCCTGCAGGTCCCCCACCCTCTTGATAGAAGTGAGTGCCACCAGGATGGCCGTCTTCAGTGACAAAGTGCTGAGCTCGGTCTGCTCTAGGGGATCAAAGGGGGCTCTCTGTAGGGCAGGTAGGACCACAGAGAGATCCCAAAAGGGAATCAGGTGCGGCCTAGGGGGATTCAATCTCCTCGCGCCTTTGAGGAACCTGGTGATCAGGTCCTGCTGCCATGAGCCACGTACACCTTCAGGGTGGAGGGAGACACAGAGCCATCTCAAAAGCTCCTCCTGTAGGAAGGACAACACGGACCCGACTGCGCATCTCTGTGGATCTTCCCTGCAGGAAGAACACCAATTTGCAGAGAGACTTCAGAGCGTAAAGCTGCCTCGTGGAGTGGGCTCTGGCCTGAGTGATCATATCTATCACTGCTGGCGGAAGGCCTGCTAGGTCTTCCACATCCCATCCAGGAGCCAGATGTGGAGGTTCCAGAGGTCTGGCCGTGGGTGTCAGAGCATGCCCTGCCCCTGAGCAAGAAGGTCCTGCCTCAGTGGAATGCGCTAGGGAGGGGCTTCTGCCAGAAGCATCAGGTCTGAGAACCAAGTCCAGTTGGGCCAGTATGGCACAACCATCAGGACTTGTTGCCCAGCCTCCCTGACTTTGCACAATGTCTGTGCAATGAGGCTCACTGGGGGAAACGCTTACTTGTACTGCCCCCGAGGCCAGCTGTGCGCCAAGGCATCCGTGCCAAGGGGAGCCTCGGACAGGGAGTACCAAAGGGGGCAATGAGAGGACACTCAGGAGATGAACAGGTCCACCTGCGCCTCCCCGAATCTCTCCCAAATGAGAAGTCTCCACTCTCCGCGGAGCATTACCTGCCACAAGAGCACATCCGCTGCATGGTTGAGGATGCCTGGGAGGTGAGTGACTCGCAGAGACTTCAACGTCTGCTGACTCCAATGGAGGAGGCGGCGGGTGAGTTGCGACATGCGACGTGAGCGTATGCCGCCCTTGCGGTTTATGTATGCCACGTTCGTTGTGTTGTCCATCCGGACCAACACGTGTTTGCCCTGAATCAATGGCCGAAGCCTCCGCAGGGCCAACTCTAGGCAGTTGATGTGATGATTGGTTTTATCACGCCCGGGGTGGGTGGTTCGCAGCGAGGCAGAGCAGACGCCCCAACGGAAAGTTTGTCCAGGGGAGGCATGCTGCCATGTGAGCCCGTAACGGTGGCCGGTGGCTGGGTCGGGCTCCAAAGGTGGGGGAGGTGGACGGCCCTGGCAAGAGGCAGATGGGGCGTGGGACTTTGGAGGCCTGTAGGTGGCCAAGTTGTGCTGCAGCAAGATGTGTTTGATGGCCTCCGTCTGCTTCTTCAATGTCAAGAATTGATGGGCAAAGTCCTCGACAGTGTCGCCAAAGAACCCCCCTTGGGGCTCGCCCGTAGAGCGAGATTAGTCGCGGTGCACAGTTCCTGCATAAGCCCTGGGTCGGTCTTACCCTCGTGCAGATCTTTAAGCACCTTGGCCTGGTGGACCTGCAGGACAGCCATGACGTGAAGGGTGGAGGCGGCCTGACCCGCGGCACTGTAAGCCTTCGCCATTAGTGACGAAGAAAACTTACACACCTTGAAGGGTGCCTTGGTCGGTTCCTCCAGGTGGCTGCACCCTGGCATAAATGCACTTCTACAGCGCACTCTACCTGAGGAAGCTCGACATATCCTTAGCCACTCCGCCGTCGAGGGTAGTTAGGGTGGATGAGTCCGCGAAGTGTGTATGGGCAGAGAAAGGTGCCTTCCATGACTTCATGAGCTCCTTGTGCACTTCTGGCCCAAAGGGCACCAGGGCGGGGCACGGCCGTGAGTCGCACTCCGAGCCCAGAAACAAATCATCCAGCCGCGTACGCTCAGAGCAGGGCGGAGAGTTCCACTCAAGCCCGTTGTTCGCAGCCACCCGGGCAAGCACGGCTGCCAACTCAGCGTCCGCCTCATCCTGAGCTCTACCGCCCGAGAGCGGGAGCTCAGAAGATTCGTCTGCTTCCAAAAGCAGAAGCCCATCCTCCGATGCTGCCACCGATAACTCATCCTCATCGCGAGCCCCGAAGGAGACATTAGATCCGCCTTGAGGCGGACCGCCTGCATTGCTCATGAACTCTACCGGGCAGAACGAGCATGCTGGAGGATGGGAGGACCGCGGGGACTGAGCCACCTGAGTTTCAACCCAGGATGGACCAGGTCGGGAAGCAGCCACAGTGGCTCTCTGCTTCACGAAGAAGGAAGAGAGCAACGACCGCAACATTCTCATGGGCATGTTCTCATAGTGAGAACATGACCCCTCCACAAAAGCTGCCTCGGCGTGCTGGCGACCCAAGCACTCGAGACAGATTTCGTAGCTATCCGGTGGGGAGAGATAACGGCCACACCCAGTAGCACAAAGGCGAAAGGACATCTTTTAAAAAGACGCCAATTGTTTGTGAGAGCTCTTTTAGAGAAAATATACTCTTTTGAATATACTCTTTTAACACTTGTGGACTTTGCCACCGAAGCGCCCAGGGGAAGCACAACACTCGACCGTGCGAGGGTGACTGCTGATATGCGGCGTAATTCCAGCAGCAGAAAGTAAGGTGACAGGACGAACACACATGCGCTCAGCTCCGAAGAACAAGTCTGAATGAGTGGTGTATGCCAACTCCTTTTATACCCGTATGTCTGGGGTGGAGAGTGGTATGCAAATTCCACTCGCCAATTTTCATTGGCCTTTTCTGAATAAAGCAAAGGTGATTGGGGCTCTCAAAAGCGAACCCCTAGTGTCACTACATCGACACAACATTGAGTGAGTGACAGACAGGGAACAGGTGTTAGACATTATAGCACTCAGATGTTTGCACCCAAACAGATTTCTCTCTCTCCGGATGAATGTTCGACCATGCCCCCGCCACCACAGGCTGTAACTCATTGTTTTAGATTGTTTTTTCCCCTTTCAAAGTGTGCAGTTTTTATCCAGAATAAGCTGCAATTTGGACCCAAGGAGGTCAATATTACCTGGAGAAAGCTATCTATTAGCATTACCATTCAGCTCAATGGTAGTTGCTGCTTCCGTTGGACCTCCTGGATGCCATCCTTGCTCATGGGTATTCAGTTTCAATTAGTATACAGGTTATTGAGCCAGTTACCTGAACCATAAATGGCATGTGACTAATTACCCTGGAGCCTCAGGAAAATTATTCCCTGAGTTCAGACAACGCTGATTGTCTGATGACGATTATTGCATATTCTGCAAAAGTTGTAATTTCAAAGACAGCAGAAAGGGGAATAAAGAAAAAAAACATACCAAAACAATCAGTCTTTTATATATCTACTATAATATAATGGCATGTTGGTGATTTATATACTGCTTGCAAAAAGGTTTATTTTGTCACAATACATGGCTACTTTTGAATGGCTGTCAATGGAGAAAAATACTTTTTCCTGCAGAATGGGGTAGCTATGGCATATACAAGCAGACTAACTTTATGCTAACCAGCCAAAACTTTATCCCTTGTATGGAGCAGACTTAATGCCATAAATCAAATGTCTGCCTATGAGAGATGTAGAATGCAGTAAATAAGTTTCTCGATTGATAATAGAAAGGTTTTGTAAACACAGGAAAATTTGTCATCATTAGTCCACAGCAGTTTAATGATTAGCTAACCAAAAAGGTATTTAGGATTCTCTCATTCAGTTATTAGTTGACTCATTGTAAAATGATTGAACACGTTTTGATGCATAGAGAAACACATGCACAAAAGGAATTTGCTGGCTGATGACATTGGAAAGTGAACAGGCAAAATACAAATATAACTGGCAAGGCTAAATTGCTACAGCAGGGGATAAATTACGTGACTGATTCATTCTTCGTGTAGCAGTTAGCTCAATGCAGATGCACCTTTTTATTCACTTTTGGTGGCAGGAAGACTTATAAAGAGAGTGTGCTTTTAGTTAATGAGGCTGCAATGTCACAGTGACCCCGGCCTCCTTTATCACATGAGCTGAGAATGAGAGCTACCATACCACACAGGGGTTGGCTAAAACACTGTCAGGTGTGACCGTCCGAATACAAATGACTACTCACAGCTCAGCCGTATGGAAACCCAGGAGTCCAGGATGTCTTCGCTGTGTCCAGGATGTGTCCAGGATGGGAGCTGGTAATCGTGATGCTGTCAACAGAACCAGCCTCCCGACCTGCGCCCTGAACTGAAACACGTGCAGCAACCGTCATTTGCCTCACCCTACTTAACTGATTGAGGTACCGAGCTGATGAAGAATACCGCCAGATCTTGTACTAAAGCACCTCCGTGAAGTTGGCACCCCATATGATTATATCTTTACCAAATCTATACCATTCAAAAATGAACGTTTGTGCTGGTTCGGTGTTTGAGATATTAGACATAATTGTTTTGGCTGTGTGATGTCACTTTCCACCCCATGAGGTCCAAATCACTCCAAACCAGTGCCGTTCGTTTGTGCTCGGTTTGTGCTGATTTGTGCCATTAAAAAAAACACTCTAACTATTTCCCTTCTTTAGATATAGCAAGAAACGTTTTGGGAGCAGTGACATCACTCCAAATCACTCCAAACCGGTTCGTTTGTGCTCCATTTGTGCTGTCAAAAAAATAATCATAACGTTTTTTCTTTCTTTGTATTTAACAAGCTAGCTTTTGGGAGCAGTGAAATCGCACAGGCTAAACCCCATGTCAATCACTGTCACCTGTCTCCATCGTTTGTGCTCGCTTTTGGTTTGTGCCGTGTTTGGTATCGTTGAAGCATTAATTTTTTGGCAAAGATTTAATCTTTCACCCCATCAAACTCAAACACATCTCTCTTTCTCTGTCAGGAAATATCAGATTTGGTCTGATATTTAAACCAGGGATGAAAACTACTCACCTTTTAGTTAGTCAACTTTTCTGAAGCTAATTTGCCCAAAATGTTATCAAACATTGCGCTGAAATTTCAAAGAAATATTTTAAATATTAGCTACCATACTGGCCTATGAAATTACACAAACACCATCAATGCAAATCGTGCCAGCTTCTAGCTAAATTAAAACGAATAAAAGCTAATTCAGAGCTGAATGTGGCTGTTTACTTGGAAAAAAAAATATCAGAATAATTAACCTGCATAAACATGATGTACAGCTTTGTTCAGCAGTCTCACATATAACCTATAAACAAATGATAATTTGCAGCACAAACACTAAAAATTTTTGCTGTTGCATTTGGTGTTTGATGGGCTGAAAGATTAATCTCTGCCAAAAAAAATGAATGCTTCAATGATACTAAACACGGCACAATCCAGAAGCTAGCATAAACGATTGAGACAGGTGAGACTGATTGACACAGGTTTTAGCCTGCACGATTTCATGGCTCCCAAAAGCTATCTTGTTTATTACAAAGAAAGGAAAACGTTATGATGTTTCTTTTAACAGCACAAACTGGCACAAATTGAGCACAAACGAACAACACTGGTTAGGAGCAATTTGGACCACATGGGATGGGGAGTGGTGTCACTGCTCACAAATACAAGCTGTTATTTCTAAGGAAGGGAAATGGATACAAGATACATTTTAACAGCACAAATCAGTACAAATCAGCACAAATCGAGCACAAATGAACAACAACGGTTAGGAGCGATTTGGACCACATGGGGTGGAGAGTGACGTCACTGCTCTCGAATACAAGCTGTTATTTCTAAGGAAGGGAAATAGATACATGACTAATTTTAACAGCACAAATCAGCACAAATCGAACACAAACGAACGGCACCGGTTCTAAGTAATTTTGACAATATGGGGTGGAGAGTGACATCACTGCTCCTTAAAAGTTTCCTGTTATATCTAAGGAAGGGAAAGGGAAGGGAAATAGTTACAGTGTTTCTTTTAACGACACAAATCAAGCACAAACGAAAGGCACCGTTTTGGATTGATTTGGACCACAAGGGGTGAAAAGTGACATCACACAGTCAAAAATATTATGTCTAATATCTCAAACAATGAACCAGCACAAACGTTAATTTTTGTGACACAAATCAGCATGAACGCAGCACAAACAAATGGTATATATTTGGTAATGATTTAATTATATGGGGTGCCAACTTCACGGAGGTTACTATAGCAACTGCTTCTCTGCACTGCCTGACCTTACAGCTATTCACCTGTTTCATTACTGTGTGACTGCTATCTCTGTCATATTTGTGAAAAAGCCCATATACTGTACCTTCTGTGCACTGTGAGATCATCGACCTTAAGCACTTGGACTTAAGACCCAGACTACAATTGTAAAAGACACCAGCTCCCATCCTGGACACATATCACTGTGCACGCTCAGGTAGGACCCCGTTTAGCATTTCACAGCAACAGTGAATGAGCCACCAATAACTTCTGATATTCTTTACATCCGTTTCATATTCGCAGATCCAATAATATCAAGTAAACTGCTCATACCGTCGTCCAATGACAGGGCATTTTATATCCTCTTTGAGTGGCATGTGGGATAGGGGGTGTGTCTTATAACTGAGTTGAAAGTTCATTGGTTGCTCCAATGAGTCAACAGTCCAATGGCATTTTTTTTTTTTTTTTAACTCAATTCTCAATTGGAGAAACAAAAGGAAAAAGAAAAGGAAAAACAAAATGAAAAAGAAAAAAGAAAGCCATTGGGAAATGCATGAGGAAAAGCAATTGGCAAATACCTTTTTAAAATGCAATTTAAAAGGTGCTTTCCTGGCACCCCTACTTTGGTGAGGAATGGGGTAAATGACATAAAAGGTTTACTGCTCATGAGTCCCTCTGACTACAAATATAATCAAGGTATCTTTAGAAAGCTAACACTTGAGATTTTACAATGAAATCTTCAAAATTACTCAATCTGTTACTAACACAGAGATAAAGAAGTGCAAAAATATTTCACACTTATTATGAAATAAATACACAATGCTGTGGTATAGGCACCTAAAAACACAACAAGCTAAAGCCCTAAGTCTTACCAAGCTATGTTTCAAATTTGAAGGTGATACTAGCAAAAATTTGCTTTATGTAAGCCTTTATCTAAGTGCTTGTCTGGGTGCCTTTCTGAAAAGGCCAGCATTGTCAAGGGAGACTGCCGGTGTCAGCAGCTATCATTTGTCACAGCAAATGCGCGTTTGAATCTTCCAATGAGAAGTGCCCTCACTTATGAAATGACGCGATAATTTATGCAAACTATCAACACCCACATATTGCCGTATTCGTAATTTCATTGGTTATACGTCCTCATGAATTACAACCCTAGAGTGCTACTGGTAGATTTTTTTAACCGAACAAATTTGCCTATGCATAAAGAGACGTCATCAGAAATGGCTGTTCTCATGCGCTATTTTCTAAAACTATGAAGCCAGTTTTATTCAGAAAACATCAGGGGTGTGATACTTCTGTTCCAGACACTCTACTAAATGCATTTATATGGTTTGTTTTATCGAAGGGCACGTTAGACATGCATAGTTTGTCGAATAAAAAGGAGGACGTCATCGTGTTTACCGGATTTCATTATGTAAACAATGGAAGTTCTATGGATTTTTATACAAGTTCATGTGTTTTTGGGCAAAGATTTACTATGGACAGGGTTGGGAGGGTTACTTTTGAAATGTATTCCACTACATATTACAGAATACATGCAGTAAAATGTCATTTGTAACATATTCCGTTAGATTACTCAAGGTCAGTAAATTATTTCTAAATACTTTGGATTATTTCTTCAGTACTGGTAGATTTTTTCACTTGTTTTGACTATAAAAACTCTGCAAGTACAGTAAGACAAAATACATGTTAAAAATGCATTCTCTGAAAAACCTAAATGTCTTATGCAGTGTTGTTTCTAAAACAAGATAAATCAAATTGATCTTGTTTTAAGGATTTTTAGATATTTTTACAGGAAAACAATACTAAAATTATTATCAAGAATAACAATGTTGCCCTAATATCAAAGGTCTTACTAGAAAAAAAAAATTATGATCCAATGTTGATTTTCTTGAAAAAAATAAATAAAATATGATCGTGCCTGGTAACGTGCATGTAAAATGGCTAGAAATAGCATTTTAGCTTAGCATAAAGCTGACAATTTACACAAAGTTTATTTCTATTTCTTCTGCTCCAAACTTACTTCAAACTTACTTCTCTGTCTGCTCGTATGAATGTAACACATCATAAGAAAGTGTTTCACCACTGTTCAAATGCACTTTGGATCACATCATTTATATGTATAAATGTTTTCCATCTGAAAGGACTACATTTTAAATGAAACAAATGACACCTGGAGTCACAAGTTTGAATCCAGGGTGTGCTGAGTGAATCCAGTCAGGCTTCTTAAGAAACCAATCGGCCCGGTTGCTAGAGTGGGTAGAGTCACGCTGGGTTAACCTCCTCGTGGTCGCTATAATGTGGTTCTCGCTCTCGGTGGGGCGTGTGGCGAATTGTGCGTGGATGCCGCAGAGAATAGCGTGGGCCTCCACACGCACTTCATCTCCATGGTAATGCACTCAACAAGCCAAGTGATAAAATGCACAGATTGACGGTCTCAGATGCAGAGGCAACTGAGATTCGTCCTCTGCCACCCGGATTGAGGTGAGTCACTACACCACCATGAGGACTTAGAGCACATTGGGAATTGGGCATTCCAAATTGGGGAGAAAAGGGGAGAAAAAAAAAGAACAATTTAAAATGAAACATATGACAATAAAATGCAAAGTAATCTTTTAAGTAATCAAAATATTTTTTGAATGTAACTGTATTCTAATTACCAATGATTTAAACTGTAACTGTAGTGGAATACAGTTACTAAAATTTTGTATTTTAAGTAGCGTCACTGGTTAGAGTGTTTGGGGTTACCTTTCGTGGTCTGGAAAGATCATAGGAACCAAGATTAGATTCGTAGCGCCAAACGTCTCAACTCTAGGCAGGCCCGCTAGGCATTATTTTTCACACGCTTTAATTTTGTGATGTCGTATCGCCCGGGCTCTACAAAGCATCAAGTCCAACTCTCTCTCTCGATGATTTGAAGTTGAGACCTCCACTGTCCCACTGGATACCATTCTACCCTCCCCTCGCATGGTGGGCATGGTATCCTGGGAGGTGGAGGCCAAAGTCTGCACAGCGCTACACAACACCGTGTCTCCAGCCACATGCCCAGCAGGTCGGTAATTTGTTTCCGTGATCTGTCCGGACACATCTTACAGTGGGGTCACTCGTCTAACATCACTTGTCATCCTGGGCCACTCATACCCAGACACTCATTAGACAACGATTTTGGTGGTCATCACTTGCGCAGGATGTACTGTACGTCACTTCGTTGCAGCTTGCCCCATTTGCACAACTAACAAAATGTTATGTGAACCCCCAGCTGGACTCCTCCAACCGCTGCCGGTCCCTTTGAGGCCCTGGTCACACATAGGCATGGATTTTGTAACTGGTCTCCCCCCCTCCCATGGCAACACAGTTGTTATGAATGTAGTGGACCGGTTCTCGAAGGCGGCTCCCATTATTCCCCTCCCCAAATTACCTTCAGCAAGGGAGACAGCGGTAGCAGTCATTAATCATGTTTTCCGCATTCATGGCCGCCCAGTCGACGTGGTTTCTGACAGAGGCCCCCAATTTTTGTTACGTTTTCATGCAGAGATCTGCCGACAGCTGGGAGCTACAGTGAGTTTGCCTTCTGGGTTCCATCCCTAAACAAATGGGCAAGCTGAACGGGCGAATCCGGAGCTGGAGAAAGCTCTGATTATGTGGCCTCCCGTAATCCGTCTTCTCGGAGCGATCATTTAGTCTGGGTCGAGTACGGCCATAACACCTTGCAGTTGTCGTCTACGGGGTTATCACCCTTCCAGTGCAGCCTCGGTTATCAGCCCCCACTGTTCCCTGCACAAGAACCCAACGTCTAGATTCTGTCCGTTCATGCCTTTTCGCAGAGGTGCTGACAAACCTGGAAAGCTGCCAGATTTGCCTTCCAGTCTTCGCTGAGTTCAGCCCAACAATCCACAAAGGAATTCCACTCTATGCCCACATCCCGGGGATCTACACTTCTGCTGTTGCTCGCATTGTCTGCTGGACATCTCTCTCATCGCCAAGCTTCTACGGAGGATTCTGCCAAGCTCCTCCTGACTTCCACGTTGCACACACTCCACTGATGAACAGACTAGTCTCTACTCTGTGCGATGGTGCATCACTGACTTTATTAATAAATATTTTTGAAACAGTTACCTCTGCTCCTGGGTCATTCTGTCCAGCACCTTCACGTTACAGTTCTCATATGTGTTATTGTAGCCCATTATTGTCATTAATAACTGCTATTTCTCAACAGTTCTGCAAGTTTCTGATGTGGACGTGACTCACCAAATGCTTATCGTGAGCCATCCGTATTTACTCCACCTTTACACAGAAGCTGCATCTGCATCTGCTGCATAAATGTATTTATCAGTGATGTAAGTGCTATGGGGCTTTCATGCGAGAAGTCGGAAGCGCGCGCTTTGTATACATCAGAGGAATGAACTGCATGCGAGTGTTAGTTCATTTCAAACAGCATACCAGCTCTGGCCATAAGCAACGATTTAAAATTAAAAACAACCTATCGATTTGCTTCAGAAGACATTGATTGAACGACTAGAGTGGATTACTTTTATGCTGCCTAAATATGCCTTTTGGACCGTCAGATAGCCAGCAGCCTGATGGTACCTTGTTTACTTACATTATAAGGACCTACAGAGCTTTGACATTTTTCAAAAAATCTTAATTTGTGTTCTGCTGAAGAAAGACAGTCATACACATTTGTGATGGCATCAAGGTAAGTGAATAATGATATTACTTTAATGTGAGTGTGTTAACCAATCTAAGCACTTACGCAAATTAGTGAATCAATGTCTAATGGCTTGGTATTTATTTGCAAATTAGATACAGATATACAGTAAAATGAGCAGTGTGTTTCTTTGTGATGTATTGTGAGCTTACAAAGCACTGAATAATTTATTTGTGAGCAATTGTGAGATTATTTGATGCTGTTAACTGCATTAGTAAAATAAAACTGACTATATCAGATAGACAGTTGTTTTGTTCACTCCCCCTTCTCCCCTCCACTCCACTGCTGACCATGCCCACTGTCCCTGGCATTTGTATTTATATTTTTATTGTTGTGAGACCTCAACTGTGCTGAAAAAGGAAAACATCTCTTTTTACATATGTAACCTTGGTTCCCTGAGATGAACGGAACGAGACATTACGTAAATGTTTTTGGGGATTCTTTCCTGATGACCTAGTTGAAGCCCTTGTACGATAACGCCAATCCTATGATTGGCAGCCATGTTTGAGCCTCGCCCCTTTAGACGCTTAGTTGGCTTTTATACCTTAAGCGGGTACAAAATCACCATTTCTTCAGACATTTCTTACTGAGGGACAGGAGCACATCGCTCGTACCTTGAAACTCTGAAGTAGTAGGGCGGCCAGCTTACTCAAAGTCTCGTTCCCTTCATTTCAGGGAACCAAGGTTACATCTGTAACCAGAGATGGTCCCTATAATTTCAGTTCACTCAACATTGCATAAATGCTGTTAGAGAACAGAGTCAAATCACGCCGCACTATGTGACGTTATACCCCAGAGGTATAAACACTTGAAAAGTCACAGTCCACAGGACGGTACCTTGTTCCCTGGAGGAACAGAAAAATTAGAACACGTCTGTCTATGGAGGAGCCAGCCCATTTCTAAACCCAAGCCACTTAGTGTGTAGAGGCATCTCATGGACGGTACTCCAGCCTGCAGTATGGCATCCACCCCTAGTGGGGCATGCGATTTATGTAAGCTACCACTGTCATGTTGTCCGATCGAATCAGAGCATGGTGATTTGCAACCTTGGAATGAAAAGCCTTCAAGGCTAAGAGGGAGTTAGTAGTTCCAGGTGATTAAAGTTCCATGCCTGCTTTGTGCCTGTGTGGGTACTGAAGGCCGGGTGTCCACAGCACAGCCTGCACTGGATGTATCTGTGGTTACCACCTTTCACCTGAGGACCTTTCTCCTCAATTTGGAATGCCAAATTCCCAATGCGCTTTAAGTCCTCGTGGTGGTGTAGTGACTCGCCTCAATCCAGGTGGTGGAGGACGAATCTCAGTTGCCTCCATGTCTGAGACCATCAATCCGTGCATCCTATCACATGGCTTGTTGAGCACATTACCATGGAGACCTAGTGCATGTGGAGGCTTCACGTTATTCTCCGCGGCATCCACACACAACTCACCATGCACCCCACCGAGAGCGAGAACCACATTATGGCGACCACGAGAAGGTTAACCCAATGTGACTCTACCCACCCTAGCAACCAGGCCAATTGGTTGAGTCACTCAGCATGCCCTGGATTTGAACTTGCGACTCTAGGTGTGGTAGTCAGTGTCTTTACTTGCTGAGCTACCCAAGCCCCCCAGCACAATGCTTTTAAAAGGTTGTAGCTGTCCATGGTGCTAGAGCAGGTAGACAGTGGCGAGTTATGCCAATGCGCATTAGCCCCTGGCACCAGGCATGTCGTGGTATATGATGTTAGAGCCAGCGCTGGTGAGGTACCATGTGTATAAGACCTATCGGTCAGATGGCAGATGCTACCGCCATGAAACCTAGCACTTTTGAATGACTTCAGTGGAAGTGTTTTCCCCAGTTTGAATGGAGATAGAAACTGAAGAATAGTCTGGATGTGCCCACTTGAGAGATGTGCACGCATGCTCACAGAATGACCCCTAAAAAGGAGATCTGTTGGCTGTGAGAAAGTGTGTTTTTCACCCAGTTTGACATTGAGACCTAGGCTGTACAAATGGCAGAGTAGCAAATTCCCATGCTCGCACAACAGAGCCTCTGATTGGGCTATTAATCGAGCCAATCATCGAGAAAAATGAGCAAGCTGCTCAGCTTCAATGTAGCAAGTGCTGCATCGATACACTTCAAACATGCAGGGAGACAGGGAAGAACACTGAATTGATAAGCTGTTCCCTCGAACACGAATATCAAATTCAGCCTGTGAGGAGATGAAATTTGTACATGAAAATACATGTCACTTAGATCTACTGACGCAAACCAGCCCAAGGGCAGATGCACAACAATATCTGTTTCTGAGATACCATTTTGAATGGGTGCTTTGCAAGCCCGCAATTCAAGCATCTCTGATCTGAAATGGGCTGAAGCCTGTAGTCTTAATCCGGAATGAGAGAACAGCAGCTGTAGAACCCTTGTGGGTTCCGCAGTTCGTAATAATCTCTATTTCATTCTCTGCGAGGAGATTGTGAATTCCTGCCTGCCACATTGGCGCATCCCGTGACGGGAACTTCGATGACAGAATGGCATTAGCGGGATAACAGGCACGTCGGCTCGCTCGCTATAGGATATAGATTGCCGCTCACCATGAGTGTGGGGTAAGAGAGGTGTGTAGGTCTTTTTTGAGAGTGTGTGCACCTCATGCTTTATTTGAACAAATCACACGGAAACAACATTTTATGTAACATCCCAGCAAACTCTGGCGGGGTGTGAACAGCGTGTGAATGTGTGTGTGTGTGCGTCTCGCGCAAAGAGTGCTTTCTCTTTTGTGTGAAAACATTCTTTATGTGAATACAACACACAAAAAACACATTTGTGTACCATCCTGGCGGACTCCGGTGGAGAATGAGCAGCGTGTGAATGTGTGTGTAACCACATCCTTGTGCAAGGAACGCTTACTCTTTTGTGTGAGAACATTCTTTATGTGAATACAAAACACAGAAACACATTTGTGTACCATCCTGGCAAACTTCGGTGGGGAATGAGCAGCGAGCACTTTCTCTTTTGTGTGAGAACATTGTTTATGTGAACAAACACCTAGAAACACATTTGCGTAACCATCCCTGCAAAATTTTGGAGGGGAATGTGCAGCTAGTGCTTTCTATTTTGTGAGAGAACATAATTTATGTGAACACAACACACAGAAACACATTTGTGTACCATCCTGCTGGGGAATAAGCAGCTAGCAGCGTGTGAATATGTGTGTCTGTGGCTTGACCGATGGCTTGGGCTGTCTTTGGAGGAGCCGGAGCAGCGGGGCGGGGTTCTCCAAGTAGAGTGGTGAATCATCTGACTGAGTCAATGGTAAATGTTTTGTGACCTGCAGCGCCATTCTGAAGAAACCATGAAATTTCGTGTCATGTGTCATCTTGAGTCGACGGCTGGTTTTGAACCGCGGTCCACTGAATCTAAGGCCAACACTCTATGAGGCGAGCTAACACCCAAGCCGGATCTCCGGCTCAACTGGTGGGGACGACTGTAAACCAAGCTCCTCAACCGCCCGAGAGAGGATGTCAAGCAGCTCTTTACCAGTGGCATGTGCATGCTCTTCACCCTCACTATAATTAGGGCCCAAGCACTGAACGTGCGGAGACCCTATTGTTCTTCTAAGGATTATTTTTAGGGCCTAAGAACTGAAAGTGCGAAGGCCCTAATGTTCTTCTAAGGAGTATTCTTCTTTTCAAGGTTTTTGGGTATTTTTGGGGTCCTTAACATGCTTAAAAACTCTTGAAAGCTCTGTGGCGCCACCTTTTGACTAAAGTGGTGGGGTGAGTTACTCCTACAGTCACCAAACTTGGTACATATATTGTTCTCATCAAGCCGGACAACTTTTAAAATTATAGTCATTAGCTCTGCCCAACAGGAAGTCAGCTATTTTGGATTGAATGTGCCCTTTTTGAAAATTACAGGCCCTGAACTTTTGAATACTCCTCCTAGGGGATTTATGTGACTGGCACCAAATTTATGCAACATTATGCCAAGACATTGAAGATGCTAAAATGCGACAGATTTTTGATATATCTAACGGTTTTGCATGACAAGGCAATAAATTAATGGCAAAAATGGTTTTATGCATACATTGTGTGATTTAGATCAAAATTGAGCTGTATGTTTGGAAATGGGGGATAATCACATGGATGTGGCTTTTGTGGGTCACGATCATATCACCACCAACTGGCAGCAGGATGTGTGAGTCTTACAACAGACTTTAAAATAGTCCTCTTTTATTTAACTGAATTAAGGCAGTTCAGATTTAAATTTCTGAAGGGATCATTGATATCTTATGTAGTGCTGTCATGGCAATGCATTAAATGTCATTTTTCCTTTTTATGTATATTCACGTTTTTGAGGTACCTGGCATGCTTGAATTTTGCACACACATCAGAGTTTTTTGGGCATTATGCCTGGGCAAAAGTTAACACATGGGCGTGGCTGCAGAGCTCTATAACGCCACCTTTTGACAAAAGTGGTGGGGTCAGTTTCTTCTACGGTCACCAAACTTGCTACATATTTTGTTCTCATCAAGCCAAACAACTTTCAAAATTACAGTCATTAGCTCTACCCAGCAGGAAGTAAGCCATTTTGGATTGAATGTGCATTTTTTGAAAATTGCCCTGAACTTTTGAATACTCCTCCTAGGGGATTCATGTGACTGGCACCAAACTTAGGCAATATAATGCCAAGACATTGAAGATGCTAAATTGTGAACGGATTTTTGATATATTGAACAGTGTTGCCATGGTGATGGAATAAATTAAGGGCACAAATGTGAAACAGGAAGTTCCTTATATCTTCTGTGTGTATTGTATGATTTTGATGAAAATTCATATGTTTGTATGTTTGGTAATGGGGGCTGATCACATTTATGCAGCTATTATGGGTCACAGTCATAGCGCCAACAACTGGCACCAGGAAGTAAGGCAATTTTATCAGACCTCGAAATAGCCCTCTTGTGTTTACATTAATTGCTTCAAAATTATTTAGAATAATGTCAAGACATGGCTGAGGTAAAATTGTAAAGGGATATCTTACATAGTGTTGCCATGGCAACACATTAATTGTTATTATTTCTTTCTATATTTGGGTGTTTTTGAGGCACTAGGTATGCTTAAAATTTCATGAAATTTGCACACACAGCAAATAGCTCTGTAGCACCCCCTTTAAAATGGGCATGTAAGATGGCCTCTGTAGCACCACTATTTTCACCTACGGTCACCAAAAGTGGTACATATATAGTTCTCATCAAGTCAGACAACTTTCATTATCATAGTTATTAGCTCCGCCCAACAGGAAATCAGCAATTTTGGATTTTTTGGAATATTGCAGTCTCTGAACTTTTAAATACTCCTCCTAAAGGATTCATGTGACTGTCACCAAATTTAGGCAAAATTATTCCAAGACATTGAAGATGCTAAATTATGAACAGATGTTTTATATATTGAACGGTGTTGCCATGGCGAGACATTAAATTAATGGCAAACAATTTGAAACAGAAGTGTCTCATATCTTCTTTGTGCATTGAGTGATTTCGATCAAAATTGAAATGTATATTTAGTCTTGGGGGCTAATCACATGGATTTGACTATTTTGGGTCACGGCCATAGTGCCACCAACTGGCAGCTTCAAACGTTTTTAGAATAACCTCAAGACACTGCTGATGAAAAATTGTGAATGGATTCTTGATATCTTAAATAGTGTTGTCATGGCAATGGATCAATTTACATCATGTTGTAGTGTATTTGGGTGTATTTGACACACTCAGCCATATGTTTAATCACACTTATGACATGAATGTGGCTATGCTGGGTCACGGTCATAGGGCCTCCAACTGGCAACAATAGATGTGACACTTCGAATAGACTTTGGGGGAAAAAAAAAAAAAAAGAAATTTCAGCCCTGTCACATCAGATTTACTCAGACTAATGTCAAACTGAATAAGGTAATTGTTTGCAGTTGCCCAAGGTGATTTTAGTGAATTTATGAAGTCAGTTCCCCTCCACACAGCAGACTAAACACAAGTGAAGTTCATCACATTAATTATGTACATGTACCACAAGTTAAACAACCATATTTCAAATACTTTTGTGTCTACATTTTGAAATGTACATAGATATATTTTGTTGATAATTAAAATGTCCATCTTTTTGTAAAATGTTTTGCCTAAAAAGTGAGGAAGCAATCATACATTTTTAGGTGTGACAAATTTTTTTGGAGCCACTGTATGTACAGACCTTAGCATAAATTATCTTTTAAAAGTCAGGTCGGGGGTCAGCTAAAATCCAGGACCAAATCCAGGCCGAATCAAGATCCAGCTTTTCAGTCCTGTGCATGTAGCCCTGTGTATTTTTCTGAAAGCACTGATCACATTCAGCTACTGCAGTCATTCTGACAAGTAGAAACTGTCTATAAATTAATTATATAGATTAAACACTTTGCATGACATGGGGGTTTGAATGCAAATGACAATTGTCACAGTACAATGACAATATAAAAGCTAATCATTTAATTTTTAATACAAAATTGTCTTTATAACATCACAATTACTTTTCTTCTCACAAAGTATAAACAAGTCGTTATATGTGAAAATATACTGGTACCTTAGGATTTTTGGAAAGGCATCCCTCAAAAGGGGATCATAATTTCTGGGGGTCCTTGGCATTAAAAGCTTGAAAACTACAGCAATTGCTTCTGCTCATCCACCCACTTATAAAACCAGGCTCAGCTGAGCAGACGTGTTTGCCTCTCCCAGCGGCCCTATTTGAATTAATTTGCAAATTTCTGCAAGAAGACAAGATTGAAGCTATGCGCACCCCATTATGGTTGGGTTCATATCTCATTCAGCTATCTGGGTCGATCTAAAATGATTTTGCCATGGAGATTGAGGTGATCTTGAGCAGCAGTGAGAGTGGAAGCAGTGACATCGTTGTGACATCAGAGTGGCACTGCTTTCATTTGTAAACCATTTGTAATCTGTTTTGCTTCACTGATTAGATCAAAGCTGGCAATGTCATACTCCATAAATCGATATAAATGACTGCTTTATCCCCGAGCTGTTGAAGAAAGAAAGTCATACACACCTAGGATACCATGAGGGTGAGTAAATGATGAGAGAATTTTCATTTTTGGCTGAACTAACCCTTTAACTGTTCTGTAAATTTGCCCTTTACACCCTACAAATTCATTTATGTCAATGGGTGGCTGATGTCATCTGGTTTCCGGTGCCAAACATAAATCACAGACAGGGCCAGTAGAAGGACACTAATTACCCAGCCTGAAAAATCCCCAGTCACAGCCACTCAAACCCCAATCTCCACATGTCAATCAAAGGAAGTGTGGCATAAACAGCTGTATGTGACAGCTCTTGGAAAAAGCACAGCTAAATTATGGCAGACAGCCTGACCTCTGACATAAACTATGGTTATTATAAGACTTCAACTGACATCGGGGCCCAGCAGGAAAACTGACTCGTTTCGCTGATCTAAACAAGACCCTGAAGCGTTTTATTAAAGACATCATCTCTTAATCAAACACATATGAGCTCTCACAGGTGATATGTAGATGTTGATTTATTCATCCATGCAAACAATTCTCTTTTCTAAAAATTCCCCAGCCGTTGTTTATCATATCGTATTACCACTACAAAGAGAATGTTCTAGCGGTATTAGGCTAAGTCTTAATGTGGTTGTAGGTGTTACCAAATGCAGTCAGGTTAAGTCATATTGAATCATATTTGTAACCTATTCATTTATATTAAAACACTTTAGATTCACATCAGAAAAAAATAAAATAAAATGCTGTTTGTTCTCAATACTGGGTTAGGGTTAGTTTTGGGGTTAGGAATATATAGGGGGCATTGTGCCTTTCATGTCACATCCATATATTTAATCTGTACAAAATTTGCTAAAATCTTGTGTTTGCACGGTGCATTGCACAAAGGTGCATGTACACAACAACTGCAGTTTCAGCTTCAGCCACTGGGGACAGTTTGGAAAAAAGGAAAGTATAGACTGATTTTAAGCAGACCAAAATTTCATCCTCTAGAAGCCATTTTACTTATATCACTATACTGCTCCATTTCATCCCATCTATATGTCACAGCATATATGATCACATATTGCAAGTAATATGTAGGGAACAAGTTACACTTTAGAGCATTCTCAAACAGAGATGCACAGCACTTAACCATCACAGAGAAGCAGTGAATTCATCTAAGCAGTACAATCTGAATGACTCTTCTTTATAACATCCATTTCTGTCTAGCATGTTACATCATTTGTAATCCTTACAGCTTGATTCTCATGGCTGCTTGCCGCAAGTTCAAGACCAGGCTGTCAAATGCTATATGAATGTGTCAGGAACGAGACATGGATGTTTATGCAGACTGACAACCAACTGCCTACATGCATCACATCCTGTAAGGAGCTGCCGTTCTCTCTGACCACAGAGTTTAAGAAGCTTTATGATACTGATGGCAGGTGACTTACCTGAAGTTGATAAAGGGTCCTCAGGGAAAGTCAGCTCGTCTTCCGCTATCCAAGAAAAGTTCCAGTATTTGGGGGTGGTGATGGGATTTCTTGAGTGTGTGGATGAGGGCCAATCTGCAAACAAATGCACAGTTTGCCATCAGGGGCCTTTGCAAATATACCAGTGTCAGAAAAAGACTTGAGATAAGCTCTATGTGATACAAGCATTATCACAGCTATAGAACAGTTCAGACTCTCTCTCAAAGGTTAACAGGGCACTTTGTCTAAAACCTCCCACATAGAAAACTGACTCTTTAAAATAATAATTCTGCCTGCTAGAAACTATGGTACTGTGCTCTAAGGAGAAAACTCACAAAAGTATACGTCTTAAGAAAAATCAGTTCAATTCAATGCTTTATTTGATTTTATATGCTTTAAACTGAATATAATATTGTGTTGATGTTTGATGATATGGTATGTGTGTTTGAAATAAAATTGTCTGCCTGTTGCAAAATTGTCTGCCTTAATTAGTTTTACTTTAGTTGTTTGCTTACTATAATCTGCCTTGATTACACACCTGCAAATATATTGCTGACACAGATCATTTGTTTATGGAGCACCGCTGTTCTAAGCAAATTTTAGGATCAAGAAACACCATGGATGTCCTTACCAAAGACAGTGGTTAGGTCAGCATAAATATTTAAAGTTTTGTTTCCAGTTTTTGCATTATACCTGTCTTATCCCTGCATAAACTCTTCCTTGTACCTTCTCTAAAACAGCAAACAATGCATTCCTGCAAATTAGCAATGGTTTAGTTGTTGCCAAGAGTGCAGGGTCAGATTTTGGGGGGTGCTGGGGAGGGATTTGCCCCCCAAATTATACCTATGGCCCCCTCAAGCACAAATAAAGAAAAGGATCAAACTGTATCATCATAGCACTAACCCTAACCCCAAAGAAATGCATTGGAACGAAGACGCACACAAGCCTCATTGACGGAAGACACACTCACACAACACCACCAACAGCACTTGCACACCACCATTATGCTTGCCAACTTTCCCGTAACATCCTGCATTTTGCCAAAATGAATACGCCCCGTATGGGACGCCTAATGTCCAGTATTTTAGAAGACAGTAATGTTCTGTTTTGAAGGCACTGTGTCCTGTATTATCGCAGAAGAATGCACAATGGGGAACCACCCATCTCCCCATATGGACTGTGAAACATATTGAAGTGCTCAAAATGCTCAAGAGTCCTGTATTCACATGATGAAAAGTCAGCAACCCTAGTCTCAATATTAGTTTAACACTTTGTAGTATGATAGTACATCTTAGAAGATGGTCTCAGCCAAATAGTTGAGAATCTGTTCAACTAACACAAAGGTTGTGTCATGAATCCCGCCTTTGTTGTTCCTCCCACTCACCACCAGAGGGCTCCATCACCTGGGGATTGACTTTAGCTCTCTGGACTCCATTGCCAGGTACGGGGATTATGGGAAATGATTACCTGTTCACCTGTTTCTAATCTGTTCAGCTATTACATTTATTATAATTAAAGCTGCACATGGATCTCAACTCCGTTGACTCAGCATTACAGGTTGCAAGTTCAGTCCCATTTGGTTGACTTTTTGCAGTCGATTCAGGATGGACTTCAAAAATGCTTGTTTATTAATCTTATTTCCCCACAACATCTACTCATATTACTCACATGAAATATAACTTCTACTACACATTCAGTAGATGACTAATATTGACATTATATTCTTGCTAAATAGTGAAAGGGGAACTGGCTCCCCCAGCTGAGCCTGGTTTCCCCCAAGGTTATTTTTTTTTTTCTCCATAAGCTAGCATCTTATGGTGTTCTGTGTTCCTTGCCACAATTGCCTTTTGGCTTGCTCACTGGGGGCCTAAAGACTAATAATAATTAAGGCATGATTTTCAATCACGTTATTAATTTAAACCGCACAATGAGGACTTTAGGACTTTGTAGCATAATTTACTTTTACAACATAATTTTCTGTAGAGCTGCTTTGAAACGATGTGTGCTGTGAAAAGCGCTATACAAATAAAATTAACTTGACAAATGAGTGCTTTAGGTCCAAATACCAAAAAGACATCACACATTTTATGACATACAGGTGCATCTCAATAAATTAGAATGTCGTGGAAAAGTTCATTTATTTCAGTAATTCAACTCAAATTGTGAAACTCATGTATTAAATAAATTCAATGCACACAGACTGAAGTAGTTTAAGTCTTTGGTTCTTTTAATTGTGATGATTTTGGCTCACATTTAACACAAACCCACCAATTCACTATCTCAAAAGATTTGAATATGGTGACATGCCAATCAGCTAATCAACTCAAAACACCTGCAAAGGTTTCCTGAGCCTTCAAAATGGTCTCTCAGTTTGGTTCACTAGGCTACACAATCATGGGGAAGATTGCTGATCTGACAGTTGTCCAGAAGACAATCATTGACACCCTTCACAAGGAGGGTAAGCCACAAACATTAATTGCCAAAGAAGCTGGCTGTTCACAGAGTGCTGTATCCAAGCATGTTAACAGAAAGTTGAGTGGAAGGAAAAAGTGTGGAAGAAAAAGATGCACAACCAACCAGCTTTATGATTGTCAAGCAAAATTGGTTCAAGAATTTGGGTGAACTTCACAAGGAATGGACTGAGGCTGGGGTCAAGGCATCAAGAGCCACCACACACAGACGTGTCAAGGAATTTGGCTACAGTTGTCGTATTCCTCTTGTTAAGCCACTCCTGAACTACAGACAACGTCAGAGGCGTCTTACCTGGGCTAAGGAGAAGAAGAACTGGACTGTTGCCCAGTGTTCCAAAGTCCTCTTTTCAGATGAGAGCAAGTTTTGTATTTCATTTGGAAACCAAGGTCCTAGAGTCTGGAGGAAGGGTGGAGAAGCTCATAGCCCAAGTTGCTTGAAGTCCAGTGTTAAGTTTCCACAGTCTGTGATGATTTGGGGTGCAATGTCATCTGCTGGTGTTGGTCCATTGTGTTTTTTGAAAACCAAAGTCACTGCACCCGTTTACCAAGACATTTTGGAGCACTTCATGCTTCCTTCTGCTGACCAGCTTTTTAAAGATGCTGATTTCATTTTCCAGCAGGATTTGGCACCTGCCCACATTGCCAAAAGCACCAAAAGTTGGTTAAATGACCATGGTGTTGGTGTGCTTGACTGGCCAGCAAACTCACCAGACCTGAACCCCATAGAGAATCTATGGGGTATTGTCAAGAGGAAAATGAGAAACAAGAGACCAAAAAATGCAGATGAGCTGAAGGCCACTGTCAAAGAAACCTGGGCTTCCATACCACCTCAGCAGTGCCACAAACTGATCACCTCCATGCCACGCCGAATTGAGGCAGTAATTAAAGCAAAAGGAGCCCCTACCAAGTATTGAGTACATATACAGTAAATGAACATACTTTCCAGAAGGCCAACAATTCACTAAAAATGTTTTTTTATTGGTCTTATGATGTATTCTAATTTTTTGAGATAGTGAATTGGTGGGTTTTTGTTAAATGTGAGCCAAAATCATCACAATTAAAAGAACCAAAGACTTAAACTACTTCAGTCTGTGTGCACTGAATTTATTTAATACACGAGTTTCACAATTTGAGTTGAATTACTGAAATAAATGAACTTTTCCACGACATTCTAATTTATTGAGATGCACCTGTATACTCAGCCCCAGACATTCATTGACCCTAGAACCACACCTGCACCAATTCTGTGTGAGATAACTGTGTTTCCACACAGTTCTTCAAAAACCCAGCACCCAATAGAGCACAACAGTGCCCCACCCACTTATTCAGCATCTGGGTTCCAGAAGTATTTTCCCCATTATTATATATATATATATATATATATATATATATATTTATAGGCTTTTCACATAATCCTCCATAAAAGAGTTTAAGCCATGAACCAAACCAACAAGCTCTGAGGTGAATCAGAACATCACAAACTTTGTTTTGAGGCAAAAAAGTATTTGAAAATCAGACAAAACGACAAAGTACAAGACTGTGTACTTACCGTCTTTCACGAGTATACAAACTACAATCCCATGAAGCATTGTGAATGATGTAACTGAATAAAAAAATGATAGGAACATATCAAACTATTGATTTTAGGTTGTTGATTATATGTAAAGAAACAATATATTTTAAGTTTATTTAAAAATATTCAGATTATTAAAGTAGTTTAAGGGTAAAGGGAGACCGACTCAATTACGTCACTCACAGTGCGTTATGGGAGTGGCCGGTTGCTCCAAAGCAAATTTTGCGGTCTTTGTTGGTTGAGGTTCTCAGATTGGTGAAGCATTCTCTGCTGTACCATAGGTAATGTAGATGTTTACCAGGAATTCTGCTATCAAACACACTATTTAAACAATTAATTTGAAACAACAAAGACGGATGGCTTCAGCAGAAGCATATACCATTGATAAACAACCTCGGACCTCAAGGTAGATCTGTCTTGAAATGTTTATAAGCAATCATTAAAAATCAATTAGTCTATGGATAAACTGAATGGGATTTTCACTTCTGGAACCAGATTGTTGCACTCTATAAGCAGAACTAAGTAAAAATTTACTAGGTAAATGTTGTGAACTTATGTATCTTTGCATGGCCCACATGGACCAGGTTTTATGTCCAAAAAGCAAACAGGATTTTTTTTTTTTTTTTTGTTTTTTTTTTAATAGTGTGTTGTGACCTTGATAATTCCCTCTTAGTTCTAAACCAGGCTAATTAATAGGAAGCTAAATTGGAGAGGGAGTACGGGGAGGCTGTTTTGACTTTAAAACCACAAGCGAGTTGAGATCTTTCACGGGTCATTTTAGCCTTTGTGGTGAGTAATGAAATGTGCGCTTTGGGCAATAGCTCGGAGGAGTACAGGTGCCCATATACCCCTTAATCATTCCAAATGACCATTAAGAGAGAATCAATACCAAACAGAGTGCAACTTTCATAAGTCGCTATTGAAGTGCAGTGTGAAGCCAGTGCAGGAGACGGGATATTTCTAGCACCTTTGCAATGCATTAAGCTTACATTAGGGTGTTTCTTCTATGGGAACCTTTGGCCTTGTGGACTTTTAAAATGTTTCACACATTCACTTGTTCATGTTTTTTATCATTTTTTCTGAACCAACAAATGTCATTTCATTCTCAAATTAAGTATTTTGTTGTAACAACATTCAGTGGTGGAAATGGCTTTTCTGAATCTCATTTCATAGCAAGCATTTTACGCATCCTAAATGATCACAATTAAATAAGTTCACATATTTTACATATTACAGCATGACTGAAAATGTTGCACAATAAAAAAAAAAATATTCCAAAAAAAAAAAAAAAAGTATCCCCCACCCCCTTTTTTCATAATTTAATAAAATAAATAAATAAATAATAATAATACATTTTCAGTACAAAACAGCCTATTCATTACAAATGAGCAAAATTCAGAATGTGTACATTTACAACATTTTTAATTTGTACATTTTGTACGTTATGCTGGTAATAATAAAATAAATGATCAATCAAAAACGGCGTATACATATAGATAAATATATAAAAAACTGTGAAACATTTTTAGTGTGTCAGTACAGTGGTATGATCTTTGCTATTAATGTGAGTGGTCGTGAATGCTAGTGGCTGTCTTGAATTTGTATTTATTTATTTACTTATCCAAATTATTAGTGGTGCTTGTGGAGCAAAGCATCACTATTGTAATCTCACATACTTATTATTATTCTTCTTATTCTGTACAAAACTTCGGCACCTAACTCGTCCCGCACCGTTTGTAGTAGACCCATGAATTAGGTGTCAAATCGACCGGCCTATTGACGACACCTGTGCTATGACTTATCTAAGGGTTTGGGGGTATGGTGCACCCCTGGGGGGCAAAAAACATCCCAAAAATTTCCCATAGGCATACAATGGCAAGGGTCTCGCCCATGAAAAAAATGTTTCCCCCTACTATGCCAGTAAATGCAAGAAAGTTGTCAAATCATATCTCCCAATCAGAATGATATAGAGACAATGAGTCAGGCTCATTTCAATCGGGCTACCAATCAGTCTTTAAGGATCATCTTGGAAATGGTGTAGCCATGCCCTAGCGACCATTTACGGCACCCTAGCAACCGTCCCCATAGACTTTCATTCAAAATGGCTCAGAAGGATATCTTCAGAACAGAATGTCATAGACACTTGGGGATTGGCTCTTTTCAGTCAGATTAGTAATCAGCCAATAAGAATCTCTCTGGTCACTGGCTAGCCACACCCTAGCAACCGGCCCTATTGACTTCCATTAAAAATGGCTGAGAGGGATATCTTTGGATTGGAACATACTACAGACATGGCAGTTGGCTTATTTCACGTAGGTGAGCAATCAGTCTTCATGTATCCATTTGAAAAACTACTTAGCCACACCCTAACAACCATTTAGAGCACCCTAGCAACCATCCCCACTGACTTCCATTCAAAATGGCTGAGTGTGATATCTTCTAATCAGACTGTCCTAGACACATGTGGGTGCTCTCATTTGATTCGGGCTAGCAAGCCGTGTTCGAACATAACCTGTGTTTGGGGGTAAAATGTACCCCATGGGGTAAAAAGGGGAGCAAAAAACTGTACCAAAAAGTCCCATAGGGTACTATGGGAAGATAATTTTGTTCCTACTACGGCAGTCAATGCAAGAAAGTTGCCAGATCATATCTCCCAATCAGAATGACATAGATGAAATGAGAGGCTCATTTCAATCGGGATACCAAGTATCACCTTGGAAATGGCATAGCCACGCCCTAACAACCATTTATGGGACCCTAGCCACCACCCCCATTAACTTACATTCAAAATGTCTCAGAAGGAAATCTTCAGAACAGAATGTTGCAGAAACTTGGGGATTGGCTCTTTTGAGTCAGGTTAGTAAGAAGCCAATAAGAACTACTCTTTTCACTGGCTAGCCACGCCCTGGCAACCATTTAGAGCACCCTAGCAACCAACACTATTGCTTTCACTTAGAGTGTGATATCTTCGGATCAGAATGTCCTAGAGACATGAGAGTTGGATTGTTTTAATTGGGTGAGCAAGCAGTCTTCAAGTATCATCATGGTAACTACTTAGCCACGCCCATGCAACCATTTAGAGCACCCTAGCAACCAAGCACCATTGACTTCCATTCAAAATCACTAATATGGGTATCTCAGGATCACAATGCCGTAGAGACTTCCGGGTTGACTTATTTCACTCAGGATAGCAAGGAGCCTTATTAAGTATCACTCTGGAAACTGCCTAGCAACCAGATGGGGTTACCCTAGCAACCAAGTAACAAATAACATATCTCCGCACCAGAACATCGTAGAGACTTCCGGGTTGACTTATTTCACTCAGGATAGCAAGGAGCCTCATTAAGTATCACTCTGGTAACTGCCTAGCAACCACATGGGGTTACCCTAGCAACCAAGTAACAATTCACATATCTCTACACCAGAACATCATAGAGATTTCCGGATTGACTTATTTCACTCAGGATGGCAAGTAGCCTTGTTAAGTATCACCCTGGTAAATGCATAGCATCATGGGAACTATTTAGCCACGCCCTAGTAACCATTTAGAGCACCCTAGCAACCAAACACCATTGACTTCCATTCAAAATCACTAAGATGGGTATCTCAAGATCAGAATGTCGTAGAGACTTCCGGGTTGACTTATTTCACTCAGGATAGCAAAGAGCCATGTTAACCCTCTGGGGTCGGCGCCAGCGTGTCCTGCTGGATTTTTTCTGCATAACATCAGAAACAACTTAAAATACTCCATCATTTTTGGGCATACAGATAAGTGTAAGACATCATTAGAAACTATAAAGGGTCTACTTTTATTTGTGTACACTCACAATAACAACAAAACCTTGTGCTTTTGTAAAATAAAGAAAATATACAGGGTGCGCTTTCAGCTGTCTCTGTCTCCGCGAGCATCTTTCTGAAACATGTCACAAAAATGAAGTGAACTCCGCAAATACATATCACACAAACATGAAACATGTCTAAAGAAAGCTTAAAATGTCTACTTTTAAATAAAACTATTCAAATTTAAGACAAATGTTCTCCTGCAATGTAATCTGTATGAAACAAAGCGATGTACAGTTTCTCCTGGCTCAGCTCATTATCCCTAATGAGATCACACCCACCAGCAGAGCGCGCTATTCATACGGTAATGTGCTGAGGCGATCAATGCAAATGGTAAACACCCCCAACAATGCCTTAAAAACATCAAATTCATCATCAGATACATTCACTTTCCTGTGCATTTGGAAGATGGCACGCTACACAGGTGAGGAAGCTCTACAGATGGTCCTGGATAGTGACAAAGAGTTCACATTTTCCTCTGAAGAAGAGCGGGACTCCGACGATGAATGTTTACATTTTGAAGAGCGATTTGATCCAACCGAGGATACAATTCCAGATGAGTAAGTAATTTAGTTTTACTTAAATATTAGTTGACATGCTATTTTATATAAACATGTACATATTTAACTAGTTGGACTATTTCCAGACTTGCCAGCCAGTATTCAGAGTATTGACATTTGAAATATGTCCCAACAGGCAAGATTTAGTTACATTTAAATGTTGTTTCGGCTAAAGCAGGTATTTAAATTGTATGCTGTATGATATAAATATGATATGTAATATGATATAAAAATAATATGAATGTTTAGATTATATTTTAACTAGTGTTTATGCTGCCTCATTATCATCAACGAAGCTTGTGCTTGCAAATATCTGTTTGGGTGTAAATGTGTAAAATGTGCAGTAAATATGCCCATTTTAGAAAATCAGCATATAAAAAAGGATCATGTGACACTGAAGACTGCAGTAATTATTCTGAAAATTCAGCTTTGATCACAGGAATAAATTGCATTTTACAATATATTCAAATAGAAAAGTTATTTTAAATTGTAAAAAATATTTCACAATATCACTGTTTTTGTTGTATTTTGGATCAAATAAATGCAGTCTTGGTGAGCAGAAGAGACTTCTTTTAAAAACATTAAAAAATCTTCCAGATCTATAAACTTTTAAATGGTAGTGTAGGTCTAAAGTTTTTAAGTCTTTATGTATAGAAAATGTATAGTAAGATAATACATTCAATCATTAAGTCTCCTCACATTCATTCTCTCTCAGGGGATGGGTCTTTGTCTCCTCAGGAGTGAATCACATCAGTATTGATGATCATCCATGCCTCCTCGCATATGGCCTTTCTAACACTAAAAGTGTCTTACAAAAGTTAAATGACTATATTATTTTGTATGAATGAGTGATCAGGATGGGTTTCACATCATTTCTGTAGCAAAAACTCAAGGCTACAAGATCCAGTTCTCAAAAGTCTTGTGAACAAATGTTTAGTATGTGATATATGGCTTTATTTCAGTGACTTAAAATGTTAGTTTTTTTCAAAAACCACGCATAAACGTTATTTTCTCAAAAATACAAACATGTACATGCATGTTGTTCACATAATTTTGCGCTGAATGCAGTGTTATCAGACTTTAGCCATTAATATGTTTTTAAGCAACTGAAAAAAGCACAAATGTCAAGGCATGTCAAAACTTCTCCAGGGCCCAAAACACCCTCAGACCCCAGAAGGTTAAGTGTCACCTTGGTTACTGCCTAGCAACCACATGGGCTTACCCTAGCAACCAAGTAACAAAACACATATCTCTGCACCAGAAAATCGTAGAGACTTCCGGGTTGACTTATTTCACTCAGGACGGCAAGTAGCCTGGATGAGTATCACCCTGGTAACTGCCTAGCAACCACATGGGGTTACTCTAGCAACTAAGTAACAAATCGCATATCTCTCCACCAGAATATCGTAGAGACTTCCTGTTTGGCTTGTTTCACTCAGTCTAGCAAGGAGCATTTTGAGTATCACCCTGGTAACTGCCTAGCAACCAGATGGAACACCCTAGCAACCACAGAACAACACCAATATCTCTGCAACAGAACATCCTACTGTCATGGGGGTTGCCTCTTTCAACTTGGGGCAGTTGGTGGGACATTGTGTTGAGAAATTTTGACACAGCAAGCACTAATCAAATTTTCTTCAGGAAATCTAGTTATTATTATTATTATTATTGAGCCAGTAAATGTACAACCTGGTGTATTTTTGTATTACATAGGTTATTATATATGTTTACAAAAAGTGTCAACTGTCCCTCCATTTACATTTGTGTCTTCAGCGTATTTTGTAAAATAATTATGAATAATTCCAAAATAATAAAATGGAACCATGACTGAAATTCAGATTGTATTTCTATATTTTAAGCCTAATATTTGGATGCATTAACAGAACTACCTAATCCATTGATAAAAGTTGAAATAATTTGTTAAGTCATTATAATGTAACACATGACAAAAAAAAATAAAAAATAATTTAGAACTAAAAATAGATACATTAAATAGTTAATGGTCAATGCTACATGTCACTTTATTGTTATTCAGTTCTTGCACACCCTGTTTTTCCTTGGCACACCCAGAGCTTAGTTTGTGACTGCGCAACTGGTCTGGTACACAGTAGAAACCTGGTAAAACAATAAAATATATTCATAAAAGTAGGGTACAATGGACCTAAAGGCACCACTTAAGGAAAACATCATTTTGGGGGTTGCAAAGTATATTACATTTAATAAAAATCAACTACTGGGACATAAAAGTGACTTTAGTTTCTTGTTAGTCTTGTATTTGTCATCAGGCGTCCTTTATGTTCCTCTGTCCTGTCTGTGGTCAGAATATCTGTTCCATTTATCACGTGGCCACCTGCAGCTGGATATTCCTCTGTCTCTGAAAACTCACGAGCCCTCTATTATCTGATCAATGAGGCTGAGACTTAACTCCCAACACCCACTCACCCCTCATCACCCATCATCCCCCAGTGCTCCAATCTCAGGCCTGCTCAGCCAGAACTCACTCTCTATCTTTTTCTCTATCTTTCTCTCTCTCTCTCTCTCTCTCTCTCTCTCTCTCTCTCTCTCTCTCTCTCTCTCTCAATAAATAAATAAATAAACAACAAACGCTCGATTAGAAGCACAACCGGGTGTGGTAAAAGACATGTTTGATAGGGCATGATGTAGTGCTTTTCTCATGGGTTTTGTATGCCAGTGGCGCAGTGATCCTGAAATAAATTCAATTACCCATGGAGGAGTGTCAGGGGAGTTGCACATGGGGTTTCTCTCTTGTCAGATTCTCCTAAATATTAGACAGTGGGACAGGGTGATATGACTTGCCAGTTAGGAGGTCTTTAAAAAAAAATGCATTCAATCTATAAACTCTGCAATTATATTTTAACTTTATACGAGATTGAATTGGGTCTTTTTAAAATTCATGTTCTGTTGAATTAGATTTTGTATCCTTTATATTTGGGGTAGCAGAGACTCCAATGCTGTATGTGAAAGAAAAAAAAAAAATTGTTATTACACACACATTCTTATTACACACACACACACACACACACACACACACACACACTTCCTGTCAAAAGTTTTGAAACACTTGACTGAAATGTTTCTCATGATCTTAAAAATCTTTTGATCTGAAGGCGTATGCTTAAATGTTTGAAATTAGTTTTGTAGACAAAAATATAATTGTGCCAACATATTAATTTATTTCATTATAAAACTAAAATTTTCTTACAAAAAAAAAAAAAATGTTTTTGAAATTGATGTCTTGGACCAAATAATAAAGAAAAGCAGCCAATCAGTGCCCAACATAGATGGGAACTTCTTCAATACTGTTTAAAAAGCATCCCAGGGTGATACCTCAAGAAGTTGGTTGAGAAAATGTCAAGAGTACATGTCTGCAAATTCTAGGCAAAGGGTGACTACTTTGAAGATGCTAAAATATAACACAGTTTTGATTTATTTTAGATTTTGCTTAGTCACAACATAATTCCCATAGTTCCATTTATGTTATTCCATAGTTTTAATGACTTTACTATTATTCTAAAATGTGAAAAAAAAAATAAAAATAAAAATAAAATAAAATAATAAAGAATGTGTTTCAAAATTTTGACCGGTAGTGTGTGTATAATATATTATATATATATATATACACACCGATCAGCCACAAAATTAAAACCATCTGCCAAATATTGTGTAGTCCCCCTCATGTCACCAAAACAGCGCCAACCCGCATCTCAGAATAGCATTCTGAGATGCTATTCTTCTCACCACAATTGTACAGAGTGGTTATCTTACTGTACATTTTGTCAGTTCAAACCAGTCTGGCCTCTCTCAACAACAAGGCATTTCCATCCACAGAACTGCTGCTCACTGAATGTTTTTTTTTGTTTTTGACACCATTCTGAGTAAATTCTAGAGACTGCTGTGCATGAAAATCCCAGGAGATCAGCAGTTACAGAAATACTCAAACCAGCCCATCTGGCACAAAGAATCATGCCACAGTCCAAATAACTGAGATCACATTTTTCCCCATTTTGATGGTTGATGTGAACATTAAGTGAAGCTCCTGACCCATATCTGCATGATTTTATGCACTGCACTGCTGCCACACGATTGGCTGATTAGATAATCGCATGGATGATTGTTGGTGCCAGACGGGCTGGTTTGAGTATTTCTGTAACTGCTGATCTTCTGGGATTTTCACACACAACAGTCTCTAGAATTTACTCAACGTTGCCAAAAACAAAAAACATCCAGTGAGTGGCAGTTGTGCTGATGGAAACAGAGAATGGCCAGACTAGTTCGAACTGATAAAGTCTACGGTAACTCAGATAACCGCTCTGTTCAACTGTGGTGAGAAGAATAGCATCTCAGAATGCTATATATATATTTATTTAATTTACCAGAAAGTGTGCTTCATGTGAGCTATCATCATTGTGGCATTGTTGAACACAGCTTGTGCCACTGAAAACATTCATGTTATAGGTACTTGTAACATTCTGTAAATTGTATTGGACAAAAGACCTGTTACGTGATTACCTGCATTCTTATCGTTTTAACTGAAAATTATTGAAGGATGAGAGACTGTCCTTTAATCATAGATGCTGGTCTAGCACTAAAGTTCCACAGGGAAGCAGTATTTCACACAAAATCCCAGATTCCAGACTGGTTGACAGAAATGCTATTCAAGGATCAACAAATGATGTTGATCCAGGAACATGTCCTACTTGGCAAAAATCACACCAACCTCATTGCTAATCACACCTATGCATTCTTCAGACATGACTGTCACTGTGAATGAGAGAGGTGAAAAATAGTTGAAAATAAAGAAAAATTAGATCAGGGCCTATATGAACAAGCAGTACATTCTGAATGGCTCCATGCAAATCCAGTGACCCACTTTTTCCATCATCCTAATGCAGAGCAGCGTAGATATAAAAGTAGGTGTCTCCGTTAGTATTCATTAAGATTGGATGTGGATACATACATTAATACATACATTGATTACCCGTCCACTCCTGGCGGGTCATTAAGTTCCTGTCAAAGCCTAAGAGTTTAGAAAGAAGAAAACAGAAAGAAAGAAATAGAAAAATGTCAAGAGCTGAATTAAACCCACAGAAGAGCATTGATTTCTTATGAACCTGACTAGAGTGTGTCGGTATTCTGCACGTGTGCAGAGGTTTTTTTCAGAGTCACATGACCTGCACATGCACACCTGATTACAGACATGCACTCCATCCCCGTCAGAACATCAACAGTGTTATGGATGACTGGAGTCAAGGGATTTAGAGCTGCATGGTGCTCATCAATTCACTTCCCATGATCAATGCATTGCTTTAAGTGATTCCATATAAACACAATAAACTAGAGGACATCCAATTAAACACAAATGATTAATTACCAGGCTATTTCTCAGTGCTAATAACATAATAGTAAGGAATACAATGGCATTATCCAAAAGGTCACAGAACTGTTGATAGAAACTATTCCCTGCTGAAACATTGGATTTAGGATGGTTTATTTCAATATGGACAGAATCCAAAACATGCACCAAATATGCGATAAAAAATGGTTTTGTTTAGTAAATCAGTCAGCCAGTGACTTTAAGAACAGCGACATAAATGGTAAGAACAAGAGTTTTACCCTCGCTCATAAGTGATATAGGTGCTTTTCCACTATCTGTCCAATTTGGGCTCATTGACACAGTTAAGTCTCAGTCACATTTAACTTTGCACAGTGAAATTCCATGGGCGAAATACATTTCTCAATGGTAATCTGCACGATCAGGAATTTCAACTGATTGACTTTCGTTGGCAAATAAATTTTACATGGCGAATTGTGTATGATTCAAGTTTGGTGAACTTTTACACACAAATATGCAGCATTGACCAAAGGGAAGTTGCTTGATTTCACATTGACCTCTATGTGGGCAGTTCTTCATACACAGTTACAATAAATAATCACAATGGATGACAAACTCATTAGCTGTGAGTTTCTTTATAACTGCACTCAGAGTATAGAGCATCCGCCTACAACTTCTTCGCCTGCAGAATCTCACCCTGTATTTAAAGTTTATTTTTCCAATGTGGTGCTGCAAAATCAGGTTTAGAATGGACTGATTGAACAAGTGAATAATCGTAAGTCGCCATGCACGTACTCAAGGCATTCCACCAACACGGTTATTTACGGTTAGCCTTGCTGAGAAATCCGAACCATGAGTAGTTTGTAATCATACCAAACCATTCTCGAGTGGAAATGCTACTGGAATTGTTACTCACTGTGATCAGAACCAGTCCGCTTGATGGAAAACAGCAAATAATTAAATTATGATAGGTGTAACATTGCCTCTGGCAATGACAAAGAACCCAAGTGCATTTATTTACATAAGAGATAACCAAAAATATGAATCCAAAACATAAAACATAAACGACTTGACTTCATTACACAATCAATGTTACATTAACAAAACCTGACAAGAGACAATGGCAAATATGAGGTCTTAAATACACAGGCATGGGTATCAAGACAACCAATGAACAGACAAAACTATAAACAAGATAACAAGACTAATAAACTAAACCAATAACAAACTAGAACTGATAACAAGTTAACTAGACAATAAACAAATACAAGACACATGAACATGGAGGGAAACATGAAATCACATGACCAGGGCACCACATGACAAGATCATATGACAGGAACAAACATGGCATGGAAGAAAACACATACAACCCTGACAATAGGGACCAAAATATATTTTCCAATAAATATAATGCTAAATACAGTTTCATGGCTGATGAGAAATGTTTATGGGTGATTTATTTATTTATTTATTTATTTATTTTCTTCTCAAATGTACAGGTGTACTGAAAATTCACCTATAGATATTTACTTGTTTTTTAAAGACATTTTAATTATTAAATTGTGCAAGTGAACTAACTTTACTAAAATCATCATTTTAAAGGAGTTATTTATTTATTTTTCTGCTGTGCAACAAGCTGGTCAAAAATGTCTGCTTGCTTAATGTGAGACAGAGGGTCAACTTTACCCCTTCATCAAAGCTGGCCTGATTTATGAGAACTGTCACATAAAGACAATGTAGTCGTACAAAGGAGCTCTAAAATAGCTGAATAAAGCTATCCGTTAGAATTTACATTCATTTCAAAGGCAGTTGCTTGGCTGGCATATGACCCTCCAGAAGACCCCCCTTTGCTCCTGAGCTCTCAGTTGTGAACAAATTGGCAAGCCAATCACCTAAGATGTAAATGTCATGTTACTAATTACTCTGAAGCCGCAGGACAATTATGTCTGGACAACTCTGATGGCACCGCATGAGTAAAATGAGTCCCGATCCCTTCACAAGTGACTATCACAGCTGTCCATTTCACACTAAAAGTCCTCCCAAAAATTGGTAATTGGTAAAATATCTAATATAAAACATTAAGATATTTATTTAATAAATAAATTTAACTTTTTTAATGCAAAAAGTTTAATTAATCAGAATGTACAGCTACTTTTGAATGGCTGTCAATGGAGAACATCCTGGTTACTTTCGTAACCTCCGTTCCCTGATGGAGGGAATGAGACGTTGTGTCGATGTAGTCACACTAAGGGTCGCCCTTGGGAGCCCCAAACACCTCTGATCTTTGAGAAAAGGCCAATGGGAATTGGTGAGTGGAATCTGTATCCCTCCATCAGGGAACGGAGGTTACGAAAGTAACCAGGACATTCCCTATCTGTCACTCACTCGACGTTGTGTCGATGTAGTGACACTAGGGGTCCCTATACGAAACGCCACAACTAGCTGAACTGTGTTACGTGGACTGGCGGTGCGAAATGGGCAAACCATTGCGTGCCTCGTAGCCAGTGCACCTGGCCATCACGTAACCTCCCCCAATGCTCCTACGAGTGTCATACGATCCCCCACACCTCAGGGACAAGTTGACTGCCCAAAATGGGGACAGGCCGCCCCAGCCGTGGCCTCTTCTTTTTTCTCCCCAAAAAGAGTGGAAATCGTTCAGCTGGGGGCCATAAGTGTCCACGTCAGGGGGGTGTCCTTTCCCAAGGGGAAGGCACCACGGAGATCACACCCTGCCCGAGTCTTGCCGAGTCTTGTCTGCAGTGTCGCATGTGGAGAAGTCCCCGTGGTAGGTCCTACCCAGGGGGACCACCGCCGAGGATGCCATATGCCCCAGCAGCCTCTGAATTTGCTTCAGTGGGACTGCCGTTCTCCGCCTGAAGGACTTCAGGCAGTTCAGCACCGACTGTGCACTCTCGCTCGTGAGGCGTGCCATCATAGAGACTGAGTCTAACTCCAACCTGAGAAAAGTACCGGGGAGAGCTTTCTTTTTTTTTCCCAGTTGACTCGAAGCCCCAACCAGCTGAGGTGCCTGAGCACCAGGTCCCTGTGCACACACAACAAGTCTCGAGAGTGAGTTAGAATCAGCCAGTCGTCGAGATAGATGAGGATGCGGTTGCCCACTTCCCTTAGCAGGGCACGGGCTGCCTCTGCAACTTTCGTGAAGACGCGAGGTGACAGGGACAGACCGAAGGGAGGTAAAACCGAGACGTGGATGTACGCGTTCTTCAGGTCTACTGCCGCAAACCAATCTTGATGCCGGACACTCACTAAAATGCGTTTCTGCATCAGCATCTTGAACGGGAGTCTCTACAAGGCCAGGTTCAGTACTCGCAGGTCCAAGATTGGCCGCAAACCACCGCCTTTCTTGGGCACGATGAAGTAGGGACTGTAGAACCCCTTCTTCATCTCAGCTGGAGGGACAGGCGCTATCGCGTCCTTCCACAGAAGGGTTGCGATCTCCGCATGCAGGGCAGCGGCGTTCTCGCCCCTCACTGAGGTCACAATGGGTATTTTTTTATTATTATTATTATGTATTTATTTATTTTAACTTAGTTGATGTTAACTTTTCCCCATGAACCTTCCATGCATAATACAGTATGCACATGGACAGCACACCTACAGTCTTTGTAAGAGGAGGAAACCTTGTAAAGAAAATCTATACTTAGGTGGTCAAAGTGTGGGATAGATTGATGTGTGACAGAAGGGTTATTGCTTTCTGTGATAGTAATAGTGCTTGAAGACTCTTTGACAATGGCAACAAATTCAAAGGCTGACCTTGAACCTCTGAAATCATCCCATGTGCCCAGTGTTTATTATATATATATATATATATATATATATATATATATAAATATATTTTTTATTGCATACAGACTGAATCCTAATCGAAACCTCATTGCTTTCCCCAAGAAACCTTTACCGTCAATATACAATGCCTTCTACAGGGTAATTGTGAAATTAATTACACTGAAAGTAATATTCCAATATTTCTTCTGGTGACAATGTGTATCATTTTGCTTGTGATTTGTTTATTTATGAAGAAAGATGTATTATATATATTTCTCAATTTAAGCAAATTATTTTTATTTTATTTTATTTTTTTAGGAGTGGAGTGATGATATTTTGGGGTATCATTTTCAATTTGAACTCAGCTACAATAATAAGACAGTGGTTAATTTTTTAAGCTTTGCTGTGCAGAAGCTTCGTGTTTCATTAGGATATTCTTTTTACGTTGGCCGACAAAAACATAAACCTCATCAACATCAACTTTTATCACGTGTTGTACTTCAGGCAATCAAATCTATTTGGTGTTTTAATCAGCCAATATATATATATATATATATATATATATATATATATATATATATATATATATATGTATATATTAGGGGTGTAAAGGAACATGTATTCGTCCTGAACCGTCACGGTACTAACGTCACGGTTCGGTGCATGCAGTCAGACGAAGAATACATTTGAGTCAGTCACAGGCGATCCACAGTCCAAACCAGAAGGGGGCGCGTGGAAATGCAATGCTGTTTGCTAACCGCCACAACAGGAAAAAGAGCAGAAGAAGAAGAGACCATGCCTGTGTCTCGTTTGGAAGGCTGCATGCTAGGTAGGACGCGTCCTTTGAAGGCTGCGGTATACCGAGCGTCCTCCTTTAAACAAGTCTCGTTTAAACGAGACGGCCTTTGTAGGACAAACGGAAACAGAATGTAACATGGTTGCTATGACAGCACGCCACTCTTTAACAAGCACCAGCACTTTGAGTGAGAAGGGAACAAAGTCCCTTTAGAAGAGAATGTATGAGGTAAAATTTAGGAGAGTTATAATGATGTAAATAGAAAAGAAAATTGATTTTACAGGTGTAGTTTTAGTCTAATACTTTATTTTAATTATATATTAATATAATTATACATATTATAAACTCTGCTCCCATCTACTGAGGTACTTCAACTTGGGAATTAACATTACTTGTGTTTGAACATCATATTTACGAGCAAATTGGCGTACTTTTTTTAGACATTTCGGTTGAAGCAAAAAATTGTGGGTTGTGAGTGCCAACAAAGGATACAACTCATGCATCCTCCGAATTCCCGTGAAAGAAGGTCGCATTCAAAGGCTGCATTCGAAGTGTCCTACTCGCTTTCCTGAAAGGAGACAGCCTTGATGACGTATGCGGCCGACAAATGCGACCTCCGGAGGACGCAGCCTTCCAAACGAGACACAGCCCATCTATGCACCAACCCAAAACAAGAATGGCTTCTCCTAATGCACAAGTTTTATTTTTTATTATTCTATTTATTTTGTACTTTTATAACACAAGAGATACTTTTCAGTCTTGTAGCTGATTGTGACCAAATACCTTTTGTTTTTTATCAACCCTACAAAAAAATATGACCTATGCAAGAGTGCATTCTGTTTACTGTACCAACTACCTCGGGGGACTAAATGCCGCTAGGTGGAACAAACTGTAATTTGTACGACTGTCTGTTCAAAATAAATGAAAAGAAACCTAGCATTTGGGATTTGTTGCTTTTTCCTGTTGTACCGAACTCGTATCGAACCATGACCCCAAAACCGAGGTATGTACCGAACCGTGACTTCTGTGTACCATTACACCCCTAAGATATATATATATATATATATATATATATATATACACACACACTACCGGTCAAAAGTTTTGAAACACTTACTTATTCTTTATTATATATATATATATATATATATATATATATATATATATATATATATATATATATATATATATATATATATATTATTATTATTATTATTATTATTATTATTATTTTTTTTTTTTTCACATTTTAGAATAATAGTGAAGTCATCAAAACTATGGAATAACATAAATGGAACTATGGGAATTATGTTGTGACTAAACAAAATCCAAAATAAATGAAAACTGTGTTATATTTTAGCATTATAAGAAGCACCTTTGGTGTATACTTCTAAGACCTGAGCGCGACTGCAGTGTGCATTTTCAGTTTCCCTTTTTGATTTATAACTAGTAGCACCTAATATACATCTGCTCATATTTGCTCTTAAAAATAATAATTAGGATTATTTGTCATGCTTATTGACAAATAATCATAATTATTATTTTTAAGAGCAAATAGTTTTCCTAAAAATGTATGTTCTCATATGAGGACAGTGGGACTAAGTTGTGAAATTTTAAATAATACCAAGCTATAGAAAGACAGACTATTTATTTATTTTTAATCAAATTGTTTATTTTGTTTCCAGGAGTGTTGGTTATTTTTGTATTTGGGATGTTACAGACATTACAGCAGATTTTCTGTAAAGCTGCTTTGGAACAATGTGTATTGGGAAAAGGAAAAAAAAAAACAAATTATTTGACTTGATTTGACTTTTCAGCTTTTGAATGAATCCATTGATTCTAATGCACAGTGAACATAGGATTGCTGAGGAAAAATAGCCCTATCCTACACATCCGTGGTCATTGTGTTTAACAGCATGCTGTTTCATAGTGATGCACAAGGCTCTTGTCCAAGAGGCAGTATTTGTGGCCTTTGGAGTGAGAAACTTTCTGGAGTTGGAAAATTATAAGGGGGGGAAAACATCTCTAAAAAGATGTGCAAGGCACTCAGTCTCCAATTATAAAACACCTTTATTTTAATGATTTACAGCTTTCATTATAGCAGTTTGTTGTTTTTAAGAATAATGCAATTTATCTCAAAAGTATTCAATGCATTTAGCCTACAAATCGCTATGATGTGCATCCATATATCTGAATGATTTTGAATTACTTCATACAGTCACCGGCTATAAAACATACAGCGCTACATTGTCTCCCTCTTCTCTGTGCCAACTCCATAATTAAAGTAATCCTCAAAACAGTATTGTTGTTTTTTTTTTTTTTGTTTATGTGCTTTTGCCATATTTTGAGCTTTCCTGTCAGCTACATAAAGACAGAGGCAGCCACAGATGATATGCTTCAGGATGCTTCAACCAGGAATAAAATATTTGCAAATAAATATTTGTAATATGAATATAATATGTTTTATATATCCATATATATATATATATATATACCGATCAGCAACAACATTAAAACCACCTGACTAAGTAGGTCCCCCTCATGCCGCCAAAACAGCGCCAACCCGCATCTCAGAATAGCATTCTGAGATAATATTCTTCTCACCACAATTGCACAGAGCGGTTATCTGAGTTACTGTAGACTTTGTCAACAGTTCGAACCAGTCTGGCCATTCTCTGTTTACCTCTCTCATCAACAAGGCTTTTCCATCCACAGCTGCTGCTCACTGGATGTTTTTTGGTTTTTGGCAGCATTCTGAGAAAATTCTAGTGACTGTTGTGCGTGAAAATCCCAGGAGATCAGCAGATACAGAAATACTCAAACCAGCCTGTCTGGCACCAACAATCATGCCACGGTCAAAATCACTGGGATCACATTTTTTCCCCATACTGATGGTTGATGTGAACATTAACTGAAGCTCGTGACCCGTATCTGCATGATTTTATGCACTGCACTGCTGCCACACGATTGGCTGATTAGATAATCGCATGGATGATGATTTTTTTTTTTTTTAATCATGATTAATCTAATAATTTTTCAGGAGTTAATCGCAATTAATCTCAGATTTTAAAAGTAGTCAAATTTGACTCTCTATATATACTTGTGTCATAATGCATTTATTTGTTCTTTGGAAAGAACAACACAATAGAACAGAAAATACAGTATGTAACAAAAATGCTTTATTAACATTTTGCAAACTCCACAGTATAAAGATGGAAATTCACTAAAATAGCTCCAATTTGAGTAACATTAAACATTTCCCTAAAGTCTAAGAGGGATGCTGACTGATTGAAGAAATTCATTGCAATGCACATTAAACACTCATTTAATATTATTCAGTCGGCAGGCTGTCTTTTCACTTTAGATATGGAATGCACATGATTTGCATAAGGGCATCCAGAGATGCATTGAACTCCATAAAAAGCACGTCTGGCACTTCCAATATAAAGATAATTCATCCGAACTGTCCGGTGATCATTAGATGACACTTCAAAAGCTCGGCAGCAACGGGTACAAAGTTGAAAGTATATGAAATTTGAGCGCCGCATCAACAGGGAGAAAAATAAGCTGCACTGCGGGCTTGTAAGAATTGACATACTTATGTTGTAAAATACTGACTTACAAAAGACGTGTGAAGTCCCTACAGCATTAGTTTTATAAGAGGTTCTTTCTCAAGCACTTGATCATTAGCACGGACTCGCTGTTGCGTGTTTGTTTTTTAGTGTGTATATGAGTGTAATATCCCCACTAAACACATCACAAGGGTTCCGCCCTAACAGTGATTACAACTCACATATAAATTCTGAATAAAATGTCAGAGTTTAATGTCAAATCGGTACATGCCTTAATCGTGATTAAGAAAAATAACACATTCAATATTTTAAATTAATCACACGAGTTAACGCGTTAATGCTGACAGCACTAATATATATAATATATATATATATTTATGTGTGTGTGCCTGACAGACTAAGCAGTCTGAGAGTCTGGTATGGTTCAAATTGAGGGAGGGGTTTGGGGGGACCCCCTATAAGGGTTAAGGGAACCCCCATGAGGCCAAAAAAATCTAACTTGGGGGGGTCCCCTGGTGTTTCATCAAAACTAGAATACTAGAAACATAATTTTTATTTTATGTATTTATTTATGAATTTATTTATTTATGTATTTATTTTTGCAGTGTCAACGCGACATTGTCCATTATCTGTCCCAGTTTTCATAAATAATATAAACCATATTTTTTTAATCTGAAAATTTTAAACACGCCAGAGTGTGCCATGTGCTGTTTTCTGAAGGAACTGGCAGAGTGGATCCTCATTTTCACCTCTCAGTAATGGTAAGATATAATTCTTCTTTGACCTATTTTTGCTGGTATAAATTACTAACTTAAATCATAATTTAATCTTTAAAATAAATCATCGCTAGAGGTTAATTTATATGCATGCAGTTAATTTGCACACATGAAAAAATATGCACAATTTTGCCGGTATGTATCTATCACTTCATATTTGCTCACTATCAAACAGTTGTAAAGTTATAAAATATCTTTGTCTATTTATTATGCTGTGCCTGCAACAAGTGCCCATCCTTCAAAATCTTTAAATGCGCAATCCATGCTGATAAACGATAGTGATAACAGCAAACAAAAAAATAAATAAAAATAAAAAAAAAAAAAAAAAAACATTTCAAGAAAACATTTAATAATTTATCAGTATAACATACATCGTATTCATAGCTCTTCCATACAATACGCATCTCAGCCATGGTGACCACAATTTAAATAAAACAAAAATTGTCTACTATTGAGCCTAACATCTTACTCTTGTCTTACAACTCATTAACATGTCAAAATTATTGATTTTAATCAGTATATCAAATTATTATTTGAAGTTTTGGTAGGGATTCCCACAGTGATTCTAGGGGAGTTGTGTATGTGTCTGACTTAATTATTCAGTTCAAACTGAGTAAACAGTCCCATTAATGGGACTGTATTAATGTTATTAATGCATTGGAGTTGATGAGTGCCTATGCAGTGACACGGTCAGAGATGTGTATTTTATGAACATAGCATGGAGAAGAGACAACATGGTAAGTTAATGCAGAGAAGGCAACAGTGAATCTATTTCAAGCATTGAGCATCTCCAGCACAAAAGTGCAGCTGAATCAGGTCAAGACCAGTGTTGGGGGTAACGCGCTAAAATTAATGTGTGTTACGTTATCAGATTACTTTTTCGAGTAATGAGTAAAGTAAGACCATAATATCTGAGTTACTTTTTAAATAAAGTAACGCGTTGATTTTGCACACCTTTACTGTCCCTGTATTGTGAGAAATCAGGAGTAAAAGTGTGCAAATTTCGGGGAGGAGACATAGTGTATGATTGGCATTGTAGTTCTAAAGATTAATTTACTGTTTACAAACAAACGCTCCATCCCGCCCCTTCCGGGTTCTTTCGTTTGCCCAGAAAACAGCTGTTGTCTATGGGCGCTTCGCTCAAATTGTGCTGAAACTGCCTAAAAATGCTGTTTGCTGAAACCCCCCGTTTCCCACAGATTATTGGAGATAAGGGCTTCTTAAAATTTCCACTAGATTGTTGCATCAGGAAAAACTCAGGATTTTACATAAATATTTCACGGGTCACCTTCATTGTTATCGCGTCTGCTCTGTTAGACACAATTGACCCGCAGCAACTATTGGTGCATATTAGCTTTTTTTAATGAAGAAATCATGCAAACTCTGATTGCAAATGGCTGTTTTTAATTTTCAAAGTGCTGTCTCTGTGACAAATATGAAGTCAGTTATGAACTAACGATGATCTTATATGATCTAGACCACCATATAAGATATAACGTGAGGAATGGGACCCGTCTCCACCACCGCTGCGAATGGACTACTGTTTGCAAAATGTCTTTGCATTTATTTTCAATGCAGTAATTAATATTGTTCAATCGAAATGGCTGTTATTAAGTTTTGATATGGAATATGATCATATTGAAGTAAAATATTATTAATTGTATGTGGGTTAATAATTTAAGCAGTTAAGACACATATTGTATGTCTGATGGTAGTTTTCATTTCTAAGTACCTAAATTCTTAGGATTTAGAAGTGTGTTAAACATGTGAAGATGTGTATTCATCAACCTGTTACATATCCGACATAATCATACATGCTCACTGAACCAACTTTAAAGTTGCTTTGCCTATATTTCGGAAAATAACCCACATACATTCTTCACTGTAAACCATAGATATTCCTTTATAATAAATTTTATTAACATTAAAATACATTATTACATTCTATAAAGCTTAAAAGATTTTAAAAAGATAAAACTGCAGCACTGCCTATTTCCACCATTGAAATCTGCTGCTCGAAAGAACCCTTAAGCGTGGTTTCCTGCGGTGTGATGTCAAAGTAATTTCATCTATAGAGAGTGAGACCAGAGACTATTTAGCAGAGACAAGTCACTTCTATTTAAATGAATGGGAGAAATTGGAATGCCCAACCAAGAAGCTCTAGCACCCATGGGTTGCAACAGTCAATGGATGTAGAAAGGAAGTCCCGCCTTGCAGGTAAAAGAGCCAATCATCTTTTAGATACAGACATCGCCTGTCAATCAACTCGCTAACTCACATTCGCATTTCATATTTTAGAGTAATATGAGGTCAACATTCAGTTGAGTGAAACATGGTTGATTCATGTGTTAATACACATAAAAATACTGCATTAAAAAATCAGTAAATGTGTTTTGGCAGAGGGATTATGAGACTAGTCTTCCACTGGCCATGACATGATACACAGTGTGAAATACTCGCTCAATTCACTGACTTATGCAGCCGAACTACTCTGTGTTAAAGCTCCCTGTAACTGGGAGAATGGGATGAGAAAAGCTGACTCTGGATCAGTGACTCCAAGCAAAATTCTTCATCGATCGTGTACGCAGAGAAAATGTCTTTGTTTCTAAAAATATTCTACATTTTTATTTTATAATAAACAAGTAGTTTGATTCATGAAACAAACAATTTTTATGACATCTTGGTAGCATTAAAAACCATTCCATTCAAGTTCCATTCACGCACCGTGGATGAACACAAAACAAGCCTGCAATGAGATGACTTAAGTGAAAAATATTTATTTATTCATCAGACTTATACCTTGAATATGTTAGACTGGCATTCCCCACTGAATTTTATCTTGACTTCAGAAGAACATTTTAAGTTGACTCTGACATTGTCGATGGGCACAGCACATGATGACATATATGATGCAGGTTTAAGTGTTGGACTTTGCAGCTTTAGGTAAGACAGAGGTGATCCTTCATTATTCATACTGGCTGCCATGCTGATGAAAAAAAAAAAAAATCATGAATATTCATGTTATTCATATATTATATTATATTCAACGTGAAGACCTACTTTCTAAATATCTGTTTGTTTACTATGTTGTTTTGATATGAGTGTTGTACAGTAGCTAGCATGACCTGTAATGTCTCTTGTATGGAACGCATGGCTTATTTGTATGGAATGCATAGTATAGCAGAAGTGAAAGTGGCTGTGAGAAAAAAGAAAAAATTACTTTTTATTTAAGTACATTTTTTAAGGAGTATAATAACGTAATATTCTAACGAGTTACTTTTAAAAGTAACATTACCCAACACTGACTAAGTTTGAACACTGCCTACAACCTCTGCTTAACACACACAGAAAGTAGTAAAAAGCAAATAAATCTCACCACTGAAACCAGAGGCCTGAAATATGGAAGTTGTGAAACTATGGTTTATTTATTGTAGAATGGTTAACATAAATCAACACATACTGTAATAAAGCCCTTTAGCTACTGTAATATACAATTATATGGATGGGAGAACTAAACTACTGAGATTAACATCATATAGACCCTCCAGGACTCTGCAAATGTTGCTCCTTGTACTAAAGTGCAAAAACTGTATCTTTAATTAGAGGCATCTAAAATGAATTAATGGAAATATGAGGACCAGCTATTTAATGCATTTTATGACTGAGCGCATTTGGCTATGGCAAAGTAATTTCTTATCTAAATGCAAATTATTAACACTGGGAATTCATGTCTTGTAAATATTTAAGTTTTTCGCAACATTTCAATTAGAGTAATGTTTTGTTTTTTGTTTTCCTTCCCTTTAGAGTTATTTAAAAGTCCTCGTAAGGAATCAGCCTAAATATGCAGAATATGAGAGTTCTGGCTCAAAAGTTAAATGTCAGAGTTTCATAAACTAATTTTGATGCATTTAATGTACATCATTCTGCAGTTCCCCATGAGATGACGTGACAGCTCCGGTCCAGTCCAACATCCCACTCCCACCGCTATATATTCCTGAGCGTTGACTACCAGTAACTGCAGCCTGTGCCAACCAGACAGCGAGGGGCACTTTGATGATCACTGTCTGCATCACTCCAATCTATTACGATGGACTTCACAGAGGCTGAATTGCTGCCAACTCCAACTGTACAACAAGGGACACTTCACTGTCCACTGCCTGCACCTCGGATGTAGGACGGACTTCACTGGAAATTAACTGCCAAAACGTTCCAGCTGGACTGCGATGCTACTCACTGAACTCTGCCTGCATCATCTTGGTCATAGGATATATTACACACTTTTAAAATGGAATACATAGTATTAGAATAATTTAATTCCAACTAAAGCCTTCATCAGCCAAATAACAAAAGGCACTGCATTTACGTTCACTTCTGCAGTCAATTATGGATGAAGTTCAAAGACACTTATTCATTAATCTTACAGTTCAATCCATATCCTTTAGTTTTAAACACTGTCTACCAACATCTAATCAATTTACTTAATTACTACCCAACTTGTATTACACATTGATAACTAATATTGGTATTATATTCATGCAATAAAGCCAGAAGTGAATTGGTTCCCCCAGCTAAGCCTGGTTGCTCCCAAGATACAGGTTACATGTTTTCATCCAGCAGTGAGAAAAGCTAGGTTTGATGTCATGACATTTAGTTATGAGACACTCAAGAACCAATGGCGTTTACTGTAATTAACATCCAACCTATGCCACAGGTTGGATGTTAATGACATCAAATGCCATTGGTTGATTTGAAAGCTTCAGCAAAGGCAAAGTTTATCAGAGAATAATGACAAACAATTCAGGGCTGTTCCTCACACAAACCTATCGTATTGACAGAAGAAGAGTTGGAATATAGGGTTTTATCTGTATAGACTAAAGCTGCATACACACACACAAAAAAAGAACAGGGTACAGGTATAGAATGACTTGAGGGTGAGTGAACCATTCCTTTAAATACTATTTCCAATGTAGAACATCCAACTGAATCAGTTAGAGTATAAAAGACGCTAACTGTCTTAACAGAGTATTAGAACAACTACCACTTTCAATGTACAAACCTGCAGATATTGTTCATGACTGAGGATAGGGGATCAAACCTACCATTTTACAGCATTTGTATTAGTGAGATAGTGGCACTGTGTTTGGCATTCAGAATACTGTGTCGCAAAATGTGATCCATCTATAAATTACCCTCACTGTATAAAAGTGGATGTGATTTAGCGCTACGCCTCCCTGCTTCCACCATGATCGGGGAGTTAATGCAATGCGGGCCCGGCTTTTAAAAAGTGAAACGCCACTCCATAAATCTGAACAGCAGCTTTGACCTCTCTCTCTCTATCTCTCTCTCTCTCTCTCTCTCTCTCTCTCTGTGTACAAAAGCAGCAACTAAATGATGCCCCATCATTTTTTTTCTGTAACCCCTTTGCTCACCTGCTACCATTTTCGACATTATTATTATTATTATTATTATTATTATTATTATACAATGTAATATCATTTTATAATACATGCATAATACTGTGTGTGTATATATATATATATATATATATATATATATATATATATATATATATATATATATATATATATATATATATAATACTATTTTGTTTTCTTTTAGCTTAAACTACTGGGTTAAATACAAGTAAAGGTTAATTGTGATATGCTCTCTATTACCAGAGAAAATTATTTTAACAAATCCATAAAAAAGACAAATGGTTGTACATTAATGCATTTACAATATAAGTCTAACCATATGGAAGTATAGCCCTAGCCCTTAAACAGGACATGCGTTAGTATTAGACTGGTGTGATAGATTCTCAATATATATAATATATAATATATAATATAATAATATATAATGTAATCTGGTGATGGGGGCGCGGTCGAGCGACATCTGTAGAGAGCGAGGCCGGGAGAGGAAGAACGGTAAGGATTGACACCTGTGGGAAATTATCTCTAACAGCTGTTCTGTACTGCAGTGAGAGCTGGAGAGGGATAAAAGAGGCAATCCAGAAATCCAGACTGCTAGAGGAGAGAGAGAGACAGAGAGAGAGAGAGAGACGCATGCAGCTGAGTTTGTGTTTTGGGTGCATGTGCTGAAAAGCCAATACTTTGTGTTACACTGAAAAGTGCTGTCAATAAAACACTGCATGGATCGTTTACCCGGCTCCCACTTCCTCCTTAATAAAGAGAGCAAGATACCTGTCACAGTGGTGCTGAAACCCAGGATTAGGAGGAAGAAACGCCATCATGGAGTCCTTGCCATTAGCCGAAGTCATCAAGACTATTTCCGGAATCCACACCCAACATCAAGCCCTCCTGGATTTATGTGTGGAGCAGGAGCAGCGTTTCCAGGCCCAAGCCCAGGCAGAGGATCGACAGGTATTGTGGAGCTTGATGGCCCAGGAGAGTACTCCATCTGTGACCCTGGCCGCAGCCATAGCCCAGTCCCACATCATGCTCACAAAGATAGGACCCCAAGATGATCCAGAGGCCTTCATCGAGCTCTTTGAGCGGGCAGCTAAGGTGTGGGGCCGGCCCAACATGAAGCGGGCAGCCCGATTGCTGCCCTTGCTGTCCAGGGAAGCCCAGCTCACAGCCCAACAACTTCCGGTCATGAACGTCATAGAGTACGCGGACCTAAAGCAGGCCATCTTGCAACGGGTCGGCCATAACTCCGAACAACACTGGCAGCGCTTCCGTATGCTGCAGTACAGTGAATGCAATTGCCCATTTGCCTTCTCAAAACAGCTCTGTGATGCCTGTCGGAGGTGGCTGCTGGTAGAGAATCGCGACGCCGAAGCTGTCATCAACCTTGTGGTACAGGAGCAGTCCGTTGGCCGGTTACCGAAAGGAATGGCTGAGTGGGCCCAGTGCTACCACCCGGCATTGCTGACAGAGGCAATCTAGCTAGCTGAGGACCATTTGGTGGCATATTCAGGGGCCGGCGAGCCCTCTTCTTCTCTCTCTCCCTCTCTCTCTCCTTCCTCCTCCTCTCCTCACCACCGTCCTTTTCCTTTTCTGCGGAAACGGGGAATTCCGATCCCAAAACCAGTTCCTCGGATCTGTCGACCTTTTAACCTGCCGGTTTTTCCTAACCCCCCACAGGCTGGTGAATCCGCTGCCATGGGTGTTTGGCTTGAAGTCTGGGCCGGTCTACTGGAGCTGCGGGGAACCTGGGCATTTCCAGATAACCAGTGATGGAGGTGGAGACATTGGTACGGATCCCTGACGTGCCACAGGCTGCCCCCGATTGAGCAAGAGCATACCGGAAACCTTTGAGTATTAAGGGGGTACATACCAAGCCTTGATGGATTCAGACTGTAACCAAATCTCCATTCACCAAAGCATGTTTCAGTCCGAGGCTTTTGAAACGAGCCGGTGGGTGAAGGTAAGATGTGTGCACAGGGATGTCCAAAGTTACCCTGTAGTGACGGTCATTATTCAATTTCGGGGACAAAAGCATAGTGTGGCAGCAGGGGCGTGGTTAAGCGTCCGTCCGGAGAGAGAGAAAGCAGTAAGGGCGCTTGCACCTGAGCTAGATTATGTTTAACACCTGTTTCTAATTCCAGTGAGCATGGGGAGAGTGGCATATAAGCAGCCACGCCTCCAGCATAGCAGAGAGAGAGAGAGTCTGGCACAAGGAAGGCCACGGTGTTCCTGAAGCTGTTGCGTTTAATCTGTTGTGTGTCTGAAGCTGATGTGTTTAAGTGACTACATGCCTATGAAGCTGTAGTTGTAAAACACTGAAGTGGCCGATTAAAAGTCTTACCTGAGCCTCGAAAACCTGCTTCCCTGTGTTCTCCTTCCCTTCTGCTGTGAAGTTCATTACACTGGTGCCGAAAACCGAGAATTGAAGTTGGAGGAAGTACGCCCTATGGAGTCCTCCCAGTTGGCAGAGATCCTCAAATCCCTTGCTGGCCTACACCAGTCCCACCAACAATCCCTGCTTGAGCTCCGGCAAGATCAAGATCGCCAGTTCTTCGAGATCCTTCGGGCTCAAGCAGAGGACCGGCATGCGATCCGGAGCCTTCTCAGCCAGGAGAGAGCCCCGGCCGCATCCCCGGACACCACAGCCCCATGCCCCCACCCGTGCTCTCAAAAATGGGGGCGGAAGACAACCCAGAAGCATTCCTCGATCTCTTTGAGCGTACCGCTGAGATCTGGGGCTGGCCGCGTGATCAATGGGCGGCCAGGCTCTTCCCGTTGTTGTCCAGGGAAGCCCAGCTCACAGCACAACAACTGCCGGCGGCAAACTTCCTGGCTTATGAAGACTTGTAGAAGACCATCCTGCAGCGGGTTGGCCGCAGTCTGGAGCAGCATCGCCAGCTCTTCTGGTCGATGAAGTTGGAGACGACCGGCCTCCCGTTTGCCTTCACCCAATGGCTCCGAGATGCCTTCCAGAGATGGCTGCTGGCAGGGAATCATGACGTCGAGGGAGTGATTGATCAGGTGGTACTGGAGCAGCTCATCCATTGGCTACCACGAGGAACGGCGGAATGGGTCCAGTGACACCGCCCGGCATTGCTGTTCGATTGGCGGAGGACCAAATGGCGGCGTATCAGAGGGCAGAAGAGCCATCCCACTCTCTCTCCCCTTCCCCTATGTTTTCCCCGTTCTTTTCCCCCTCCCCTCTTCTTTCTCATTCTGCTCTCTTCCCCAGAGCCCGTTCATGCCCCGCGGAGGTGAGGTGTCCCGCCACCAAAGCTAGTTCCCAGCGCGCAGGGTTTTACATTTCCCACAGCATCAACAGTGCCCCGCCGCTCTCCCCCTCAGGTGGAAGTGTCCGCTGATGAAGGTGCGGGCATGGTGCGTGGGCCAGTCTGCTGGAGTTGCAGGGATCCGGGACACTTGTGCTTAGGGTCATTGTCATGCTGTAAAGTCCAAGAGCGTCCCATGCGCAGCTTTCCTGCAGAAGAATTCAAATTGTCTGCCAGTATTTTCTTATAACATGCTGCATTCATGTTGCCATCAATTTTCACAAGATTCCCCATGCCTTTAGAGCTCACACACCCCCAAAACATCAGTGATCCACCACCATGCTTCACAGTGGGGATGGTATTCTTTTCACTATAGGCCTTGTTGACCCCTCTCCAAACATAGCGCTTATGGTTGTGACCATAAAGCTCTATTTTGGTCTCGTCACTCCAAATTACAGTGTGCCAGAAGCTGTGAGGCATGTCAAGGTGTTGTTGGGCATATTGTAACCAGGCTTTTTTTGTGGCATTGGTGCAGTAAAGGCTTCTTTCTGGCAACTCGACCATGCAGCTCAGTTTTGTTCAAGTATCGTCGTATTGTGCTCCTTGAAACAACTACACCGTCTTTTTCCAGAGCAGCCTGTATTTCTTCTGAGGTTACCTGTGGGTTTTTCTTTGTATCCCGAACAATTCTTCTGGCAGTCATGGCTGAAATCTTTCTTGGTCTACCTGACCTTGGCTTGGTATCAAGAGATCCCCAAATTTTCCACTTCTGAAATGATAAATGGCTTCATATGATCACTATCCTTAAATAAAAGACTGTTTTTTGCATGATCAGTCATATTTTCAAAATCAATGCCAAAATTTCACAATTTCTGCCAGGGTATGCAAACTTTTGAGCACAACTGTGTATATATATATATATATATATATATATATATATATATATATATATATATATATATATATATATATATATATGTTAGACTGATTATACAAAAAGCTCAGTGATAGAGCAATATAGATTTTTGTAGGCACAGTTTGGTGTGCTAAACACTTTTTCATATTTTTTCAGTCACTTTTTCAAATGTCTATATTAATGTTTAAAACCTTCCATGCTAGATATATGAGAACATGCTTCTGTATTTTACTCACTCCTCAAGCAGGAGAGGCAATTTGAGTGATTTATTTAACCCTCCTATGGTCTTTGGACATTTTTGACTGGAATCACTTTTGCTGGTTTAAAAAAAGAATGGTTTTCTTTATCTGAGCGGTACAAGACTTGGTGACTTTTCCTCCACTTGCCATCTGAACATACAAAAACAAAAACAAAAATGGGCATGATTCAAAAAGTCTAAGTGGTCATAAAACAAACAAAAAAACAACAACACCTTTGGTCTTTGCCGTCAAAGTTGATGACCTTTGAAAATGAATGGAAAATACCATAACACAGAGCTTTTTTTGTTCTTTTCTTTTTTTTTATTTCTTTTTTTATTATTATTATTATTATTTTGATCTGTCAAATAAAATCATTAAATCAGCCACAATGCAGAAAAAAAACAAAAAAAAAAAAACACAGAAATTAAAAGGTGTGACTATAAAATATCCAGAGTGCAAAACATTCACCCTCTCTCTCTCTCTCTCTCTCTCTCTCTCTCTCTCACACACACACACACACACACACACACACACACACACACACACACAAAAATAATAAATCAGCCATAATGCTAAACACACACTCTCAAAAATGAGGGGGTGAGACAATAACACACCCACAATGCAGAACACGCACACACACAACATACACACACAGAAATAAAGGTGTGAAGACTGTCTCCCAAGAGACATTAAAACCAGTGTGGTTTGCAAAAAATGCAAAAAAAAATCCATCTGCAAGCTACATGCCATCATAACTACACACTGCCACTGGATGCATGCATGCATAAAGACATTGCGTCATTCTTTACTGTTCTTACTGTTTTTTATTGTTTACAGCTTGTTCTTTTTTTATGCATTTATTGTTGTTCATTATTGCTGTTCACCTCACTGATTTGAAAATGTATGCAAAATCTTTTTTTAGTATATAAAGTGTGAAATTGCAAAATGTGATTCTTCTGTTTTATACTCTAACTTTTCACAATTTTGCAGTTCATTTCTGTAAATTTCATAGAACACTACAGCCATCTACTGCTTATTATTGTTACAACATTATTTTCAAGTCATGTTATTTATATTTTGTTTACCAGATGGAAGAAATCTGCCTCCAATATGTCACATTTTCATATTTTCTTCATGTTTCAACTTATAGAAGTTTAGGTTTTTATTGTACTAAAGTTTCATAAATTTGCGTATTTACATATGCAAATTAATGGTGAAATTAAGAAATGTACATGTACATAAGATACATAAGTGATAAGAAAAAGCATGAAATCCCAAAATTTTTATTACTTCAGGGAAGAAAAAATGGTATCATTACAATCATCAAAAAAAAAAAAATAAATAAAAAAAATACACTTTTGCTCTTTCTGATTAAAAATGCTCACTTTTCCACCCAGTTTCAGACAAGTCACGCCTCCTATGTCAGGATTGGCTATTAGGAGCTGCTTACAAACGCTCTGTGATTGGACAGTTGAGGTAGCTACAGCAACCATGAACATCTCAGTGTAAATGTAGCAGAAAAGCCTACAAGCACAATGCACCAGGTTCAGTATAAAAATTTTTATAATGTATACTGTAGTTATCATTACAATTCATATTTACCCTGTGGATTATACATACCATAAATACTGTCAGGCTTAATTTACTGTAATATAAGTTCTATGTCATGGCTTGCCAGATGTGTCAAATTCTGAGAAGGCAAGCCATTTATGTGCAGATTTACTGTTAGAGATATCAATCTTAAAATCACAATTTTGACTAGTCTTTGAAAGCCAGACAGGCTTTAGATCTCAAGTGGCAATTAAAAGCACTGGGAAAAGCATGGCCATTATAGGGCACACAACCCATAAATGCATTCTACTTGTCTAAGTCATGTACGCCTCACAATGATCAAGCACTAGAATCTTGAAAAACAGCATTTTTCATGAGGTCAGCATGGCTTTATTGAAGCTACTGTATTAGAAGTGAATGCTTGACTTTTCTATAGAGTTTGATTCTTCAGGAAGCTGAATTGCCACTAGAATGAGAGCAGGTGATGGATAATTTGATAAGTTAGTTAGGAGGCATCAAACAAGAGTAAGCTTATTATGGAAAAAGGCAGCTAGGAGAAAATTGTATTGCTCATTTATTGAACTTTCCTAGCTCAAGAGACCTAATGGTGTTCTCAAAGAGGCTTAATTTAAGTATCAACTTTGTCTCAGGTGTTTCTCTTAAAATTATCCTAAAATTCCTATTAAGATAGATACAATTTATATTGACATAGTTATAGTCTAGACTAGAGTATAGAGCTACAAAACTAATATGAATGGTTTAGCTCAGATAATCTGGTCTTGAGTGCACATTGCAATCTCTGCCTTTTGATTACAGACTTTCTTATCTTGCTGAAAAAAGGGTGCATAATTTGTGACATTGTTGAGATCTCTTCTGAAACTCTAGAGGTGACACATGTGAGATTACTAGGGCCTATTTCTGAGGACAAATTTAAGAAACAAGTGACATTAGCAAGTCTCAACTGTCTCAGGCACTCACATTCATGACTCTGTAGCCCTAAAAATTACAGATACATCTCCAACTTTACCAGCTCTTAAACTGTTAACCATCTCTCACAGCTACTAGCATGTACAGTATAACAGCTCATGTTCATTCTCTCATCCCCTAAAAACATGCACCTACTTTCTCAACAGATGCCTGCTCATCTAGCTGCCAAGTCTGTGGGCATGCAATGGACAGATATGAATTGAAACCCAGCCAAGGCAATCTTGCCATGTGTTCTCACCAGAGACACCTCCATCACTGCAAGCAGACACAAATCACCTACTCCAGACTCAGGAACTACAGGACAGCATCTTCACCCAAAGCACATGGCCTCGTTTATGATCTCATATGCGCCGAGGTCAAAGGTCAAATGACGTGTCAGTCAAAACTCTCTGAGCAGGTTCACAACTGCAGAAACAGACTTTGTTTTACCTCTGCCTGAGCAAAGGAAGAAAAAGAGAAATGCAGTGATACTGTATGCTATCCTGATAAGTGTAGAAGACATACTATTTATAATGGATTATTATGGTAAAATACAAAAAAATCCTCAGAGGTTGCTCCTTTATTGCTCAGGAGACTTAATAGAGTTCTCAGCAATGGCAATTACTTTAGACTACACAGGAAGCATGGCATCCCCAAAAATGTCATTACAAATGTAGCAATGAAGAATTTAATATACAAAAAAAGTACTTACATATTTCTCTTTGTGCTTTTTTATATTTTAGCAATTAAAAGTGTAAAACACCACACACCTCACTGTGGCACTGTTCATTCAAGTAACGCAATATGTTTTTCTACATGAATATGTCCATTGAAGTCAGTGGACGAATGGCCTTTATAGCACTAATGAAACCATGTTTCAATTGGAGGCTATGACAGATACCTGTACTATAAGATTTTAGGGGAGGTAAGATCGATGTTCATTTAACAAGAGGCTGTAAACACATTGTTATTGGGTCCATTGGGTTGCATTGGATGTGCATCTGGTTGCCTATTGGATATTGGGCTTTCAATCAATATATTTTTGTCCTGCCTGGAAGCTCAGCTTCTCTACATAATGATTGGTCAAGCTCTTAAATGGGCGGAACTTTGGAACAAGTGGCCAATAGTGGTAAAGTGTGTGATTGAGAGTATATGAAATGTCAAAGCACCGCTGTCAATCACAGAGTGTTTTGTGGCTCGGAGCTATAATCTGATGCCACTGGATCTCAGACATGCTTAATTTACAGTAAGTATCAATTTTATCTCAGATGCTTCTCCAAAAGTTCCTTGGAGAAAATAAAAATACAAACACAAATGAGACAGTTAACGACATATAGGCATATAACTATCAAATTAATGTGGACAGCATTGCCCAGAATATTTGGTCTTTGAAGAATATGATGAGAAATGGTTAAATTCATATTGGAATGTATGACTTTAGATTGCAGGTTTCTTGGCAAATGTGAGCACAGTTTGAAAATGACATTTTTGAAATCCCTTCTGAAACACTAGATGATACTCAAAAAAGATTACAAGGGTCTATTTCTCAGAACTAAAATCTGAGAAAGAGGAGGCTTAACCAAGATGTCCTTGTATATGATCTCATATCTGCTGTAGTCAAAGGTGAATCGACGTGTCAGTCAAAACTCTCATAGATGCAATAGCAAGTTTACAACTACAGAATTGTGCATTGCTTTATCTCTTCCTGAGCAAAGGAAGACAGACAGAAGTGGAGGGATACTGTATGCTATCCAGAGACAGGCTGAAGGGATTGACAGTGAGTTGCATACTAGCACTTCTAATGGTGCAGTTACTGTCAAAAACCATAAAGGCTACGTTGACTCTTCTGGGACCACATCAGAAACAAGCGAAGCTCTGCACTATAGGGAACTCTGTGTGAAATAACCTTTTCCAAGGGTAATGCCTGTGGTGGTCAATACCGAAGGTGTTTGCAGTTTGAGTAAAAAAGCAGGATACTGGCTAGCTCTCAACCTGTTAGTTGAACGGTGGTCTACCATGGTCAATCCATTCTCATCAGTCACAGACGTCATTACAGAACTGCACTTTTCTTGTTCCTGCAAAAAGAACAGATGTGTTTGATTGGTGCATTCACGATTCTGACATTAGTTGTGTCATTCTTCATTCTCCTCATGTCTAACTTATTGCACTTTCCATGTGCTGAACTGGATGATTCGAATGGAAGCTAGGAATGTTGCAAAGTGAGTGGAAGTTTATTGAGTGGCAGATGTATAGGACATTAGGTCCGCACATTATGCTATTTTCATCAAAGTCTGCACCGTTTATGGGCAAATATATCAACACACTGGTATCCAAGGTAACTGTGTGAAATCAAATGTACAAGTAAGGATCAAAGGGTTATGATATATCTTCATGTCCAAAGGTTGTTTACTAAAGGGTAAAAACACAATGAAGTAGTCATCGCATCCTGTCATAGATGTGTAGGGACTGATGGAGCAAAAACATTCCATATAATGGAAACCAAAGTGAGTGAGAAAGAAAGTAAACATGGACACGAGAACAGCAATTTCGCCAAGGCCTATGAGCGCTAAATCAAATAAATAGCCAAAGGTGATGACAATGCCTAGTCGCCACACCCTGTAGATTCAGTGTTTGTCGGTTCTAAAACACATTCTTCTCTGTCTTCTACACGGTGTGAAGCTGTTACCATCTGCCACATGGGATGAGTTGAGGAGCGTGCTAACTGCTGTTGTCAAAACTGCCAAATTTACGGGCATCACCTTCTCCACCGCCTGCTCTCTTGCTCATTATTGCTTCATTTCCTTACCAACCTGTTATAATCTCCCATGGTTTGCTCTCTACCTCTTTGCAGTTTGTTTTTCCACCCAGTTTGGCCTCCATCACACAGTTGTTTTTATAGCTGTCTCTATCCTTGCATCTCTCACTTTCTAAATTCCTGTTTCATACCACTCTCTCTTTCGAATTTCTTTCTCATTGCGGCAAAACCTTTCAGTCCTCACTTCATTTTGCCCTTCACTCCTGCCTTCCTGAACTTCCTGCATCATTCAGATGCTTTCCTCAAAAGAGCCCAGCTGAAGCACTCTCATGCTTTGTGACAAATCTGAAAACTATTCAAGCCCTTCAGTTAATCATAAGGTCTTCGTAAAAGCCGTCGAGATGTTATTGATGTTTATCCACAAATATCCTAACAGTATTTGGTTTCTAACCAGCAGATCTGTAGGGAATGTCCTGTTGTTGTTGTTGTTGTGACAGTGATATGTATTTATGCATTGATTTTTTTTTTTTTTTTTCCTGATCTGTACTTTCACTTCAAGCACATGTATATAGACTATCTTTAAATACAGTGTGGATACAGAGCTGGTGTAGATCAATGAAAGTACAGGAGATGCTATAGTACTGTATATGTACGGTATACAAACATCTGCTGGCTGCTTGTTTTCTTAGATCATTCTCTGATTTTCTTAAACTTCCTCTACTTGTTTCATGGTCTCTGCTGTTTTTTCAGGTGGGAATCTTCAGGTCTTCAGCGGGAAGCAAGCAGGGCATAAGCTCATTTATAATTTTACAGCGGAGAAAGAGAAAATGCCATCTAAGCACCAGCACTTCAGTGATTAAGGTGATGTTGAAGGCTGAATTAATTCCTGATTGCCCTGCATGGTGCGGCCTCTGGATTGAGGGCTTATTAATGCATGCAATTCATTTTAAAGTTATTTTTTTTCTTCTTCTTTGTCCTCTCCAATCATTTCTCTTTCTCTCCAATCTTCAATTCAAATTTCCATTTTTTTTTTTTTTTTTTTTTTTTGTCACCCTTCCTGGAACAAGTAATTGGCTTTCACATGTACAAGGACAACTGATTATGCCATTAAGAAGATGAAACCTGCCATTATGACCTGGAGTAGATGGCCTCTTTTTTTTTTTTCCTTGCATAGTTTTTTGGTATAAAGTACAGTCACAAATAAAATAAATAAATAAAATAATAATAATTATGCAAAAAGCACTATAATAATATTCCAAACCATACGATATCATTGTGTGAGGAACAGAGTGAAACTGTAGTCGCTGAAAATATCCCCCCTTTGTGAAGGTAGTGACATCCTGATCCTGTCCATCACACATCTCATTCAAAAGACACATCCAATTTTAAGCTTGTCGTAATTGGTCATGAGACACATGACAGCCAATGGCTTTTGTCATTGCTGACATCAGACCCATATCTTAACACTTCTCGATGTAACATCTGTAGGAACGAGGCGTGAGAAGGAGGATCTAAGTGCAGGCTTTTATTCATAAAACTTAGAAAACTAAACACATGTAACTCAAAACGTAACATAAGAACAAACTAAACATCCATACAGGTTTAACAACTGACAAAGACAGAGAGAACATGAGCGCAGTATATACACAGACAAGGGAAACACATGACAAAAGACAACCAATGACAAGACTTAACTAATAACAAGATAACAAGACTACCAAACAGGAACCAATAACAAAACAGAACTGATGAAAAGTTAACAAGACAATAAACCAATGAGAACAAGACACCTGAACATGAGGGAAACAGGATTTCACAAGACTAGACAAGGAAAACATGGAACTACAAACTAAAAGTCTTAAATACACCTAGTGACCTCTAGTGGCCGCTAGGGTAAATGTTCCAAGTGTAACACTCGGGGCTGAATTTTTAAAAATGTGTTAGAATGAGTCGAGACAGGATGTGTTACACCGGATGCCAGGAGACTGTGATTATGGGATAAACATTTAAACTTGGGTCTGTTCATCACACAAGCAATCAGAAGACATGTAATAGACTCGGAACAAAACAGGTCACTTCAGCAGTGCAGAATGTGTACAGAAAACAACAGATTAAACATTAACCACTGCAAACTAAGAAATCATACCCCAACATATCATGTCAGAATGACAAAATGATACCTCAAAATATAATTTCACCAAAAAAACAAACAAACAAAAAACAATCTGATGCCCTTCGCATCAGTTTTAGATGGCAAACATTTCTCATTGAAAGCATTGCGCTTTCAGGATGCATTGGAAACTGATGCTAAAGGTTGCTTTTGGCATCCACCTGTTGACACGTGGAGCTCTTGTCAAGCGGCAATATTTGATGCTTTTTGAGTGAGAACATGTTAAAACTAAAAGACATATAAATGTCTTTAGCAAATACAAGGACAAATGATTTACTGAATTTGCATTTTGTTGATTTCACGGATGACTGTCAGAAATATGATGACACCTGCTATTATTACCTGGCGTAGACGGCCTCGTTTCCACCATGGCATAGTCGACGGCAAAGTTCTTTTGGTGGCAGAGATCAAAGTTAGCCATTGCTGTACAATGGTAATTGAAAACCAGGGCACATTATAGCTGCCTGTCCCACCGTTAATGCCAGAGAGCGAGTGTCAGTCCGAATCAGTCAACAACTGTCAGGCGGCTGACGCAAATGCGAGATTTCACATTGTTTGCTGCTATACCTGACAGCTCGCAAAGCAGTGTCAGGATCCTAGAGGACTACAGCTCTGCATGATGCAACACTCCCTGGTGACCAACTGTCTACACCATAGGGCAGTGGTTCTCAAAGTGTGGGGCGCGCCCCCCCTACGGGGTACGGGGAAGGTATTGTAAGGGGGGCGCTGAAGACTGACGCGTTCTCAAATCACTTTCACACATTCAGCACAAATAGTGACAATACACGCAAGAACCAATGTGAACAATTTCTACACCTCTGCTTTTTCTCCTGCTTTGTTTAAACGTTTGGCAGGCACCACAGCTCAAACTGCACAAAGCATGTAATAGTGTCAGGTGCGCACTCATCTGCGCTTATGTAAATAAAGATGTCTCGCGCGGCAGTTTCAAATGGGGGAAACGATGAATTAACACTGATATTTCGGTCGGTCCCCCACACAACACTACTGAATGGCTTCAGAGGAATTGATATATAACACACAAGAGTTAAGGACGACTTGTATGGTGCTTTTGGAACTTGGACAGCCTATCACCATCCTCTCATCCCTCAGTCTTGTTGCTGACACATAGTACCTGTTACTTTTCTCAGCGCTGGCCAGGATGGGCCAATCACAGCTGTTTATTCTTCCTGGAAGTTTTCTGAAGTTTAAAAATGCTTTTATAGATACTACTGAGGCAGATTAACATTCACAGGTATGAATCCTTGCAATTATTATTACTATATTATATATATATATATATATATATATATATATATATATATATATATATATATATACAGTGTAAATGTCTCCATTGAGAGAAAAACTTTTTGCTATTTAAATGCAGATGAATGGAGGATTTGGTTTGCAATGTGTTCATGCCCAGGAGTTGCTCCTGCAGCAGTATCACTTTTTCTGTTTTTGTATGGTTTGAAAATGTATAGGCATAATTAAAATGTTTTATGTATTTATATAATAGAGAAGGTATACACAAAATAACAGAACAATGTTGGCATTGTGACAAATGTTTATTCATTCAGATTCTTTTTCAGTGAAGTGTAATTTTTCATTCAGTTTTCATAGTATTTTTAAATAAAACATTTTTATGTGATATGAAGACGCAAGAAAATTCTGTTAGTCTTGTACATTTTGATCACTTTCGATTAGTTTTTGTTGTTTCAAAGGTGGTGAAAACCACTGCCATAGGGCAAGATGGCTGGACAATGCCGTTCACCCATACAGGCATACAGTGGTGGCCAAAAATATTGGCACCCTTGGTAAATAGTAGCAAAGAAGGCTGTGAAAAATATGTCTTTGTTTCAAAATATTCACACAGATATATCCTCGGATGGATATCAAACAATTGTAAACACAACACAATTTTTTTCAAAAAACTAATATTTTTGTCAAATACGTATATGTGTGACACAATTATTGGCACCCTTTTATTCAATACTTTGTGCAACCTCCCTCTGCCAAGATAACAGCTCTGAGTCTTCTTCTAAAATGCATAATGAGTTTGGAGAACACATGGCAAGGGATCTGAGACAATTCTTCCATACAGAATCTCTTCAGATCCTTCAAATTCCAAGGTCCACATGGTGGACTCTCCTCTTCAGTTCACCCCACAGGTTTTCTATGGGGTTCAGTTCAGAAGACTGGGATGGTCATGGCAGAACCTTGATTTTGTGGTCAGTGACCATTTTTGTGTTGATTTTGATGTGTGTTTTGGATCATTGTCTTGCTGGAACATCCAAACAGGGCCCATTTTAAGCTTTCTGGCTGAGGCAGTCAGGTTTTGATTTTTTATCTGTTGGTATTTGAGTCCATGATGCCATGTATCTGAACAAGATGTCCAGGACCTTTGGCATAAAAACAGCCCCACAACGTTAAAGATCCACCACCATATTTAACCATGGCCATGAGGTACTTTTCCATATGGCTACCTCTCTTTGTGCGCCAAACCCATTTCTGGTGTTTGCTGCCAAAAAGCTCTATTTTTGTTTTATCTGACCATAGAACCCGGTCCCATTTGAAGTTCCAGTAGTGTCTGGCAAACTGAATACACTTGAATTTGTTGCTGGATGAGAGCAGAGGCTTTTTTCTTGAAACCCTCCCAAACAACATATAGGTGATGTCTGATTGTAGTTCTGAAGACTTTCTGACTCCAAGACCCAACTCATTTTTGCAATTTTACAGATGTGATCCTTGGAGAATTCTTGGCCACTCGAACCATCCTCCTCACTGTGCTTGGAGACAATATAGACATGCGTCCTCTTCCAGGTCAATTCTTAACATCTCCAGTTGATTGGAACATCTTAATTATTGCCCTGATTGTGGAAATGGGTATTTTCAATACTTTAGCTATTTTCTTATAGCCATTTTCCATATTGTGAAGCTCAACAATTTTTTGCTGCACATCATAACTTTATTATTTGGTCTTACCCATTGTGATAGATGACTAAGAGAATTTGGCTTGTGTGTTACTTCATATTTATACCCCTCTGAAACATGAAACAGTCATGGCTGAACAATTTCATGTTCCTAGTCACCCAGGTATACTACAATTTTTTAAAATATGAATGTGATTATAGCTACATCAGATATATTTTACTCACAAGAATTTCTAGGGGTGCCAATAATTGTGCCACACATATATTTGACAAAAATATTTGTTTTTTGATAAAACTTGTGTTGTGTTTGCAATTGTTTGATATCCTTTAGAGGATATATTTTTGTGAATATTTTGAATGAAAGATAAAAAGGATAAACAATAAAGACATGTTTTTCACAGCCTTCTTTGCTCATATTTTCCAAGGGTGCCATTATTTTTGGCCACCACTGTACATCCCAGCATGAACACAGGTTTGAGGGCAATCGTCAAATAAATAAAGCAGATGCGATTTGCACCCTGGTGCAAATAATGGTATATGCTATCTACACCTTAGTGCAAATAGAGGCAGATATTATTTGCACTGCAACTCTGGTGTAAAAACATTGGTAGATATTAATTGCACCCTAGTGCAAATGATTTTATTTGCACCCATATTTAAATACTAACATTCAGAATATGAGCATCACTGCAGTGTGTTTATTGCATTTAGAGTCCCACATACACACTACATTAACCCTTACCCCTAAACCTAACCCTAACCTTACCTTAGATAAAATAACATTGGTTTTACTACAGTAATCATAGTTTCACCATGGTATTTTGTTGTAAATATACAGTATCCACAAAATTAACCATGGTTACTATCTTTCCACCATATTACTGTAGTAACAACATGGTTTCATTGCATTAAAACTATAATTTCTGCCGAAAAACATGGTTACTACAATAGTAATACAGTGATGCAGTCTACACACAAGTGATGCCGAGTGACGGGAATGAATGAGATCAACAGACCCCGCCTCCGGATCAAACTCTTCTCTGCACTCCTCAACATTCACTGTGACCAAATCACTGTGACAAAATAATATTCATTTTTATCTATTAATTTAAGTAGTATTAAAGGAAGTGTTAAGAGTGGAAACAGAAAATCAGATGGGAAAAAGAGTGGGACAAAAGGGGGAATCAAATTGGGGTCACAAGGACAACACCACACATTCTCACAATCTTTAAACCCTATGCCACTGCAGCACACCTATTTTCTAGTTTGTGGTACATTTCTGTGGTTTCACCAGAATACTGGGGTGCAGGTAGCTGCAATGTCTGACAGATGCTATTTACAGTGGGGTGCAAATAGTCACTTAGAATAAATAAATGTAGACAGTACTTTTGATGCCCTTTAATGGCTCTTTGATGCCTGTCATAACAGAGTGAGTACTGTCCGTCCACTGGGCTATTCAGAAGGTGTTCAAATTGCCTTGTGTCCCGAGAGAGTGCATTGGGTCTGATTGCTCCATCAGTAATTGAAGCCTTATGCTACCATGTGTTAGGTGCCACATAACAAGGATTTGAGGCAATGGTGGATAATGGATGCACTTCAAGGTTCCATACAGGCAGCCTCGTTCGCTCTGTCTTTCGTATCGCTCAGCTTGTTAAGGTCTATGGCGCACCTGATTCCAATTTCTCTGATTTGACAGACCACAGGAAGAAAAAAAAACAAAAGAAACAAGACTTTAATTTCAGTTTTGTTTTTTTTGTTTTTTACAACTATAGTAGTAGACATTTTATTTAGCACAAAGCAAGCCCTTCTGAAAAGAACAAAGTATGCCAGCATGAATTTACATGGTCCAGGGCTGCGTTTCCCAAAGCATCACAAGTCTAAGTAGATCGTAGAAACCATTTGCGCCAGTGGTCTCTACTATCAACTTAAGCTTGCAATGCTTTTGGGAAATGCATTCTAGGTTGATTTATGCTGTGCTATTAAAAGTTAAAATCGATCCAAAATATTTATATGTCTAAATTAACCTGACTACATTAGAATATTTATAAGTCATTTATAAGTATTGTAGGTGGGACTAGCTCCTTAAGGTAACAAACTGCAAGTTTCCAAGTTTTAACAGTGTGGTTAGTGCTTGTTTGCTCTTGCTGTTACTCCAGCACCAGACTGTTCATCAATAAAACTTGTTGGCTGACCATAGCTTTCTGGTGGGCCTAGTGGGATTCTTAATTAGCTTAGAAACCAGCATGCTGTTCTTTTCAGTTGGAAAAACTGTTAAATGTTATCAAACTGTTAACGTGTGTTTCTCTCTTTCTAATTTAATTATATATCCATTGCATGTAAGGCACAATTTTGTCCCTCAGTACAAATGATTTCTCAGATCTTTTACATCAACTGCTCCTGCAAGCTAGAGCTTCTGAACTCCGCACATGTTGTGATCGAGGCTCATTTCCAAGGTTCCTTACTTGCCTGACAGACATTGAACTTAGATTTGCTAGGTCACCTACTGTACAAATCTGGGCCTCGTTTCCCAATAATGATTGTTCTTAGAAGTTAAGAGCATTTTCTACGAGCGATTTTACGAACGCTCGTTATTTTTTACACGCGTTTCCCAAAACTGCACTTAACATGATCGTGCGATGATGTGGTTTAAGTGCTACTTAAGAGAAACGCTGTCCGTAAACATGAAGTGCAGAAATGTGACCATTTAGTGTTGCTCATCATTGCAACTTCATTATATTTGTGTGTAACTTTAAAAATGTTTGTAATTTAGCTCGCTGCAAATATTTAAAATATTTTCTTAAATGTACAACATAATTCACCACATAAAGGCATTTTGTTTTGCATTCATTTTGTGCAAAACGACATATTTATTTTATGCAATCAATGCTTCGTTCATCAGATGTGCATTTTAATATATCATTGTAAAAATTTGCTCTGTGGGTCAAGATTAAGGCTTCCAGGATCAGTGAAGAAGTGGATGCCCTGTGTATGGTCCTGCTATTCACAAGCATTAATTGAATATAACGAGATTCACCGTGTTTTTGCAGAGTGCAAAATAAGGAGACGCATGGAAGCTGCACTTTAGGGACATTCACCAATTAAAGGGAGATCTGCTTTTTACTCCCAAAAGTGATGACGGTAACAGTGGTACTACACAACACGTGGCGCGGGCAAGAGCGCCCTTAGGTGTCATAGAGGAAGAGGAGACGAGGATGAGGAGTCAATATACCGTATGGACGATTTTCATGCACGGCATCAAGTTGACTTTTTCCTTCTCTCTCTGGTTGTAATTTTTACAGTTCTCTGCAACAATCATGCCAGCACTTTGTTGTTACCAACTAGTCCAAAAATAACTTTATTTGTTCACTTATTAATTTATCTGTTCACCCAATATTGACTAACCATTTTCTGTATTTATTATTATTATTATTATTATTAATAATAATAATAATAATAATATCCTTGTCGGTTAAAAATAATAATATAATAAAATGTATGTATACTGATATTAAATGAGCATAAAGTGAAGCTATAGGTATTTAAATTGTATCAGGTGTAATTTCGCGATTGTCCTGCAGGTGTCTGCATAAGTCTGTGTCCTTACGATGTTCTTAGCGCTGTACGAGTACTCCAGAGCACTCGTTAATCTATGAGCATTTTCAAGTACTACTTAAATTACGATGCTTTTGGGAAACAGGCCGCAAAACTAAGATGAATCCTAAGATGGATTCTACGATCTACATAGGCTTACGATGCTTTTGGGAAAAGAGACCCTGGCCAAGCGGCGCTTTAGACAGTCGATGCATCACTGTACCCTTCTGCTTCTTGCTTTTGTCCCTATGGGCCCCAGGGAGAAGATATTTCCCATATACAGTATATGTATATATACATACACACTGGCGGCCAAAAGTTTGGAATAATGTACAGATTTTGCTGTTTCGGAAGGAAATTGGTAAAAAAATATTTTTTTATATTATTTGGATGAATCCGTTATTCGTTTTGAAGTCATTATCCGTGCCTTTCCGAATAAGGTATTCGGCTTCAGGCACATCCCTAATTTTTACATTATGTTTGTGAAGTAATAGTTTGATCAGGTGTTTTTGCCAATCTAAGCAGATTACTAGATCTGTGTTAAATATGTAAAGCTATTTTTAATATCAGTTCCTATTTTTTACCTCTATGTTGGTGTGCAGTCGACAAACTGCAGGAAAAAAGATAGATCTGCTGTGTTCTTAGAACACTTCTTAGAACGTATTTTACTGAAGTGAATAGATATGTAGACACGCTTTTTTCTACATGAAAACGTACGGACGTTACTGAAACTCATTATAATTATTAAAAGACTTATATTTGTCTTTTGATAAAAGTCATGCTCAGTAGCTCACAAACTGTAGGAATATTATAGATTTGCGTTGATCTTATAATGCTTAAAACCTCTACTAAGTCTCTTTGTAGGTCTGTAGATATACAAATTTTAAAGGATTAAATTTCTTTTGATCGTTGATTCAGTGACTAACTCATTTCACACAAGACATCACCAGGTGGCATCACCAGAAATGGTCACTGAACGAATCATGAAATGGATCTGAACAAATTTTGGTGAACGTAGTCAAAACACTCAAACCACTTGCATACATATAAATCCCACAATGCACAGGCTCAGAGTAAAAAAATAAAATTGTGCACATGCACAATTGGCATTGTTGTAATTGATTAAATAATTTATTCAAGGACCAGCTTGTGCTCAGTCTTTTATTGTCATGTGTGAAACAGAAGCAAGTGCTCCACAAGATACCCTTTATTTTTGCAGCTAATTTTGCTGCAAAAATAAAAAAATTTTTATATAAACTATATTAATACTGCACTGTGAGTGTTGGGTCTGTGCGAGCCACCTACTGACAGCTGTGCCTGTTCTAGGCTGTCAGTCATTTATTTCAGACAGAGAAAAGCTAACCTCCTCTGAGTCTTATCTGTTGCTGTGGCAGTTTGGAGAAGACTCTCCCACAGTCTTTGATCCTGAAACCTCTTGAAAAGACTTCTGAAACATTTGAAGTTCGGTACTTGTGGTCATGATTAGAATACCTCCATACAAGATCTAAGTTTTTGCACTGAGAGAAAGAGAAAAAAGCTCTTTTGTTCTTCTAAACAGTTTTGACTAACTAAATGATGTCTGGAATCTTCATGATGACCTAAACTTGAGAGCATATCATGACATATCTAATTTTCCTTGAACTTTTAAAATAAAAAAAGAAAGAAAAGTATTAAGCAGTCGTACTTTAGCACACTCTATAAATCAGATCTTCCTCCCCACTCCATCCAAAGCATTTACTGAAGCTAAGCTGCAAAAACAGCTCATTCAGAAATCTTCACAACCATGAGCTCCACCAGAGAATCGTTGCAAACAAAGGACACAAAACAAGCTCTGCAGTGATCATCCACTCACATGACGTACTACGAATGACACATTGGAGTCTCTCTCAAACAACCTATATATTTGCAAATATTTGGATATTTGACAATAAAGTTAAAATATATTGTTTCTATACTTAGAATTAATCACTAGTTTTATTTTGTTCCATCGATTTAATTTGATTATGTCTTTTGCACTGCTTCATGGGATTGTAGTTCATGCCCTCGTGAAAGACGGAAATTATACAGTCTTTTGTCTTTTTTTTTTCTTTTAAAATCCTTTTATTTATTTATTTTTTTACAAATCAAGTTTTGTAAAGGTATGATTCACCCAGAACTGATTGGTTTGGTTCATGGCTCAGAACTCTTTTATAAAGGATTTTATGAAACCCCTATAAAATAAATGAATGGGAAAAATACTTCGAAAACCAAGAAGGCTGAAAAAGTGGATGGGCTCTGACTATTTAAATGAAGTACATAAGATATTTGTTCACCCCTGCCCCATAAAATTAATTAAACTAATACTGTAAGTCTAACAGTACAAGGTGGTTTGACAGTTTACTTTCTTCTGATCTTAATTCAACATGTCACCCAGAGAAATGTTTAAATTGTGAACTCAACTAGATCTCTGTAAACTACAAATAATTTTTGAATGTCCAATAAATGCTCAGGAAACCATATGGCTGTCTTTTATTTTAAAAGTTTTAGCACCATCTGTTTAGGAGAATGAAGAAGGGTTCTATTGGACCAGAACATGTTCTATTAAATGTTAAACACAGTTTCGAATGAAAACTAAATACTTTTCTAAGTCTTCGGTAGCAAAATTAACATCAACTGTCAACATAATGTGAACAGATATTAATACTAATAATAAAGCATAACATAATAAACCTTGAAACTGATTTGAATATATGAAGTCGAAATATGTGTCGAAAAATAGACCGCCAAATTTACAGGAATTAATCAAAGCACATTTGTTCCAGGCCCGGTTCCATTTCAAAATCACTGAGGGTGCTTCTGAAAATAGCTGTATAAAGTGGAGATGTATCATAATTACACATTTTTAAAATATATTAAATCATGTTTAAATGGTACTAAAAAAAAAAAAAATGTACAAAACATTTATTGTGTGTTTGATGGGATTCAAGGAAATCTGCTTGCCAGTTTACAGTATTAGACTTACATATTCAATTGAGCAAAGGTGTGCAATTGTTTTGGCACAGGGGCCACATCAGCTGTTAAGTAGAACATGGAAAAGAGAAGATAAAAAGTTCTGCATAGTTGTATCTTTTAATCCCAGAAGTACTAGTGCACTCATGCACTCAATGAATGATGCACAATATTCTGAAGTGTATTCTGATGGGACCATTCTGTGATTGCTTGAAGTTATGCTGCTACATTTCTATCACGTGTTAGTAAAACTGAATTAAGACTGAGTATAATTATTAAATGTTTATTTTACCATACTTCAACGCAGTGGTAATTTAGTATTCAATTTAACACTCTACATCAGGGGCCGGTTGCACCAGCTATACGTACGTTACAACTTAGCCTAGTTGTGGTGTAAATGGGCACTAAGTCACAATTTACGCTCTACTAAATATTTAAGGTTTGCACCATTACACATAGGTAGGACGTAACCCTACGTATAAACTAAATATATACGGCAGCCTCCGACCAGGAGTAACGGATGGAATAAAGAAGCAGACTCAATTAATGGCATCAAAGAGCTCATGATTTGGTTGACAGGCTCTAATCCTTTCGACATATATGATGATGTTAGCCTTTACACTCGTTTACATTTATGGTGCACTTTCCTGTGTACTCCACCCGGTGTCAAGTTTCAACATATATGAAATATATAAGATATTAAAATGAATAAATGTCTATTTTTCCAGCCTGTATAAGTAATTATTTATGTATTGTCCCTTATTAGTTTTAGGTACAGTTATTAAGTATTATTTACATAGGCTAAAAATACCATTAATAAAATCTTGTTTTATTACTTTCATATTTTAATGGGGATATAATTTATTACAGCTTGACAGTTATGTGAGCAAACAAGGTTTGAACATCAACCTTAACAATATCAAACTGAAGTTCACTGCTTTTTAATACTTCTGTATACAAATTTTAAGGCTGTTTATTGGATAAATATGGGTAAACTAACTACTAGTTAAGTCTTGCCTTAAGAACAGGTGGTGCAACCAAATAAAGCACTGACTTAGTTACAAACTAACTAGTAGTTACTAAGCCCTTACTGTGAACTTTACGTCCTAACTTACGTGAGACCTTACATACAGCTGGTGCAACCCTACCCAGGAGTCTGGTTTAATAAACAAAATAAAATATTCTGAAATTATAGTTTCTAAAGGCTTATTTTAATGTTGGCCGCAAAGTGGACACATTTGTTTTATTCTCAGAACATTATCAATCTGTTTACACGCTTATGGGTCATGATGTGGATCTCGTCAATGGTTTATTTGGGATCCCATTCAGCACACAACTGAATAAAACAGGCTGCATGACACTGATAAATGATTACCGCATAAGGCAAAATATTTCCTATTTGTGCAAGTATAAACCTCTGATTGGGGTGTTGCATCTATTATCTGGCAACTCTTAGCATGTTAAAAGCTTATGGATGCACGATAGGTCCCAAAGCCAGATAAATTAAAGATCTAATAAAAAACGTTCAAGATAAATCGCCCCTTGGGCAGTAGTTTGCCTTGGTCTGCAATTGAGGGTGCTCTAAGGTTTGTTTGAGGGTGCTTAGCACCCTCAAGCACCCCTGTAGAACCGGGCCTGATTTGTTCATCTGTTTGACCAATGACTGAATGTTGTGCAGGGGGTGAGAAAAATATTGCTTGCAAGGTTTTAACTATTTGTCTGTGTTAACTCCTATATACAGCCTGATTTCATGAAATGTACGTGACCATGGCAACATTTTATGCAAACCAAAATGATGTGCCATGTTACATGTTTGGCTGCAGTTTCTGAGGGAAAAGTCCAGCGGGGGATGCCAAAAGAGAGTGAAATGGCATTGTAATCAGACAAGGTTTTTAAGGTGAATTTTAGATGGATGTTTTAAAGAGTAAAATGTACTTCCCTAACTTAAAACTTTAGACTTAACCTAACCAATAGTGTCCTAAAAGATAAATGAGAGGTGAACAAAACAGATAGCCTTACCCTTAACCAATGCCTAAACCTAACCGATAATGTTTTAAAAACAAATTTGACACGAAAAGCAACCACGCCATTTCATGTCACTTTGGTTGTACTTCAGTTGTCCTTGGCTGGGCTTGAACTGCGGTCTTCCGAGATCAAAGTCCAACACTCTACCAGGTGAGTTACCGCACAAACTACTCACAGTGGAATAAGTGTGTAAATGAAGGTGGGTCTGTAATACAAGTGTTAAAATGTATAATTTTTCTAATAATGCATTAGAAAATGTAGTAAAAGTGTTTTGATTTCATAACATAACAGTCTGTGAGTAATAGAGTGAAAAAAGTGTTTATAGAGTCATAATCAGCCGTTGTACTCATGATTTGTGTAAAAGTGATTAAAACGCACAGTTGTTGTAGTGCTTCTTGTGTTAATGTCACCAGAAAACTGCAGCAAACTGTAGGAAGCAGCATGTAAAAGTCAGTTTGCAAAAATTTAGTTATAGTAATATCAGGGGTGGAAAGAGTACTGAAAAATAATACTCAAGTAAAAGTACTGTTACTTCTTTAAAAATGTAGTTTGAGTAGAGTAAAAGTACCTGTCCTAAAAACTACTCAAGTAAGAGTAAAAGAGTAGCTCATTTAAAAGTACTCATTAGTAGTAAGTATTGAATTCTGAGTTGCTAAATCTATGCCCCTTTATAATAAAATCACTATGCTGTAATTTAAAAATGTAGTACACATACCGTAATTTACATTCCCATTTATAACTGTTTGCCAGAAAGAATACAAAATATAGGTATTTTATAGGTGTTTGTGACTGCCAACTTAAAATACATCACTTATCTCTGATACTGTAAACACTACATGAATCTGATTTTAAAAAAATAAATAAAAGGGTGACATTATTACAGAAATGAAAAGATGAAAAAGTTATTTTCAATATCATAATATATTAAATAATTACATTTAAATCAGTTTATGTAGGGTCTAAATTTCCCTTAGTGCCGACTGAGAAAGTTATTGTTGCTCATAAAACATGTTCAAAACAATGCAAGGAATGCAAAAAACACTAAAAAAGCAGGGTCACTTGGCCCATCATGTCCCGCACAATAGAGGTGCTAGAGCAGTTGTTTGGTACAGGGGCCACATCGGGCTTTAAAGGAATAATTCACACAAAAATGAAAATTCTCTCATTATTTAGTCACCCTTATACCATCCCAGGTGTGTATGACTTTCTTCAGCAGAACACAAATTAAGATTTTTAGACAAATGTCTCAGCTCTTTTGGTCCATACAATGCAAGTGAAAGGTGCCAAAATTTTTAAGCTCCAAAAATCACATAAGTCAGCATAAAAGTAGCCTAATCCATGTGACTCCAGTGGTTAAATCCATGTCTTCAGAAGAGATATGATAGGTTGGGTGAGAAAAAGATCAATATTTAAGTCGATATTCATTATAAATTCTCCTCCCTGCTCACTCAATCTCCACTTTCACTTTCTTCTTCTTTTGTTTTTGGTGATTTACATTCTTCATGCATATCGTCATCTGCTGGGCAGGGAGAAGAATTTCTAGCAAAAATTGACTTAAATATTGATCTGTTTCTCATCCACACCTATCATATAACTTCTGAAGTCATGGATTTAACCACTGGAGTCATATGGATTATTTTTATGCTGCATTTATGTGCTTTTTGGAGTGTCAAAATTTTGGCATCCATTCACTTGTATTGTATGGATTTACAGAGCTGAAATAATCTTCATCTGAGTTCAGCAGATGAAAGACAGTCATACACATCTGGGATGGCATGAGGGTGAGTAAATGATAAGAGAATTTTCATTTTTGAGTGAACTATTTCTTTAAGTAGCACATGGGGGGCCACAATGTCCTCCTTCTGAGATACAGTGTTCCACATTGATTTAGTTCTTGTATCTTTTAAGACCAGAAATAGTTGTGTTCTCATTCTAATGCATGATGCACAATTTTCTGAAGTTTGTGACTGGTGGAATGTTCTGCCTGAAGTATTGCTCTACAAAGGTTGATACTTTTCTATCAGGCATTAGAAAAAACTTGATAAAGGCTAAGCATAATTATAAATTATTTTATCATCTCTACTTTCCTGGTAATTTATTATACAAATTAACACACACTCTACATCAGGGGTCGGTATTGTTAAAAAAAAAACGAACAATATTATTTAAAAAATATTACTATTAAAAATGTCACTGTCTTATTCTATTACATTAATACTTTTAAAGCTACTCAAGTTATTCAGCCAAAAGTAGTGAGTGGTTTTCTCGTTTCCTTGTCATTGTTGTTTGATTAATAGCCTTTAGATGACATAGCCTACTAGACAGTGCTCTATTCGGTTAGGTGCACACTTCAAGTCCAACATTTTGATGCAAATACGCTTTTTGTCCCACTGTTTACGTTCACTTTAGACCAAACTGACTGCATTTACATTAATGCCTCACCAACACAGGCATTGGCAAAATTATAAAGTGTATTTGACCATTTAGGAGCGTACCCACATTAGCGCACAAACATTAGCCACCTGTCAATCAAACAGCATGCAGCTACAGACGCCCAGAAATAAAAAGTCAATCTTCTATATTTTACCACCAGTACCAACCAGTGGTTGCCTTGCTATCACAATCGATGTAATGAACACCCCTGTTCTAGAACATAGGCTAAGTATAAAAAATTACTCAAAAGTTTATCATCGATATCGAGGACATCTGTCTTTTTTTTTTTCATATAAACATCAATATTATTTTATTGCCCAGCCCTATTGATAACATTGCCTTAATCTCTCACATCAACCCAATAATCTCAGTGATAGATAGTTAAATTACAGGCTACGTTATAAACAGACTCTAGTAAGCAGAAATATTACATTTACCTCGATATGTTTCTTAAGAGGCAGGATTAATGCTGATATCTGGCTTGAGCATGTTAAACTCACATGACACAGTCAAGCAATTGGCCTTTTTCACTGCAAAAAGCCCTTTCAGGTGCAGCCGTGATGTTCAAGTGTTGAACAGTGTTTGAGGCATCCTCCACATCCATAACCAGTATGTTGCCATAACAGTTGGCGCCAGATCTACAGCTGCCGTTCAAGTTTTTTACATTTGATTTGACGGGAGTCACGAAACTCTCGTAGCCAATCATGTTGATAGATTAAAATAAAATCAGGACAGGGAAGTAGCGAACACAGACGGTGGGAAAATAGTGCATTAAAAGTACAGTTACAGCACTTAAATGTACTCAAGTAAAAGTACAAAAAAATTTAAATACTTAAAAAAGTACAATTCCTGGGAAAAACTACTTACAGTATCATGAGTATTTGTAATTCATTACTTTACACCCCTGTGTAATATATAGCTCAGGTCTATACTACAAAGAAAATTGTTTATTTTCAACATATCCTTAAAAAATGTTTTTTTCACTATTAAAATAAACAGTGTATATTAGCAAGCTTTAAAACATACTTAATATCTACAATGTTGGCAAACCTTTAAAGTACTTAAAAAGTATTGTATTATAGAGTGGTATTTTGTCTATAAAGTGGAACTTTTGAGCACTCAGTTTCTCCCCCTGACTCATCACTTCGAATAAGAACTCCTTGCAGCAGACAATGCCTATAGAATTGTGCATTTACAGCATCTACCAGAGGGGACTAACTGAAAATAAACTGCCAAACCCTGACCCCTTGGCTCATGCCCACAATCAGAGATGCCATATAGTACATTTGCTTCAGCTGATTTCAGCTCAGTTCTTAAGCCACAGCCATCCCAGTTCCCCACATTGCTGTGTAACCATCCAAGCACCATATGGAAGGCTGTATGATAAAAGGAAGTTTTAACTCCCTCAGAGCCCTGCTCACCAGTGGTGAGTCATCGATACAAACATCTCACGTTCAACTAGTTTGTCAACAGATGCACAGATCATTTTTGGTCTAAAAAATACTGCTTACAAGAAGTTACACCAAGAGTTTGGACTTGTACATCTTTAAGAAGGTAAAATAGCTGTAATGATACAAACATATTTGTATGAATATAACGGTGCCCTTGGGGACTGAAGGTGTACCTTTCTGGTTGCCAGGAGAAGGTCGAATGTGGTGCTTTCGAAGATTATTGAGAGGAATAATCAATAAAAGTTACACTGAAGTGTGGGGGGTTGTAAAAATTATTCTTAGATAAAGGGGTCTTGATGTGAGGAATTAACTTTTGACATATAACAGGTCATTATACTATAAAAACTAACTGAATGTTTCAGAACTCAAAACTTCCTTCTTGCTGCAAAAAGAGCATTCAAAACAGCTCGTTCCTCATTCTCTACTTCATTCACATTGTGATGTCACCAATGTTTAAATTGGGATTTCGGAGGTGGGGCAACCCTAAAATTGGGTGATGCTGTAATCATTTCATTGCTTCAGAAGACATATGGATTATTTTATGATCCCTTTATATGATATTTGGACCTACAGAGCTGCAGTGATGTGCACAGACCTTAGCAGGGGCAAAAGGACATGGATAGAGCGTGAAAAGAAATCTGCTGTCAATAGTTGTTGAGCGTCTGCGCTCTTAAAGGCACCTCTGCTTAAAAGGGCACCTTTACATTTGTGAACAAAAGGGGCACATTAGTGCAGAGCTGAGATATTCTTCTAAAAATCTTTGTTTGTGTTCAGCAGAAGAAAGAAAGTCAGACACATCTGGGATGGCATGGGGGTGAGTAAATGATGAGAGAATTTTAATTTTGGGGTGAACTATCCTTTTAATAAGCATTTGGGCACTGAAGACACAAGTTTGGTAAGTTTAGCTAGCAGAACTTTCCCCCATTTATACATTATGCAGGTCTTCAGCTATGCAATTGTATGGGGCCTTCGTTACCATATTAGGTGTTTCATAATGCACCACATTCTCAATTGGAGTCTAACTTGCATCTGTGGATGCAGTGGCAAATGGTGTTGACTGACATAGGTTTTATTAAAGTATTCCCGATATATATATATAATAATTCACAAGTTAAAACATTAAATAATGTGTTGTTGTAGTGGTTTCAGTGTAGCACAGGGTAAATCAAATGTAAAAATCACTCCTTTTTGTTTTTATTAGCATTTTCCATACTGTCCCAATGGAATCGGGGTAGATCCTGCTAAAGAAATCTTATTAGGTAACTGATGGTGGCAGATTTGGCATTTTAAAGGAATATTCCAGGTTCAATGCAAGTTAAGCTCAACTGATAGCATTTGTGGCATAATGTTGATTACCAAAAAAAATTATAATAAAAAAAATAAATAAATAAAAAAATAACAATATTTGACTCATCTGTCCTTTTCTTTAAAAAAAAAAAATAAAATCAAAAATCGAGGTTACAGTGAGGCGAAGTGAATTCGAATACAGTGAAGTGAATGTGGCCAATTTCAGTCAATACAATTACTTAATCTGAATTTTGCTTGTTCACTAGGGGCATTAAGACATCAGAATCAGTGTCAGAATGAGCATTACATGCTTACACACACACAAGGAATTTGGCATGGTGACAGAAGCTTCCATTGCAAAGAGAATGCAAAAAAAATAAAAAAATAAAAAAATAAATATATATACAACATTCAAACATTTGAAATATACATATATACATAAACAGTGAAATAAGAATAAAAATAAAATATAACAGATAAATATATAGAGGAAACTACAGTAGGGCAATGATGTTGTTCAAATATGTTATATACAGATATGCAGTTATGTGCAAGGTGATTTAATGTACTGTGCAGAAGAAGTAGGATATGTAAACATAAATGGAATATAAATATGAATGAATAGTTGAATATGCACATGATTGTATTGCCACAATGGAGAGTATTGGGGGCAGTTTTAACTGTCCATAAGGTGAATGGCCTGAGGGAAGAAACTGTTTTTGTGCCTGACTGTTCTGGTGCTCAGTGCTCTGTAATGCCGGCCAGAGGGCAACAGTTCAAAAAGGTAGTGCGCTGGGTGAATAGGGTCCAAAGCAAATTTTCCAGCCCTTTTCCTCACTCTGGAGGTGCACAGTTCTTGGAAGGTGGGAAGGTGAGAACCAATAATCCGCTCAGCATTCTGAACTGTCCTTTGAAGTCTTCTGATATCTGACTTGGTAGCTGAATCAAACCAGACAGTTACTGAAGTGCAGAGGACAGACTCAGTGACTACTGAATAGAACTGTATCAGCAGCGCCTGTGGCAGGTTGAACTTCCTCAGCTGGCGAAGGAAGTACAACCTCTGCTGAGCCTTTTTCACAGTGGAGAAAATGTGGGTCTCCCACTTCAGGTCATGTTAGATGGTAGTGCCCAGGAACTTGAATGACTACACTGCTGCCACAGTGCTGTTTAGAATGGTGAGCGGGGTCAGTGTTGGGGTGTTCATAAAGCTTGATTTTCTAAAAAGCTGTTTTGACCATGTGTATTGTGAATAGCACAACTTGACTTGTTGACCTGACATACATTTTTTAGGTAAATTAATTAAAGCAGACTTTTGCCTTAACAAGTATTAGAGCACGTACTGAAACAAAGAGTGATGCGATTCTGATCATTCATACAGTGCAGCAGGATTTATACTGTATACTCCAATGACCATTCACCAAGCTTAAATGTTACAGAAGCAGGTTGTAATTTTGTCATGATTAAGTGTTTCAGTGTTTCCCCCAGGTGTTCCAATCTCATCACAAACCTCTGCTGTCAGGAAAGGGCATGCTCCGCTTTAACAAAACAAGTAAGTGCGGGAATCGTCACAGGAAACGGGTAAATATTGACATTTTTTGAACACACAGCGTTCTCCCCTCTGGCTTCAACATCCGACCTCTGCTGCTCCTGTTTTCCATCCAATGACAAAGCACCAAACTAAACAACATTTCTCCCTCTGTTTTTCAGCTCTTCTCCTTTAAAAGATGGGCAAAGTGGTTTCCATAATTGCTCTCAGTTTTCTGTGGACTGTTGCCGAGGGAACAGGTGCTTAACACTCAGAGGCATTTGGACCAGTGCAGACAGGAGTGAGGAGATTCCCTGGATTCTAATAGCCTGCTGTTTTATCAAACAGCCCTGCAGGGTGAGTGATGATGCGCTAAAGATTCCCTGGCAAGGTGATCGAACTGGCATCCTCCTTATTTGTCAACAAGAAACCGAGAAAGAGAGAGGCACCATCTTACATTTGGCATTGTCCCCTCAGAACTGCTGTCTGGAAACATGCTGTTTCATAGCAATTTGTAACAATTTAGGCTTTTTTTTTACCTGGGAGGCAAAGATTATGTGCTGTAAATAGTTGTTTCTAAACTCAAACTTTGAAGAAGAAGAAAAAGGTTAATTGGCTTATTGAGAAACTCAACAACCAGGGAGGAACTTCAATTTGGAACTTTATGCCATCTGGACTCATCTACACTAACCACTTGACAAAAATGACATTAACAGTCAGCACACTTCTTTTAGAGGCAAATCTGTTTCCTTTGTTTTGGAAGATTCTTTGCTAGCCTCAACAATTTAAAGGGATAATTCACCCAAAATTAAAAATGCGGTAATACTTAAGTGTACATTAATGTTCACTTTGTTAAGGGCTTATAAAGTGTTTTTTTTAATGGCTAAAAATCATTTACAAATGCATTATAAATCATTGGTGTGTGGTTATAACAACATGAATAGAAAAGGGTGACTTTTATGCAGTACTTGCCAAATAGTGGGCGTTTTAACTTACTTGTTGTAAATGCTTAATAAACACACTTATTCATACTTTTATTAATCAAAAGTTTCTTCTGCAGAGCACAAATTAAGATTTTTAGAAGAATTTCCCTGTTCTGTAGATCTTCACAATACAAGTGAATGGTGATCAGAATTCAGAAGATCTGAAAAGCACATAAAGGCAGTATAAAAGTAACCCATATGACTCAAGTGGTTAAATATATGTCTTTAGAAGCGATATGAGATGCGTGGGCGAGAAAGTCCCTTTTTTACTATAAATCTCCACCTTTGACCAATCCCAAACAGTAGATGGCTGAATGTGAAAGTCACTTTCACACAAGAATGAGGAAGTGAAAGTGAAAGTGTAGTAAATTAATGTCTCTCACCCACACTTATCATATTGCTTCAGATGATATGGATTTAACCACTGGAGTCTTACGGATTAATTTTATGCTGCCTTTGTGTGCTGTCTGGACCTTCTGAGTTCTGTTCGCCATTCACTTACATTGTGAGGACCAACAGAGCTGAGATGTTCTTCTAAAAAGTAAATGATGAAAGACTTCTCATTTTGGGGTGAACTATCCCTTTAAGCCATGATTTTCAATTATTTATTTTTTTTTAATAATTGAAAATACGTTAAATAAATAAGGAAACTGCTCAAAGAGGACTTTAAGACATATAATATATTTATTATAACATTATAGACATTATAGCATCATGTTCTGTAAATCTGCTTTAAAACTATGTTATTTTGATGTGTTTATTTGTATAATATGATTCTGAAGCGCTAAGCGTGAACAGGTTAATAGTGGCGAATGCGTTCAGACATGAAAAAAATAAACAGAAACCCCTTATAACTCTTGGATGCATGTTGCAAAGGAATGTGCAATAGAGAGGGCAAAGCAGGTTAATTGCAAACCAAATGACTGCAAGCTAGTTCCTGTCTTCAGTGTAATTTACTGGTTATTTCCTTCTTGTAGAGTAATTACCAAGCCTCTGAGGTCGAAAGGGTCAAGGTTTCACCAATCTACTTATCTGTCACTCAAGTAGACAGTGTAATAAAAATGTTTGCACTATTGATTTGTTTCTTTGTATTAATTACTCATGCATAGAACCCAATAGCATATTCATTTAAGCCTTTTGGTCTGCTTTTCATAAATGAAATAGTTCCCCCAAAGCTGATTTCTGTCATATTTTACATGCCATCAAGTCATTCTAAATCTGCAATTTTGTTTCTTCTTTACATTTATACATTTGGCACATGCCCTGTTTTGAGGCAACTTACAGTTCATTCAAAGTATACATATATTCTAAGAGCATGAGTGTTTCCTGGCAATTGAACCCATGATCTTGACATTTCTAGCTCAATGCTCTGACACAGAATGACTGAAGCAAGAATAGGTTCACCATGAATAATCTGCTTAGAAGCAAATACCTAAAGAGGCATTTGGAGAAACAGAGTTTAGAGACCCAAAAAAAAATAATAAAAAAATGATGCCACTTTTCAATCTGAAATAGTGGCCCGTCTAACTGTTATTCAAACACACGCAATAAAACACAGTGCCATTTCCTTTACTGTCACCATTTCACCAGCTATTATAAATCTTACAAGCACAACTCCCCATCTCTCTAACCAATCCCCCTAAAGCTGAAACCTGCAGACTTCTCGCATCTGTTGTTTTTTTTGTCACAAGAGATTTAGTTTCTGCTCATCGCACTAGTGCAAGTTTTCACCTATTCCTTACCCTGCCCCTTATCTCTGGCTATTTCAATGTTCAGTGGGATCATTCTACAGCACAGATGATTCCAGAAAACTGCAGACATCCCTTGCTATGACTAGGATTTGGAACGATAGATTAAACATCAGTGAAGGACACAGGCAGTCTGCCTTTTCAACCCATTTATGGGTTTTGTAATTTAGAGAGCTGCACCGTTACCGATCACATTCTGACAAAGCTTCTTCAAGGGCAAAGAGATACAGCTCATCAAAGTTGAGCCACAAGGTCTCTGGAGTGAAACAGAATAGTGCATTGTGAGCTGAAGTTGTTAAATAAACAAAACTACAGCGGTAAAGAGGACCTCCATACAGACATGCACAAAAAGAGCACATTCTCCAAAGATGGAAGAAAGGAAGTCTACACTAAGTATGTACCACACAAGCCACAATAACAGAACCACTAAGTAAGGAGCAGAAAATGTCTTAGTGTGCAAGAGGATGTTACCTGTTGAGGAAGAATGGTCTGAAAAGTGCTATTTGGTTTTGACTGTGATATACTTTATAGTAGGGCTGTCGATTTAACACGTTAATTTTGTGCATTTATTCATATGATTAAATGCACAAAATTAACGTGTTAATATATATATATATATATATATATATATATATATATATATATATATATAAAACAAGTTAAAATTGTGATTTAATGTGCTGCGTCATTCACTAGCGCGTCTCGGAACGCACAGCCTCACAGACGCACACCTGCACTCCTCCATCGCCCTTTGCAGGATCACGGCCACTCTCTTTTCCATCCTTAACTCTAATTGAAACTTTTTCTGAGCAGTTTACCAAGGCTTTCTAGCTTTTAATGTCTAATCTCTCAGGATGGCCACTGACTATCACACTACCAAATGATAGCTGGCTCACAATAGCACTCGGCTCGACTCAAACATGCACAAACATGCATTGCTGCCAACTCATTGGGTGGCTACTACTTAAATAAAATGCTTTCACTGTGGGCAAGCTTAGCCATTAATTTCTATAAGACAAAATAACAGCACTTTACTGGTATCATTGTTTAGTTAGTGTGCAGAAAACATATAAGTTAAAGTCATCTTGTTGATATTACTTCTTTTTTTTATTATTAATTTGCATATAAGGCCTTGAGGAAACTGACTGTAGTTAAATGGTTACTTTAATGTTGTAATATTTGGATTTGTTTATTATTCTGGGTTCTTATGGTCATGAGAAACCTGGAAATAACAGGGAATTTTAAAATTGTTATTTCAAGGCCTGGAAAAGCCATGTAAATTAATAAAATATTGGGATTTGTATAGTTAAATATGAAATATGGAATACTTTTCTAGTTATGATCAGCTCTTAAATATTTTTTTTGTCACTCTTTGTTGTATTCCAAGTAGACTTTATGTACATTTATTTAATGTTTTTTTTTTTTTTTTGGGGTAGTGTATATATATATAAATACATTTATGACTTGGGTCCTGGGTAGCTCAGTGAGTAAAGACACTGACTACCACCCCTGGAGTTCACGAGTTCGAATCCAGGGCGTGCTGAGTGACTCCAGCCAGGTCTCCTAAGCAACCAAATTGGCCGGTTGCTAGGGAGGGTAGAGTCATATGGGGTAACCTCCTTGTGGTCGCTATAATGTGGTTCTCTCTCGGTGGGGCGTGTGGTGAGTTGTGTGTGGATTCCGCGGTGGATGGCGTGAAGCCTCCACATGCGCTATGTCTCTGCGGTAATGCGCTCAACAAGCACGTGATAAGATGTGCGGGTTGACGGTCTCAGACACGGAGGCAACTGAGATTCATCCTCCGCCACCCGGATTGAGGCGAGTCACTACGCCACCACGAGGACTTAGAGTGCATTGGGAATTGGGCATTCCAAATTGGGGAGAAAAAGGGGAGAAATAAATAAATATATATGTGTAGCTCCCTGTTTTACCAAGGTTGGATCAGCCTACTGCTGAACATGCTCCTTATTCCAAGCATTGGGATGCTGTTGGAAATGCTGTCCATGACAGTCAATAATTTGGACATCATTCCCTATACCTCAATTAAATGCAATGCATGTAATAATTAGTAATTCCCCTATTATATCTATGGATTATATAGAAACTCTCATAACGGAATATCACTAGCAACTGTCTGCCACCAAATCGTCACCCTTGGTCCATATTTTAAAACATCACTCTGGAGCCGTATTCCAATATGATCACATGGGAAGTCGGCATGTTGCTACCAAATGTTCTAGGATCCTAGTATGGCACCGTTCTGCCGAGTTACTGACAAGCTTTATCTCCCATAAAATTTTTTTGCATCAGTTCAAGAGTGTTTACCATGTGGCTAGAATGATAGTGTGTTATGTCAACAGCATGGGAGACCTGGGTTTTCAGAATGTCCGAGCTGTGGTTAAAAAAATTAGAAAAAGCACCATAAAAATAATCATAAAGTAATTAATTATGTTTGTGCGCCATTTCAGATTTAAACACACGATTGTTGAACCTCTGATGGAATCCTTCATATTGAGGTGAGAATGCTAGTTGCGTTTTCATGGTGCAGACAATAAGTTGATACTGTGACGTTTCCCTCATTAAACATAAATTAAATTCCACTTTGGACTTTTGTGATGTACTGTGGTATGTAAAATAATGTTGCATGGTGTAACTGGTCCTGCTCGACCTGCTCCGAGCAGGATTCGAACGGGTATCAGCCGGCATGGGACGCGCTAACAAGGAGGCTAAAGGCTACAGCCTATAGCATCAGTCACTAGTGCGCCTCTTGACACCAGGTAAATAAGGTTTACACATACTGCACAGCTATCACGTACCAGCTGGCTCCCATTACAATGGCATTGCTCAGATATCGCTATAATTTCTTCAAAAGCTCATTATAAAATCTAGCTTAAACAAGAATCCAAAGGGGAAAAAGAAGTTCTGCAAAAGTGGAACATTTTAACAAATCAGCAGATGTTCTCTATTGCTTTCAGGTAGGCTATCTTTCGGCAGCAGAGCAAGACAAACTCATAATTTGTTAACCAAATCTGTTTCTCATTTCCATTCTGTTTATCTCATCAGTAGCAAATGGTTGTTTCCCCCAAACACTCATCTAACTGATTGAGACTATATTGTGTGATTTGACGCCAAATTAAAGTCGTCTCACAATGTTTAGATGGGAGTCTCCACGGCAACCATGTACATGTGGAAAAAGCCTTTAAACACATGATGTTTTGAATGAGCTAACTATAAAAACCTTTAGTCCGTGGAGATTATCATGAAGGAGGTTAATTTTTTGATAAAAATAGTATTATAGTATTCAGTATAACAATACAAATACGTACTCAGAAAGCTGTTTTTGCAATTCAATTTGGTGGCACTACTGGAGCAGAAATTACATACTTCAGCTTAAATGTTTATTTCAACATTTACTAATACAATTTTAGTAAACCAGTGTTTGTTGTCTAATATATGTTGTCTAAAATGCAAGGCCTTACATATACATAGAGATTACATATAGCCTATATCTCCATCTTTGTTAGTTTCCAGAACCCCACAGAGAGAGAGAGAGAGAGAGAGAGAGAGAGAGAGAGAGAGAGAGAGAGAGAGAGAAACGCGACACACACGAAACAAGAATGTCTGCAGTAGAGTTGTTACTGAATTATATAATGTGACAGACAACTAGTTGAACATATCATCATTCACACAGCACTGGTTATTTGAACTCAATCTCAAAATTTAAGGTATCACTTTCATCCATAACCAAACTGTTGGATCATAATCATGTTTAGCATTCCAAAACTGCTGTGTCAACGTAGCAATAACCAATCAGAATCCAGTACTGGAACCGTCAGTTTTATTAAGCACCATAAATATTGTCGTGTATAGTCATTGCTACAACATGGTAAATCATGTTAAGGCACCTTTTATACATTTTGTTATTACTTAATGTGAACTAGCTCCCTCAGCTTGATTGCAGGCAAGCAGCTTTAGTTTATTTACCAGTTGAAACTCATAATTGATTAATCATTACTGAAAAAACAAAACAAAAAAACGCTGTCCATAATTTTCTGATCCACCGTAACAGATGAACAGATGTCCATTTTAATGTCCATGTCAATATTTTTTGTAATGAGCAAGCATAAATGCAATCCCCCACCCATTGCAATTAATTGATTCTCTGCTCATTTCCTGCAAGGCAAATCCAAGATCTGGCATTATGGGATAATTAGACAGGACAAGGACGGGCCACTGACGAGGGGTTTATAAGCGTGTGAGAGAGTGATGGCGGCAAGGCTTTGGCCATTGAATGAAATGAGATGAAAATTGTTCTAGCCTGGGGGGAGCTGTAGGAGGGTCTGCTTCATGCTGGGAGGGCTGTATAAGAGCAATGCTGGCACACCGGTCTCTCCGCATCCATCTCTCATTGTCCCATGGGCACCCTAACCCAAGGAATTATTTTAATCACCGCAGAGGCATCTCCTCATCCTACTTTCTGATTTTTTTTACACGTCTCGTTTCGATTTCCCTTGTCACACATTATTCATCATTTTTGTTTTTTGTCTGTGTGCATTTGTAGTCCTCACAGCCTCCCCTCCCTCGCTGTCTGCGTTTTCTCTCTCTTGCTCCCATTGCCTCAAGTTGAGGCACGAGGCATCTCTGTAAAACGCCAGTTTAAATGCCAGCTGAAAGCAGAGTGTCATGCATTCTGTCAGACTGCATGTATTTTTCACAGAGAGAAAAGAGGCAGGCCTGGTCTGCTCACACACACTCAGCTTACTTATCCACCACTCATATGTCTACATATGCCTGTGTATCGGTATATGTAAGAGGAAACGAAAGCATTTGTAGGACATTCATGGCTTAATGTACATTGTAAAACTACAAGAAATACATTTTAACAAAAAATGTCAGAAATGGTACAATAAAACAATTTTAATTGTTAAGTGCAAAAGAAAATGCATTTTTAAGGCCCAATAAAATGACTTGATGTATGCAGTTTAGTTACCATGTTGATGTATTTCCAATTGAAATAAGATGTTGAGGCAGGACATATTGAAAGACTGTTCCTTTCCTTTTTTTTTTTTTTTTTAAAGGTGTACTCAGTAACTATTTGTTTGTGTTATCTTGGACTTACAGTGACACCTAGTGGTGTGGAAGCAGCATCATTCAAAATCAATAGTTTTCAGTTACAGATGCCATTGTAGAAATTCACTGTTCACAATCAGCCATGATTAATTAAGTCCAAGAGTGAAAGTGTCCAAAAACAAGTCGGTTACTGAGATTAAGCGAGTATTCAGCTGGTCATGTGATTCTAAAATGGCAGCCCCCATGAAGGCGCCCCTCCCCATGTAGAATAAAACAGCTTTTATAAGGTTATTGATATGACTAGAGTCCTTATCTCATGTGAGTGGTCATGATTTTATACATGGGTTTCAAAATTACAATTAATTTCTTTAGGAATAAATATTTTTTAACGGGGAAAAAAAATACTAAGTGCACATTTAAATAGTCATTAGCCTTTAACTATGTTACAGCCAAGAACCATTATGTGCTGCTTGCTATTGTCAGTGGCTGATGATATTAGAGGGCAGGACATTCTTACTCTAGTGATCATTTTACTGGACACAAATTTGGATAAGCCCGTGAAAACAAGATTAGTCATCCACAGTAATGGTCTGGAACTGGTCTGGGGTGCGTTTCCCAAAAGCATTGTTGGCAAACTATGGTCGTGAGTTCCATCATTACCAACATAGTTCAACGATTTGGTGTTCCCCAAAACAATAGTTCCAATGAACATTTGCAAACAGCATCGTAAATTTGTGTGGTTGGAACTACTACAGCTTTTCACCTGTGGTTAGAAGCATAGTGTCTTGTTAGTTTGCTGTGTGGACATCATTTCACTTCATTGACGCTTCTATATCTTTTAATCCATATACATACATACATACAGTATATATATATATATATATATATATATATATATATATATATATATATATATATATATGTGTGTATATAATTCTATCAATACTTGACCACGCTGACATGCATTAAAAAAAAAAAGAAAAGAAAAGAAAAAGACTTATTTGGGGATTTGCAGGAAGTGGCGTTCTGAAACGTCATGCAAACTCGAATGTAGCCGTTTAAGAGCTTTAAGGCTGTTAAGAGAAAGCAGCTTAACACAAGCAGTTTCTGTTGGAGAACACAGCTTCTGTGTCCATGTTAATGCACAAGTGCCATTTTTGCCTGGGTTTCAAATAGGATAAACCAGCCTCCAAAGGGCACTTCAAATGGGAGAACATTCATAATAGATAGCTTCAAACTGAATTTTCAATAAAAATGGCTAAAAAGTGAATTCCAAATGACTGTTATTTTAGAGCTCCACATTTTCAGCCCTCCATTGCTCTCACAGGGATTGGTGAAGTCTTTGAAGGGAATAGGGCATAGGGATGATCTCTTCTGAACAGAACGCGCAGGGTGATGCATGTGTCACATTACACAGTGTGACACATATTAAAATAATAAAAGTTTAAATGTTACATCTGTGAGGTGTCACTAAATGTTATTGAAAATAGAACTAAGAGGTTCAACTAACTTTTGTCTTAGCCTCAGATACGCTCAAAGATGTCCTTTAAAATACGATAAAAAAACACTACATACAGTGTATATATATATATATATGTGTGTGTGTGTGTGTGTGTGTGTGTGTGTGTTTTAATGGAAATACAGCTGTGCTATGTATACGTAATTCAACTTTTCATCCCACGAATGTCTGTGGGGGGATTGGGTGGTGGGTGCTAAACTTGAGGACCAGACCACTTTCATTTTCGATGTGGGTAGTGAGGGGGATCTCTAACATGGACAAGACAGGACAGATTGGAGAAACCCAGTTTTTATGGAAGGGAAACTGAATTTTGCAAAGTTTTATTCCTTCCAATGGCATGTTATTACTATATTTAACGATTTCATGTTAATGTCATAGAATATAAATTTTGCCTTTCAGTGGCCCCCCTCAAACGAGAGCCTATGCTACTCAGGTTCACCATTATCCCCGGTCTGATGCCCCCGCGTATCTCACCAAGGCATTTTGACAGTTCAAACACAGCCACAATCGCAAGTCATGGGCACTCTTCTTGTATGCGTGTGCATTCAGTACACAGCCGCCAACAAGTGTGTACTGAATTAAGTTAATATTTGGTGTTATTGATGCTTTAGTATAATGTTTGGTCTCATTAATTTATACATATACTGTATTATTTTAAATTAAAATACATTTATATTTTAGAATCAACATGTTACAAAGTGCTGGTATGCTACTTTGCCATCACTACATGATAATAAAAACATTCGGGGCTTTACTGAAAACATTTGAGACTTAAACCCTTGTAGCTCACCCCTAGCGCCACCAAGCTAGATGGCCTCAAAGCTATAACAGATATGGACTAAAACTCAAACTGTGATTTCATGGGGTTTTTACATGGGACAATATGATGTCATTTAAACTGTAAAATATTGTAGTAATTGTTTTTAAAAGTTAAAAATGTATGAATTAACTTTTACCTTGGAATTTATTTTCTATTTAACAAAGAAACATTAATTAATTTTAAACAGTACTTTGTTGTTAAAAGTGTTTTTTTTTTATTTATTTTTTTATTTATTTTTTTTGCTATAAATTAAGAAACTACAGTCACTAAAATGTCTCAAACACTGTTATTCTATTTTACTGTAAATTTCTAGTAACCATAATAAATGCCATATGTTTCTTTTTTCTGGGGGGGGGGGTTAACAGTGTACTGTTGTCATTAAAAATTTGTGTTCAAAAATCTGATACATGCAAGTACATGATGTCTAAATGAATTTACTAAATGAGATTAACAAACCAAACAAACAAACAAACAAAAAAAAACATTTCCTTACATTTATATAATGCTTTTCTAGGCACTCAGACTCTCCTCAACCACCACCAGTGTGCAGCATCCACCTGGATGATGTGACGGCAGCCATAGTGCGCCAGTACGCTCACCACACACCAGCTATTGGTGGAGACGAGAGAGTAGAGTGATACAGCCAATTAATGGATGGGGATTATTAGGAGGCCATGATTGAGAAGGGCCTATGGGGGAAATATATTTTACCGTATATACAGATATAATGCAATACATAGTTAATGCATTATGGGAAAAACACTATGGAAAAAGCTATTTGGATGCTCTATGACTAACTGTGACAGAAAATGTATAGAAGATCAGTTATTTGACAGAGAAACTCAAGGTATTGCCAAGAACGCTACTTAAAAGTTGGTGAATCTTGAAGAAACAGGCAAGATGGCCTTGGCATTATATTCCAAAATGGATCCTCCGAACTGTGTTTCTTGCACTTTTAAAATTTGTAATGTCTTTTTTTTTTTTTTCCTTTTTTTTTTTTTTATTCAGGGAGCTGGTTTAAGGACATCTGAAGGCAGAATAATTTGTGGTTCTCACAGACCACAACATTCTTTATTGATCTGCTCTTAATGTGAGAAAGAAATAAAATATTTAGGTGAAACACAACTAGAAAAAGTTGGAGAGAGATCGAATTAAAGTTATGAAGTGTTTCAACTACTGAAGCGTCCAATACCAGTTTGAGAATTCTGTGGTTTAGTCTTTTAACCAATGTTCTACAAACACAACTGGGCCAGGTTTCCTGATAATGTTGCAAATCATGTTTTTAAGATCATCTTAATTTGCATTGTACATTATGTATTGACATCATGTAATGCATGTTTCCTGAACCATGACATAGATCAATCATTGTGAACAACACAAAGTGTTATTTTTTCCATGTTAAAATAATTTATAGAAACAATTATACAGCAAGTAAGCCATTTTAGGTAAATTTTTCCAATAAATAAATACATAAAATAAAAATACTTAGTACTTAGTGCTTCGGGAAAATCTGAGCTGATTGTATGTCATGATAGCATTGAACACTTGCACAGACTTGCCATCATGTCCATTGTCAGGGGTTGACAACCAGAAATGTTGGGCATAAAAAGGTTGTTTAAGGTACCGTGCAGGTACAGTTTTATAAATGTACCTTTAAAGGCACATAATTGGTTGTTATGATACAATTATGAACTCAAAAGTAGTTATAATAGTTCTTTATTAACAAGTTATAAACAGGTTATATCTAACTAGAAGTACCACCTCAGTGACAGCCCTTGTATCTTAAAATGTACATTTTATTAATTTATTTAAAAAAAAACATTCTGAGAGTTTTTTTTATTTATCAAAGTAGAGGGTTTATTGGTCCTACACTGCAAAATAAATCACGTTAAGTTCAAATAAGAATAACTAATAAAAAATAATTAATTACAAAAAGTCAGAACACAGGTTACATTTAAACAAAATCTGCAGGCACATACTGTAGATACCCCTTATTATTTGGAGAAAAATAAGAAGGGGGTGATGGGAATGAATGGAAGATCAGGCAAACAAGTTGAAGGTCAAACTAGAATATGAGCAAGAGCAGAAATTGACTTCTTGGCACAAAATCATGTTACTGCTTCGGCCTGTCAATCTCCTTTATTGATTTGTTACTGCAAACGTACGGTTTTAGGGTTTAGAGTGCAGGACTCGTTCAATTAGAACAAAAGAAAAGAAACCGTGTCTGGCTTCATGTGAAGAATTTTTCTGTTCCTACAAGTGAATTCAGAGTTGCTAACAAAGAATAGCAGGTGTTTCAAAGATCTGTGGGTATCACAAGGTCATTACAGTGTGTTTGAAATAATAACACATACATACAAAACTTTTGTTCCCTATCTGTCACTCACTCGATGTTGTGTCGATGTAGTGACACTAGGGGTCACTCTTGGGAGCCCGAGACGCCTCTGGTCTTTGATAAAAGGCCAATGAAAATTGGCGCGTGGTATTTGCATGCCACTCCCCCGGACATACGGGTATAAAAGGAGCTGGTATGCAACCACTCATTCAGATTTTCTCTTTGGAGCCGAACGGTCATGCTCACCGAGCTGAATACTAATGTTCATTCACCTCTTCTCCCCCCTCTGCACTGGTGCACTGCCGAGAATGCCCCTGGGCTCTTCGGCAGAAATAAAAGAGTATATTTCTCTAAAAGAGCGGCACACAAGGAACGTCTTTTTAAAGATGCTTTTCCGATTGTGTGTTATTCCTGGTTGTGCTCGTTATCTCTCGCCTTCTGACGGTCACAGATTCGCCTTCATACGCTCAAAGATGTCCTTTAAAATACGATAAAAAAACACTACATACAGTATATATATATATATATATATATATATATATATATATATGTGTGTGTGTGTGTGTGTGTGTGTGTGTGTGTGTGTGTGTTTTAATGGAAATACAGCTGTGCTATGTATACGTAATTCAACTTTTCGTCCCACGAATGTCTGTCTTTCGCGTCTGGGCACTGCTCACGCAGAGACAGCATTCGTGGATGGTCATGTTCTCATTGCGAGAATATGTCCATGGCAACGTTGCTGTCACGGCTCGCCTTCGTAAGAAAGCAAGCCACTGGACGGGTCCGTGACTGCATTGGCACATCAACTGCCTTGAGTTGTTGGCAATTCTGCTCACCCTGTGGAGGTTTCTGCCATTGATCCAGGGCAAGCACGTGTTAGTTCAGACAGACAACATGACAACGGTAGCATATGTCAACCGCAAAGGCGGTTTGCGCTCTCGTTGTATGTTACAACTCGCCTGCCATCTCCTCCTCTGGAGTCAGCAACACTTCAAGTCACTGCAAGCCACTCACATCCCGGGCAACCTCAACACTACAGCGGATGCGCTGTCATGACAGTTTACCCTCAGGGGAGAGTGGAGACTCCACCCTCAGGTGGTCCAGCTGATTTGGAGTCGATTTGACAGGCACAGGTGCACCTGTTCGCCTCCCAAGAATCCTCCCCACTGCCCGCTCTGGTACGCCCTGACCGAGGCCCCCCTCGGCATAGACGTGCTGGCACACAGCTGGCCCCTGGCATGCGCAAATATGCATTTCCCCCAGTGAGCCTGCTTGCACAGACCCTGTGCAAGGTCAGGGAGCACGAGGAGCAGGTCGTCCTGGTAGCACCCTACTGGCCCGCCCAGACATGGTGCTCAGACCTCACGCTCCTTGCGACAGCTCCCCCCTGGTGAATTTCCCTGAGGAAGGACCTTCTTTCTTCTTTCACCATCTGGCACCTGCGCCCAGACATCTAGAATCTCCATGTCTGGCCCCTGGATGGGACGCGGAAGACCTAAGCGGTCTACCATCTGTGGTGGTGGACACGATCACTCAGGCTAGGGCCCCCTCTACGAGGTGCCTGTATGCCTTTAAGTGGTGTCTGTTCGCTAAGTGTTGTTCTTCTCGATGGGAAGACCCCCAGAGATGTGCAGTCAGATCAGTGCTTTCCTTCCTGCAGGAGAGGTTGGAAGGGAGGCTGTCCCCTTCCACCTTGAAGGTATACATTGCCGCCATAGCAGCACACCACGACGCAGTCGATGGTTAGTCCTTAGGGAAGCATGACCTGATCATCAGGTTCCTAAGAGGCGCCAGGAGGCTGAATCCCTCCAGACCGCACCTCGTTCCCTCATCGGACCTCTGTAGTCATTCAGGGTCTACAGAGAGCCCCCTTTGAGCCTTTGCAGTCAGCCGAGCGTAAGGCACTCTCCTTGAAGTCTGACCTCCTGACTGTGCTCACTTCCATCAAGAGGGTAGGTGACCTGCAAGCGTTCTCTGTCAGCGAAACGTGCCTGGAGTTCGGTCCAGGTTACTCTCACATGATCCTGAGACCCTGACTGGGCTATGTGCCCAAGGTTCCCACCACCCCTTTAGGGACCAGGTGGTGAACCTGCAAGCGCTGCCCCAGGAGGAGGCAGACCCAGCCCTGTCATCGCTGTGTCCGGTGCGCGCTTTACACATCTATTTGGATCGCACGCAGAGCTTTAGAATCTCTGAGCAGCTCTTTGTCTGCTTTGGTGCACAGTGGAAAGGAAGCGCTGTCTCCAAGCAGAGGATCACCCACTGGCTCATTGATGCCATAACTATGGCAAATGTCACCTAGGACATGCCGCCCCCGGTAGGGCTTCCAGCCCATTCTACCAGGGGTGTAGCGGCTCCCTGGGACCTGGCCAGGGGTGCCTCTCTAACAGACATTTGCAGAGCAGCTTGCTGGGCAACACCCAACACCTTTGCAAGGTTCTACAACCTCCGGGTGGAACCGGTTTCGTCCCAGGTAGTGGCACGCAACACAAGCAGATAAGCCTGGGATAGCTGGCCGGGTGTATCGCTTGCACATAGCGCCTTCCACCTCCCTTGGAGCTGAAGACGTGCACCATTAATTCCCAGTAGTGTTCACAAACTTTGTTCCCTGGTTGACTTCCTCCGAGCCCTGTGGCAGTCGAGTTTTTGGAGAGACTCGCTGCCGGCCCAGTACACGCGCTAACTAAGAGCCCTGTTCTGGGGTAGGTGCTCCGCATGTGGCGGTTCCCTGTAAGGCTAACCCCATGTGATCTATATCTTCCGCTAGTTCGTTTCCCTGCTGGCAATCTGCGTCTTCCTTGGGCAGAGCCCTTCTGCCCCAGTCTCCATGTTTGTAGTAACTCCTCCCCCATTGGGCAGGATCTACCTTGAAGGCTCTCCACATGGTTGGAAAGACCGTGTGACGTATTCTTCTAATTAAATATCCCCCCCTCTCTTTGGGCGAGGTGTGGTCTCCGCGGTGTCTTCCCCTTGGGAGGGACACCCCCCGACTAGACCTGGAGGCCCAGTCGGATAATCCCCCTTCTTTTTTAGGGAGTGGAAAAAGGGAAGGGGAAAAGAGGCCTCGACTGGGTTAAGCCTGTCTCTATCTTTGGGTAGTTGACTTGTCCCCAAAAAGGGCCGTTCGACACTCATCACTATTTTGGGGGAGGTTACGTGTCGACCTGGTGCGCTGGCTATGAGGCACACAGCAGTCTGCCCACCACACACCGTCAGTTCACATAACACAGTTCAGCCAGTTGTGGCGTTTCGTATAGGGACCCCTAGTGTCACTACATCGACACAACGTCGAGTGAGTGACAGATAGGGAACGTCATGGATACTTGTGTAACCTCTGTTCCCTGATGGAGGGAACGAGACGTTGTGTCCCTCCTGCCACAACGCTGAACTACCCGCTGAAATGGCCGGACCTTATATCGGCTCCTCAGCATAAAACCTGAATGAGTGGTTGCATACCAGCTCCACCCGTATGTCCGGGGGAGTGTCATGCATATACCACTCGCCAATTTTCATTGGCCTTTTATCAAAGACCAGAGGTGTCTCGGGCTCCCAAGAGTGACCCCTAGTGTCACTACATCGACACAACGTCTCGTTCCCTCCATCAGGGAACGAAGGTTACACCAGTAACCATGACGTTTATTTAGCGATTTCCGTAGAAATATTCCCTTAGTACTCCATTGACAGCCATTGTCTTTGACTCTCTAACATGGATTCATTATGCTCTCAATTCAGGGTAGGCTAACCTTACACGGGCTTGTGCAGTGTCATAAATATCAGAGATTTATTTCATTAATATTACATTTTCATACAAGTTATTTTAAAACAGAAATGTACCAATATACTTTTCCCTGGTGTTATTGTTACTGATTCATTAGTGCACACTGTTCCAAAAGCATTGAATATGCTCAAATGCTTTTGTAGTCTTTCATCAAAATTAAATACATTTCTCTGCCTCTGAAATTACTTTTCTTTGGCATTTTATTTATTTTTATTTATTTTTCAAGAGATACTGTTGAATATAAAGCCCCATTTTCAAAATTCAGTCAGTTCCTGATGGATAAAAGTCCCATCCAACAAGTAAAAATGGGTTGTTTAATGCTGACTTTAAAGACCGAAGGCAATTATTAGCACAGCAGGAAGAAAACACTTTCCAAAAAAGAAAAAAAAAAGAAAAAAAAAGAAAAGAATGAAGTTTCAGGTCAAAATCCAGCTTTGAACGGTAGAGGAGTCATCCCTGATTTATCTGCAATCAAGCTGATGTAGTCAAGTCAAAGGGAACCACTTAGTTCTAGTGAGGGACCCACTAGCAGTCAGCCCCCATCCAGTCTGAGAGGTCTACCCTCCGGGCACACATCCCGTTGGCACATTACACATGCTGGAGGATGTGGATTAAAAGAGGATGCAGGAGCCGGGGAAGAGCTGTGGAAGCTCAAACAAAGAGGCTCTTTCTTTAGTGAGAGAATGCTTGCCATTTTCATCCAGCAATTTCATTGAAGATCTCATAGTAAAAACACCTGGAGATATGAAGCATTTTCCTGTGCGAGGAGCAGAGTACCATGATCATTTTGTGTTCTTTAAAATCCTCATTACTGCACAGAGTTTTCAGTTTAATCATAAAAGGCATCCCGGAGCAATGAAATTGGTGTGAAATTAACAATAAGCCGTTAATTGTGTCATCTCTAAGTTAAATCTCGATAGTAGCCGCTTTCAGTTTGGCAAGCGCACTTTCTGTTCACACCATCAAAGGCTTTAAATTCCGTTATTAATTATTTGAACACTGGCACAATCAAAACGTTCAGGATTGATTTAATCTTCTTGCCCATGGCAACATGATTAAGATGGAAATTATATTTTGTCCCTTTCTCTCCGAAATGAAATAAGTATGACAGACAAACATGGGATAAACAAGGGATAAAGGGAATATTATAACTGGCAAAGAGCAACCTGTGATGCCTGAAGTATATATATATATATATATATATATATATATACATACACACACACACACTACCGTTCAAAAGTTTGGGGTCACTTGCCTGAAAAGTTTCTCATGATCTTAAAAACCTTTTGATCTGAAGGTGTAAGCTTAAATGTTTGAAATTAGTTTTGTAGACAAAAATATCATTGTGCCAACATATTAATTTATTGAATTACAAAATTAAAATTTGATAAAAAAAAAAGAAAAAAAAAAAGTTTTTGAAATGGATGACTTGGACCGAATAATTAAGAAAAGCAGCCACTAAGTGCCCAGCATATAGATGGGAACTCCTTCAATACTGTTTAAAAAGCATCCCAGGGTGATACCTCAAGAAGTTGGTTTAGAAAATGCCAAGAGTACATTTCTGCAAAATCTAGGCAAAGGGTGGCCACTTTGAAGATGCTAAAATATAACAAAGTTTTGATTTATATTGGATTTTATTTTTTTATTTTATTTTTATTTTTTTGTCACAACATAATTCCCATATTTCCATTTCTATTATCCCATAGTTGTGATGACTACTATTATTCTAAAATGTGAAATAAATAAATAAATAAATAAATAAATAAATAAATAAAGAATGAGTAATTGACCCTAAACTTTTGAATGGTAGTGTGTGTGTATATATATATATATATATATATATATATATATATATATATATATATATATATACCTTTTTTATTTTATTTTTTACATTATTTTTATTCTGAGATGGCTTTTGCATTCAATATCCCAACCCAGAGTCCACTGGTTTGTGAGAAAATTACATTTTGCTGTGCACTTCCATGTCTCCAAAGACATAGTGTGTACTTCCCCACTCCAATTCCCAAAACTTCATCTCTGACCGACAATTTCTGAACCTCAGTAAGGTACTGTGCCCCATGCGGCCTGCTCCAGCTACAATGAAGCACAGATAACATCTGTACTTGACTGCCAGCACCAGACAGATGGTGAACAAGGGAACAGTGGGTGGGAGAAGGAGAGAAAACACTACCGTGGGACTCAGTTCACAGGGCTGACTGACTTTCCAAGCAAAAGAGCTTTACCTGATGCAAGAGAGACCCGTCAAACTTATCAGCAGTGCTTTTCATGTCATCATCTAACGGCAGGAGTGAGAGACATCTTGATTCAAAAGGAAAGGCTGTTAAGAAAAGGGTACCCTGCAAGTCTGAAGCTTGTCGCCCTGCCCACATTTAAAGGCTCAAGTTTCTTGTGTTTTTTAGTGAGCTGCGATGCCATCATCTCAAGAAGTTCTTTCGCTTTCACACTATTTTTTTGGCTGCTGATCATTTTTACTCTTTCATTCATCAGGACAGTGCACGAACCTGATGATTTCAACTAGTTTGAAATCTGTTGTAATGGCTGCAACTAATCACAGTGTGTCTCTCAAGTGTGCATACTAGTAGAGCATCAGCAAAAGGGACTACAATCCAAGGTGTTTTGTTGTAAACTAGACACACACTTAAAACAGTATCGTTCCACAACTGTATCATGATCCACACACCTTAAGTGGCTCTTTGAAATGTCAAAAGGGTTTGGATATGTGCCCAATTTTCATCATTTGGTGAAGGAGTATTACCACGATCAATAGAAAATGTACACACACTTCTATTTCACATAAAATCCATTCACTCTCTGATTTAAAAAAAAAAAAAAAAAAAGGCATAATAATAAGCCTAATTTACATAGGAAGGAGGCATGTTTGCGCTAAAAAGAATGACAATAACTCTAATTTCAATATGACTTAGCGCTATTTTCAGTGTATTACGCACCTAGTTAAACTGGATTGTGGGTGGTTAGTGAATAAGATGCAGGTTGAAATACAATGTGCAAAAGTGATGCAATTCTCCTAAACCAGTGTGTTTTAAAAGGAGATCTGAAAACAAAGCAATCTGAATAGTAATTTAGGAACCACTTACAACTAAACAATCTGTTTCTACCCCAAATTCCCAGGAATAATTATTATGGCTTACATAAAGTAGATGTTTATGATGAAAAATGTAATGATATTCTGCAATCCGGTTTCCACAACATCCTTATTTATGAGAAAAAAAGCACAGCGGGTTGTGTGACCAGTAATCTGCCCCTTAGGATCACAGCTAAAACAGAATCACTCAACTCTTCTAGGGGGACTTTTCTATGCCAAGTGAAACAACCAAAATACTTTGTTAGCAGTGTAGTTTTAAACTGAACAAAAGCTCGACCAAAAAACAAACATTGGGGTTTCTCGCTTCAGTAATGATGTTTCAGTTCTAAATGATCCCAACCCAAGTCATGTACACATAGTCAGAAGCCACCCATTTGCAGAGCATTTTCTACATGCATGACAGATGCCAGTGGGAGTGCAATGATTTAACACAGGAATGCTTCCTTTAAACCTGTTTAATATGCATAAACATGTGCCAATTTAACTGTCTCACATAGTCTTAATCGCTCAGTCTGTTTGTCTGTATGCCTGTGGGTGGAATGGATTTTTCTGTTGATTTTAATGTGGGGAACATGGTATGCATTTTTATTGTTGTGCTGCTCTGTGTTATAACAGAGTTAGTTTGATTTAATCAAGTCAGACTTTTGATCAACACCATAATCTGGCCCCCTTTGCAGCTTGTTCTGGCCGAAAACTGCATTCCTCTTCACTGTATTACATCCTTATCAGCTAAATAACACTTTTGGCGCCTCTCTGTGGGCATTTCACCTGGAAAATGAAGCTCACAGCTGCCCCAGACTGATCTGACAGTGAAATCAGAAACAGTAGGTTGACTTTTCTTTGGCTGAAATCGGTCTGTGCTGCCCGAAATTTTAAATACTGCCCCCAGTGGCCAAAGCTGTAAGTGTTGTTGGGCATATGGGGACTTGTGAGCTCCATGTGTAATGTCCACGGATGGATGCCAAAACTGAGTTGTGAAGTGAGTTGTTTTCAGCTGTACAGGCTGTAATACAGTAATGAGTAATGCATATTTCATAAACTGTACCCCCCAACCCAAACCCCAAAACTATACCTAACAATCAGCGGAGTAAAATTTTAATGTTAGAGGGAAAAATGCGACCTCTGAATCTTGCTCATCACTGATTATGTGGATACGATTACTTCTGATAGGAGATAATGTGGCCGATTCTAGGGTACCGGAACTCTCTGAAACAACATGCCAAATTCCTGTGTGATCATGTTGCGTACCCTTATTTAAAAAACAAAAACAAAAAAAACTTCCCGCTTTGGCCACTGGGGGGCACTGCTTCGAATTTCAGTTAGCACAGATGAGTTTACGTGTAGCTCAAGAAAAGTCAGCCTACAGTTTCCGGATTCACTGTTAGATCAGTCTGCAATAAACTCATTCTGTGGCCCATATTTTTCTTTCAAGGGAGAGAAAACTTTTACTCAACTTCAGCAATCAAAACTAACTTAGTCCATTTTATGTCAGAGTTTGGTTACTTTTGTTGGTGTAAAAATGGTTTTCAGAACCTGGGTTCTCACCAGTGAACTGCACCTGAGTACACTTATAAGGTGGTTTGGTTGATGTGAACTTCTGTACAGCTTGCAGTTTGTACAGTATGAAAGTAATGCATCTTAACAACAGAAATGTAGCGTTATTATCATTTGAATCTTTGCATGCTTTTTGACACACTTATTATAGTATAATACTGTACATTTCTTATAGCTGCTTGTCTCCAAACAGATTGCCTTCGTAGAGCAGCTTGCATTCTTTGCATCTCTGTCATTGCATCCTCTGCAGATAAACACAAGTGCCTTTCTCTGTGCGTAAAGTTTTGGTGGTAAAAGTGCATAGAAAACAGAGACAGAGATATGAGTGGCGTGTCATCTGAAGATCAAGCCACTGTCTTCCACCGGAGCTGCTCGAGGGCAAGAGCCACACGATACAAATGCAAGCTCCTGGTTCAAAAGTATTCAAAGCCGCTGTCGATTAATTATGATCTGATGGATGAACTTGTGCCTCGATTGTACTTGTTTATTTAATAATGAGGCATGAATTCAGATAAAACTTTCTGGTCTTATCAACGTCGCCATCTTTGAAATTTACCTTAGTCTGGCACTATGGTTACAGGTGTTACTCTTAGCTATTGGGAGAATAGAATATTCCACTACTGTAAGCTGTTGCATGAACAGAACAATTCAAGACTCACACCTAAATACAGTTGTCAATCCCAAACATTAACTGTGTTAAAGTGGCCTATTTGACTTTAGTAATAAAAGAGCATGCAACTCTGCATTGATGACAGCCACTGTGTTATGACTTCATTAACCAAATGGCATTGCACTGTTCCATGAGGCACAGTTTAACACAGGTTCCAGTAGTCTATTAAATGGCAATTAAATAAAATAGTCCGACTTCCACATAATGATACAAAATCACTAATTGCTTTAAACAAATCATTTCTCAAGAGTTTTCATTGTTGTCATTTATTTTGTATCTTCATTTCATTCTTTTCAAATGTTTACCTTGCTAAAGATTATGATGTTTACAGAACTTTTTTTTTTTTTTTTCTTATTTATTTCAAAGGCATTGATATGGAGGGCACATATGGTGTTCTATGCCTCCTGCTATGTACATGCACTGTCGTTTCTGTTCAGGGAAATTTAATGGGCTCCCTCTTAAAAGGCTAACACTGTCTTATAAAGCCTTTAGTCAGACGTGTAAACGTCAGTGCATTACAATGTCAGTTATGAGCACAAAATCAAAGCAATGAAGTGACAGGTGCCAAAAGAGAGTAAATTACCTTGATTTGCATCAGTGAGATTGAAGGGTGTGAAAACACCTGAAACAAACTTATAAAAACAGCAGGAATGGTAATTTAATGGCTGATGTGGTAAGAAATGCTTTCAATCTGATGAATTGTGTTACAAATCAAATTATTAAAAGGTTCTTTTGTAAGAACAGCAGTATGAGTCCAAAGCGGTCTGTTTGTTGCTGTGGCTATTTTTTTTTTTTTTTTTTTTTTTTGCTGAGCACAAGCAACTACTTAACTGAACTGAACTGGAAAAAAAGCACTGTGAGTTAGTTTTGCATATATGCAGTACAGAATATGCATGTAGCATGCGGCAAAATCGAAACTCAGCTTACAGCTACACTACTGTATACTGCAATGCAATTTACAAGCCAAGTAATGCCTGCTCTGGTTTTGGAATACCGTACAGTAAATAGACCATATATTTCATCAGCATGTCACTGCATTTGCCATGGGCTTTTCCATGATGAACAATTAATTGGATAGTTGTTTTTAAGGTACATTGCTTGCAAAGTATAAAACCCTTGTGCTTTCCCCAAACATGGCCTGCAATAATAGCAGTATATGGTCTTTGATATTGTCAAATCAGGACAAATCAGTTAATCCTGTGGTTAATCCACAGAACAAAAAAGAAATGCCACTCACCTGGGTGAAAACCAAACAACAGTCATTGTGGAGTACCTTAGTACCGAGGTCGTTGACCCAGCCACTAAAAAAAAGTTGTATGCCTCCATACTTTTGTATGCTTTCATTTGTTTTCTGGAGTAGAAGGATGTCTGGAGGACAAGGTAGTTGCTTATATCTACCGCATCGATGGCAGGCAAGTATTTCAATTCAGTTGAAAAATTGCTCCTCTTCATAACATAAGGATCATGTCCAACATATGTTGTGATTTTCTGTTTATACCTTTCTCTCGTAATAGCGTCTAAACTAGTACTTTCCTCCATCTCGTCCATTCTGCTTTTCACTTCCTGCCCTCCATCTGAATTTCGCACGTCATCAGAATCACATGACTGCAAACAAGTTATTGGCTTGGGTGGTTGGATAATATTTTACACCTGTAATTAGCACTGTCAACTTGTTATTACACCGAAGCGGTGAGTTGTTTCATGGTGCTTTCACACTAGCACTTTTGGTGTGCACCTGGGTTAGTTTTAGGGGTGCACTGATCGATCGGCCACCGATATTCATCTTAAATCCATGATCAGTGATCAGATGATCATGCCTAGAATCAGGGCCAATCTTTTTAAATTTTTTTATTTCCCCTTTTCTCCCCAATTTGGAATGCCCAATTCCCAATGCGCTCTAAGTCCTCGTGGTGGCGAAGTGACTCGTCTCAATCCGGGTGGCGGAGGACGAATCTCAGTTGCCTCCACATCTGAGACCGTCAATCCATGCATCTTATCACGTGGCTTGTTGAGCGTGTTACCGCGGAGACGTAGTGTGTGTGGAGGCCCACGCTAGTGTGTGGCATCCACACACATCTCACCACACGCCCCACCAAGAGTGAGAACCATACATTATAATGACCATGAGGAGGTTACCCCATGTGACTGTACCCTCCCTAGCAACTGGGCCAATTTGGTTGCTTAGGAGACCTGGCTGGAGTCACTCAGCACGCCCTGGCTTCAAACTCCAGGGGTGGTAGTCAGCGTCAATACTCACTGAGCTACCCAGGCACCCAGGCACAGGTGAATTACAGACCAGGCCAATGGGGCCAGTGCCCAGGGCTGCAAGGTCTCACGGCTCATCAACTTTGAAAACAAATGTTTGTATATGCTTGAATATCTGGGTCCCACAGCTTATACAAGGCCCCCTCAACAGGGCCCTATGACTATGAGGGCCCCCAGCCCTCTTATAGGACTCTTTTGCCTTCTTGTTTCTAATTAAATTTTTTGAGCCACTCTTTAATCTTATAACAATGCCTGGTGAAAGTTTCCATGCTCTTCAGGAAGTAAAAGACCTTGTAAAAATAATTTCCAAAATAGTTACCTTCATATTATGATGCACTCATCTTTTTATGCTAAATCTTTGCTGATTTTGGTAAGGTAAAATTAACAATGACATTTATATAGTAACTAATACTTCAAAATGAGTATTTATTGAATTCAAACAACATGTGCTTAAAATTTAATTATTTTATGGAAAAATATATTTAAACAGGCTTAAAAATATGATTTTCTGACTATTATTTCATATGTTAGGCTTTATATGGTTAAGCTTTATTCTTTGTATAAAAGGGCTGCCGAACAAAAAAAAGTTTATTATACTATTCATTGCTAAACTACATGTTTGCCCTACATAACAAAAAATAACTTTGCTTAGGTGTTGGGAAAATAAAATAGTGATAGTTTACTTTTGTGGTTCAAAAGTACTGATTAAACTAGATACGTAAAGTTTGTGTAGACAAACTATAATGTTGGTCTGACAAAACCTTGTCTGAAAGTTTTAAATTGTTTTAAATTCTTGAAGTTAGACATTTTTACAGGTTTAACAGTAAGAAAGAAAGACCGAAAGAAAGAAGACAGAAAGAAAGAAGAGGGCATCATTTTAATATTCTGTCAATGTAATGTAGTCTAGCCGATTTTTGGACACTTTGAAATGGCTTAAATAATGCCTTAGCAGGGCTTTTCGATGGAAGAATAATAATGGTAGCCAAGCTGAAGGGTCATTCCAAACAGAATTTCCCCAAAAATGACCAGATGACCACAATTTTTGAGCCCCACACTTTTCTGCTCTTCAAGGCTCTCACAATGGAGGGTAAAGTCTTTGAAGGAAATATGGTGTAGAGATGATCACTTCTGAATGGAACACACCCCATCATTCAGATGCGTTAGAAATTATATAGCAGCGGAGCCAGACTATCTGAACTCTTTGCCATGTTTCACCAAACCCATGCATAGATGCTGTAGTAGCCTATTTGTTAAATTCTTCAATATTTAAAGTGTTTGAAGTTAAAATATTTCATAATTTATTATGGCCCCTTTAAATATATGTATTTTGTATGCGTAATTTGTAGTATTTACATTCAGTTTACATTATGTATAACAAACGTTAAAATGGTACTGTCTCTTTAAGAACAGTGGCTGTTCAGTGAATGTGTTTCAGTTGAGCAGTTTCTTTACCACATCTGTGCTGTGTGTTTTAATTATTCTGACTGTAAATAACAGAACAGGTATTAAAAGAGGCTTAAATCAATGAAAATCGATTGCGTAGATCTCAACTTTTAAAGATAATGGGGCACCCTAAAAAAATTGGCCCTGGGGGCAGTCTTTTCTGCAGCACTCAGTGAATCACACATACACACTGCTCCTCTAATGAATGAGCGCTTGCTCAGCCATTGAAGCATGAAAAGTGGCCTTTGGAGGGTGAGTCGTTGGCAATTATAAGCATTCACGAAATTTAAACTTTCAGACATGATGTAATTCACCTGAATATGCCATTTTGTTTTTTTTAAATGTGTAAGAATAACATGTGTATGAATAATAAGTCATAATTAATAAGTATAAGTAATAATTAACATTTTCTAGAGTCATTACGGTAGTTATTCTGACTCGCTGCACAGTGAGCAGGAAGAGAATAAAGAGGCTACTAACGGGTATAAAAACTAATTAAACAACAAATAAGTATGCAAATACAAATCTGAGTGACAATCAGATGTTGTGTTGAGCGACAGAGACTGTTTGAGCCATCATGAGTGCTTTTAGCTTTACTCTCTTTAACATGAGTGCTCTCGGTGTCAATCAAACATGCGCACTCTGCAGGTGATCTCAATATCTTATCAACAGTCATTCATCCCAGCGATATTCTGTGATGATCCTAATTTAAATCAGATTAATGTTGGTCACAATATCACTAGTAACATGTCACGTTCCCAATTAATTTGCCGATTTGTTCTGTTTGTTTTGTTCTTCTCTCCCTCATGTATCTCAGGTGCTGCCAGTTTCCATGGGAACACTGATTTTTTCCATGGGAATGCTGATCATGCCACTAATTAGCGTGCTGACAGCACCTGTTCTCTGTTGATTCTCTGCCTTCACAACCCTTCGTTGTGTCATAATCTTTGCTAGATTGTTATGTGTTCAAGTAACTCAACTCGCTCTCTCTGCCTCAGTTGGTCCTGTCTCGTGTTTCTGTATTGGTTGCCCGTCTCTGCCCGGGTGTCTGTAGTGCAATTACCTTCCAGTTTGCTGCTTCACTTGTCCTTCTGCCCACACATTCTTCAACTGAGAATTCCTCATGGATCTGCTCCCTACTTTCACAATGCATACATGCCTATGAACACACTCTTTACTGAGGATTCCTCATGGATCTTATCTCTACACGACCACAATGCACACACATTAAGGCAAGGGTTTTATCTGGATTGTCTCAGGGAAATCAGTGGGTCACGGACTATGTGATCGAGTTCCGCACCCTCGCTGCATCTTATGAGTGGAATGATCATGCGCAGTGAGACTGGTTTCTGCATGGGCTATCTGACAACATCCACGATGAAATCTATGCCTTGGACCTGCCTCCCCGCTTCGATGACTTGGTGGACCTGGCCATCCGAGTGGATCAGCGCCTGACCCTGCATCGCCACCGTCGCCATTCTCCACCTGCCCAGACGGCTGACCGCCATACCCAGTCCACTGTTCTGGCCAGGCCATCAGAATCACGGTTCGAGGCAGAGCCCATGCAGTTCAGGAGGACTCGGCTTTCTCCGGAGAAGAAGCAGCGATGCCTCACTCAAGGACTTTGTTTATATTGTGTCCATCCTGGCCAAGTCTCCGCCTCCTGTCCAGTAAAAACTAGATGCTCGTCAGTAGGCAAGGGGTTACTGGTGAGCACAACACCCTTGAGCAAAACCCCTGGACTACGTACTCTTCTCCCGGCTTAACTGCAGTATGTATCAACCAGTCATGCTGTTTCCCCATTGGTGGATTCCAGAGCCAAAGGGAACTTTCTGGACATCGACTTGGCTTCCAAGTGGGAAGTTCCAGTGGTCTAGTAGGACAAACCTATAACAGTCCATACCATCAGCGGCATGCCCCTTACCATCGTCACCCATTCCACCAAGCCAGTTACCTTCATCTCCGGCAATAATTTGGAACAGTTATCCTTCAACCTGGTCCAATCTCCATCGGCGCCGGTAATGTTGGGGCATCCTTGGTTGGTCATGCACAACCCACACATAGACTGGTCAATCAATACTGTTCTTGCGTGGAGTTCGTAATGTTTGTCTCATTGTCTTAACTCTGCTGTCTCCCCTGTCCAGTCTTGTGTTTAGTTTCAGGATGAATCGGCAGATTTATCCGGAGTAATGTTGGCATTCCATGACTTGAGGTTGGTGTTCAGCCAGTCCCACGCCATGACCCTCCCTCCTCATCACCCGTACGACTATTGATTTGCTCCCTGGCACTTCTCCTCCATGAGGATGGCTGTTTTCGCTCTCTGCTCCTGAGAGGGAGGCCATGAACAGGTACATCAGTGATTCTCTGGCAGCCAGTCTTATCCGCCCTTCCTCTTCTCCAACAGGGATGGGGTTCTTCTTTGTGGAGAAGAAGGATGGCTCACTTGGACCTTGCATAGATTATCGGGGGCTGAATGACATCACGGTGAAGAATCGTTGTCCTTTGCTGTTGATGTCTTCAGCTTTCGAACTCTTGCAGGGAGTGTCCGTCTTTACGAAGTTGGGCTTACGCAATGCTTATCACCTTGTCTGGATCAGGGAGGGGGATGAGTGGAAGACACCCATTTAACACCCATAGGGGGAATTTCTAATATTTGGTTATGCCTTTTGAATTGGTCAACACCCCAGCCATCTTCCAGGGGCTTGTGAATGACGTGCTTAGAGACATGGTCGACCATTTTGTGTTTGTCTATCTAGGTGATATGCTAATCTTCTCCCAGAATATCCAGCACCATGTCCAGCACATTAGGAAGGTGCTTCAGCAACTGCTAGAGAATTGGCTGTTCATTAAAGTGGAGAAGTGCACTTTTCATGCACAGTCAGTTCCGTTCCTGGGGTTCATCATTTCGTCTGAGGGAGTGTGTATGGACCCTGCCAAGGTCAGAACCATCTCTGATTGGCCAACCCAAGATTCACGCAAGGCCTTGCAGAGGTTTCTGGGGCTTGCTAATTTTTATCGTAGGTTTATATGAACTACAACTCGCTGCACCTCGTACGGATCTCACTTTCACCCGCACTGACTGTTTTTGGTCTCTGAAGCCGCGCTTTCTAAATTAAAGAAGCAGTTTACCACTGCCCCTATTCTTAATACTCCCACCCTTCATGTCAGATTTTGGTGGAGGTGGATGCGTCGGAGGTTGGGGTCAGAGCGGTTCTGTTGCAGCGCTCTTCCTCGGATGGAAAGGTGCATCCGTGTACTTTTTTCTGTAACCGCTTAACTCCAGCTGAACGGAATTACGACATCAGTAACAGAGATTTGATGATGGTCCAGCTAGCTTTAGGTGAGTGGCATCACTGGTTAGAGGGTTCGGGTGTACATTTTGGGATCTGGACTAATCATAAGAACTTATACTTTACATCCGTAGTGCTAAATGCCTTAATTCTAGACAGGCTCGCTGGGTACTGTTTTTCACCAGGTTCGACTTCATTCTCTCATATCATCTGGGCTCTAAGAACATTAAACCCAATTCGTTATCTCAGTGTTTCGAAGTCGAGACCTCTATCATCCCACCGGATACCATTCTACCTGCCACTCGGGTGGTGGGCATGGTGTCCTGGGATGTGAAGGCCAAAGTCCATGCTGCGCTACGTAACACAGCTCCTCCCGCTATTTGTCCAGCGAGTCCGTTATTTGTTCTGCGATCAGTTCGGACGCACGTCCTACAGTGGGAGCACTCAGCAAATGTTGCTTGTCATCCAGGGACAGCTCACACCCAGGCACTCATTAGACAGAGATTCTGGTGGCCATCGCTGGCACAGGACGTACACTGGTTCGTAGCCGCTTGCTCCATTTGCGCTTCAAATAAATCCTCCAGTCAACCCCCGGCCGGGCTCCTACAACCTCTGTCAGTCCCTTTGAGACCCTGGTCTCACATAGCCATGTATTTTCTTACCGGTCTCCTCCCCTCCCATGGCAACATAGTTGTTTTGACTGTTGTAGACCGGTTCTCAAAGGTGGCTCACTTCATTCCCCTCCCATTTCCCAGCAGTCATTAACCAAGTCTTCCGCATTCATGGCCACCCGGTCGATGTGGTTTCTGACAGAGACCCCAAATTAGTGTCACGTTTTTGGGCAGAATTCTGCTGATAGCTGGGGGCTACTGTGAGTTTGTCATCTGGGTTCCTTCCCCAGATAAAAGGGCAGCCGGAGCGGGCTGATCAGGAACTTGAGAAGACCCTGCGCTGTATGGCCTAATCTGTCTTCTTTGAGCTCTCATTTAGTCTGGGTCGAGTATGCCCATAACTCTTTTCAGTCGTCGTCTACGGGGTTATCACCCTTCCAGTGTACCTTCGGTCACCAGCCCCCTTTGTTCCCCACCCAAGAGCCTGAAGTTCAGGTCCTGTCCACTCACGCCTTTATTCAAAGTTGCCGTCGTATCTGGAAAGCCACTAGGAAAGCCCTCACACAGACTGGATCTCATGTTAAGACGTCGGCGGACCGGCACTGGTCTAAGCCCCCAGCTTATGTGTGTGGTCAGAAGGTCTGGTTGTCCTCCAAGGACATTCCGCTCCAACTCCCCTCATGTAAGCTGGGTCCCAAGTTTATTGGGCCATTTCCCATCATTAAGGTCATTAATCTGGTGGAGGTCCGTCTCAAGTTACCTCCCTACCTCAAAAACATTCATCCTGTTTTCCATGTTTCTAAAATTAAACCTTTTTTGGTTCCAATTTGCATCCCACCGCACACGTCCTGCCTCCACCACGTCTAGTTGAGGACTCTCTGGCATATACGGTCAAAAGGTTGATCGAAGTCAAGCGGAGGGAAAGAGGGTTCCAGTACCTGGTTGTCTGGGAGGGTTATGGACCTGAGGAGAGATGTTGGGGACATCCTGGACCATGCCCTCATTGATCAATTCCACCTCTGGCAAGGTAACTCTGGTGGGGATGCCAGGAGGCTATAACGATCCCGGTGAATTTGCCGGTTTGTTCTGCTTGTTTGTTTTTTCTCTCCCTCATGTGTCTCATGTGCTGCCGGGCACTGATTGTTTCCTGATTGAACACTGATTGTTTCCATGGGAAAACTGATCATGCCACTAATTAGTGTGCTGACAGCACCTGTTCTCCACTGATTCTCTGCCTAATTAAACCCTTCGTTGTGTCATGATCTTTGCTAGATTGTTGTTGTGTAATCAAGTAACTCACCTCGCTCTCTCTGTCTCAGTTGGTCCTGTCTCGTGTATCTGTATTGGTTGCCTGTTTCTTCCCGTGTGTCTGAAGTGTGGTTATCTTCCAGTTTGCTGCTGCACTTGTCCTTCTGCCCACACATTCTTCAAAGGAGGATTCATCACGGATCTGCTCCCTACTACCATGGCGCATACACACCAATGAACACACTTTTCATGGAGGATTCCACACGGATCTGCTCTCTACACTACCACGATGCATAAATGCCTACGAACACACTCTTCACGGAGGATTCCTCACGGATCTGCTCTCCACATGACCACGATGCACACACATCTACAAACACACTCACCATCTTCCTGCTGCAGTTGGTGCCTGGTTCCTCACGCTTCACCAGCCCTGCTGTGTTCTAATTTATTGCCAATAAATCCTGTTAACGGTTCCTCTGCTCTTGGGTCTCTTGCCTTCTGACATAACAGATATAACTGTTTAACCTTCAATAACGGCACAGAATCTTCACAAATTTGCTTAATAATTAGTGATTTATATTGCAACAAAATGCCAAAGGCGGTAAACAAATTATATTAGTCATAACTGTTTTCAATAAAATGTAATAATTAATGTAATTTTAATGTAATTTTGGTAACACTTAATAAAAAGGTTTCATTTATTTAACATTAGTTAATGCATTAGGTATCATGAACAAACAATGAACAATCTATTTTAACAACATTTATTAATCATAATGTTAGTTAATAAAAATACAATTGTCAATTGTTAGTTCATGTTAGTTCATAGTGCATTAATGTTAACTAATACAACTTTTGATTTTAAAAATGTATTAGTATATGTTGTAACTTACATTAAGTTCATTAGTTAATGTTAACTAAAGTAATGTTGTTAAATAATGTTGACAAATGGAACCTTTTTGTAAAGTGTTACCATAATTTTATTGTGTGGGCATAAACATATAACTGCAGCATATAACTTGCATAAGTGTGGCAAAGGGCACTATAAAAAAAAAAATCTGTATTGTATCCGTATCGGCCAATCTTAATGTTAAAAAATCGGAGATCAGTGTTGGCCTCAAATTTCGGTGCACCACTAGTTAATTTTATTGCAATGTTTGGTTTGTTTGGATGATGTGAATGCAGTTTTCACAACTCGGGTGCACCACAGTCCACTTCAAAAGGTGGCCTGGGCTACGGTTCAAGTGAACTCCAGGACCGTTCGCTGCTAATTTAAACGCAATAATCCTAAAGAGCGAAATTGAACCTGAAGTTAACTATTGATGACATATTGTTTGCGGCTTTGCAGGCTCCCGCTCGCAATTATTATGGTATAATCTATTTCTCATACCTGCTTGTCTCCAAATAAATCACCTTCAGAGAGCAGCTTACATTATTCTCTTTCATATATCTCTTTCAATGGGTCCGCTTCACATCGTTGCACATTCAAAGCATCTGTGGCAGACAAACATAAGTGTTGTTGGGTAGTAAATCCAAAGAGATGGATACTTCAATAACACTGTGAAGCTGGCATCTTCTTAAATTGTTACCTACGTAGTTACAGTGGTTAACAGCTGCTGTTTGTTCTCACATTAATGTGGGAATCGGACCGTGGTTCGGACCCAAATAATATGTTAGCGGAGACTAGTTCTCTCTATGAACTCTGGTTCGAACTAAGCAATCAAACCAAGTGTGAAAGCACCCTAACTGGTCTTATGAAAGGCATGTATAATTACACAGGTTTCAGGTTCACTTTACTTTGATTGGATATGTTTCTGAGGGGTCATTTACATGAGCCGCATTCTAGTGTTCAAAAATATCTCAGCAGCGCACAACAAAATGAAATGTAATACCAGGGTTAGCTAAGACAGTACACTGACTCCATGTTAATGAAAGTATATGTGTGTGTGTGTGTGTATATATATATATATATATGATGTGATATATATATGTGAAAAATGTTGCATTGTGTGGATGTCTTCAAAAATAATGATATAAATAGTTTTCATTTATCACTTAATGTCATACAAAGTACAGTAAACATAAAAAAGCTAAACCTTTGCCATTAAAACAGCACCAATTCTCCTAGGTACACCTGGACACAGTTTTTCTTGGTTGTTGGCAGATAGGATGTTCCAAGCTTCTTGGAGAATTTGCCACAGTTCTTCTATCTATTTAGGCTGTCTCAATTGCTTCTGTCTCTTTATGTAATCTCAGACTGACACGATGTTCAGTGGGAGGCTTTGTGAGGGCCATGACATCTGTTGCAGGGCTCCCTGTTCTTCTATTCTAATCTTTTCTATTTGCATAAGTAATGTTTGGGAGTCTAACATTTATATTTCCTATTGACACACTAAAGCTGAAGATATAAGTAACCATCTTCAGACAAATGCTTTTGAGAAACATCTTATGTGCCTAAGACTTTTGCACAGTACTGTATATATACCCATCCCTTCTCTCTATGCCTGAGTTTCTAGACCATATTTTCTATAACATGACTGTTCAGATCTGCAGCAGGAAGAAAGGATGTTATTTTCAAGAGCACCAGCCTGGTAAAGGAGTGGTAATCACAGTGTACAGGGGGTGTTCGGGTACTTCTCAGAGGTAGGTCTCAATCGCCTCCTCAAAACACTGATTAAAGATAGAGATCACAGCAGGTGGGGGAAGTTGAGCTACATCAAACAACCTTAGTGGCCTGCTACAGGTAGGTACCACTTAAAAACTCTCTCTCTTTTCTCTTCTATTCTCACAAACACACTTTCTCATGCTTTTGTCACCATGATCAACAAATGTAAGCTATCCTATCCCCTGCAAAACCCTATCGCCCCAGAACCCAAAATGTAGTCATTTGTAATGCTTGTCCAAAAATTTATCATATTATCACAATATTATGTTCGAGACACTCAAAAAGGCTGTGACACCTGATATCCTTTTTAGCAGTGGTGGCAACAAATAATAAATAGTACAGATTACTAGTGGTACTGTAGTCATCTACCTTGTGTAGGATATGTTAGGCTAGAAGGCTAATCAGTTAACTGTATGCTAACTGATCAAAATTGCTCCACTGTGTTCCATTGAATTAATGATGACAGAATATTCATTTTTAATGTGAACTATCCTTTTTAATTTGGCATTTTTTGGGATTTCTAATCATGCACAGAATAGTAGCCTACTCGTTACAAATTCTTTGAGCCAGTTGAATTGCTTTGGTGTCCAAGGGGGATAGAATTGTTTGATATAATAGATGTTTTTTTTTGCTTGACATCAACTTTATTTATCTATTTATTTGTTTGTTTGTTTGTTTGTTTGTTTGTTTGTTTGTTTGTTTGGTTGAAAAGAATCATGCTTGGACATCATCCCCACCTCCATAATGTGTTCTATTGGGGCTAAGCCACTCCTCCACCATCCCCTCCTTACATTTCCCACAAATGGATCCATGGCTTGATCAAAGTGAAAAACTATGAATAAGGGGATTTTAGATCAGAGAGAGTAAGTTCAGTGGAGGTCAGCATTAGGCAACTGTCAAAGCAGTAGTTGTCGATCTGACACATGCCTGACGCTGTGAAAGTAAAAATAATAAGGAAAGTTTCAGCTTTCTGACAATATGGAGTAGAAAAATAATTATATAGTTAGAAAGCTAAAACTTTCCATTTTACTTTATTATTTATTTCAAACTGTGTTTCTGCATCAAAGTGACTCAGGTCACAAATGTCATTAGTTATAATCGCTATAAAATTAGGCTGGTCTCTTTTCAATTGTCTGTGATAAGTGTGTGTCTAAGTTCTGATTTGTAGTCTCCACAGTTTTTAATTACATTACTTTGCAATTTAGCAATTTCTTGAAAGATAAATAGAGAATGCAAATCACACTTCACTGTAGTCCAAATAAAAATCCATTACATTTTTACCACTTTATTAATACATTTTACAAAAACAGTTCATGTCACACAGTCACACAGTTCATGGAAATCTCCAATTAATTCTTATGGTATGTGCTGTAAAGCTTGTTTTGAGCAACAGTAACCAAGGGAGGTGGAGCTTAGTGAGGGTTAATTGCGTTTATGAAAACTTTTTCCCTATGATTCCCATTCAGCCGTCAGTTTCTCGATAGATTTTCTTGCTATCCAGAAATAATTTCCCAAATGAAACAGCATAAGCCTGGTTCAACCTATCAGTTTGCCCAGTGCACAGTCTGATGTGCTGTGTTATATTAAGATATGTTTTATTTTATTTTTTAGCTTGGACAATAGAGTTGGCTGCTGACTGTGAACGGGATGATTACACTAATGTGATGCAATGAACTGTGGAGTCCATGATTCCAGCGCATGGATAATGATATAGTTTTGACTGACAGTGCACTGCTTGCTTAATGGTGAGATGTAAAGGACGATGAATTCCTTAAATAATTTATAACAGAGGGCAATGAGGCGGGCAGATATGGTGTGTGAGTTTGAGCTATAAGGGTGTTACCAACGCAAGGTCAGCATTCAGCATGGGCGGAAATGACACAGTGAACTGATGCATATAAGGGATATGAGAGACCTCACATTGTCCTCCAGATGATGGCAACACTTATGGAATGTTGTAGATTTCAAAGGCATTTTGAGTGGATTTTTGAGAGTTTAAACTTTTATTGTATTAGTATGTTGAATGTGTGTGAGTGTGGGCTTCTGACACTGGTGGGCTAATGAAAAGCACACACGTGTTCCTTGCTAACTGATCCTTTGTTAAGCCCTGCATTGAAAATGTTACTGACCAATCCTTCCTTAGCTTAGCTGTTCCTATCTGACATATTATCAGACTCTTCTCTGTTATAAGATATCAAGCGAAGTTCTTTGTATAACTGGTGACAAATTGGAAATGTATGCTTCTGCCATTTTAAATATATTTATTAACTGTTCTTTTCCGTATTTTGGCATCTTGTTAATCACTATTTATGGGCTTTTCTTACTTAATCTCCTGAGACCCAATTGCGACTGCTGTGTGCATTTGCCATTTCCCTTTTTGATTTGTAAATAATAGCCCTTAATAAACATATATATATATTCCTAAAAATGTATGTCCTCATATGTGAACAGCAGGACAACATTGTGAAATTTTTAATAATACCAAGCTATAGAATGTGTTTCTTTCTTTTCTTTTTTTTTTTTTTATCAAATTGTTAATTATTTTTTCCAGGAATGTTGGATATTCATGGTATTGATATGTTACAGAGATAAAAGCTGATTTTCTGTAAAGCTGCTTTGGAACAATGTGTATTGGGGAAAGCCCAAATAAAATAAAAAAAAACTATACAAATAAAAATAATTTTTCTTCATATGACTTTTTTGTGACAATGTTTTCTTTTCTTTTTTTTTTACTTTGGCAACAAAATCTCAATGTTATCTCTTTGCACTGTCAAACAAACAAGTGATAGCCAGCGTTGAATCATTTTACCAATCAGAAATTACCATAGTTAATTCTGATTCAAAGTAATGGCCTGCATCATCCAATCACTGCCAACCATGTTAAATCAAAATTTAACAACATAAATTCTGAATCTATGTACTGATTACCATTGCCCCATGTCTGCCAGCCATGTTGAGTGGTCCAAACATCATCTGCAGCCTGAAACTGAAACTTGAAGTTTGGAGTGAATGCACTTGGCTGTATTGGAAAGTTATAGAATTCTTCTCTCTTGCTCCCATTTAGTGAAAGATTTAACCTCCAGTGTGCTGTCTGTCTGCACTGGTCTCAGAACAGTTCGACATGCACCATATTTTCATCTTAACTTCATATAAAGCCTCTGAAAGCAACATTTTTCAGCTTTGAACCCATTGATTCAAATCAAGGACTAATGTTCTTATCTGCAGATTAACAAGATTAATAATACTGATTACATGACGAGTATGCGACCTGTTTATTACTGTTGGTCCATTTGTGAAAATATCACCATGTACATCCACTTTGACTGTCTTATGTTTTGTCAATTTGTCTTGAATAGGCTTTTCAGACCAAAATTACTAATACTGTCCTATATGCGTTGAAACTAAACACATTGTTTTTTTTATTTCATTTTTTTGCGACAAAGCACATTAATATTTAATGAGTACAGTACAAAATGGTGAAATCGTACAAGTTTGCTAGTATAAAAAAGTAAGGCTTTTACTCCCATATATAAAAACAAACGAACAATATTGGTGGTTAGGTTAAGGTTTTTGGTTTTGGTTGGTAGAGTCCATAAAATATACATTCCTCTTCACCGTCTTACATCCTATACAGCTGAAAGGAATTCGCTTCACAACTACCTTTTAGCGACCTCTCCTAGACATAAATGGTGCTCAAATGTGCCCATATGTCCTACAACACTTACTGTTTTGGACACAGGGGTAGTGGTTTAAATTTCGGTCAGCATATATTGACTTTTGCTAAAGAAAAGTCAACATACTCTTTTCAATTTCACTGTGAGATCATGGCTGGTTTTACCCCTAACCAAAACCTAACCTAACCATAGAGTCAACCCCCATTACCCAAACCCTAAACCTAACCATGACATAAAAAAATAAAATAAAAACAAATTGTAGGCTACCATGTAAGAAAGAAATGTTTTGAAGTACTGTACATCACCCATTTGTATTGCAAAAATAAATATAGAATGAGTAAACAAATTTGTTTACATACATTTTTCTTTTATTATATATGGGCTATAAAGTGTTTGATAGCTAGCTAGCTAAAATTTGACGCCTGTATTGTATTGATTTGAAATTATGTTTGTTGATTGGTTGGTCTCTATGGAAATCAAAGTCATACCATTTCGTTCGAGCCAAATTGTACGATATCTTATGATTTTGAAATGTCGTATATGAATTATTACGAGTTATCATGAGACTATGTTAGAGGAGCATTGTTTAGTTACTGATTGGTGGTCTGATGCTAAACAATTCAACCAAACATTCTAGCACAGCATTGTTTCAAACTGCAAAAATGGTGCTAACCACCTTTCAAAACTGAAATGTTGCTTAACCCAGGGCTGGAAGTGCCCTCAGTATTGTGACGATCCAATCCATAATTGTGTCCTTACTTGACTGAGGTTTCAGGTGACTCCAGGGGGACTATCCCTAAGTACACTGAACTTGCTAGGTTATTAATGATTTAATAATTTATTTAACAGTTTCTTCCTAAAACATCTGCACAAAATGTCATATGTGAGTAAAATTTTGAAGGTGGAGATTTTGATTTACTTCAAATAATACATATTTTATCTGTGCAATGATAAGAGGCAGTCTGTCTATTTCCATTGTGTTGCTGAGTATACACCAAAGAGCTTGAGAGCATGGGTAGCAAAAATAATAAATTCCCTTTTCATTGAGACAATAATAAAAAATAAAAAAAAAAATCACTGTGAGTTTGGTTGACTGTCAACATTAAGTTTGGGCACAAATTATACAAAGAAACTTACTGTGTTCACTTTCTCCCTTTTTTTTTTTGTCTTTTTTTTTTTGTTTTTTATTGGATTTTTTTTCCCCTTTTTCACCCAATTTGGAATGCCCAATTCCCAGTGTGCTTTTAAGTCCTCGTGGTCGCATAGTGATTCGCCTCAATCCGGGTGGGTTAGGGTTAGGTTAGGGTTAGGGTTATCACGTGGCTTGTTGAGCGCGTTCCCACGGAGACATAGGCTTCACGCCACCCACCGTGGCATCCGCGCTCAACTCACCACGCACCCCACCGAGAACGAACCACATTATAGTGACTACAAGGAGGTTACCCCATGTGACTCTACCCTCCTAGCAACCGGGCCAATTTGGTTGCTTAGGAGACTTGGCTGGAGTCACTCAGCATGCCCTGGGATTCGAACTAGCGAACTCCAGGGGTGGTAGCCAGCATCTTTTACCACTGAGCTACCCAGGCCCCGTTCACTTTCTCCCTTGAAGAATTTTCAAAATGTCACCTACAGTCTCTTAATGCCTTACACTTTAAATCATGTTTTTTGCCCTTTCTTCAAATTTGAGCAAAGTCTGCACATACTAAATATTGCACACAGCAACTCTTCTTCTGAGGAATTGTATTCTCTCTGATTAGGAAAGACACCAGCCACCAGTCTTCATAAACTTAATTAGACTAAGATCAAATATAACAGTGAAAATCTGTTTCCAAGGAGATGATAATTAGGAATAATGGCAGATAGACTCACATCTCCAATTATACCCACATTAAGGTAGCTTTTTCTTTCTTAACCATTTTGTGCTTAATAGCATGTAATTAGTCAACTACTAACTGCCCCTTAATTAATTTGGAAACATTAGGGTAATTAGCACCTTGTTGTCCTTTTGTCCACAAATGATCTGCAAATTTTGTATCTTGACCTTTTCTTTGGTTTAAACTCTCATCTTGTACATCCGACTTTAACATTATTTACTCACACTAATGACATTCCAAACCTGTATGCTGTTTTTTTTTTTCTCTCAATAAAAACAAAAGAAGAACTTTTGAAGAATCTTTACACAGTTCTTTTCCATGCAACAACGGTTATTTTTTATTCATGGTGACCACTATGAATGTCACAAAATCCTGATCAATTATTGATTGACATGTTATTTTCTCAAAAAGTTTTTGAGGCATCAATATCGTCTTGGTTACTGATGTAACCTCTGTTCCCTGATGGAGGGAATGAGACATTGTGTCAATGCAGTGACACTAGGGGTTCGATCTTGAGAGCCCCTATCACCTTTGCTTAAAATAGAAAAGGCCTATGAAAATTGGCGAGTGGAATTTGCATGCCATTCTCCACCCCGGACATATGGGCATAAAAAGAGATGGCATGCATCACTCATTCAGATTTATGCTGAGGAGCCGATAGAGAGTCCCGGCCATGTAAGCGGCCGGTTCAGCGCCGCAGCAGGAGGGACACAACGTCTCGTTCCCTCCATCAGGTAAAAGAGGTTACATCAGTAGCAAATATGTTCCCTGTCTGTCACTCACTCGACGTTGTGTCGATGTAGTGACACTAGGGGTTCCTATAGGAAACATCGCAGTCGCTGAACCGTGTCACGAGGCATGGAAGAGTGGACATGGGCAAGCTGCTGCATGCCTCGCAGTGAGTGCTCAACCACGTCGTGACCTTCCAGCGAGTTAGGTAAGGCGTCTCCCTAGTCCCGTTAAGGGGAGAGGAGGCACTTACTCAAGTAGGCTACCGGCGGTGCCTTTCTTAATTTGCTGTTAAGCAATCTCCCGCCAAGCACTTTCTAGAATAGCGCTGGGAAGTGCTCTTCCCTCTCCAGGAAGGAGAGCACTACGGAGACCACATCCTACCAGAGGGAGGTTAACATGTGGAGCATACCTCACATGGACTTACCAACGGGGAAGTACACATGTGGAATGATACCACTGGAGGACCCTATCTACAGAGAGGGTACGCAGCACAGTGACCGAGACAGAGAAAGACACAGGTTTCACCTAAGGGGGAAACCGATCAGTGGAAACTAATCATACAGGATTACCAAGGGGGAATCACCATGCATGGAGCACTGAGCCCGAGCACACAGGCTCACCTGAAAAGGGGAATACCACAAGTACTGGGCCTGGTGGCGTTACTCCTCCGCCGAGTTCGTCACTGAACAGTGCTAAGGAATTAAAGAGGTGTCCGGAGTTCAACGGTACGGGGAACTGTTGTGGACAAAAAAGTGCACATTATCACCTTTGAAAAAAGGGGAAAGGCACAATGCAAGCGGTCTACCTGCTGTTACCGTGTAACACTGGGGTTGAAACTGGGTTTCCGAGCGTCTAAAGCTCTGCGTGCGGTCCAGATAGATGTGCAGGGTGCGAACTGGACACAGCAACAACAAGGCCGGGTCATCCTTTTCTGAAGGGAGCACTTGAAAGTTCACCACCTGGTCCCGAAAAAGAGTGGTGGGAACCTTGTGCATGTAACCGGGCCGAGGTCTCAAGATTACATGAGAGTGTGCCGGCCCGAACTCCAGGCATTCACTGGTAACAGAGAGCACCTGCAGGTCCCTTACCCTCTTAATGGAAGTGAGCGCCACCAGGAGGGCCGTCTTCAGGGACAGAGTGTTAAGCTCAGCCTGCTCCAGGGGCTCAAAGTGGGCTCTCTGTAGGGCAGGTAGGACCACAGAGAGATCCCAAGAGGGGATCAGGCGTGGTCTAGGAGGATTCAACCTCCTTGTGCCTTTGAGGAACACATGCTTGCCCTGAACCAACGGCCGGAGCCTCCTCAGGGCAAGAAATACCGGCAGCAACTCCAAGCAGTTGATGTGCCATTGGAGTCGGGGCCCCGTCCAGAGCCCCAACACTGCCTACCCGTTGCACACAGCACCCCAGCCTGAGTTCGAGGCATTCATCGTGACCACGATGTGCCTTGAGACCTGCTCTAGGCGAACACCTGCCCGTAGAAACGCAAGGTCTGACCAAGGGCTGAAAGTCTGATGGCATTGTGGCATCATGGTCACACAGCGAGTGCCGAGGTGCCATGCTCACCTTGGGACTCGAGTCTGTAGCCATCTGAAGCGGTCTCATATGCATCAACCCGAGGGGAGAACCGCCGCCGAGGATGCCATATGCCCCAGGAGCCTCTGAAATTGTTTCACTGGTGCCGCTACCTTCTGCCTGAAGGTCTTTAGGCAGGTCAGCACTGACTGAGCACGTTTGGTCATAAGACGTGCCCTGAGAGTGACCGAGTCCAACTCCATACCGAGTAAAGAGATGCTCTGCATAGGGGAGAGCTTGCTCTTCTCCCAGTTGACCTGAAGCCCGAGTCGGTCAAGGTGCTGAAGCACAAGGTCCCTGCGCACACACAATAGATCTCGTGAGTGAGCTAGGATTAGCCAGTCGTCGAGATAATTGAGAACTGGTAAGCTCGTCCCCGGAGGACAGAGGCACCCTCGCCCTGCACCGTAGTGGAGAGGATACCACTGAACCGGGTGGGCGTCTGGCGAACTGGATCGCGTAGCCAAGGCTAATCGTCCTGATAAGCCACCACGAGGGGCTGGAGAGCGCTAACCAGGCCTCCAGCCTCTGTGAAAGTGGCACCAGTGGGACAACTGGACTTACCATGCCTGGGCAGGGTGGTTTGCGGCAAGGCAGAGCAGGCGCCCCACATGGAAGACAGCCCAGGGGGGACATGCTGCTCCGTAAGCCCGCAACGGTGGCCGGTGACTGGGGAGGGCGAGTGGCCCAAGAGACCAGCACACTTACCTGTTCGCCGGCTGTCTCTCGATGGAGAACGAAGGAACGGGAGGTACTCACGTTCGCCTGATTGACTGGAAAGGCTTCCAGCGCCTGGCCATTGCGAGTGCGCTGGCCCAGGGAATGAGGAAACTGCTCTTTTATTACACGTGCTGGCCCCGGGACGATGGTGGGGCTGGAGAGATGCCATGGGCAAGACCGGTCAGGAAAAGTTGCCTCATCTCTGGGCGGCCCATGTCAGGACCGCCTCGAAGCCCGTCTGGGGTTCTTGGGGGCCGGCTGACGGGCAGGTGGATCCGAATTCCTGCCGGAGGATCTTTTTCTCTGAAGCCATCGTGCGGGCTCTGATGGTAAAGGAGCCGGAGCCGGCACCGCAGGGGAACGGCTCTGGCGAGAAGCAGATGGGGTACGGGACCTTTGTGGCCTGAAGCTGGCCGGGTCGCGCCACGGCAGGATGTGTTTAATTGCCTCGGTCTGCTTCTTCACCGTTGAGAACTGATGGACAAAATCCTCGACGGTGTCGCCAAAAAGACCCCCTTGGGAGATGGCCGCATCAAGAAAGCGGGCTTTCTCGGCGTCATGCATCTCCGCAAGGTTGAGCCACAGGTGCCGCTCTTGGACCACAAAAGTGGACATCATGATGTGCAGGGCATGCGCCATGACCTTCATTGCATGTAAGGCGAGGTCGGTCGCAGTGCGCAGTTCCTGCATCAGCCCTGGTTCGGTCCTACCTTCGTGCAGATCTTTCAGAGCCTTGGCCTGGTGGACCTGTGGGATGGCCATGGCGTGCAAGGCGGAAGCGGCCTGACCCATGGCCTTGTAAGCCTTTGTCATTAAAGAGGAAGAGAACTTACAGGCCTTGGAAGGGAGCCTTGGTCGGTCGCACCAGGTGGCTGTGCCCTGCGGGAATAAATGCACCTCTACGGCGCGCTCTACCTGGGGAAGCCCGACATATCCTTTAGCCACTCCACCGTCGAGGGTAGTCAGAGTGGACAGGCCCGCAAAGCGTGTAAAGGCAGTAAAAGGTGCCTTCCACGACTTTGTTAGCTCCTAGTGCACTTCCGGGAAGAAAGGCACTGGGGCGGGGCACGGACATGAGTTGCGCTCCAAGCCCAGAAACCAATCATCCAGACACGAACGCTCAGGGCAGGGTGGAGGGGTCCACTTCAGCCCGATGTTCGCAGCCACCCGGGTAAGCACGGCAGCCACCTCAGCATCCGCCTCATCCTGTGCTCTACCGCCCATGGGCGGGAGCTCAGAAGATTCGTCTGCTTCCGTTAGCAGAAGCCCACCCTCCGATGCCGCGACTGACACATTAAACCCGCCCTGAGGCAGACTGCCTGCATCGCTTGACAACGCGTCAGGACAGAACGAGTGTGCTGGGGGATGGGAGGTCCGCAGGGGCTGAGCTGGTGGAAATGCTCCCATGTCCACATCCTGATCGCCCGCGGTGCTTGCCGACCCAGCCGGCTGAGCATCAGCCCACGACGGACTGGGTTGGGGAGCAGCCGCGGTAGCTCCTTGCTTCGTGAAGAAGGAAGTGAGATGCGACTGCAACATTCTCATGGGCATGTTCTCGCAATGAGAACACAACTCTTCCACGAAAGCTGCCTCGGCGTGCTGGCGCCCCAGACACTCAAAGCAGATTTCATGGGTATCCGGAGGGGGGAGAGAACAGCCACATCCAGTAATACAAACGAGGATGGACATCTTTAAAAAGACACCAAGCGTTTGTGCGAGCTCTTTTAGAGAAAATATACTCATTCGAATATACTCTTTTAGCACCCGCAGACTCAGGCTGCCGAAGCGCCCAGGGGAAGCACCACACTCGACCGTGTGAGGGTGACCACTGATATGCGGCGTAAAAAATCCAGCAGCGTAGCAAGAGGTGAGAGGACAAACACACAAGCATTTGGCTCCGAAGAAAAAATCTGAATGAGTGATGCACGCCATCTCCTTTTATACTCGTATGTCCAGGGCGGAGAGTGGCATGCAAATTCCACTCGCCAATTTTCATTGGCCTTTTCTATTTTAAGCAAAGGTGATTGGGGCTCTCAAGATCAAACCCCTAGTGTCACTACATTGACACAATGTCGAGTGAGTGACAGACAGGGAAATTAACATTAGCCAACATTTAAATTAGAAGGCCAATTTGTGTGCTGTCCAATTCACTGTCAGTTTGTCTTCTGTTTATTGTAGTATGGCGTAATAACTTTGGGAGACCACAAGGGGGTGATGCCGGTCATGGGTAGGGCAAAGCACAGGTGTCACACACAGGACACGTCGATGCAGAGCAGGTGGCAGTCCAAATTTGTGAATCTACAGTAGTCACAAAACACACAAAAGTTACGAAAGATTTTGTACTTCAAGAATGAACCAAGTGTTGCAGATGAGTTTGCAGGTTAGTGTATGAAACTGGTGTAATTTTGCAAACTGAATGATTGTTAATTGTGACTTTTATTATGCAGTTTCTCTGTATTTACCATTGAAAAGTTTTTATTCAAGCTGTCAAACCACAAAAAAGACATACTTGAAAATACATTGTGTAGGCTACATGAAAGATACATAGACAATAGATTATCCAGTGTTAGTTAGATTAAATAATCTATGTCCTTTGATAATGATTTGGGTCAAACTAAATGGAAAAATATGCAAGTTGCTCTCCATGGCGCTGCAGAATTTTGAGCAGTCTCTGGTGTCATATCTGGGCGCTGAATCTAAGAAAAACTATAAAAGTTGTTTGCATGAATTGTGTGCTATAATCCAAGTTTTGTGAAACCCATGCAACAGCTTTGTGTGGGGAAAAAAGACTGAAATTGAAGTCCGCCAGCCAGACAGTGTGGGACACCTCACTGACCACCGCATAATAAGGTGTTGCTGGGCGATGCCTACTGCCATCGTCAGGCTACAATGGCCAAACAACAAAGAATCCTCCACTGACCACTGCTTGAATCTCTCCAGTCAATTTAGGATAGACTTCAAAGACTGAACACTAAACATTATACTTACAATTTAATCACTACCCTTATGTTTAAATATTGCCTAACTAACAGATGCACTTTAGCTTTACTAATTTAATAAATAATTAACCTCTTCAACCCTGCATACCTGGGCACGTCAGGAGTTTACATACATGATGAAAATAAGTGCCACCCTGTGGTCAAGATGTAGGATGTGAATATAAAAGTGTTTCAACTAGCACTAAAATAGAGGTCAAATATGAAATTAAATATCTTGTTCTCATTAATGCAACTATTTATTTTGTTGCCATAACACCACCGTTCAAATAATTATCAAAAGAATCACAGTGAAATAGGATCTCTGTTAGACAACATGTCTGCTTTGATCACTGTTTCTGTAAGCCACAAGTAGCCACAAACTCTATATCATCAATTTAAATTATATTAAAATTAGTATTTTTTCTACTTGTCTGTAAACTTGCATGCGTAAATAATTCAATGGTATGTTTAGATGTCCAGAACAATGCAGTCCAGCAGAAGTAGCATGGTATACAAATCATCTGCAGAATGTGTTCCTGACAAATAATGATGAAATATTACACATTATCAAAGATGAGGATCTCAGCTTTTCCAACGACATCTAGATTATGCTTCTAGTCCACTAAGAGGCCGAGGTATTCGACAAAACAGTGGGGAAGGGGCGTGGGATCACAAAATAGACTGAATGCCTATGGATGAGAACATGGCTTGTACTAAGCTGCATTAGAGAACCACATCGTTTCAGATCTGTATATTGTGATAGAAGGTGATTGAGGGAAATATATTTGGCCTACTGCATGACATCTAGTGGAATGTACTGAGACTTTTTCAGGTACAAAGAACAAACAGAGCCTGAATCACAGGCTTTCTAATAGTAATATGAATAAATATGTATTGTATTATAAGATTGTAAAATATATACTATACAATATTATTTATGGATTATTAAATTAAGATAATATTTGTATATTTGGCAAAAGTACATTTATTGCAATGCCAGCGGAAGATGGGTTCCCCAGCTGAGTCTGGTTCCTCCCAAGGTTTTCTCCCTCCACTATTTTGAAGGGATTTTTTTCCTCCTTGCCACGGTCGCCTTTGGCTTGCTCACTGGGGTCTTACAGGCATGAATTTCTGTAAAGCTGCTTTGAAACAATATGCATTGTGAAAAACGCAGTACAAATACGATGGACTTAACTTAAAGCAATACTTCTTCCAAAAATTACAATTTTGTCACTATTTACTTTGTGGAACACAAAAGGAAATATTTTAAATAATGCTGTGATTTCTGATACTACAATAGTAGTTGATAGTGACTCAGTTTGATGCAACACAAACTGTCATTAATACAGTTCATAAGATCACATATCATAAGTCTTCTGAAGGCATACAATCACTTATGATGAAAAAACAGGAATTAAAGTCATTATTCACTCTCAAATAAAATCATTGCTCAAATCGTGTATGCAGAGTTCAAATCAAATATGGAATATGATGCACAAGTCGCATGGACTACTTCTATGAATTTTTTTGTATGCTTTAAGATGAGTTACTATCAACTACTTTGCATGGAAATCAGTGATTGCAACATTCTTTCAAATATCTCCTTTTGTGTTCTGCAGTAAAAGTTATATAGGGTTAGAACGATATACGTGAGCAAATAATGATGAATGAATTTAAATTTTTGGGTGAACTGTTCCAAGTTGTTCCATTCTGCATATGGTATGCCCAAAAAATGTTTTTGGGTGTCAATGACATCAGACCTTGTGCAGCGCGCCAACACAGCATATTTTTTAATCTGAACATGGACGTGAATAAAATTGCAGAGCTCCACGGGAATATATATATATACATACTGTAGATATTGCAAATGGGTTTGGAACACGAGGATGTGTAAATAACATATTCGGGTAAACTTTTCTTTCAGTATAGCCCTCTGTGCAGTCAGCATGGTCCATCCTAGTAAATTTTTGTGTCCTTCTCTAACAATGATCTTGCCCTCAGGGCCCAAAAATTGATTGCATTGGAAATCATGGAATGGATGGACAATCCGCTTTAAAAAAAAAACAAACAAAAAAAAAAAAACAACAACAACAACTTAGAGCTTAACGTGGCCAAATACCAATATTTATGGTATAATGCAATTTGGGCCACTTAAATACCATGCAGGCCAGTCACAGGGAGCCTTATGGCACTTAACCTTACAACCATTTCCCGCAAATGGAGGCAAGGAAGAGGGAGAGAATGAAATGAAAAAAAGGCAGTTGGATAGCAGGGATCTGCTAATCTCTATCCACACTAGGGGACTATTCATATAAGGGCGGCCGGCAGCTGACTGAAAATATCTATGGAGGCTTGAAGGCCAGGGTGTCTCAGCTGTAGCATCTGCTAGCTGTTGATTAAGGGGCATTTTGGGGATCGGTTTTCTATCCGCAACTTTCACATCCTGGTCTGTAACCCAAAAGCTAACCATGAACCATGAGAAAGGAAGGAGAAGTCTTTAGCTAAACTATCGCTTGATTTGGGGGGTGACTAGATTAAAATAGGCACAGTGTGACTGAAAGGAGAAAATCATATTTGACAGATTTGTCTCACTTCCATTGACTTTCAGTAACTTGATATTCAGAGATTAGCAGAGTCTTAACATTTGCTGCCATCCAGTTTTTTTAGGTGTACATCTCACAAAAATAAAGAAATAACAACTGGCAAAGTTAACAAGGGACTTAAATGTGCATTCAGTAATTTGGGGCTAATTTAAAAAGTTTTACACATTAACGAATGAATCGTGTTTTTGTGAAGAGTGATCTGAATGGTGTACACTCATATGAGATGAAGACTGTACTCATAATAGTTCTCTATAAAAAGTTTTTTTATTATGCATGGTGCAGGTCACCCCCTTCAATGTGTTTCGCTATGTTGAAATCACAAGACACGCAGTGTATCACTAAACGTCGAAGAAGAGAATCCTTGCGCTAATTGGTTGCCGCCTATGTAGATACCCTTGGCTATTCTTAGCACAGTTTTGTTTGGTGATGCGAAGTGTGAAAAGAACACAGTGGAACATATTTATTGTGCTTTAGCAGTGGAGACAATAGGAGATTCAGTAGCTGTACTGCCGAAGAAGCAAAGGTATGAAGCAAGAAGACAGACAGACCAGCAAAGGCAAAAAACTAGTGTGATCATCGGTACGGCATACACATTTGATGACGGAGAAAAACCTGAGCTGTGATTCCAGTGTTGCTTCTTTTTTGTTGGATAGGTAAGGAATTAGTAATTGTTTAGACCACTCATACAAGTTTCCCTCAAACTTTTTTAAATTATGCGTGTAGTCAACATATGTTAGTAATGGACAGTTTTCAGCAGTGTTTACAAACGCAACCAGAAAGCAACGTGTAATTTTGTTTTAGTTGTTATCACAGCTTTAGTAAGGGGGGCCCACCCAGATAGCAAGCGACATAGAATCAATGTAGAATCGATGTCTCTCGCGGCATCAAAACGACATTGATCTCCAACGTTGATTCCACATCTTTTTGCTCACTGAAGTCACCTTGAATCTACGTCGTTCACACCATTGAAAACTAACATAAAATCAATTTAATTGGTTTGCTTACCTGACGTAGATACAACGTTGTTTTCAGTTGGGTGAAACGACGTTATACAATCAACATATTTTCTACTTTTATTTTTTTAATCCCAAATACTTAAAAATGAATAAATCAGCCTATATATGTACTCTTTATTAAACACACAGCACATTCAGATACTCATTGTTTTATTTATACAAAATATACATTTACAAATACATAATTTAAATTAAATTATGTAAAATAATAAATAAATACATAACTTTTTCTGCAGTATATAAATCTTAATGCTTAGCCAATTATATAAAAAAAATAAAAAAATAAAATGCATTCACACTGTTACATTCACAAATGAATGAATAATAACAAATTACAGGCTAATTTAAAGGTAGTGTTAATTTTACAGATTTAAAAAATTAGCTCATCCATAAATTTAAAATGCTGTCATCATACACACCCTCATGTTCTTCTGAACCTTAGACATTTTTATTCTGTGAAACACAAAAGGAGATAAGACATTCTCCGTCACAATTTTCATTCAATATTGCAATATCTTCTTTTGCATTTCACAGGTTTGGAACATATGGAGCCCCGTAAGAGGACAGAGAGGGAGGATTTTTTTCCCACCTGAAATATTTTGCATTCCCTTGCAATAGTTTTTCATTCAAAAAAAAAAAGCAAAAAAAAAAAAAATAAAATAAATAAATAAATAAATAAAAAATGTGGTTTTAGTACAGTAACTATAGTTGCACAGTGGTATTTGTAGTAAAACCATAACCACAAAACTTACCATGGTTTTAGTAGTAACCATATTTTAGCCGTGATAATTGTAGTGAAACCATTGTAATGACACAGGACCATGAAAAGTATGGTAATAAAAATGGTTCATCTGGTTTTACTCCCATAATTAAATCATTGTTACTGCTGAGAAAAAAAAAAAAAAAAACATTTAACAGTTATGAAAATTAAACCTTGTTTTACTAGAGAAACCATTGTTTAACCATGGTATTTGAAAACCATTACTACAAGATTTACCATGGTTACTGTTTGCGAGGGAGCAACAATAAAGTGTTACTTCACCCAAAAATGAAAATTCTCTCATCATTTACTAACCCTTATGCCATCCCAGATGTGTATGACTTTCTTTCTTCTGCAGAACACATTTGAAGAAAAATAGTTACATTTTAGCTCAGTAGGTCCTTAAAATGCAAGTGGATGGTGATCAGACATTTTAAGCTCCAAAAAGGACAGACAGTCAGCATAAACGTCATCCATACAACTCCAGCAGTTAAATTAATGTCTTCTAAAGTGACATATTCGCTTTTGGTGTGAAAAAGATCAATATTTAAATATGAAATACTCCAAATCATTGCTTCCGGTCAGCAGCAGTATGCGCATGTGATGTAATCATGTTGGCATGTTCACGCGAGAACTGACGCACATGCCACACACACGGAAGAGCTGAGCTGTTTACAGCTGAGTAAGAGGAATCCTGTACAGAAGCTTCATTGATTTTGGTTTAGATGTGTATTTATTACTCACAATAGTGTGTTTGTGTGCTTATCCTGGATGTCTCAACCGAGAGAAAAAATGAGATTATACCCGTGACATGCCAACGCTATTTAGTCACACGAGAGACGTGTACGCAGCGCTCTCGTGAATGCGTATACGGCTGCTGACCAAAAGCGATGGTTTAGAGTTAAAAAGTACTTAAATACTGATCTTTTTCACAACAAAAGTGATCGTATCACTTTAAAAGACTTTAATTTAACCTCTGGAGTCGTATGGATGAAGGTTATGCTGATTGTCTGTGATTTTTGGAGCTTCAAAACTCTGATCACCATACCCTTTGAGGATTTTAAGGACCTTCTGAGCTGTTATATTTTTCTATTTTTCTTCAAATGTGTTCTGCTGAAGAAAGAAAGTCATACACTCCTGGGATATCATGAGGGTGGGTAAATAATGAGAGAATTTTCATTTTTGGGAGAACTTACCCTTTAAGTTAAGTAAACCCTTTGTGACAATATACTTACAATTATATCTAAAGGTTTTCTTGAAGGGTTAGTTCATCTCTCATAATTTACTCACCCTCATGTCATCCCAGATATGTATGGCTTTCTTTCTTCTGCAGAACACAAATGAGGAATTTTTTAAGAATTCATCAGCTCTGTAGGTCCATACAATACAAGTGAATGGATGCCAAATTTTGAAGCTCCAAAATCCACATAAAGGGAGCATAAAAGTAATCCATTAGACTCTAGTGGTCAAATCCATGTGTTCAGACACAATATTATAGGTGTGGGTGAGAATCAGGTCAATATTTAAGTCATTATATGCACGAAGAATGTGAATCACCAAAAACAGAAGGAGAAAGTGAAAGTGAAGGAAGAAGGACTTAAATATTTATCTGTTTCTCACTCACACCTATCATATAGCTTCAGATCATATGGATTTAACCACCAGAGTCATCTGGAATATTTTAATGTGCCCTTATGTAGATTTTGGAGCTTCAAAATTTTGGTACCCTTTCACTTGCATTGTGAGGACCTACAGAGCTGAGATATTCTTCTAAAAATATTTGTTTGTGCTAAGCAGATGAAAGAAAGTCATACATATATGGGATGGCATGAGGGTGAGTAAATGACGAGATCATTTTCGTTTTTGGGTGATTTAACCCTTTAATGTTTTGTGTCTGACAGAATAAGGGTTTTTACATTTTTCACCTAATGAATTAACAATGTCCTGATGCAGTGGGGTCTTGAACCATAAAAGCTTAGGTTATGATTCAAAGTGTGCTTTATGACATTGTTATAGCATATTAATAAACAAGTCTGCTACAAACTAACTTCTTTGTAATTACTACTATATGTCACTAGTTTTTTATTTTATTTTGCTAATATGTATGTTATGATAAAGAAAGTGTTTTTGAGTTTGTGACATTTACAACATTTAGCAGTATTCATTGTTAGTGCACTAAAAGCATCAGGCCTTTTGTCCTCTTTGAAGTCTTCCATTCAAATGAAATGTTAATAAATGTGGAACATTTGTTTTATTTAATAGACAAAAATCGAAGTTTACAGTGAGCAATTAAACATTTTCAAAACTTTGTCACAAAAAAAAAAAAAGAAAAAAAAATTACATTATCTTCATAATTATGTATTAGATTATTTCTAAAACTACTTATCATAAATCATACAAATATTTGAAATTGGCTCTTGGGGCCTTTTATCTTTAAACCATTTGTACTCTCATGAATTTAATTGCATATGATTCATTAATCATGGATGAACTCTCTTAACATAATGAATATATTGTGCGAAATGATCTTGTCTCTTTGGCACAACCAGGAATTAATGTAAATTACTCAGAGCCCTTAAAAATATGGTTCTATGACTGTTTGGTCATTAATACCCATTTGTATGGATATCTGTCTTGTTTGTATACATTGTTTCAAGTTTTGCTCTGTGCCCTAAAATTCACTTTTTCACCTCATACTGTTTACTGGGGTAGAGGTGCTAATCTCAGGATCACAGAGTATTTTTATTTATTTATTTTTGTTTTTTTGAGACCACATTCACGCATGAATCTTGAACAGGGAGGGAACATTCTCTGTGGCTTATTGCCTATTCATATAGAAATATGTGCAGTGCTGGCAGTGGGAAGATTACACACCTACGGAAAAACCTAATTACAAGCCTGTCAGTTTTGTGATTACACACTAGCATTGGTGTTTGTTGTAGAGGCTGCATCTGGAAATAATTTACTACTCTAAAATAGATAAAATAAATGCTGATTGAGTAAACTGGAGCAGAGAAGCTACAGTACGGGTATTCACTTATCTGGTGGTGGTTGATTTAAAAAAATTTAAATTCTGTCATTTACTCACCCTTGTGTCTTTTGAAGTCTATATGACTTTCGGTCTTCTGTGGAACACAAAAAGTGTTATTTATAGCAGAATGTCCAAGCTGCATTATCGTTTTTCTTTCTTTTGCGCTGAAGAGAGATTGTAACGAGGATTATGTTATGAAGAGAGATTGTAACAGGGACTGTTCTGATGGCAGAGATTTATTTGGTGTAAAGTGACTGCTGTTAACCTCACAGATTGTGATATTTTGTCACTGGATCAATGCATTGCTGTAGGCACAATGTACTCTTGTTTAACCATTTTAAGATTATGCTTCAAACATCAGTATCCAGAAGAAAGAAAGAAAGAAAGATGAGTTGGTGTCCTCTAACAGTTAAAGGACTGAACCTTGGCAAACCACAGCAGGGGGTGATACCTAGTTTTGCAAAGAAAGCTTTCATCTTTAAAGCAAACATTGGCTACTAAAACGAAGTGGATCCACTAAGGAGCCTCTTAAAACCAATACAGGGAAAAGCTAAATCTTTCAGAGTACACAATATAATGTGGTGCACCAATCTGCACAATTTGTATTCGTTTCTATGATCTTTGTTAATCAGGTTTATGTATTTTTGTTTCATTTTTATTCTTATTTTTAAATGTCCACTTCTTGTATTTTGAGGTTCTGAAAGGTGTTTTATTTATTTATATTTTCTCTGTTTATTGTTCACTGTTAGTCTCCAGGTGTCTTAACCCATTAGCCTTTTTGGTAAGGCTAATGGGTTACTATTTTTTTTTTCCTCTCATGTTTGGTAAGGTTTTCATAGTGATGTTTATGTCTAATTATTATTGTTGTTATTATTATTGTTGTTGTTTGTTTGTTTTTTTGTTTCTTGTTAGGGTAGTTTTTCACAAGTGTCAGTAAATCTTCACATGCATTTTTAAGGTTATTATATATTATGAGGCCTGTGTTATATAATTTAGCAATAGTGCATCAAGAAATACATTCACATGCACAAGCGGGTTTTGCCATATTCGATTAAAAAATGACAAAAAAATACCATAAAAGAGAGAGGCAATATGCAATGACACACTTGACATTAATCATCTCCACTTTAACTTATGTTAAAGTAGGATTGCTTTACTTTCATATTCAAAAGGTAAAATTAAGTGCTAAATTTTAAACAGTAACTCTCAGCCATAATTCAATCAAAAGCTTGATGAAAAACATTTGTACTCTTGGTTGGTCGCATGCTGCTTGACACCATTATTATTCAAACTTGATTGATATTTGACACAGTATGCCAGACATTACTGTGAAGGAAGGTGTAAAGCCAAAGCATTGTGTTATTGATTATATACATGTTATAATTACAATTAAATCAGAATCAGAATGAGCTTTATTGCTAAGTATGCTTCACATACAAGGAATTTTTCTTAGTGACAGAAGCTTCCAGTGCACAAACAATAAAACAACAAGACAGAGATAATAATAATAAATAATAAATAAATAAATAGAGTAAAAATACAAATCTAATAGAAAATATAAGTATATAGAAATACACAATAAGATAAGATTCAACTGATCACAATGTATAGTCAGGACATTAATAACATGAAAAATCACTATTACAATAAAAAAAATAAAATAAAAAAATAAAAAAAAAATTAAAAGAAAGTTCAGAACTTCTTAAACTACTTCAAATAGTTCTCATAAATAAATACAAAAATCCTCCACATGCAGCAATGACAGCTTTGCAGATCCTTGGCATTCTAGCTGTCAGTTTGTCCAGATACTCAGGTGACATTTCACCCCACGCTTCCTGTAGCACTTGCCATAGATGTGGCTGTCTTGTTGGGCACTTCTCACACACCTTACAGTCTAGCTGATCCCACAAAAGCTCAATGGGTTTAAGATCCATAACACTCTTTTCCAATTATCTGTTGTCCAATGTCTGTGTTTCTTTGCCCACTCTAACCTTTTCTTTTTGTTTTTCTGTTTCAAAAGTATCTTTTTCTTTGCAATTCTTCCCATAAGGCCTGCACCCCTGAGTCTTCTCTTTACTGTTGTACATGAAACTGGTGTTGAGTGAGACCAAGATCTCTAATCAAGTCGTTGAAGTCTTTTTGGTTGGGGTAGTATGGGTTTCTCTCCTCAGCTCCATCTCTGAAATCCCTCAAAAGTCCATATCTTTGATGCTAATCTTGATAAATTCAAGGAGAACATGGGAGCGTACTCGGAAGAGCAAGGTGAGCATTTCCATCAGGATATACTGGATTTTGAACGCTGCTGCCAAGGACAGTACAATGAGAACATGATGGGAGACTACATTTGGGGGCTGATTCGTGAATGTGATTTACAGTATAATCGTAAATCTCAAAAAACTACTCACTTCTAAATCTTTTGTAGTCATTTTTGTATTATTTTATTATAAATACATGTTAATTTGGATTCATATGTTGTTGTTTTTTCTGACTTTATGTGAATGAAAAGACACAAACTTTATGTTCATCGCCTGTTTTCTCATTGGAAATGCTCACAAAAGCAAAGTTTGTGGGGTATAACAGCCATTTTCTATACTTTTGAGGCATAAGCAATTAGGAAATAACACTTACTACCCAGGAACCCCAAAAAAAGAAACAAAACAAAAAAATTGTTACACTGTGTTTTTATAGATCAGAAATGCACTAGAAACTAAAAAAGATTGAACTGAAAAGATTACATTTCCACATTAAGATATACAATACACTTTAAAACACAAACAGGGAAAATTTTAAGAACATCTATGCATGCATACAGATGTTTTATTTTTATTATTTTTATTTATATATATATATATATATATATATTATTATTATTATTATTATTATTATTAGTTAATGTTCTGCTTTTTGTCAATTTTGTCGCATGAAATTATTTGGAGGAGAGAGCAAGGGAACGGAATCAAGATACAACACAGGCCAGAATCGAACCTGTTTCTCCCACATTAGCGCCACAGATCAGCATGTCTGGAGCATGCTAGGTGCAACGTCTTAAAATCCGGCTATTCACCAAATGCTAACTCAGTGCATTGCATATTTTTGATCAACCCACAGGGCAAAAGAGAAATTCAAAAGCGCGCTACAACAAATACATTCCCTTCTCAAGAAAATTTAATCAGATACGCAAGCGATATGAAGACCTTAGAGACAATGAAGCACATGGTATGGATATTAACCAGAATCAGTGGAATGATGTGTTCATCTGGGCTTTTGCTTGGCAGCCCAAGCGTGACGTTGTAATATATTTGATTACCTCAGTGTGGCTGTTGCTCACATTCAGATGGTACAGACAGATCAACCTCATTGTATGTTAACAAATAACTACCCATGTGGACCGCTCACACTGTCATGAAAATGCAGAGGCAGAACCCAAACGCAGAGTTTTAAAAAACAAGAATTTATTAAATACAAAAAATAAAGGGAAAAAACTCAACCAAAACTCCCACAAGGGGAAAAACAAACATAAACAACCCCGTAGGGGAAAACGAACAATCCAGGGCTGGAACCAGGACCAAACGGACAGGACAGGAATGGGATGAAGAACAGCACCACAAACAGACAGGACCGACTAACTAGACTGATTAGAGACAGAAGACTGACAGATTGACAGGACCGTGACACACACACACACACAATACTGTTCAGGCAAGCAAAAGAAGGGTAAGTCCTATCTGGAGCCCTAAGAATGTCTGTGCTGACACTTATCCAATGGCGTGACGATTTAGTTGATACGGTGCTGATAGAATTAACCAAATACACACATGCAAACAGACAAAAACACACTCTAGGGAACAGACATCACCTGATATTAGTAAGTCTATGGGTAATATATCCTGATGATGTGGCTAATTGATCACTGGAACTATGAATTATACCCCACATATTTAATTACTGTCTGACAATAAAAGAGGACAATTAAGAGGTGAAAGTTTTATTGGTATGCTTTTCTTTTTTGGTTTGGTAAGGTGAGATGAACCTGGTGGTTAGGAGAGAAGAATAACCTTTAAGTTTTATGTTTTCACCTTTCAAAGGTTTATAAGACTTTTGTCTGATATAGTTCATTGGCATACTGCAAATCCTTGGGGCCCCCACAAGTGGTAATGCTAAGTTTGAGTGTTTGTATCAGGGGTGTGAGTGCCAACATTTGACTGTGACATAAATGAGAGAGAAACAAGCTAGACTACCAAAGATAGTACCCAACGTCCATGTCAATCAGTGCATCAAACTTGTTTTCAGTTTGCTGTGCATGTGAATCAATAATCAACAAATGCAATTCCAGTGTAAATACATTTACACCGCCAGTCTTGTTTGAAACGGTTTGGATCATTCACAGACCCCTTAGCTATAAAGAAAATAAGAATGGACACTAAATTAATCTAAAACTGAAATCTGGCATTATGGGAAAAGACTTGGATTATGTTGTGTTACTTGTGGTTTCATTATTCCTCTTTGAAATGACTGAAAGTCATGAGATATAACGGTGCATCCTAGAAGCTCTGGCTTTGGTCCCTGGAATCAGGTACCATCAATTAGCATCTTATTATAGGGGCTATATTTCTCATCCCCTTCTCTGTAATAGTCCGTGATGAACAGCTTTGATAATCTGAGACTTCCAGGTGCATTGCCATCACTGTTGAATCCCGTCTGATAACATCTTAATTAAACACCAAGCGACAAGTGAGACAACAAGAGATAATCAAGATGAAACCAATTTGTCCGTGTCAGCGGTAGTTAAATTTCCAGTGATAATTAAACCTTTCACAACAAAAGCTCAGAGACACTTCCTTGAACATGTTATCTTCCATTGTCGATTTAGCATATGGTCACGTCACCAATTAAGGGAGTCAAATGCACAGCAATTACCAGACCAGCACTCATTTCTGCAGCAGCTATGGAGGTTAAGGTCACAGAGCTGATTATGCGAGTGTGCTGATTGGCTAACCAATGAGCTAGGAACGAGCCATCATAATGAGTTAGTGAGTGCAAGCTAGAGAGATGTATGGTGGAAATGCACGTTAGAGCAATGCCCCGGGAACTCCCAATCCATTCCAACAGGTATTCCATCTAAATTTATCTAGACAGGGATTTGTATTGCTGCTCCTGTGCCTAGTTGGCATATCTATGCAGTAGGAAGTTTCCTGCACTTTAACGCCCCAGTGACTTACTTAATGGGAGCTTTAGTATTCAGATGTGAGCCAAGACGCAGGGAGACGCTAACCATGCTAATGCAGAACTGCTAATTCTCTCCAGCACCAGGGTTATGATCAGAAAAATCAGTGACTTGGAACTGAGCTGACAATGATCTTTTTGATACTGCATTAAGATCTGCTAACTATGATAATTACGACTACAAAAAGAACATCTGTGATTTCTTTGATAATAGAAAGCACTTTTCCTGAACTTACGGAAAACATATTGATCCTAAAACACTTAATGCATCAATAGCAGTATCTGAAAGTAACCAGATCTCAGGCTGGAAGGCCATTAAACATTGTCAAAAATTCCCCATGTATTTAAAATATGGGGCAAAAAATACTTATAGTAAATTCCTCTGTTTTATTTGTTATCTAAAATTTGACATTTTAAATACATGTGTATTATGATCAGGGCCGTTTCTGAGCATATGGGAGCCATAAGTGAAATCCTACTTGGAGGATGCACTAAGTCTAAGTCTAGGTGCAAGTGGGTTTGGCAAAATTGCGCACGCAAATCGCTAATGCAATTTAATTCCAAGGTTCTTCTGAGGTTATTGAACAATCTGTGTCATTATGTAGTCCATTCCCTGACAAGTACCAGTGATATAAACAAAGACACCACATTCATAAAAAGTTGGTAGTGTAAATGGGCTGAATGAAATAAATTAGAAGAATAGAAATAAGGACTTACGTTCTTTTGTGCATTAAATGCGTTCTTGTCGAATAGCAGGCATGTTGCAATGACAGTGACATGCTCCTTTTATACATGGAATACATGGAATATGGGGTTCAGGAATCATATTGATCAAGTGACACACAAATCATGGCTTTTTCAAATCAATTCATTTATTAAAACACGAAAAACTCAAACCAAAAATATTTCTAAATTCAAATTACACTACAAACAAAACAAACATTTTGTCAAAATAACAAAGTGGTCAAAAAATCTTATGCAGTATAACAAACTCCCCAAATCCAAATATATGACACTTTCCAACTTATTTCACAGGCACCTTTTGCAGTAACTTTAAAAAATATAAAATAATAATAATAATAATAATAATAATAAATAAATAAACCATGACCTCTAGAAAGTTTAACACAAATCTCCAGCCTGGTCTCAAGAAATGTACGTGGGTATTGTTACATTTTTGTAAAATGTAATTTACGTGGTGTATTACACGTTTCGCTCCCGTTTGAAAATAAAATGTCCAGCTGAGGGCACCAAAACCCAGTGAAATGAGGTTGTATTCAGATGAGCTTTTGAAGGTGGATTTGGAAGTTTTAATGAGTAAAACCTGTTCCCCTTAACAAAAACTGGTCACACTTCATATTAGGTGGCCTTAACTACTATGTACTAACATTACATACATACAAGACTATGTATTTACATGTTGTTCTGCAAAATGCCCACATTTGCTGCTACTGACGTTGAGGTACGGGTAAGTTTAGGAGTAAGGGTTGGGTTAGGGTTAGGATTAGGGGTTAGAGTTAGGATTTGGGGTAAGGGTTGGGTTATGGGTAAAGTTAACAGTGTAACTACAAATGTAATTCAATGCAAGTACTGTAAATGTAATTACAATGCAACAACATGTATGTATATAATAAGTACAGTGTATCAAATGGTTAAGTACATAGTAATTAAGGCCACCTAATATAAAGTGGGAAAAAATGTTTTTATAAATTCCTAATCAGCTTTTGACCTTATGATTTGTGTGAATGTGAATAAAACACAATTGTTGTAGCACCTCTAGTGTCCATTTCATCTAGAAACTGAAGCGATTTGTACCTGGAGACACATACATTGAGTTTTGCAAAAGTGTATATAGAGTCACGTTTTCACCATGAGACCAGGTTGCAAATCTCATAAATTTTTGTTTCATAAAACAGCTACAACAGTGATTGTCAGGGACATAATTTGATGTTCCAATATATTTTCAAAGTTTGGGCATGAACTTTATTACCACCTGCTGGTGGAATCTCCAAACTGCATATGCAGGAACTGATTTTAGATTTTGGACTAAAAACAGACGTGTTTCTCAAACGTCTTAGAGCAATGACCTATTTCTCAGGAAAATAGCGCAAATTGTAATTTGTGCCACTTCTTTAACAAACAATACACCCACAGTTTGTGTGCATATATCCACAGATAATGCAAACACTCCCACCCATGCCCACTTGCGCTTTGCACTTGCACAAAAACTGCTCTTAGAATTAGCCCTCTATCGAAAATGGAATAAGACAGCTGTGGTTGCATGTAGAACTGCGCTTGGTGTGGCCACGGAAATAGAGCCCATGGTCTTTGATTTTATACAGTTAAAATTGGCTCTGAAGAAAATCAACTGTAAACACTTCCACCAACAATATAACATGAAACTACAATTACATAAAATCTACCATGACACAGTACAATCCATATTCTAGCAGAGAGTTTATTGTAATTATATTTTGTAAATTATTTACAGCTACAGTACTTTTTTATTTTATGTTGATTTTACATGTAACAGCCACAATTTTTCAAACTGAGAATTTATTTGAGCAATTTGACATAAATGGCCTAATTGATACTGGTTTTGTATGGTTAGAAATACAGTTCATGTCCCCATAAAGGTAAAAAAAAAGAATGCCCCTGAAAATTATTTCCATGGTACAAATATTGTCCCTTAGTATAAATACGTTATTTTCTATTTATTTTATTTGACACTGATTTATAAACACTATGAAAGATCTTAAACCAAGTGCTCATTGACAGATCCACTTCTACTAAGAGTCCACAAGGTGATTTCAGCTCCACTCACATACGACTACCATCTCACACCTCTGTCCTGCTTATATCATCATTGATACAAGGGTGGACAGGCTGGAAGTAGAAAGGAGAGCTTGAGAAAGATTGGGCAGAGCCAGCCAAAGGACTTCACACAGGCTCTTTTTTGGTCATGGCTCCATTCAACCTCTGTTTCTCACCTTAAATGAGATCTCCAGGGAAGCGGTTTGGATCAGAAAACCCTCCTCTTTATCCTCTGTGACTTGTTTCCTCCATCCCTACTCTCGTCTCCAGAACTCGCAGGATGGGGTGCATCTATGCTGCATGTTTTCAGGACATGGAAGTTGGCATAAAGGACAGGATGTTAGAGAAAAAGAGCTAGACTAGAAAATGCAGAATAAAGCAAGCAATCCATCTTCCATTTGCCAAGGTAAAGATGGCAGTAAGATGATTGCACGGCAGAGTGAGCAAGAGGGACGGCGAACTAATCCAGCTCCATCTATTAAATCTGACACGCCTCTTAACAAGATTTGACAAGCTTTCGGGAGAGAAAGATAACCTCGCCTCATCAGTGAAGGAGAAAATGGGAGGAAATATTCAGAAATGCTGAAGTGTCCTTTATATACTGTCTTTCAGAGCAGGGCCATGGTCACGCATTACAGTTTGAGAGATATGTGTTTGCAGGCCCCAATCTCTGTGCAACCGTACCATGCTCCCAGTCACTCCGATGCCCAGAGGCCCTTTAGCACATCCTGAGAAACGAGTGCACAAATGAGACAGCTAACGAGTGCAAGAGGCACTCCAGCATCTTGTTAGCAGAGATTCTCCTTACTCAGACACATACTCACCCAGGCCAGAAAAACACAAACATGCAGACACACATGCACATGGCCTAGTTAAAGTCAACACTCTAGCTGTTCTGACTCTCCTCACTTTTGTGATCTTGAAGCATCATATGAGCTTTTTGTCCTTCAATCGTCTCACCAAATCTTGCCCTGCAAGTTCGAGAATAATTTTGCCTGCCGTATAGTCTTTGGTCTGCCACTTGGAAAAGATAATTATCCATTCTGAAGTGAATGTCAGCTGCCCCGATGAGGGTCTGACCACACAATAAAGTCATTAGTAGCCTGGCTAGAGTACACAACATCCTGACAAAGAGCAAATAAAAGTATTGACAAACATGAAGGATAGAGGCAGTTGATTGACTCAGACACTGGTGTTGGGGGAATCATTGCGAATTCCAAACTTTATTTGCCTCCATCAGTCACCAAACACAATCTAATTTTAGAGACAAGGTACACAAGGGCTTACTTAAGCCAAAAGGGTATTGAAGCCCACTATTTGGTAAGGAAACCTGAAAGAATCAATTCCTTTCAAGAATGAAAACAGACAAGGTTTTGAGAATTGGAAGGTTGAAAGACTACCATGACTGGAGCAACAGAATCGGAAATTCAGCCATGACTTCTATATGTTCCTCAGCTTTATATAGTGAGCTCAAAAAGGTATTTGGACATTTAATCCACATATATAAATTGCATTCATTAACAAATACATACAAAATTGACATTTGCAAACAAATACTAGAACTTTTCTCTGAACTCACTTATATTATTTGCCATTTTTTACCATACTGTATACTTGAAGGATGGTTAATTTCATATTGAGATTCTTCATGGCCAAACTGTTTGAGGTTCTTTCTACCCACAAACCTGAAAATGTACATCTCTACACTTCAACCATGCACAACCAAGCCCATGTTTCATGCTGCCCCATACCTTCGAAGAACAAACATTTGAACACTACAACTCACCTACCCCCACCTATCCATGTCTGTGAAAAGATTTGTGCCAGCGGTAGAAGGGTAATGCTGAAGCAGATGGTGTTCCTAAAAATGCCTTTACAGTTCTCTGCAGTACAATATCTCTCAGTTTTTCTGCGTACTCTGCAGCATTTGGTTTTTATGCCAAGCGGGTGTGCGTTATTCATTAGAGGCATAGCTCTCAGATATTTGATTACGATGTTTGTTTAAGCTTTGGCCAGGTCTTTGGCCTTCTCACTAGGGAAACAAATAATTATTCTCTGCTTCCCTACTTGACAAACACTTTCACCCCCTGCCAAGTCCCTGATGCTTTCAGAAATCACATTTTAAACAACATAATGATCCCACATACATAATTGTTCAAAACAATAACTGATGACCTGAAGCAGGTCACCTGATTTGATCGAAGATTGTTCATTTGAGTTTCTCAATGGCATTCGATTACAGTTGAGGTGGGGTGAATTGAACTGAAGGGGGCTTGATGTGTTACTAGCAAGCTGAAGCCTTGAGTAGAACACAACTTCTAGGCTGCACCCCTATAAGGCAATGACTTTCAATTTAGCTAAGGAATTTTGATGACTTCAGTATTTTAAAGGTTAACATCCAAACCAAACAAGTTTCACACAAGTATACTGTGCAAAGTTCTTGAGTAGTGGTAAATATTAAATTGTATGCCACTAGTGTCTGAACTAATATTTTAAAAACTAAGCTGACATGCTTACTTTCCATGTAACCGGCTGAGCCAGCTGTCATTCTGAAGCACAGTTCCATGACTACCATTGAGCTTGACTGTTTCAATACTGCAACCGTCAATACATGCAAGCGTGGCATCAGGGATGTTCCTGTGCGATACGGCTTAATGCGTTTGACAACAGAACATATGCTCTACTTAAATAGTATTATATACTATACTTCTTTAGAGACATCTCACTTATGCTGCATCACCTACTTTTCTCCTTTTGCATCTAACAGCAATTCAAAAGATCAGCCTGTAAAAGAATACTACATTACTTCCTGTATTCAAATGGAAAATATGCTTTTTTGTCAGCAGTGGTCTTTGGAAAAACTAACTGGAAGTGGGAATGAAAGATACCCAAAGTCAAGAGAGACAAAGCACAGTGCAGTCCAAGGCCTGGATCATTAAAACAGACACTGGCTCAGGCATCTAGTTATGTAAAGCAAGAAACAACACTGTACACAGCAAGATGGAGCACGAGTAAGCAAGGGTGTTGAAATAGTACTTCAGTTTTAATTGGCTTTTTGTTTTTCATCAGTCCAGGCTGATTTGTAATTTATGAGTTTGATCTTTCATAGTCGCTAGAATCTAACAAAGGTGCTTGCTGGATTCCAAAGCAGTGATGAACAACCTACCTCCTAAACTATTTTGAGTGAATGGAAGTTGGAACACCAATGGATTAAGATTTTTCAGGTTAGCATAGTTAAGTATAATTTATACTTACTGAGTGAACTGGCTTCGCTTACACTAATTCACCTACAAATGATGACAAAATGCATTGACGTGTTTGTTTGGTGATATTACTCCTGTTTGTGCACCTCTGAAATACTTGACCTAGCAGAACATGGCTGATAGAAGAGTGTTGATAATTAGTGAAAAGTATTTGTGGGTGTGGTTTGGAAATGATGTTTTTTATTTACAATCACGCATGCCAGCTAAATAGTTTACCTAGGTTACTGACGTTAAAATCGGCATTCCACTGAGAGAAAGGCCTGCATTGTTGGCATTACTTCTGTGGCTGGAACAGTACATTAAACACGTGACATCATCCGTAATGAGCACATTTTAAAACGATGGCACGCGTAGTATAAATGCCGCCTTAACTTGCCTAGGGTGCTTTAGTTCATCCAGGAGAAAAAAAAGTTTGGCTTCTTCCATAGTATAAATAATAATTTAGCCCCTTGCCCATGTTGTAACTACACCAATCGGAGTCAAAAACATCTTTCCTTTATGTCATTATACGTACAATTATCCTGTCTAACCACTGGGCAGCACCATGATGATTCTGATTGCCACTAGAATGTTTTATGATTCTAGTCTCCATAAGAAGCAGTGTAAAAACTACAGAAAAGAGCGATCCAGATGGAAAACAAGCAACATTTTAAGTGTATGTTAAAGTAAAAACAATTTTGTGCTTAACTTGTGCATCTGTTGTCTGTCATAACAACTTGAAATAGTTGTTAAACCTTTAACTTTGACAGGTGAGGCATTGTCAAAAAACGGTAATCACAACTCTGTAAAGTATCGGCACTATGGAGACACATTTTTGTTTCGTTTTTTGGCAATTTTGACAAATGTAACATGCTAAATGTCACATTGCCCACTAAAAATGTGCCAGTGCGAGTGAAAACACTGGAGACCGGGAATATGAATCATGGATGGAATCGGAAGCTAAAAAAGTGGATATATCACAGCTCATAATAGCTACTAGTGAATGGTTTGGGACTGTGTTGATACTGGTGGTGCCATCACAACATGATCACATGGGAAGTCAACATGTTGCTACAGAATGTTCCAGTATCCTGACATCAGATCTATTCTGCTGAGTTATTATGACAGCAGACATTTTTGCATCAGTTTAAGTATATTTATCCTGTGGCATTTCCCATAGAGTGTGCGTCAGCAGTGTCAAAGACCCAGATTATCATCCTATTATCATATTTGCTTAATCAGTGACAAGCATGATTCAGATGTTCCATTTTTCCCACTGGGATTACATTTAAACTTGCTAACAGTTAGTTCTAGGGTTTGGGATTGAGTTTGGGGGTAAAGTTAATAAAATATGCATTCCTCTCACTGTACACCATTTACAAATTCACTGTTCAACTCGCTTTTGGGGTCTCTCTGTGGACATTTCACCCCAAAACTGTAGCTCACACGTGTTCATATCTTCAAAAATACTTCCCGTTTCCGCCACTGAAGGGCAGAAGCTTGAATTTTTGTAAGCAAAGACAGAGTTTTGCTCTAGAACTGTCAACTTAATTCAAAGTGAGATCAGTCTGGCCATTAGCCAATCAATGTTGTAAGCATCAGGACATAATTTGCCTGCTGCTTCAGAGTAATTAGTCACATGGCTCAACTGAATGGATCAAAAAAACCTGTATCCAGAATAGAGTGCCCACGAGCATAAATGCAAATGACAGCCGAGCAACTGCCGTTGAGATGAATGGGAATGCTAATGGATTGCTCTCTGCAGGTCTTATAGACCTTATAGACATACAGTAGTACAGTATGTTGTCTGAATTCTGCATACAGAGCTGTGGGGTACAGTTTTTAGACTACTGTAATGAGACAGGTAGTGATTAAGAAATTTAACTTTAATAAGTTAATTGGTAATACTAACTGAAGATGTTAATTATGCCCAATCTCAAGTGCACACACATAATGATGGTTAAAAAGCAGTTTCAAGCTGCAAGTGATGGTGTTAATTAGGTTCAACATGTCTTTATTTTTTCAAATTAATTTGGATTGTAATTTGTGCACCATGGCACAGCAGTGACAGGACTAATTGCAAAAGTTGAGCAGTTTTACTGCTGTAAATGAGAGATTTGGGCTAAGGTGCCACGGAGACAATATAAACAGTCTGTAATGTAAAAAAAAAAAAAAAAAAAAAAGTTGGCTGTAGCAGTCTTGGCACATTTGAAGGTTGCGATAATGAGCCATGATTGTGAATGACAGAAATGAGACCGACACGAGTACAACATATACTGAATCACAACAAATAGCGGCGAATCAGTTTAACATATGCATGGACCAGGCTAGCATAACTGAACACGTAGACAGCTTAGCTGGGTCTGTGTATGTTAGATATTTTGCTTTTTACACACGTTCGAATAACTCGACCTTGACGTGGTATGAATTTAGGAGGCTATAAGCTGTCTAGCACTGTGCCCCCACTATAAACACACACACAATCCCACAATGCCCCAGCTTAGCCTTTGTTCCCATCACTGCATTAAGCTCAATACCGACTCACAGTGCATAACATTTAACATGCTTTTAGACCTGTGACTACTCCATAGAGAAATACATAAATTCAGCGGTAGAGTTAGATTATCGCAGCACTGCTTGCAAAGAGTCCCATCTGGGTTTTGATGTATGATTAGGTGTAGGCAAAGGAAAGTGCAAGATTACATTTAAAAATGAAGGCTTATGTCAGACAAAGGTTTTACAATTTGTTCAACAAATTCACAGGAAGGTAAAGGGAATGATTAAAAAGCTTGGGTTGAGTAAGGTTGGAGCATTTTACACAGATACGCTATCACTGAATCACATGTATTCTCTAATGCAACACGGCTTATTTAATTATTTACTCAGCACATACAATACACTAATATTATTTAACCCTTTCATACACTGTTTTTAGCGTTCATGTCTTGAATTCAAACCTTGTGGATGTCAAGTCTGAAGGATGCAGTTTATACTTTATAGTTCTGCTGTTTAGTCCAAAGTTGGTGCTAGCTAAAAGTAGACTATGCATTGCCAGGGGGTCTCCAAAAGACATGTGAACTTGGTAGTCAGCCAGGGCTGTACAGTGTGACAGTTTATGCTCACAATAATAACATGAGAAAAGAAATGTTAACCCATTTGCACTTGTGCGGTAAGTTTAATTTCTAGCGCTTGGAAAATCCACAGATAACAGCTATGATCAGCATTGCAACAAAGAACATGTAAAATTAGTCTGATGTTTACTTTGTTGGCGCAAAATCTTGAGCAATCAAACTTCAGCGCATGGTCATGGATGATGATGTTCCATCTGTGCTGTACGATCAAGAGCCATGAAACAATTTTATGCACTGCACACAAAAACAAACAAACAAACAAACAAACAAACAAACAAAAAGGTCTGGTAAAAAAATAAATTAATAAAAAAAAATAAAACGTTTGAAGGTTGAAATCAGTTCATTGTAATAAAACTCAGCATCTGCAACATTAAAGTGCCCATAGTTGAAGAAACACCCATATATACACTGGCGGACAAAAGTTTGGAATAATGTACATAGTTTGCTCTTATGGAAAGAAATTGGTACTTTTATTCACCAAAGTTGCATTCAGCTGATCACAATGTATAGTCAAGACATTAATAACATAAAAAAATTACTATTACAATTTGGATAAAACTATTTCAAAGAGTTCTCATCAAAAGATATTCCATTTAAATCAACAAATCCTACCTCCCATTCCAAAACCTTAAGCCTAAATCAAATCGATAGTGTCATAAAAGGCAAATGTGAGATGAAAAACGTAATTTTGTGGTGCTTCAATGACACTTTTGACTCATGTTTTGACTCGTATGCACTTCAGGACTCGTACTGCAGTCCTTTGCGTAGCAAGTGCAACGCTCTGTCAGTTGAGCTACCGCCTAATTTTGATCACACTAGAAAAAGCTTGTAAATGTAGTTGATTATGCAATGCAAACTTTAAAATACATTGCCTTACAACAAGTCATGCAATATAGTAAAAGTGTTTAGATGTCATTAGATAGCATTGCATGAGGAACAGGGTGAAAAGTGTTTATGAACTGATGATCTACAGTTTTACTCATGATTTGTGTTAAAGGAAAGTCATTGTTGTAGCACATCTAGTGTTTACTTTACAAGGAAAAAACTGCCACAAAAATAATTTTGCAAACATTTTAGTAATGTGATTCTATGAGATCAGGTTGGGGCGGGGGGGGGGCGGTTCTAGGGGGTTGCCAGGGTATTCCAAATGGCTGCAAACCAAGTGAAAGTCCCACCCCAAAATCTCTATGATATTCTGGTCTCTAGAAAATGGCTTGTATCCCTCCTTCAATGTAATTTTATTCCTGATTTATCATCCAGAAAACGTATGTCCAAAATATTTAGAAAAGTAAAAGCACACATCTTAACCAGCTAAATGTTTTGGAGGTAGCAAAACCTCCTTGTCCTTCTTCAACCTGCCTTCATTTCAGGCTAAGACTAAAAAAAACATGAACGGTTGAACAAAAACAACAACAAAAAAAAATATTATAAGCCAAATGTTTAGTATGCCATTGGTCAGGAAACACAAAGACTATTTTGTATTAAATGAATATTTCTGGATCCTGATTGAAAACGCCATGTTTAATGTATTATAAAATAGCTGATTCACACACATTCATTGAATTTTAAATTAATGCACCAAGTTGCTATGTTGCTTGGCAACCATAAATAGGTTGCAGATAGGCTAATGAACTGTATTACGTTGAATTGATTCAAAGAAGAATTGATAATTGTGATTATTATTCTTAAAACTTTAATTATTTATTGAACATTAGTGACTTTATTCATATTGCTGTTGCCCATGTTTTATACTCCTTGTGCCTAACACCTTTTACCTTTGCAAAATCACTGTAACACATCCTTCAGGGGTGTATTGCTTTTATAAAATGGTGGCATTAGCAATATGATAGAAGACAATGTAAAAAAAAAGCTTCATTTTTTAATAGTAATAAGCACAATAAAAAATTATTCTGCCGAGTAATATAGTTATTTATTTTTTTCAGTTTACAGTTGCTAAGCAACATTGCAACTTTAAAGGGTTAGTTCACCCAAAAAGTAAAATTCTGTCATTTTCACACCATTTTGTTATTCCAAACTTGTATGACTTGCTTTATTCTGTGGAACACAAAATGAGATGTTAGACTGAATGTTAGCATCAGTCAGAGCCGGCCCTGCCTAATAAGTGACATATGTGGCTGCATAGGTTCCCCGCTACCACCAAGGGCCCCCTACCACTGGTTCAGTATAGCTATAGTGAAAGTGAAAATAGCACTGGGCACACAGACCAGCTATATGCATGCCAATAGTCAGATGGAACCTGTCAAATCTATTTAAAAATACTGCATATGCTTTGAAGAAGTATGTGAATTTAACCTCCCTCAGTCTAAAATCTGATGTGGCAACATTAGTAAGACAGCTGGTTAGTTGTGTGGGCAATCTGGGTTTGAGTCCGCCTTTTGCCTATTTCAGGTATTTTCCCCTTATCGATCTATGTAAGCAAAGACATACAGTACATGCCATCGGAAATCACTTATTTTAAATAAAAATGAACACAAAAGGTCTAAATAGAGTGTCTAAGGGGACTGTGATATCACTGAAAATAAACGCTGCATTTTCATCATGATCACTAAACGTTAGGCAGTGCAGAGAAGGGGGCAGACAGGAGCACGCACGCCTTTCCCGGTATGAAATGTGTCTTTGGCGGCTTATTCTAGTGGCTTGGCAATTCAGGGGCAGCGTAACGAAGGACATGGTAACACGTTTCCTGGACCTGAAGAAACTGCTCCCTAAAGCTGCTCTCACATTTGAAGACAACAGTGACAAGGTACCATTATGTGACAGCAATATTACAGCAAGGTAATTACATTACTTTGGTAATGTAATTCTTTGAACAGAATTTCATTAAATAAATTTATTAATTTGTGCATGTGATGTGTCTTTGGTCAGTTTAAAAAATTGTGTTCTTATACCTGTTCTGATAAACTACAGTTGAGAGTTTTGCATTTGTAAATGTTACGCTTCTAAATACATTATACTTAAAGATAGGGGGGCCTCATTTTGAAAATCTGCTTAGGGCCCCCAAAATGCTAGGGTTGGCCCTATTTTACCTTCAGCCAATAACATTTCATGGAAGAAAGCAAGTCATAGTGGCTTGGAACAACCTCTTCATGTAAATAAACGATGACATAATTTTCATTTTAACTATCATTTTATGTAATCTTTTTTAACGTCATCATGTTTTCTTGGATTAAATTATACCCAGCCTTCTTTACCTCCTATTCCTTTTCCTTTATGAAACCTTATCATAATCCCTTCTTTAAAGGGGAGACTAAATCACGAGTTGTACATTTCCCTGTTCTCTCACCCACACCGTTTGAAATCTATGGGGATTCTTGGTTCAAGAGACAAGTGATACAGAATGGGTGAGGTGGAACAAGATGACTTCACTGAGTGATTTTATTGACGGTCTTAGGCTCTCAAGCGCTAATAGAAAAGTGTACAACAGTAAAGAACAACGTTGCGAAGGGCAGCTCAATAAAGTGGCAAGAAGCCTCATAAAACCCTTCCTTTTGCCATTTTCTCAAGTTAAAGGAATATTCCAGGTTCAATACAAGTTAAGCTCAGTCGACAGCATTTGTGGCATGATGTTGATTACCACAAAAAATTATTTTGACTCGTCCGTCCTTTTCGTCAAAAAAACAAAAAACAAAACAAAAGCAAACATTGAGGTTACAGTGATGCACTTACAATGGAAGTGAATGGGGCCAATTTTTTGAGGGTTTTCAGGCAGAAATGTGAAACTTATAATTTTATAAAAAGCACACATTAATTCTTCTGTTAAAACTCATGCATTATTTGAGCTATAAAGTTGTTTAAATCATCATGTTTACAGTCATTTTAGGGTTTTAGTGTTTGTTGACATTACATCGTCATGGCAACAAAGTTGTAAAATTGGCTATAACTTTACACAGAAAAGGTTAGCATTTGTATGACACTAAAATCATGTTAACTCACGTATTGTTGATGTCTTATGGCTACACTTTGAAAACAGTGAGTATTTTAACGTTCAAAAATTGGCCCCCATTCACTTACATTGTAAGTTTAGTTTTTTTTTTTTTTTTTTTTTTTTTTTAAGAAAAGGAGGGGCAAGTCAAAATAAATTTTTGTGGTAATCAATATTATGCCACAATTGCTGCTGATTAAGCTTAACTCATATTGAACCCGGAATATTCCTTTAAAAGAAGGGCAAAACTCTTTTCCTCTTGCCGTCACTTTGTGAGAGACAATTTATTAAATAAATAAAATAAAAAGAAACACTTTGCATTCAACCATTCACTTTTATTGAATGGAAAAAAGATAAAATGACTGTGCATTGTGACTGAAGTGATGATGCATTGTGACTGAAGCTAGCATTGTGCAGAATATTTTTTTCTCTCTTTTTTTTTCCATGGAAGAACGAAATCCGATCACAAGTGGTCACAGGATATGCATTTGAGATGCATATTACTACAAGGTAGAAATGTTGATCTGTCACACCTGTCACCTTGTGATCGGATCACCCAAGATGCATGTTAATACCAGGTGTAAACAGGGACTTAGTGATGATGAGATGCCCGATCAGAGGCAACTCCCCCACCACCACACACACACACACGCACACACAACATTGACAGTGACACTACATTGATTGCATCCCACTGTCACAGACTTGTTGATCAGATGTAATTAATTTCAGTCAACAACTGAATCTTAATAGATGCAATCAGGATCTTGAAATGCTAGCATGACTATTATCTGAAGAGCTAGAGTTGTCATTCTGGTCTCTCAGAGAGTTTATTTGATCATGGTACATCACAGGGAAAGAGTACGCCTCTTTTATGCTATGAATTCCTGTGGTTTTCTACACTTACATGAAAAACTGTCAATAGTAATTAAGAAATACACCTGTGAGTCTCAAAGACAATTAGCAAAGTGTAATTAAGGGTAGCTGAAAGCGTTTGTTCAACTGTTAATCATCCTGCCAACTCTACAGATCACATTAGCACCCTCTCACCCTAGCATTTGTCCTTCTTTGCCACAAAAAAAAAAAAAAAAAAAAAAAGACTGTAATGCAAAGATTAATCAGAAATTGTCTAGCATATGTTTCTCTCAATTTTACTACGCATATAGTAATGTGTATTTTTGAGATGGACACTATGAGCCCTTTTTGTCCTGTAATAACATGTTATAGTAGCTGACCTCCATTTGTCATACAAACTTAAACATAAACCTACATCTCATTCACTCAAAAAACAAAACAAAAAAAAGTTGTATGATGCTTGTTATATTTACTTAATTAAATTAGCTACTTCAACTCAATTCTTGAACTTTTTTTGTCACAATGTTGATTTAAATAAACATATGTAAAATTAAATCAAACTTGATCCACATTTATTTTAATCTAACACCACACATTCATTTAATTACATTTATTTAATTTAGCACAAACAAATGATATGTACTTCACTTAATGCCAGAAAACAACTATTAATATCCAGTGATAAAAAAGTGTTATTCACTGTGTTATACAGTAATTAAATATATAGCAAAACAATTTTAATACTGTGTAAAGTGATTTTATGTGTGTGATGGCGACCCGATGTTCAAATGGGTGTTGTGATATAGAAAGTAAGGAGATGATTATACGATTTTTCTCCACATAAAAAATAATCAGATGAAGAACAACGATTGATTTTGGGTGAACAACCCCTTAAAAGCTTTTAAATCCCCAAACTACACAAACTTTCTTTTACAACACTCAGGGAGCCTATAACTCAAGGTTCTGGCATCAACTTTGTGCTTTTCATTTCTGAAAATATGGATTATGGAGTTTCCCTTAATGCCTCAGAAAATGTATATAGTAAAACTCAAAAGAACTGTGCTTTCTTCTCAAGGTAATGAAGGAGAATCTGTCTTGTTTATTAGCTTTTTCTGCCTATGGGGTTAGAATGCCCTTCCCAGAGCTGGAATGTGTTAAACGAAGACACATAATGAGCAAGCGTTGCTGATAGCAGACAATGTGCCAGGGGTGCAGGGATCTTTCTAAGCATACAATAGCGTGTCTCGTAATATTTCAGACATCTTTAAAGCTGTTTGGGTTAGTTTTCAGCATAGCACAATAGATTCAAATCAGACAGATGTCTTTATTTCCTTATTTCTTTAAGACCCAGTGAAACAACTTGGCTACTTTTCTAGCATGTGTTGACGCATTTCATATTGCAAGAGGAATTTGGGGCAGGACATATCAAAAGGCTTGTCCCTTTACACTTTAAATTTACAATAGTCTTTAGTTTACAGCATGGTTGTGAACCATGACTTGCTGCTTATTATCACTAGTCAGATGAGGGTGAAAATTAGGGGGAGGGACAGATAAGGTCTAAAAGCAACAATTTTCCAGTTTTTATCCCATGAGGTCTTTTTGCACAGGTTATGTTGCTCAATTGCTTAGCAACAAGACATGACTTGGTATTATTTGTTCCAATTAAGCATTGCCTTATGCACATCATACACAAATGCGTATAATTTAGGTACAAATTGTACACCTAAAAGCACCAAAGATAATACAGTACATGGAAACATACATGTGGTGATGGGGGTGTGGCCGAGTGACGTCTGTGGAGAGCGAGGCCGGGAGAGGAAGAGTGATTGACACCAGTGGGAAATCACCTCTAAAATTTTGTGTTGCAGTGAGAGCTGGAAAGGGATGAGAAGGCAGTCCAAACCACCGGAGGGGAGAGAGAGAGATGCACGCAGCAGTGATAGTGTGTGCATTTATTGATATTGTGCTGAAAAGCAAACCCTTCTGTGTCACTGAAAAGTGTAAAATAAAAGTCTTATGTTGGATGTTTACCCGACTCCCACTTCCTCCTTAAAGAAAGCTAGAGACCTGTCACAGTGGTGTCGAAACCTGGGATTAGGAGGAAGAAAATGCTGTCATGGAGTCCTCGCCCTTCGCTGATCTGATCAAGACCCTCGCCAGCATCCACCAAACGCAACATCTGCTTGAGCTGCGCCAGGAACAGGAGCAGCGAATCGAGGTCTCTAGCTTTCACACACACACACCAAAACAATGTTTTTAAAATGCTTAATTAAATAAAAACATTTTGCAAAATGAAATGATGTGCCTTATTACATGTTTCGCTGCTGTTTCCGAGTCAAATTTCCACCAGGGGGCACCAAAAGGAAGTGAAATTGTGTCACAATCAGAAAAAGTTTTTAAGGTGAATATTATGGAGGTTTTAATGCTTTATTGCAAAATATACATTATTTGACAGAGTAAGGGTTCTACACCAGTCGTCTACGCACTTGCCTAACCTCAAACTTTAAAATAAACCTAACCAGTAGTGTTGTAACTTACCCTTCACCAATGCATAAACCTAACCGACAGTGTCCAAAAACAAAATGTGAAATGAAAAGCACACATTTTCTGACGCAAGCACATCATTTTGTGTCACTTGTTTTTTGTGTATGACACTTTTGTTTCACGGGTCAGCTTGCGTGCTTGGCTTGGTTTGCCAATACTATATCAGGTGGGCTACCGTGGAAGCTAATCTCAATGGAATAAGTGTGTAAATTTAGGTGGGTCTGTAATACATATTACATAAGTGTTAATATGTATCGTTTTTCAAAAGATGCGTTATTGTAAAAATGTTTCAATATCATAACATAGCAGTGTATGAGTAATAGATCAGCCTTTATAGTCATGATTTGTATGAAAGTGAATAAAATGCAAAGTTGTTTCTCCAGGAAACTACAACAAAATGTATAAGGTGGTAGGGTTGCGTGGTATACCTGTACTAACAAAATATCGCAATACCAAAAAATGTAAAATGGTACGATATCATCTTGTTGTTAATTTCGATACCATATTAAAGTATGCTGCCTAGAGGTCTGCACGGGCCTTAAAATGAAACCCAAACAAGACCCGTACCCAAGACCGTGTGGCCCGACCGTACCCGGCCCGAACAATACCATCAGATTTTAAGCCCGAACCCAACACGAACCCACTTACTATCTAATTTCTTCTCCTAGCAAGTACTGTTGCAATAGACTGTATTTTATGTAAGCATATAGGCAACATTCGTAACAGTATTGAAACAGCAAACATACCGTTTTAACAAGGCACGGCAGCCCCTTAGTACACTAGATCAGAACTGAAAAAAGCATTGCCTTACCATTTATTTGCTTAAACTTTGCTTGGTGCAGAACAATCTGGAATAATATGAAACACTGCAACAGTCCCCTCTATGCAGCCTGTACTTGTTCAGATCGTTGAATCTTTGTGACAGCTGCGATAAAAACAATCTAGACGCAGCGCAAATAATGAAACAGAGCATAGGTGTCTCAACATGCATATTTGAAAATTGTAAGTTCATTTTAACTTGACATGGTGTTTAAAATATGCCGGTCCTGCGCGAGACGATGAAGAAAAAGTGAGACGCGGTGCAAATGTCAAAGACATTTGTCCAGCATGTGTTTAAACAATGGGAAAACATAACAGATGCTCGCAAAAATACGTTCATGTGAACGGCCCCTAACTTGTCCGTTCGCGTGTGTCTGTGAGTGAGAACGCGTGCACGAAACAAGTTTGGTAAGCCTGTTTATTTTTTCATTAATTCTGAACCCGAAGTCCTACTTGAAAAACTGACCCAAACCCGGCCCGAAACCCATCGGATTCTCAGGTTCCATCGAGTCCGGGTCAGGTTGCAGACCTCTAATGCTGCCATTAGCAAAATGTAATGTAATGTGAGAGTTCTGAGATGAAATCAAAGACCATTTGAAAACAATAATAAAAAAGCCTCTATATGGCCAAGTGCGATCATTAAACAGCAGAAGGATGTCATTTAATGAAATAATATACAGTCACATGCGCTGCATGCCACAGTATGAATAAGATATAAGAAGTTTGATATAACAAACTCTTCACAAACAGGAAGAACTTCAAAGATCTTTCAAAATAAAAGTCCTGCTGAAACGAGAGCTCTGTTCAACTGGATTGTGTGAAATTGAAGACATTACGACAGACAAATATTACTACTGTATAAAAGTGTAATATTCAAAACAGTCACAATAATACTCATAGTAACAATAATATAAAATTAAATGGTTATATTATTAGTATTATTTTCTGTAAGCAATATCACATAAGCAAATGAACTGAATATCAGCATGTTGTGATTCAGCCATGGCAGCCTTTTGCCTCAGGTAATCAGATTGTTTTCATTTAATGTTTTCATTAATACTGTAAAGCTTTGTTGTGCATCTTTTTTTTTTCTTTTTTTTTTTTTTTTTTACCAATAATTATATATATATATATATATATATATATATATATATATATATATATATATATATATATATATATATATATTAAATTATATATAATACCTGTATATAATTGTTGAAAAGTATTATATTTTCATTTGATTAAAGCTGTACTGTATGTATTTTATTAAACACAATTTGATCATAACATTTAATGAAAACATTTAACATGGAATCCAGAAAAATTAAAACAGAAATGGCCTAATTTGTATTTATAAGACATTATACAGTTCTTTTATACATGTAATTTCTGTGTAATTTCATCAAAAATCTGAGTTTTTTTTATTTGTATCGAGTTAGTATCGATACCGAGGTACAAAGGCTGGTATCGTACCGAAGCCAAAATTTAGGTATTGGAGCAACCCTAGAAGGCGACACTAATAGTCAGTTTACAAAAATGCAGTTATAGTAACATTTATTCTATGAGACTACCATGTTATTTAATAGTTAAAAATAAGATTTTGAGAAAAATCTATAAATGCCCCAAGGCTTCATTAGTTTAGAAGTCATGCTACCATTGCCACATTTCCCATCAATACCTCAGAGATCCATAAGAGTAGCACTCTGATGTATTGGGTACATTGAAATACCTCCTCTGCTTTGAGCAAACCATTGTCTGTCCATCTTCAAAACGGTCTGAGTGAAATCTGATTGATCTGTGACCTTTCCACTTAATGCAATTGACAGTAGAGATCAGAAAGCAGTGAAATCACATTAGCTTTACTGAGCTCTGAGAGCCATTTGAACTGGTTGTCATAAAAGTGAGACTATAATTTCAAATACTTTATTGTAAAATATATATTGTTAGTCTGGGTTCTATATTAGTCGTCTACGCTACATTTTAATGGGCAAAAAGACAAATGTTTGGGCATCTGGAAAGACGTCTCGTTTTCCTATCACTATGTCAAGAAAGTGCCAATCAGGACAGGCTTCCATGCTGATTGGCAGGGAGGTACATAATCACAGACAGCTAAGCAGAGAGCTCTGTTGTTGACCTCCAGAGATGATTTTCACTCAGCACTGCCCCTTCAGAGATGGGAGCAGGAACGTGTAAAGAATCATTTGTCAGATCTATAACAAAAATTGCATCCTTCCATGAATACACATACAACAAGATTGTTACATTTCCCACAATCTTTTCTATTGTTCTATTGATGAAGTTGAAAATCATCAAGTCTGATCACTTAAAGTACAAAGCCCCTAACCTTAGTATGAGTAATACTAATAGTGATGCTTAGCAAGTACCACTAACTATTCATCAGTATACTTTTCATCGGTATAGTTCAAGACAAGAGACCAGAGGAGAAGAGAAAAATTGGCTTGAGCAGCTCAAGATTACAGAATTATTGCCAGAATAATAATAATAATAAGATTCTGGACTAGCTTACACGTCAAATAAATTCCACTAATATCTTCTGACAATATGTGTTCTGTTATAATCAGTGAAATCAGGAGCGGAGAGTGAATGTGCCTGAAGCAGAATAATTGTGTCAAAGGTTTAGAACCGTCTGATGTACACTACTTCTCCACAGCCCCCATCAAAAAGTCATAATTAGTGGCAAGATTGAGAAAAGAATTGAGGAAAAATATGTCCAAATCAGAATGTGGTCTTGAAAACAGGAAGGAAACCCTGAATAAGGGTTGGTCAGATGTCGTTCTTGTGTTTCCAACATGAAAAGGTTTGTTTGCCACTCAGGGGCAGTTCTAGACAATTTTGTCTGGGGGGATCAGAGTGGGTCCGGGTGTGCTTGTAGGGGGTCAACTGTTTAATAACTTAAATGTCCCCTGTACACATATAAAACATAAATTGCTGTTTTAATATTTGCGGAAATGCAATTTTTTAAAGACAACCAAAGACTCACCAAAATTGAGTAAACATTTTGAAAATATATAAACAAACAGTCTCATGACAAATGTTTCAATAAGTCAATACACACTAACATTCTGGTTTTACCCACAAACGTTAAACAATGTTGCCATGCTGTTCATTAGAAAGACTAATGCTGTACAATTCTTGGGTAAAATGAATGATAGGCTACACATCAAGATTTTAGATTAGAATTTAAGCTGTAGGCTATAATCAGCACGTACAGGTGTTGTAAATGGTCACTATTTCCTATAAGATTCTTTTAAGAGTGAGTTGCGTGTTTCCTTTTTATTCCTGCGCCTGTACCCAACAGTAGCAATATTAATCTGTATATATTATTAGGTTAAAATGCGTTGATCTTAGTGTATGGTAAGAGCCTTTCGGACTGAAGGTAAGGCATTTATTTGGGCTTTAGTGGGGTGGTTTATAAAGGGTTCCAATTTTATGTTTTAAGTGTATTCATAATAAATTTGCCATTGCAGGTGCAGTGTGGCCCTTTATAATGCTAGCTGCTATTTCTTCATTTCTCTTCACATCTGTTCAATTGTGCTGTTTCATCTAACTTGTTGCACTACATTTGTCTTGTTTCTGCATTGTATTGTACAAAACACTGAATTAAAGACGGTGAAAAAAATACCTCATTATAAATATCATAAGTGTGTACTGTATATTGTTCCAGAAATGAAAACCCGACAGATGTATACAGTACATGCAAAAACTATTTTGTAATGAATGCTTGCTAGATAGGTAAGAGCTCAGGTGCATTCAATAAGGCAGAAAATCAGATCCATATCGGGTTTTGTGATAATAAAGTAGAAAGTCGTGCTGTAAAAGTAACTTAATTTACACTTACATTTACACCAGCACGTATAATCCACATTAAGTAGAACTGAAACTGGAGATGGCATGTCCAAAGATTCAAAACTAATGCTGACTTCCATCTTATCTCCAGAAGTTATGGTTATTCGTTTTTTAAAGACTATATGACTATCATACAGGCATAAAACATTGAACTCTTGTTGTAGCTGGAGAATTATGCCTAAAAATGATCCTATATGCTTTCATGGATTAGTGCTTGTAAGGGACCGTCTGAAAATTCCACCCACAGAACTAAAACGTAAGAGGTGTCCAAGTATTCATTTATTAATTAATTCAGTTAAAGTGTAAGTTATACATAAAATGTACATCTTTATTTTATCTTTAGAATGTGTTAATATATATATATATATATATATATATATATATATATATATATATATATATATATATACAGGTGCATCTCAATAAATTAGAATGTCGTGGAAAAGTTCATTTATTTCAGTAATTCAACTCAAATTGTGAAACTCGTGTATTAAATAAATTCAATGCACACAGACTGAAGTAGTTTAAGTCTTTGGTTCTTTTAATTGTGATGATTTTGGCTCACATTTAACAAAAACCCACCAATTCACTATCTCAAAAAATTAGAATATGGTGACATGCCAATCAGCTAATCAACTCAAAACACCTGCAAAGGTTTCCTGAGCCTTCAAAATGGTCTCTCAGTTTGGTTCACTAGGCTACACAATCATGGGGAAGACTGCTGATCTGACAGTTGTCCAGAAGACAATCATTGACACCCTTCACAAGGAGGGTAAGCCACAAACATTCATTGCCAAAGAAGCTGGCTGTTCACAGAGTGCTGTATCCAAGCATGTTAACAGAAAGTTGAGTGGAAGGAAAAAGTGTGGAAGAAAAAGATGCACAACCAACCGAGAGAACCGCAGCCTTATGATTGTCAAGCAAAATCGATTCAAGAATTTGGGTGAACTTCACAAGGAATGGACTGAGGCTGGGGTCAAGGCATCAAGACACAGACATGTCAAGGAATTTGGCTACAGTTGTCGTATTCCTCTTGTTAAGCCACTCCTGAACCACAGACAACGTCAGAGGCGTCTTACCTAGGCTAAGGAGAAGAAGAACTGGACTGTTGCCCAGTGGTCCAAAGTCCTCTTTTCAGATGAGAGCAAGTTTTGTATTTCATTTGGAAACCAAGGTCCTAGAGTCTGGAGGAAGGGTGGAGAAGCTCATAGCCCAAGTTGCTTGAAGTCCAGTGTTAAGTTTCCACAGTTTGTGATGATTTGGGGTGCAATGTCATCTGCTGGTGTTGGTCCATTGTGTTTTTTGAAAACCAAAGTCACTGCACCCGTTTACCAAGACATTTTGGAGCACTTCATGCTTCCTTCTGCTGACCAGCTTTTTAAAGATGCTGATTTCATTTTCCAGCAGGAAACTGCCAAAAGCACCAAAAGTTGGTTAAATGACCATGGTGTTGGTGTGCTTGACTGGCCAGCAAACTCACCAGACCTGAACCCCATAGAGAATCTATGGGGTATTGTCAAGAGGAAAATGAGAAACAAGAGACCAAAAAAATGCAGATGAGCTGAAGGCCACTGTCAAAGAAACCTGGGCTTCCATACCACCTCAGCAGTGCCACAAACTGATCATCTCCATGCCACGCCAAATTGAGGCAGTAATTAAAGCAAAAGGAGCCCCTACCAAGTATTGAGTACATATACAGTAAATGAACATACTTTCCAGAAGGCCAACAATTCACTAAAAATGTTTTTTTTATTGGTCTTATGATGTATTCTAATTTTTTGAGATAGTGAATTGGTGGGTTTTTGTTAAATGTGAGCCAAAATCATCACAATTAAAAGAACCAGAGACTTAAACTACTTCAGTCTGTGTGCATTGAATTTATTTAATACACGAGTTTCACAATTTGAGTTGAATTACTGAAATAAATGAACTTTTCCACGACATTCTAATTTATTGAGATGCACCTGTATATAATTATTATTATTATTATTTATTTATTTATTTTTTTTTAATAAAAGTGTTTAAGACAGGACATGCAAGAATGTGCATTGAACACCTGATACCAGTGACGTTTTAGCACAGTGTGTGGACTTTTCAGATGGTCTCTTTTGCACCATAAGCTAATAATTAATAAATATTGGATTTAAATTAATCTTTACCCTGCTAAATATTATTATGCAGTCATAATGCATAAATGTTTTGTTTAAATATAATTTGTTTGGTCTATTTACTATGATGTGGGGTCACTAAACTCAGTGGGATGGAAAATGAGAATACCACTCTTACCATTCTACCACTCCACTCCACTCTGGGATGGTGGGTAGAAATTTCAAAAAGTGATACAATTCTAATGAGCATTAGCTTTAAAGATTAACCGCAACTACAAAGCTCTTGTGATCTCAAATCTCTAGAGAATCTCCACTTCATATATCAATGAGGGACACTGACCTGTAATTTGGCATGCAAGTAAAAGTTATTCGCTATTGCCATGCTTTGGAAACTACTGGGTTACCATGTGTTGTTATGAACTACCCTACCTTAAAATCAATTTCTAACTTAAGTGTCTCTTAATTTTGTGACTCAAAGTTGAGGACCTGGAGCTGTGGTAACGCAGCTGGCGAAGATATGTTATATCTGTTGCTGGAGCAACACCGTGAGGGTGTTAATTGCATTTTGAAGCCTTCCTAACAAAAACAGATTTGGAGGGGATTAACAAACTTGTCCCAGCTCACGTAGCCAACCTGTGATTAAAAGAAGATCGGCCAACGTGGCTCCGTTCCCACTGAGTAATCAAGTAAGTCTCTGGACCAGGCATTTTGCCAGTCAGTCTTGCACCGTGGAGTCCCTAAGAGAAGCATATTACCCAAGAGGCATTCAATTACATTTTCTCTCTGATTCTGTCAAGGTAACTTTTTCCCTGTCCAATCACAGCATTAAAACATTCCTCTGTGTTAGGGAAAAGTCTTGAGTGAAGTAGTTGATTTCCCAGCAGCATTTTTTTTCATGCTGGAGTAGACCTGCTCTCAGTAAGATGAACTCGCAGAACTAATTGAAAGGTTTTTTTGCAGCAGTTAGGGATATGGCTGTGCAACAAAGTAGCACAACATGTACATATTCCTCTGTGTTGAATTGGAGAAAGTAAGGAAATGAGGTTAAGATAGATATGGTTTCAGGAATGGTTACGTTAGGTATGGCAGAACAATTCACACTAGTCTTGCGTAGCCAGACCAATGACTACAAGGTCTGGATGGTGCAACAGCTTAAACTGACCAAGAACCGCCCACTTAGACTGGAAAGGTTGACATGTAAAGCAATCAAGCACAGTCTGTTTTGTCATTATGTGCCGTTTAGGGGCGGGGATTTCTGAAATGTATAAAAGACAGACATGGGGAAAGAAATAATGTATTTCACAAGTTTACTTGTACATATAGTCCTGGAGTGTAGGTAAACATACTTGTCATGCTGTCCAAAGCAGAGGGGCTCAGTCACAGGACTGGGTTTGAGCTCTGAGATCCCCCCCGGACAGTCAGACTAAAGTGGGACATGGAAAGGCAATTTGAAATAATTGGTATAGGCATTTATTAAATAATAAGGTGGAGGTGGAGGGATGCCTGAAAAATCATCACCGGAGCGAGGGAAGTGGCTGCTTATATATCCTTGGGATATGATGGGCAGGCCTAGATGAACAAGCTCCTCCAGAACTTACATTTAGAACTTCATATTTTGGTGCCACAGTCTCCATGAGCAATTGCACAGAAAAGCAAGCAGTTCTTATCATAATCATTAAAGCTGTCAACACTGGAAGCATCTGTTGTGGCATCACCCGGCAATAACCCGTTCCATTTTGTGCTGCATGCACTGGCAGTACTCCTGACAACAATACAAATAAACAGTTTAGAACATTTGCTTTTTTAGGCATCGAGTGTATACAGTGTATACTGGCTTGTCGGCGGGACTGTGAGGTAATATTACGGTGTGTATGGGGGGGGGGGGGGTGTTGTTAAGGATTGAAGGGGTACTCGGTTTATGCACCGCACGCCACTGGATTTGAACCTGTATTTCCCATATGAGCACCAAGGCTCACTATGTCAGTATCTGCTTGGCCAAGGCTCTGACAAATTGCACATACTTAGTTATCCTGGCTTAAATTGCTCACGCCATTCTGTTGATCCAACCTCGTGTGCAACATGCTGTCGCAAGTAATAGGCCAAGTTATCTGGCTCAAATCAGGCGGCTCATCATTTATGACAAACTGCTTCCCCACAGTCAGCCTGACAGTGGGACTTTCTTTCCTATTACTGTTTATCACAGACTTCTAGGGAGATGAATTGCAAAGCAGTGTGCTTTATTTGTCACACCAGTCTCCATAAGTGAAGCAGAGACTATTTGGCAGGGGCTAGATTTGATTTACCAGGTGATAGCAGCTGGAAACACTGCATATCTAACATGGCCTCAGTCTGTCTTGTTGGCAGCTAAGAAAATTTACCCCGCTATGGGAAGGTGTCCTAATTAAACAGCAGAAGATAAGGACACACTGATGCTGCCTTCATATTGAGAGCAACATTTCTATCTGTGCATATCCAGACTGCAATATCACAATAGAAGTCTCATCAGTCATAGAAGCTGTCTGAACCAAGGATGAAGTTTGTACCTGAAATAAGAGAGATGTGCCTTTGAAGGTGAGAGCATGAAGCAATTGGAATGGAGCACCAAAAGGGAGGGAGGATGAAGGAAACACACAAGGAGAAAGACAACTTCAAGGGTTTCCTTCTAGTGGATTCAGAGACTGAGTAATAAACAAAGAGGTCTATAATACCTTGAGAAAGCTATCCATTAGCATTCCCTTTCATTTTCATGGCAGTTGCTTAGCTGGCACATGACCCTCTGAAGTGTGATCAGCTTGCAGCCATCTTTGCTCATAGGCAATCAGTTCTGGTGTTGTGCAAGATTATATTCCCCTGCAAAATCCTATCCGCCTAGGACCCCAAAGTGATTCAACTGGGAAAAATAAATAAATAAATAAAACTTTTAAAGGAATAGTTTGTTTTGCTGGTGGGCTAACTTCTCGAACGACTGGCCCACTACTTATACGTCCAACCAGAAAAACGTCCTGGTGCTCCTGATGGCCAGTCCATCCCTGGCATCTACCAGCAGAGGCTAACTGTGCCATGTTAACCACCCTGACACCTTTTACAAGGCAAAAGGTGAATATCATTATAATGTGATGCTGAAGATCTCCAGAGGATGTGAGTGGACAGACATGAAGACTGATTCATGCTCAGCCCTCACTTGTTTGCCAGACTGGAGTTGACTGTCACTATCTGGCAGCTGGTGAGGGTTTAGGGCTTTGGGCACTCTGCCTAACTCATCCCGGATTGCCTGTTGAGCCCACTGATTCATCTGTCCAACAGGCAGTCTAGACAGAGACATTACAACAAGACGAGTCACTTGTATTTATACTGTATGATTGGGATACATTGTAACACTAAATATGGCAGCCTAAGTTCAGCTGTACAGTATAAAGAGCCAATTGCCTTTTTGATAGAGACATTGCAATGATCAATATGGCTGCTACAAGAATGGAAATCCCGCCATACTGTTAAAAGAGCCAGTAACCTTTTTGATTAAGACATGGCGTGTTTGTTTAATCGATAATGCATATGCACATTGGCTTTTGCATGATTTGAGCTAAAGCAGCAAAATGAATGATACCTTTGTGAGTTTTTATTTCTGATTTGAAATATGCTATTTTAATGTAATTTTGTCTTGGAGATTTTGTTCTTTTCTCATTCAAGCACAGTAGATAGGAGCTGTACTTGCATGACTGAAGAAGAAAACTGCCCAGAGTGTTAACAGAATTGCTTAAAGGGATTTTGATCTTGGATCCTCAGCCCTACTACCACGCATACACAATAGCAGACGTTAAGACGTGTGCCCACCACATACTTGCATTTACATACATTTATTCACATACAGTAGTACAACTGCTTATACAGAATTTCAGAAGTCAGTGCCCTTATTCAAATGCAATCACTCATCCACAAATGAAGGCATTCATGTAAGTGTACTATGTGACTATGAGGGTTGGGGCGTATGCTGCCATCTGTGTTTGCATATATAGATGTGCTGAGGTGTGTGCATGCCATGGTGGGCCGTCTGGACACTCACGGACATTTAAGACAGAGGAGGGGCGTTAAAATTCTATACGAGTAACAATGATGTACACAAAGGCTCAAATCCAAGGCCTGATGACCTGGTGACAGCATTGTTGTTCAAAACAGAGGGCAGCAAAATTATGTTGCCTTATAACATACGTATTTTTCATTCAGTACATAAAAGAATAATAATAAAAATAAAAAATAAAACAATAGGTCCAACTAATTAAAAATGAACCATTTCACTGAGCATTTTTGCAGACTGATTTTGGCAACAGTAGGTTCAAATTTTTGCTGCTGAAATGGGTCTATGCTTATCAAAATTTTAATTACTGCCACCAGTGGTTGAAGCTGGTAGTGTTGTTGAACACATGGGTGCATGTGAGCTCCAGTTTCCAAAATGTCCACAAAGTGGCGCCAACAGTGAGTTACATTTTTAGTTGTAAATGATATAATTCAGTAAACAGGAATTTATTAACTGCACCTCCTAACCCAAACTCCAACCCTAAAATTCAGTAGAGTAAAACTCTGAATTGTGTATAAATGTGAATTTGTGAATATTTCCTAGTTCCGATGGATCCAGAACACATGTCTCAAGGGTGCATTAGAGGGCTAAAGGGAAATGTGATCATGCTCGAATTGATGCAAAAATGTCTGATGTGGAATGGCAGTTCCCAGTAATTCAGCTAAATTGATTGCAGGGTACATAAACTTTTTGGAAACTAATTCCTGCTTGTGGTCATGTTGATTTATGTGTGCAGGGTTGGGGAGTAACGGAATATATGTAAAGGGATTACGTATTTAAAATACAAAATATAAGTAAGTGTATTCCACTACAGTTACAATTTAAATAATTGGTAATTAGAATACAGTTACATTCAAAAAGTATTTTGATTACCGAAGAGATTACTTTGCATTTTATTGTCATTTGTTTCATTTAATATTTAGTCCTTTCAGATGGAAAACATTTATACATATAAATGATGCGATCCAAAGTGCATTTATACAGTGGTGAAACACTTATGATGTGTTACATTCATGCGTGCAAACAGAAAAGTTTGAAGTAAGTTTTGAGCAGAAGAAATAGAAATAAACCTTGTGTAAATTGTCAGCTTTACGCTAAGCTAAAATGCTATTTCTAGCCATTTTACATGCACGTTACCAGGCACGATCATATTTGTTTATCAAGATAATTCACATTAGGTCAAAATTTATTTTTTCTAGTAAGACCTTTGATATTAAGGCAAAAATTGTATTCTTGATGATAATTTTTGTATTGTTTTTCTGTAAAAATATCTAAAAATCCTTAAAACAAGATCAATTTGATTGATCTTGTTTTAGAAACAAGCATATATCTTTGAGCATAAGATATTTAGGTTTTCAAAGAATGTATTTTTAACGTGTATTTTGTCTTTCTGTACTGGCAGAGATTTTATAGTCAAAGCAAGTGAAAAAATCTATTAGTACTAAAGAAGTAATCCAAAGTATTTAGAATACGTTACTGACCTTGAGTAATCTAATGGAATACATTACAAATTACATTTTACAGCATGTATTCTGTAATCTGTAGTGGAATACATTTCAAAAGTAACCCTCTCAACCCTGTATGTGTGCTATGCATTTTTAGTTCTAACCCAAGCATCACAATTACCATTACTCATACTTTTGAGCAATCCCCTAACTATTAGACTGTCACATAACTCATCCAATCCCAATTGAGCTATGGACATGAATGATAATAATAAATCATGCAGCTGGTTAAGGTGAGATGTGCTCTTAGTTTTCTAAGTGATCAAATTTCTGATTTTTGCTTGCCAGATGACAAAATGAAAAACAAAAATATATATATAATGGATTTATACCGACCTAATGGAACTGGGCCATATCTAGGGACCAGAATATCTTAGGCTCCAATTGCATCTAGCATTAACATGCGTTTTATATCCGGATAGTATCTGGATATTCTTTAGCAGGATTGCAATCTTACATCAGAGGCTGTTGTAACTGAAAATTCTACATCTTTTAACGAATTTTAAAAACACTGATGAATAATTCAAATGATTTTTATCTCTTTAACAGTTAGGGATTTTCCTTCATTGAAATTTTTTGCCAGTCGCTAAAGCTAGATTTCAGCTCGCCAAAGGAAATTTTATGATATTCATCTTGTGTTTTCCGCTTTGTAAGTGGTAAACAACCTTCTCATCTGAAATGTGGAAGTGGCCTGGTTTCATGTGCATGTCGTACGAGCCACAAAGTGATTAGAAAACAGGACAGAAAAACAATATATTCCAAGTGTATTCCAATGGAATTATTCATGGGATATTATTCATTATTCATTTGAGAAGATTGCAAAATGCAGTTTCTGTTGTGTTTTTCACATTGCGATAGCAGAATTAACAGAAAAAGGTAAGAACACACAACAAAGCACTTAAACAACAATGACTGTAGCATAACATCATCACATAATTAATTACATAGTGATCAAGAAAACGTATTTGCATTTATAACCGTATTTGAATGTGGTCCGAATCCATCCCTGACCACCTCGGAATGTGGTTTCAGTGATCCGATCATGATCCGACCACAATGCATCTTGGGGGAATTTACACCTGTCATTTAATGTGGTCAAGTGCAATACAATAGCGATCCGATCACTGAAAATGCATGTTAATGCAAGTTGTAAATGATGCCTTAGAGACTTGGGGGTGGGCTGTTTTGCCTTGGGCCAGTAAGTAACCACCTAGCAACCAGCCAGAACACCTTAGCAACCACATAGCAACACCATAAGCTGGCTCAACACTAGCAGACTCAGAACAACTCAAATTTGGTGGGGGGTGTCACACTTAATGACTGTTTTTGCTAATCTTGCCCTCCTACTCAGTTAGCCTGTAACATTTACTGATTAAAAATGGAGGGAAGGTGTCACACGTAATGACTGCCTTTGACTTTTCTCAACGCTTCAATGTCATGCCCCAGTTTGGCATCAATCAACCCGAAGCTCACGGAAATAAGAGCAAGAGCACCGCCTCCACGCAAAACGTGAACACACAGGCAAACATGAACAGCAAGCAGTGTTTTGCAGCAGCGGCTGCAGTTTCTGTTTAATTATTTCTTGCTACACATAGAAAAAATAGAAAGTGCCGAAAGTGTTGGGCAAGACCACACTTACGTGGCCGTGGACAATATGGCTTGGCAGTTCTTCAGCGGGAATTGGAGGTAAAAACGCGACTGTAACAGTCGTTTTATTTACACATGTGAATGTTTGTCTGTTAACTTGTTGCACAGCTATATGGAATAAATGATTAAATAGACAGGTAATTATCAAAATATGGTGACAAACATGTTCCTTGACTTATTAGTCATAAAAAAAGATGTCAAATAGTCAAAAAAACAAAACAAAACCAAAAAACAACATTTAAAAGCCATTATTCTATAACATAACCTTTTGTTGATTAAAACAAAATGGTTTGCCTCTATATTTTTAGACACATTTTTTGAAAAATATATTTAAATTTGGCAATTATTTAAAAAAAAGAAAGAAAAAAAAAAATTATCACGTGTTTGAAATTATTACTGGTTGCGGGTGGGAACATGCCACAAAGGCAGTGACCAATGAGTGCAGTTCATGTATAGTGTTTTTTCTGCAAAAAAATAAAAAAATAAAAACACCTTATTTTATTTTGCTTTTTTACACACTTGTTAAGCCTTGCACTAATGCTTGATCTGAGAAGATAAAAAGAGTTTAAAAAAAATAAATAAATATGCAACAAAAACTGTTTCAAATGTTTCAAAATTGAAGTCGAGAGCTGTGCATTGTGGAATACAATATTTTGAGCTCTTTTGTATACTACATTTCCCAGCAAATGTAGTAGGTCATCAGGGTATTCTGTGCACAGGGTTGGGAGGGTTACTTCTGAAATGTATTCCACTACAGATTACAGAATACATGCTGTAAAATGTCATTTGTAACATATTCCTTTAGATTTCTCAAGGTCAGTAACATATTCTAAATACTTTGGATTTCTTCTTCAGCACTGGTAGATTTTTTCACTTGTTTTGACTCTAAAAACTCTGCCAGTACAGTAAGACAAAATACACATGTTAAAAATACATTCTCTGAAAAACATAAATATCTTATGCAGTGTTGTTTCTAAAACAAGATCAATCAAATTGACCTTGTTTTAAGGATTTTTAGATATTTTTACAGGAAAATAATACAACAATTATTATCAAGAATACGATTTTTGCCCTAATATCAAAGGTCTTACTAGAAAAAAAGAAATTATGGTCCAACGTGAATTTTCTTGATAAATAAATATATATATATATATATATATATATATATATATATATATATATATATATATATATATATGATCGTGATCATATAATCTGGTAAATTGGCTAGAAATAGCATTTTAGCTTAGCATAAAGCTGACAATTTACACAAGGTTTATTTCTATTTCTTCTGCTTTCTTTGTCTGCACGTATGAATGTAACACGTCATAAAGTGTTTCACCGCCGTTCAAACGCACTTTGGATCGCATCGTTTATATGTGTATATGTTTTCCATCTGAAAGGACTAAATATTAAATGAAACAAATGACAATAAAATGCAAAGTAATCTCTCAGTAATCAAAATACTTTTTGAATGTAACTGTATTCTAATTACCAATGATTTAAATTGTAACTGTAGTGGAATACAGTTACTTATATTTTGTATTTTAAATACGTAATACCGTAACATGTATTCCGTTACTCCCCAACCCTGTCTGTGCATACAGAAAACTTTGCATACTATGCACTGTAAACTTACTGCAGAAATAGAATGAGTAGTATGTATGCTATTCCGAACATGGCCACAGAAAGAGAGAGGCACACCAGAAATCTCTCTGTCTCCCCATCTTTACCCATTATATTAACATCAATTACTTGAGGACGGCACACACACATACACTCGCATGTTTCTCACCTGGATGTCACAAAGTGTAAATGTGAGTGCACATCAGATTCCCGGAGATATACACAGCACATGGAGCTCTCATACCTGGCAGTAGCTTCTTCACCAGCAGGTGGCAAACAGGTAGACCAGCCAAAATACACATAGCCAAACAGGTGTATCCATGAAAGCACCTTGTATATCACTCTACAGCCAAGTTTATGTCCAAAACTGAATTCAGACAACTGGCTAACTAAACTTTCAGATCCAGACTATAAGCCTATTATTTTTGGTGCTTTCTTCATCAAATGTTAAACCTCGCACTCCTTGTTGGGTGTAACATCAATGGAGGGGCGCCAAAAAGGCAGTTGTGAAGCAAGTTGTTTTTAGCTGTATAGACTGTAATACAGTGAAGAGGAATACATATTTTATAAACTGTACAGTCCAAACCACAAACCTAAACCCAAATATCAGTGGTGTAAAAATTTATTGTTAGAGGCGAAAATGCAACCCCTGAATCAAGCTCTTCAATGATTATGCCAGCGTGATTACATGATTACTTCCTGGTTTCAACACGGGATCCGAACCCAGGTCTCCCACATTGCTTATGCATGCTTCTGGTTGTAAGGTTTATGTGTGCTTTGTTCATGTTTTGGATATTATAAGTTTTCACTTCCTTGTTCCTGTTTGTGTCTGTCATGTGATTTCCTGTTTCCTTGTCATGTGATCCTCATGTTTCATGTGTTTTGTTTTAATTGGTGTATTGTCTTGTTATCATGTTCATTAGTCTTGTCTTCTCATTGGTTTATGTTTATTAGACTTGATAGCCCCTTATTAGTTCTGTCTGTTCATTGGTTTTCTTATATCAGTTCAGTCTTGTTATTGGTTGTTTTGAAATCATGTTTGCCCCAGTCTCTGTATTTAAGCCCTCATGTTTGACTTTGAGTGTGTTTGATTTTATGCAGTGCTGTGCAGAATGATTGGTACTGGCCTTGAAGCTGTGCATGTTGGTTAGAAATTTTGTCAGACCTGAACTGGTGCCACATCACCATTACGTATGCCATCAAAGTACTGCGAGAGCAGTTTGCTTTTGTGTTTGGTCGAATATTGTGATTGTATTATCCGGTAATGGTTGTGACATACTCTTTGTTTTCGATTGTCAAGTCATAGTCTAGTTCTGTCAGATTCATGTTTAGGTTCTGTTTTTTTTCACATTTTTTGGATACACTTTAGTTAATAAACTGCACTTGGGTTCTCACTACATCATCTTTGTCTGCTTATGTCTTCAGCCTGCCTTCAACGTAACACCGGTAATGCAAAAGGGAAAGGTAAACACAATGGAGCCAATGCAACAACAAAAAAAATGTCTGATGGGAGATGCCGCTTGTCAGTGAGTTGGCATAATGTGGCTGATCCTAGGGTACCGGAACTCTCGGAAACAAGCAGACTTCCCGTGTAATCATGTTGGTTGCTCCCTTGAATGTTAAGCATGCTAAACCTAAATCTGAGCCTTGGCTAAATTACGTAACTCTTGCTCAAGACAGGCATGTAAGAGAGTTGAGCAATTGGAACAAAGACAAGCTTCAGGTGTTTTATGATGTTTTAAAGGTATTCCTTGACAAATTATAAGAAATTGGTCAAAGCTGTTAAGACTTTATTTTTATTTTTTTATGAAATCATTGCAAAAACTGTCATAAACCCAGAGTTTTAATTAGCACTATAAACTATGTTATTAACCCCCCTGATACTCCCTGACTTGATGTGTCTTCAACTACCTGCATTTATTTATAGTTTTAATGAGATTGCTGATATTAGACCTAACATCCTATCTTCTGCTCATGACCTGTCTGTTTCTCCTATATGTCCTGCTGTTTTTAGTCAGTTTGAGCCCATCTCTCTTTCTGTCCTGGCAGAAATTGTAGATCACCTGATGCCTACAGGTTGTTCACAAGATGTTATTCCATCTTGATTGCTCAAGCAAGTCTTTGATACTGTCAGGCCTAGTATTATGGCTATTATCAAAAGTTGCCTTGCAACAGGGTCTGTGCTAGTTTATTTAAACATGCCATAGTGCATACCAAACCTGGATGCAACAATCCTCTCGCATTTTAGACCTCTTTTTAAATTGATGCGCAAATATACTGAATATGCCACTGAAGAAAAATTTAATAAAAATAAGTGTGCATTAGAGCCTTTACTGGCTTGCATGGATAACACAAAAACCTGGATGTCTCTAAACTTTCTAAATCTCATTGAAATTAAAACTGAGATTATGTTTGAGGCCCCTGATGTCCTTGGTTCTTCAAATTTTAACCTAGGCCCCTTGGCTCCTTTTCGTAAACTGATGGTGGAGAACCTAGGTGTACTATGTGACAACACCCCTGAATTTGAAAGATTCATTTGTCAAATCTAGCTTTTTTTTCTTTAAGAATACTTGCCTTCATTTTTCTTTCAATGATTTTAAGAGGGTGATTCATGCCTTTGTTTCTTAGCAGGAGTCAGCCAGTCGACTTTGTCTTGTCTGCAAAGGGCCACTAATGCTGCTAGCTAGGCTCTTGTGTAACCCTGCACATGAGAACAGCTCCAATGTTATCTACGTTTACTGTTTTTATTTTATTTTTTTCAAATGGAGAGTTGAGACCAGTTTGTCCTATTTACATCCTGTTTCCTGTTTTATGATTTTTTTATTTTTTATTTATCATTCATATCTTATACTTATTTTATTATTGTACGGCACACTGATCAACAGTCTGTTGTTTTAAATTGTGCTTTATAAATAAACTGCCTTGTATTGCCCTATACAATCACTTTATAATTCATGCTGTCTCAACTACAGTATGTAAATATGACAAATAATGACTTTTACATTTTGTCACATATAATATTAAACTGAAGTTATAAATGGTGGAATTAAACATTTCAAGTTCTATTTTTTTTTTAGTTAACTCCTAAGCTAACCCTGCTGATAAATAAATAAATAAACAGCAATTCTAATGGATATAATGGGAATTGCATTGGTTTAATGGAAACTGTAATGGTCCCTGTGGCTCTCTATGTTGGCTTCTATTGGTGGGACGTTACAGTATGTCTGGTTTATACCACTGGGACCAATACATATCTGTAATGGAAAACAATACAAACATTAAATCTTAATGGAATATGGCCCTAAACAGGGGAAAAAATGGTAATGGTTTTAATAGTTATCAGCCGATGGTTCATAATGATATTTGAAGTGGAACAAATATTAAAATGTATAATATAAGAAGTATTTATTTTTATTTATTTTTATTTGTAACAGTTCAAGGACGGGCAAGGAGGAGGCAGGAACCAGCTGAACAGTCAATGTAAAGTTTAACTCCTCATCATATAATTATTTCAGGAAACTGGTTAGCTCACTGTAACAGTAACCCAGACTCGAAGACGGTGGTGAACCCAAAAGCAGGTATTTATTTGAACAAAAACAAACACAGACAGCAAATGGCAGGTGAGTGATGAATGAGCAGACTGGTTCAGGAACAGACAACAGTACTTGATGGAGGTTATTGTATTTGCAGGTAGAAATTTTACTTGGGTTGGAGGATAACACCAAGGGAAGGAGATGCAGGAGAGGAGACTTGAAACTGCGGAATAGCGCTGGAGAAGAATCATAGAGGGAGCACACTGTAATGGCATCTGAAGAGTCAGGTAAGTATAAGGTAAGTGAGTCTGTATACTGCTTTGAGACCAGATGAAGACTGAAGGGAGAGTAGAGTGTATTATAGAGGAGCTGATTGACACAGTGATTGGAGACAGGTGTGGGTGATCAGTATTCAGGGGAGCGGGAAGGTTGAGTGTTTGTGCAGGAAGGTCAGGTGGATCTGTGAAATTACACCCCCTCCATGGACCGCTCTTGAGGGACAAGCCTCCCGACACCATGGCCGACCCTGTCCATGAGGAGCTGGACAGTCTGGGTGAGTGTCGAGGAAGAGAGTGAGTAGGGTCAGGTCCAGTATGTCATCTCAGGGTACCCATGATCTTTCTTTGGGACCATAGACCTCCCAGTTTACGAGGTACTCGAGGTGACCCCTGCGGCCTCAGGAGTCCAGGATGTCATGAACTTCATAGACGGGTCTGTCTTCAAGGATTAGCGGCTGGGGGGGTCATCAGCTTGATCAGGTTCTGAGGGGTGAGGAGAGTGAGACGGATAGTGAGGTTTCAGGAGGGAGACGTGGAAAGTAGGGTGAATGTGGTATTCAGGGGAAGTTGGAGTTGGTAGGTGACTGGATTCATTTGTTTAGTGATAGTGAAGGGACCGATGTAACGGGGACTTAGCTTTTTGTATGGTAGGTGCAGCCAGATGTCCTTAGTGGAGGGCCAAACCTTCTGCCCGGGTTGGTAACTGGGGGTTGACGATCTCCAGGCATCGGCAAGGATCTTCTGGTGGTGCACAGCCCTCTGCAGGTGATGGTGGGCTAGACCCTCCCAGACCCTCTCATTCTCTCTAAACCAATGGTGGACCACTGGAACATCAGGTGGCTCTCCGGACCAGGGGAAAAGAGGAGGTTGGTAGCCGAGCACGCACTGGAAGGGTGTTAAGTTGGTGGAGGGTTGACGTAAGGAATTCTGTGCATACTCCGCCCAGGACAGAAACAACTCCAATGTGATGACAGAAGGTTCGAAGGAAACGGCTGATCTCCTGAATTTTCCTCTCAGTCTGCCCGTTGCTTTGAGGATGATACCTGGAAGAGAGGCTGATGGTCACTCCCATGATGGAAAAGATAGCTCTCCAGACTATGGAAATGAACTGGGGACCTCTGTCTGAGACTATATCTTCGGGAATCCCATAGTTTCATAACACATGGTTGAAGAGGGCTTCAGCGGTTTCAAGGGCGGTGGGAAGACCCTTGAGGGGTATCAACTTGCAGGCTTTGGAGAAGCAGTCAATGACCACCAAAACACAGGTGAATCCCTCAGAGGATGGCAAGTCCGTGATAAAGTCGACTCCAAGGTGTGACCAGGGTCGGGATGGGATGGGTAGCAGAAGGAGCTTGCCAGTCGGTAGATGTCGAGGAATTCGGGACATGGCACATTCTGAGCATCCCTGGATGAACCTTCTGACATCTTTGTCCATGCACGGTCACAAGAACTGGTCCTGGATAAGCAAGAGGGTCCTATTGGTCCCAGGGTGGCCAGTGCCCAAGGAGGAGTGGACGGAGTCAATGAGTGATAAACATTGAGAGGAGGGTACAAAGGTTCTGTTGGCAGTAGCATCAGAGATTCTATTGTCCAGGGACCGTTGGATATGGCTTACAATTATGTGAGGAGGAAAGAATGTGTCCGACTTCTCAGGGCTTTCCTCTGGAGCATAAAGTTGGGAAAGGGCATCCACCTTGATGTTCTTGTTCCCTGGACGATAGGAGATGGTGAAACTGAAGCATGTGAAGAGGGCCCAACGTGCTTGTTGAGGATTTAGACGATGAGCCTCCCGAAGGTACTCGAGGTTCTTGTGGTCTGTTAGTACCTGGAAGGGGTGTTGGGCCCCCTCTAGCCAATGTCGCCACTCTTCCAGGGCCAACTTGACAGCCAGGGGCTCCCGGTTTCCGATATCATAATTTTGCTCTGCCGGGGAGAGTTTTCAAGAGAATAAGGCACATGGATGGAGCTTAGAAATCATGGCTCCTATGCTGTTAGTGGAGGCATCTACTTCAATCACAAAAGGCTTACTAGGATCGGGGAGGATGAGAAGTGGAGCCATGGTGAAGGCCTCCTTCAGATGTTGGAAGGCGTAGGAAGCCTCGGAGTTCCAGGTTAGAGATTTAGGCTTGGATCGGAGAAGAGATGTTAAGGGGGCTGTGAGGGAGCTGTAATTACTGATAAAGTGACAATAGAAGTAGGCAAAGCCCAAGAAGCGCTGGAGTTCCTTAATGGTAGTAGGAGTGGGCCAGGATCGCATAGCCTCTACCTTCCCCTTGTCCATCTGGATACCCTCAGTGCTGATGTCGTAACCTAGGAACTGGAGGGTGATGAAAGGAACATTTCTCAGCCTTGAGAAATGGTGGTGAACCCAAAAGCAGGTATTTATTTGAGCAAACACAAACACAGACAGCAAATGGCAGATGAGTGGTGAATGAGCAGATTGGTTCAGGAACAGACAACAGTACTTGATGGAGATTATTATATTTGCAGGTAGAAGTATTACATGGGTTGGAGGATAACATCAAGGGAAGGAGATGCAGGAGAGGAGACTTGAAACAAACTTCGGAATAGCGCTGGAGAGGAATCGTAGGGGGAGCACACTGGAATGGCGTCTGAAGAGTCAGGTAAGTATAAGGTAAGTGAGTCTGTATACTGCTTTGATACCAGACGAAGACTGAAGGGAGAGTGGAGTGTATTATAGAGGAGCTGATTGACACGGTGATTGGAGACAGGTGCGGGTGATCAGTATTCGGGGGAGTGGGAAGGTTGAATGTTTGTGGCGGGAAGGTCAGGTGGATCTGTGACATTTACTAGATTATAGATTATATTATTACTAATACAGCTTGAGCAGCACAAGAGCTGTCTGGCTAGCGAATATAAAGATGACAGGCACCAGTTATTTTCACTCTTTCACTCGCTCTCGTTCACTCTCTCTCTCTCTCTCTCTCTCTCTCTCTCTCTCTCTCTCTCACTCTATCTGGTCTCTTGACTGGAGTCTGAGAGAAAAGGCTGGAGAGAGATAGAAGCTGGCACTTAACACATCTCTGCTTCTGAGGCCATCCCGATGATGAAAAATAATTTCTACTCTCTTGATATGTTTGAATAAAAAGACCCATTGGTATTATCAGTCTTAATATCTGTAAAATAGTTTTGAATAAGATGGGGAGGATGTAATGACAACTGAAAGAGAAAACCGGGTTATTGGTAAGCAAAATGTAATTATGTCCGGTTCACTTTTGTAACATAGATTTTATTTATTTTTTCTTTTGCATTCATGCTCTGCAAGGAATTCTGGATGCACTTTCTTATGCAAATGTAAAAATAAATGGCAGACAGCTTACTAAAGGGAACAGAGAGATACAGACGTTGACAGCTAATCAATAGTCTTAGACAAAATTGACAGTAACATTACCTATTTCTGTGCATTAGCCATATTTGTCCTTTGACTTTGCAGTCCTCCTCCAAGTCTGCACTATAGTGATGCACTGCCACATAAAGTGTTAGATAGTAATCAGATGTGAAGTCTTGTGAGCACTCGAATCATAAAATTAAGATTCTGACTTTAACGTATACAGTGGCACCTACAGCTGTACAGCCGTATGTACTGTGCATACCATGAGCACTCCGACTGACCTGAGAAACATCGATTCGTGATTCAGTATGTGAAAAATTAGTTCTCTCTCACTGAATCATTTGGAATGGTTTCTCACACAGTAAAACAGTATCGGGATATTTACGAACACAGAACAAACAGCGCTGGATAAAGTGGAAACTTACCTACAATCAACGGAAACAAAAGGCTGTATTTTTGAGAGATAACTTTGAGAAACTTCAGCTACTTCTGTGTCATCTGAACAAGGGGCTGCTCAAACCAAACGTCTTTTCTGCATCCACTTGCGCTGTTTTTCAGTCGTTTTCCATGTAAACATTCACTAGATGGATGTCTTTTGACACCTCCGCCACGTTTCACTGTATTTTTATCATCTCTCATGGGAGCGCTGCATTTTTAGACTCTACAACTCTAGAACTTCTTCAACTGATAAAAACGAGTCTCGAGATACCAGCGTTCAGCACTATTAATTGTGGTGCATTTTGCTTTTTTAGCAAGAGAATGCATTTGTTCTGAATGGTTACTGGAAGAAATGCTTTAGCCAATAGGTACATGAATGCTACTCTTACTCGAGAAAAAATACTTCTCTCAAAGTCACCAGAATTGAATGCTTTGGTGTTGTTTTTGCAAAAAATAAATAAATTATCAAGGGAGAGCATGCCCCCAGACCCCCCTTGATATAAGGTTGTATTAGGCAGATTTCTGTGCATAAAATCCTGCAGGTGCCCATGACTGTATATAGTTTTGTAAACTTCATGGACATTCAAGTGCAAGTGGAGGCCAAAATACATCAAGTGCACATCACGTTCACTGTCTGGGACATCCTTTCAATGTTATGTTGCTTTTTGGTATCCTCACACAAATACCAATGTGGAAAATTTGTCTTCATAATCTTTTATTAAAATGTAATAACTTGCTTTGCCTCTGAAATAAATATATTTTCAGTGCCAATCATTCTCAGTAAATTCCCCCAGTTTTTCCCCCCATTTCTGCTGTGCAATGAGTTCTACATGTCCTTGGTTATGCTCAATTTTAAAAATAAATGTTAAAAAAGGCAGACTAGCTTGCTTAAGGGAACGGACACCCAATCAGTTGTTGACAGCCAATCAATAGTATAAGACAAAAGTGACATTAACATTATCTATTGTGGTGCATTGACCTCATTTGTCATTTGTGACTAGAGCAGCATGCCCTTGCAAAAAAAAAAAAAAAAAAAAAAAAACTTTCCTTCTTTGTGTCTCTGTCTGTCTTTCTGTGTTTGTCCTTTTTTTTTTTCTCTCTCTCTAAAGCACTGGACAACTGTTTTGATCCAGCTCTGATCTGGCATCATTGCTAGAGCTCATAAGAACTGGACCTCTATGAGAGCGTAATTAACACTATCTCAGTGCCAGGAGGGCCTGACAAAATGGCGAGCATTTTAATGACTGCTAACTATAAAAGGCATCAGCTCAATCCATGTCAGCACAGCTGAAAGCAATGGGGTTTTATTTTTCTTCCACTGCTTCTCATGAATTATTCACTGTAGGGTGTGTTTGATTCATTTCTTTATCTGCAAAGGCAGTAATGAGGGTTTATTATGTGTATGCAGTGGACAGTGGTCGAACTTGGTATTGATCTTTCTCTTCTGAGGCTTTGCGTTTTGTCTTTCAAACAAACTCTAGAGGCGAGCACAAGGTCATTCCAAGGATAGGAGAAATCACTATGGAATTGAGTAGAAAAACAAACAAAAAAGAACTACTTTAGTTGTATCCCTTCACAACATGATCACACGGAAATTCGAAATGATGCCACAGAATGTTCCGGTGCCCTGAAATTGACTCCGTTCTTTTTCCTGTGATGCAATTGATAGCATGTTGCATCAGCAGTCTCAGAGACATGGGTTCTGGTCCCATGTAGAAACCAGGAAGTAATCGCAATCACATAATCAATGCGGAGGTTGCATTTTCCCAGATTAAATTTTTACTCCACTGACAGTTAGGTTTAGACAAGGTTTTTTAACGGTTTAAAAAGTTACTGACTGCAGTCAAAATAAATGCAAAGATTTAATTTTAGAAGTATTACATTATTGTTATTCACATTTTCTTTAACAAACAGTATGTGCTGCACTGGTAGTGGAGACGGGATCCGTTCCCTATCTGTCACTCACTTGACGTTGGTGTCGATGTAGTGACACTAGGGGTCACTCTTGGGAGCCCGAGACACCTCTGGTCTTTGATAAAAGGCCAATGAAAATTGGCGAGTGGTATTTGCATGCCACTCCCCCGAACATATGGGTATAAAAGGAGCTGGTATGCAACCACTCATTCAGATTTTCTCTTCGGAGCCGAACGGTCATGCTCATTGAGCTGAATACTACTGTTCATTCACCTGCTGGATCTGACGGCGCATTTCAGCGGCTTCTCCCTCCTCTGCACTGGTGCACTGCAGAGAATGCCCCTGGGCGCTTCGGCAGAAAAACTAGAGAGTATATTTTCTGAAAGAGCATTTTTCCCCTCTAAAAGAGTATATTTTTCTCTAAAAGAGCGCACACACGGAACGTCTTTTTAAAGACACGTCTTTTTAAAGATGCTTTTCCGATTCTGTGTTATTCCTGGTTGTACTCGTTATCTCTCGCCTTCTAACGGTCACGATCACTGTCTTTCGTGTCTGGGCACTGCTCACGCGGAGACAGCGTTCGTGGATGGTCACATTCTCATTGCGAGAACGTGTCCATGGCAACGTTGCGGTCGCGACTCGCCTTCGTAAGGAAGCGAGCCACCCCAGAGGCTCCCGCCTCGGTCCTTTTACCCACGGGTTTGAGGCCAGCGCGGCTAGCACTGGGGGCGATTTGGGGACCCCAATGGGACCGCCTCCGCCGGGTATCCCCCCGCGGACCTCCCATTCCCCAGCAAGCTCGTCTGCCCCGATCGGGCTTCCGGGTGAGTCCGCCGGCTCGTCTCACGGCGAGTTCGACCTCTTAGCCCGCGAAAGTGATGAGCTCTCAAGCGCAGCATCGGAGAGCGGGCTCGTCCAGTCGGAAGCCTCAGCTGGGCTCCTCCCTTCGGGGTCGATCGCCCAGTCACAGGCTGACGCGGAGATGACGACATGCTTTCCCGGACAGCCGCGAGCGTCGGTTAGAGTGGATTTCACCGCTCTTCCCTGAACCCTCGCGGCTCGGTGATTGGTTCCTGGGCTCGCGGCGCCGCTCAAAGCCACGCCCCGCCCCGTTCCTTTATTCCCGGAAGTGCATGAAGAGCTGACAAGGTCGAGGGAGGCACCTTTTACTGCCCGGTCCCGATCTTTTCAGCTTCCCCGCTCTCACTAACCTCGATGGTGGGGCGGCCAAGGGTTATTCGGCAATCCCCCGGTGGATAAAGGCGCTCGCGGTGCACCTATGCTCGCAGAGCGCCGCCACCTGGCGCGGGTGCCCAAAGCCCCCGTCCAAGGCCTGTAGGTTTACGTCGTCTCTGACGGTCAAAGCCTACGGCACTGCTGGACAAGCCGCCTCCGCCCTGCACGCCATGGCTCTCCTGCAAGTCCGCCAAGGCGCTAAAAGAACTGCACGAGGGTAGTTCCACTCCGGGATTGATGCAGGAATTGCGCTCGGTGACCGACCTCGCGCTCCGAGCGATGGAGGTCACGGCGCGGTCTCTCGGGCGGACGATGGCCACACTAGTGGTCCAGGAGCGCCACCTTTGGCTCAACCTGGTCGAGATGGGTGAGACCGACAGGACACGATTCCTTGCTGCCCCCATTTCCCAGGCGGGCCTATTCGGCGACACCGTCGAGGACTTTGCCCAGCAATTCTCGATGGTAGAGCAGTAGATGGATGCTAGCCGGCTTGTCCTGCCCCGGCGTGGCTCAAGATCCTGCACCCCATCTACTCATCGCCGAGGGCGTCCCCCTGCGGTGACTGCACCGGCTCCGCCGCAGCCCGCCCCTCCGGCCCGGCCCCGGCGTGGAGCCCACCGCAGGAAGCCGACGCCACCCGTCTCACAGCCGGCACCGAAGAACCCAAGGAGGTCTTCGAAGCGCCCCTGAGACGGGCGACCCAGGGACAACGAAACCCGCTGCTCTGGAGCTGGTAAGCAGATCTTCTTTTTGTTACCTTTTGCATTTAATTGCACTGCATGCCCAAGTGGCTGCAGTACTCAAGAGCTCCGCAAGAGTGGTTTCCTTGTTCCCTGGGTCACATATTCGGTGTGTACGGCTGGCATCACGACCACCGTCCACCACTCCATTTGGCAGGTTGGCGCTCCAGTGGCGGTCTCCCGCCCTGAGCGCCCAGCTGTGGCACAAATCTGCCCCCGATGTGACAGTCTCCACGGGTCATGAGGACAGGCCTCTTCCTCCCCCTTCCCAGGCTGTTCCGGGGGTGGTCACAAGGAGCCAGGTAAGTGCTTCGATGTCCTCGGACTCAGCAAGGCCACGATGTGGTGTGGCACCTCAAGCTCCGCCCCGCCGTGAGGCCCCACCCGCCGGTACAGTACCGAAAAAAGGCGGTGGGTTGCGGCCAATCTTGGACCTGCGAGTACTGAACCGGGCCTTACACAGACTCCCGTTCAAGATGCTGACGCAAAGATGCATTCTAGCGAGCGTCCGGCATCAAGATTGGTTCGCGGCGGTAGACCCGAAGGATGCGTACTTTCACGTCTCGATCCTTCCTCGACACAGGCCCTTCCTGCGGTTTGCGTTCGAGGGTCAGGCGTATCGGTACATGTCCTCCCTTTCGGCCTGTCCCTGTCTCCTCGCATCTTTACGAAGATCGCAGAGGCTGCCCTTGCCCCGTTAAGGGAGGCGGGCATTCGCATTCTCAACTATCTCGATGACTGGCTAATCCTAGCTCACTCTCGAGACGGGTTATGCGCACACAGGAACCTGGTGCTCTCACACCTCAGCCGACTAGGGCTTCAGGTCAGCTGGGAAAAGAGCAAGCTCCTCCCGGTTCAGAGCATCTCTTTTCTCGGTTTGGAGTTGGACTCAGTCTCCTTGACGGCGCACCTTACGAACGAGCGCGCCCAGTCGGTGCTGGCCTGTTTGAAGGCGTTCAAACAGAAAACAGCGGTTCCACTGAAACATTTTCAGAGGCTCCTGGGGCATATGGCGTCCTCGGCGGTGGCCACCAAAAAAAAAGAGAAAAGAAAAAGAAAAAAAAAAACGCTCGGGTTGATGCATATGAGGCCGCTTCAGCACTGGCTCCAGACTCGAGTCCCGAGACGGGCATGGCGCCACGGGACACACCGCGTGGCCATTACGTCGGTCTGTCACCGTCTTTTCAGCCCTTGGACCGACCTCTCGTTTCCACGAGCATGTGTTCCGCTAGAACTGGTCTCCAGGCGCGTCGTGGTCACGACAGACGCCTCCAAAATGGGCTGGGGCGCTGTTGGCAACGGGCACACAGCCGCCGGCCTCTAGACGGGTCCGCGGCTGCGTTGGCACATCAACTGCCTCGAGTTACTGGCAATTCTGCTCGCCCTGCGGAGGTTCCGGCCGTTGATCCAGGGCAAGCACGTGCTAGTTCGGACAGACAGCACGGCAGCGGTAGCATATGTCAACCGCCAAGGTGGTCTGCGCTCCCGCTGTATGTCATAACTCGCCCGCCGTCTCCTCCAACGGAGTTAGCAGCACCAAGTCGCTGCAAGCCACTCACATCCCGGGCAAACTCAACACTTCAGCGGACGCGCCGTAACAACAGGTTACCCTCAAGGGAGAGTGGAGACTCCACCTTCAGGTGGTCCAGCTGATTTGGAGTCGATTCAGTCAGGCACAGGTGCACCTGTTCGCCTCCCAAGAATCCTCCCACTGCCCGCTCTGGTACGCCCTCACCGAGGCCTTCCTCGGCATAGATGCGCTGGCACACAGCTGGTCCCCTGGCATTCGCAAATATGCGTTTTCCCCAGTGAGCCTGCTCGCACAGACCCTCTGCAAGTTCAGGGAGGACGAGGAGAAGGTCGTCCTGGTAAGCACCCTACTGGCCCACCCAGACGTGGTGCTCGGACCTCACGCTCCTCGTGACAGCTCCCCCCGGGCAAATTCCCCTGAGGAAGGCCCTTCTTTCTCAGGGAAGGGGCACCATCGGGCACCCGCGCCCAGACCTCTGGAATCTCCATGTCTGGCCCCTGGACGGGACACGGAAGACCTAAGCTGTCTCCCACCTGCGGTGGTAGACACGTTCACTCAGGCTAGGGCTCCCTCTACGAGGCGCCTGTATGCCTTTAAGTGGTGTCTGTTCGCTAAGTGGTGTTCTTCCCATCAGGAAGACCCCCAGAGGTGCGCAGTCAGATCAGTGCTTTCCTTCCTGCAAGAGAGGTTGGAAGGGAGGCTGTCCCCTTCCACCTTGAAGGTGTACGTTGCTGCCATAGCAGCACACCATGACGCAGTCGACGGTAAGTCCTTAGGGAAGCATGATCTGATCATCAGGTTCCTAAGAGGCGCCAGGAGGCTGAATCCCTCCAGGCCACGCCTTGTTCCCTCATCGGACCTCTGTAGTTTTTCAGGGTCTACAGAGAGCCCCCTTTGAGTTTTGCAGTCAGCCGGGCTTAAGGCACTCTCCTTGAAGACTGCCCTCCTGACTGCGCTCACTTCCATCAAGAGGGTAGGTGACCTGCTAGCGTTCTCTGTCAGCGAAACGTGCCTGGAGTTCGGTCCGGGCTATTCTCACGTGATCCTGAGACCCCCGACCGGGCTATGTGCCCAAGGTTCCCACCAGTCCTTTTAGGGACCAGGTGGTGAACCTGCAAGCGCTGCCCCAGGAGGAGGCAGACCCAGCCCTGTCGTTGCTGTGTCCAGTGCGCGCTTTACGCATCTATTTGGATCGCAAGCAGAGCTTTAGAATCTCTGAGCAGCTCTTTGTCTGCTTTGGTGTACAGCGGAAAGGAAGCGCTGTCTCCAAGCAGAGGATCGCCCACTGGCTCATTGACGCCATAACTATGGCATGTCTCGCCCAAAACATGCCGCCCCCGGTAGGGCTACGAGCCCATTCTACCCGTGGTGTAGCGGCTTCTTGGGCCCTGGCCAGAGGTGCCTCTCTAACAGACATTGCAGAGCAGCGGGCTGGGCAACACCCAACACCTTTGCAAGGTTCTACAACCTCCGGGTGGAACCGGTTTCGTCCCAGGTAGTGGCACGCAACACAAGCGGATAAGCCCGGGATAGCTGGCCGGGTGTATCGCTTGCACATAGCGCCTTCTGCCTCCTTTTGAGCTGAAGATGTGCGCTGTTAATTCCCAGTAGTGTTCACAAAAGTTGTTCCCTGGTTGACTTCCTCCGAGCCCTGTGGCAGTCGAGTTTTCGGAGAGACTCGCTGCCGGCCCAGTACACGCGCTAACTAAGAGCCCGGTTCTGGGGTAGGTGCTCCGCATGTGGCGGTTCCCTGTAAGGCTAACCCCATGCGATCTATATCTTCCGCTAGTTCGTTTCCCTACTGGCAAACTGCGTCTTCCTTGGGCAGAGCCCCTCAGTCTCCATGTTGTAGTAACTCCTCCCCCATTGGGCAGGATCTACCTTGAAGGCTCTCCACATGGTTGGAAAGACCATGTGATGTATTCTTCCACTTAAATATCCCCCCCTCTCTTGGGGCGAGGTGTGGTCTCTGCGGTGTCCTCCCCTTGGGAGGGACACCCCCCGACTAGACCTGGCGGCCCAGTCAGATAATCCCCCTTCTTTTTAGGGAGTGGAAAAAGAGAAGGGGAAAGAGGCCACGACTGCGTTAAGCCTGTCTCTATCTCTGGGTAGTCGACTTGTCCCCAAAAAGGGCCATTTGACACTCATAACTGTGTTGGGGGAGGTTACGTGTCGACCTGGTGCGCTGGCTATGAGGCACACAGCAAGTCTGCCCACCACACACCGCCAGTTCACGTAACACAGTTCAGCCTTGTGGCGTTTTGTATAGGGACCCCTAGTGTCACTACATCGACACCAATGTCGAGTGAGTGACAGATAGGGAACGTCATGGTTACTGGTGTAACCTCCGTTCCCTGATGGAGGGAACGAGACGTTGGTCCCTCCTGCCACAACGCTGAACTACCCGCTGAAATGGCCGGACCTTATATCGGCTACTCAGCGTAAAACCTGAATGAGTGGTTGCATACCAGCTCCTTTTATACCCGTATGTTCGGGGGAGTGGCATGCAAATACCACTCGCCAATTTTCATTGGCCTTTTATCAAAGACCAGAGGTGTCTCGGGCTCCCAAGAGTGACCCCTAGTGTCACTACATCGACACCAACGTCTCGTTCCCTCCATCAGGGAACGGAGGTTACACCAGTAACCATGACGGTTTGTCCTGTTAGATCTTAGGGAAGCTGTCTTGATTATCGTTAGACAATGCTATTAGGCTGATGGTACTTAAAGGCTGTGGACAGTCCCAAGCTCTTCACTACTGACGGTCCTGAGCTGTGATGTCAAAGATAGCAGAAGGAAAAAGTTTTTAAGAACCCTAATTTGTTTTTTACAATTAAAATAAAACCTGGGCACTGGTAAAGGCCCGGGTATACTTAGTTTTTCTATGTTCTGGATCGGATTGTACAAAGCCGACTGCAATGCATTTCTGAGTATACTCTTCTGACTGTGAGCGAATACGAACATGAACACGTTTGATGCATACCCACTACAGCTGCTATGTGATACTCTTTTAGTACTGTCAATGGCCGGTACATGTGCCGATGATGTGCACAGATGAGGACCACGTCCGCAGGTCGAGAAAATCTGGGCTGCAGACTGTGCTGATGATAAAATAGTGTCATGCATACTGTGTGCAGAGCGATCAGCAATGCGGACAACCAAAGTACACTCAGGCCTTAAAACATCTACTGTACTATAATGAAATATTAGTAATATACTGTATATGTTGCCTGCAAAACTTTTAATTTCATCAGAATACCTGGTTATTATTGATAATAAGCTTTTTGGAATCAGCAAGGGTTAACTGGGCCATGCTAACCAAGTGTCTATGGGTGTGTCTCAATCACCTCCCTAGTTCAGTAGTCAGCGCAAAATTGTTCCAGTGCACTGAAAAATTCCCAAAATGCACCATAAAAAGCATCGTTGCTTACTACCGGAAATGTTCTCATGTCTTCTGAAGTCTCCAAAATCTTTAGGATGAAAGTAAGTGTAAATATAAGATGACAGAGCCTTACATTCTCTTTAAAAGAGAATTATAATTTATTCATAATGTTCATGAAAGGGATCTTTCATAATAACACTGTACATTTTAATATTTACAATGAAAATGCATGACAGTGTCATTCATACAGAGATGCTGCTGATTAATACCAGCAGCATTTTAAAATGCTACCTCGTAATCATGTCGCAGTTAATTGAGTCATAAATGTCGTAATGCTCAATGAATCAACACCCTTGCCAGTGCCCGAGTTTGTGTTCACGATATACAGATTCATGACAAAAGAAGCTAGGGAGCGAGATGAGTCACAACCTATGATATTCTGGTCCCTAGATATAGTTCAGATCCCTTCTTCAATGTTAGTAAATGGAACTTTATTTATTTTTTTATCGTCCACCAGGCAAAACCGTAAATACAATTTATTTGATAAGTAATAGCATGCCTCTCCTCAATAAGCTGCATAATTTGAGGTTTCATTCACGTCTGTAGCACAAACAGTACAAGATGAGTTACACACTTAATTTTAATACTTTTGATGAGGCTTTTGTTTAATCTTCAACCCTAAAGTATGAGCAACAGAGGTAGTGATGCTTGCCTTAGCAAGCACCACGATATCTGACCTGCTTCGCTCCAGGAATAACAAGAAAATGTGTGTAAATCAGTCTTTAATATGGGTTTTAGCCTGTAGGCATGTTAAAATTGTTTAGGGAAGTAGGCATAGTGTGTATAGCTTCATAAAGCAGAAATCAAACAAGTATCATTGCTCATGGAGCCTTTTTTATTTTTATGATTTAATAAGAAATGAGTGATGCTGTCATATGATCTATTCCATTTTGGTAAGAGCTCACAATCATGTTGACAGCAAAACTGTAAGACACCCTGCAGGACTGTTGTAATGCTTTCGTATAAAGTAACAATCACAAAACTATACTTCTTCATTTAATAAGGACAAGACACTAATTTGTCTTTTCTTTCAGGGCTATAATTCATGAGATATACGAGACCTCTCAGTTTCCTATGCCAGGGTTTCTAGTATTCTGACCAATCACATCACATTACAGTGACACATTCACCTGACAATATGGCTTTGCCAATGATTACCAATCATGGCCAGGGTCTTCTAGGCCAATCTTCTTGTATATCCAAAATCTAATTGGAATATTTGACTTGTGAAATATCCAGTAGTGGGGTTTAACAGCATTCCAAACCTATTTTCAGTATTCGCTTTTTGCCTAATTAGAGGCATAGATACGGTTTCTACTTTTGCCCACTGCATGCCATCTCCATTCCAGTTAGGGCAGGGAAACTGCGACAAAGGCAACAAAACTAATTGCATTAGCATCAATTTACTGGTGCAGCAAAGGACAGATGTGTACCGTTGCAATGTATCACATTTATGGGACATGCAAATACATGCACAAAAAACATATTGCCACTCAAAATGTGTTGAGTTTGTCGGTGTGTGTGTGTGTGTGTTGTGTTTTGTGTGGTGGGGTGGGGTCTTTTGAGTTTCATTTTTCTGTATTCCTGTTTGTGACGCTTTGTTTTTCTTCTCTTTGGTAATGTGCTGTCGGGTTGTGCATACACCTGAAGAATGGGAAGACAAATGACAAATGTGTCCTTATGTAAGTGCAGAGATATAAATAGCATGCACACACAGGCAGGGATTAAACGGGGACACACAAAAAAAGCATATTTACCAATCTCAAAACCCTCTTGTGATATTATATCTACATATATCTACATTGTCAACATATACTTAATATTAAAGTATATAGAATTGTTAAACATGAATGATAACTGTATTCTGCTGCTGTGTGAACTTAGCCATATAATGCTGGTAAATGAACTCAAAGGCTCCTTTCCACATTGTACTCAAACACACTCACCTTGTGTGTTGAAGGAGTGCTTGAAGATAAATTGCATAGACTTAAGACTGACTGCTGTCTTGCCATCAAGGGAACTGCAGGAGGGAATTCAAATATCAAGTCGGCCTCTTCCAATGTCTCCTCTACATGGTAAACATTTCTTACCCTTCTCTTTTCTCCTCTGTAAACCCTTTGCTGGGTAAATGCCAGAAGTACAAAACAGATCAGATCAACAGGTGTTCAGGTGGCTGCATGCTGAGATTCAACTGGCTTTTGAGGCTGATGCAATTTCCCAGGATGCTATTTTGTTTCTCTCTCAAAGGACTGGGAAGGCATGTTGCAGGCTGTCAATGGAGAGACCCCATGACTGTGTTGAAAGTCCCATGACCATCATTTGGACACCAGATGTATTGCATTTACTCACAGAGTGAGGACACAATGCTTAAGCCACATGGGTAATCCTGTACTTTGTGTGTATGTAAGTCAAACACACAAAGCAATAGATGCCCTGAGGGTTGATTGAAGCCTATACATTTCTTGCCCTCTTATTCAGCCATCTTGGTTCCAGAAGTATTTTGTTCACATTAATTTACTTCATAGGGAATACTAAAAATCATTTCTAAAAGTGTTTTAAGCAATGAACCAAACCAATCAGCTCCAAGGTGAATCAAAACATTATAAACTTTGATTTGAAGCAAAAAAAATAAATAAATAAAAATGTAAAATCAGACAAAAAGTTGCGGAAAATTTGTGCGTGGCACAAACATGCCTCATTTCTGTGTAAATATTGCGCTTTATTCACAAAATGTAAAAATTGCGCTATTAATGGCAAAAGAAATCAGGCGGTAAAGTGAATTGTATTTAAAATGCAAATTGTGTTCAGCTGCAATTTTGTGGGTGTGTTTACGCTGTTGGCTGATCTGCATAATTCCTTTAGTGAATTGAGTGTAGACAGCGAATGCAAAAAAAAAAAAAAAAACCACGACGCCACAAACTTTGGAGCATTGCGAATGAAGTAATCAAATTAAAATTATGGAAAAATACAAAACTATTGGTAGCACTATATTTTACTGTACTGTTCTACATGTACATACTATATAATTACGACAACTACAAGAATTACTAGGTACTAAACCTAAACCAATCCCCAACCCTAACCTTAACCCTTATTAAGTACATGTAGTTGCCTAATATTACTCAATACTTTTTGGGGTACAATGTAAGTATATTGAAAGTACATGTACTGTAAAATAAAGTGCAACCAAACTATTGATTTAAGGGTGCTGATTGTCAGTAAAGAAACTTTTTTTCCCTATCTGTCACTCACTTGACGTTGTGTTGATGTAGTGACACTAGGGGTCGAACGCCGGCGGTGGTAGAAACTATCACTCAGTAAGCTCTATACCTTGAAGTGGTGTCTGTTCGCGAATTGGTGTTCTTCCCGAGGTGAAGACCCACAGAGATGCGCAGTCAGGTCGGTGCTTTCCTTCCTGCAGGAAAGGTTGGAGGGGCAGCTGTCCCCTTCCACCTTAAAAGTGTGCCATAACGGCACACCACGATGCGGTAGACGGTAAGTCCTTGGGGAAACACGACCTGATCATCAGGTTCCTTAGAGGTGCTAGGAGGTTGAATCCTCCTAGGCCACGTCTCATTCCCTTGTGGGACCTCTCTGTAGTCTTGCTGGGCCTACAGAGAGCCCCGTTTGAGCCCCTGGAGTCAGTTGAGCTAAAAGCCCTCTCATCGAAGACGGCCCTCCTGACTGTGCTCACTTCCATCAAGAGGGTTGGGGACATACAGGCATTCTCTGTCAGCAATACGTGCCTAGAGTTCGGACCGGCATACTCTCACATGATCCTGAAACCCCAGCCGGGCTAAGTGCCCAAGGTTCCCGCTACCCCTTTTAGGGATCAAGTGGTGAACTTGCAAGCGCTGCCCTGGGAGGAGGCAGACCCAGCCTTGTCATTGCTGTGACCAGTACATGCTTTGCATGTTTACTTGGACCACACAGAGAGCTTTAGGTGGTCTGAGCAACTCTTTGTCTGTTTTGGGGAACAGCAGAAGGGGAAGGCTGTCTCCAAACAGAGGACTGCCCACTGGATTGTGGATGTCATCGCTTTGGTATACCAAGCCCAGGGCGTGCCGTGCCCCCTGGGAGTACGAGCACACTCCACTAGGAGTGTGGCATCCTTCTGGGCCCTGGTGAACAGCGCCTCTCTAACAGACATCTGTAGAGCAGCAGGCTGGGTGACACCCAATACCTTTGCAAGATTTTACAATCTCCAGGTTGAGCCAGTTTTGTCCCATGTGTTAGCAGGTACGAACAGGTAAATATGAGGGCAGCTGGCTGGGTGTACCACTTGCACTCAGCCCCTTTCCCCTCCCTGAGGGGATAACGTGCACTTTTTCGTCCACGTGAGTTACCAGACCCGGTGAACCCTGAATGTCTTTTCTCCCCAGCACACTGCGGCAGGCGAATTCGGTGGAGGAATTCGATGCCAGACCCAGTACTCGTGAAGTATGCCCTGTCAGGTCAGCCTCTGTACTTGGGATAAGTGCTTCATATGTGGTGGTTCCCTGTCAGTAATCCCATATGAGGTATTTTCCATGGTACGGTTTCCCTGATGATAAACCCGTGTCTTCCCTTGGGTAGAGTTCTGCTCTGCCACCAGTTGCTGCGCTTGTAGAGCTCCTCCCTTCAAGGTAGGACCTACCGTGGGGACTCCTTTCCATGTGTGGTACTTCCCGGTTGGTAAGTCCATGTGATGTATTCTCCATATGTTAACCTCCCCCTTCGGGCAGGATGTGGTCTCCATGGTGTCTTTTCTCTGTGGGGAAAAGAACACCTTCCCTGGCATGAATGTAACTTGGTCCCAGCCAAGTGAATTTTCATTTTTTTCAAAAAGAAGAGAAAAGGTCAAAACAGCTGGTGGTTATGGGAAGGTTATGATGTGCACTTGTTACTAGGCACGCGGCAGCCTGCCTGCACCTGCACCGCCATTCCACGTAACACAGTTCAGCTTGTTATGCCATTTTGTATAGGGACCCCTAGTGTCACTACATCGACATAACGTCGAGTGAGTGACAGATAGGGAACATCTTGTTTACTGTTGTAACCTACATTCCCTGATGGAGGGAATGAGACATTGTGTTCCTCCTGCTACAACACTGAACTACTCACTGAAATGGCCGGGACTCTGTCTTGGCTCCTCAGCACAAACCTGAATGAGTGGATGCAAGCTGTCTCATTTTATACCCATATGTCTGGGGGAGTGGCATGCAAATTCCACTTGCCAATTCTCATTGGTCTTTTCTCAAATATAAGTTTGACCCCTAGTGTCACTACATCGACACAACATCTTCCCTCCATCAGGGAACGGAGGTTACAACAGTAACCAAGACATTTTCTTGTGTAGTTTTATTGTGAAATATTCAAATAGTTGAATATATACAAGTAGTTTAAAAGCATAGCGAGAATGACTTGATTGCAGCATTCACAGTGCTGGAGCCGGAGGAACTGCTGCCATCCGCCAGGAAGTGGAGGAGCCATTGCCGTCTGCCAGGGGACGGAGGAGTGGCTGTCATCCGGCAGGGGGTGGAGGAGCGGCTGAGGACCGGGTGGGCAGCGTGCCCGTGGGAGCTGAAAAATAGTTTTTTTTCTCTCCTCTCTCTGTCTCTCCTGCCTGCTCTTTCTCTCTCCCCCTCTCTCCTCAGGACCATCCTCAGGACCATTGGGTGGCAGAAGGGCCAGAAGGGCAGCTTCTCCCCTCCAGAGATGGGAGGTGGGGGGGGATAAACCAGTCCGGATGCACACCGGCCTGAATCAGGCGGTGGAGGAGTGTGACGAGGAGGAGGGTGTGGCCGGGTCGTGAGGATACACGCCTGGCGCTGAGTTGCCCTAATCAGCGGGAGAGAGATCAGGGAAGAGCCGGACGCCAGAGAGGGAGAGAGACACATGTGGCTGCTCTGTGTGTGTGTGTTTATGTTGCTGGGTTTTCAGTTTGATGTTCTGTTTAATTAAAGTTTTATTGTTTGTTACTCTGGTTCCCTCATCCTCCTTTTCTGAACTGTTACAATATGATTAGTTACTGTGCCACAAAATGTATTTATGTATTTTTACACTGAAATTACACAGATACACATCTGCTGACACAGTTTGCAAATTTGAGAGTTATTGTACAGAGAACAAAATTATTCTAAACACTTGTGCCCTAAAGCAAGAAAGTTAACAGCAGGTTGCTCCAGGGTTTCTCAGAAATTAGAGCACTTCGTTTTTGATATGAAGCATCTACTAAATGGTTGCTAACTGTGCTACATTTACTCACAGATTCATTTGAAATACACAAGCTGAAAATCTATGTCTGTAAGCTCTGATCTTCTGTCCCTCCACTCTATTGGAAATGAGTTGATGTGACGACAGAGGGCCTCTGCTCGGAGCTCCAATGTGCTTTTGATAGGACAGACGCTCCTTCAAAGGTCATAGCTCAAAAACATGCCAGCAGGATTGTGTCTGTCCGTTCTGGCTGAAATGTCAGAGAAACCTCTGAATCAAGACCCCTTTCTCTCAGAGTCTGCTATTTTCAAAGGAAACAAGAAATCAAGGCAGGAAACTCAGGAAAATGCACAAACTCACATGTCTATATGAAAAAGTAAACTAAATTTTTTTTAAATGTGAGTGGTGCTTGCTCATGAATAATTTGCAGGCACGATTATAAGGTGTTGTTGGTAGTTGCCAGGATAATGCTACACAGTTGCTAAATTGTTTTAAGTGCATTTCTATGGAATTGTGTGGTGGTTGCTAGGGTGTTGCAAGTGGTTGCTAGGTGGTTAATTAATGGGCCAAAGTCAAAAGAGCCAAACCCCAAGTCTATGTGATATTCTTATCTTCAATATACTGTAAGTCTACAGGATTCATTCGCCCAGTTTATCGGTTGCCAGGAGAACATTGCAAGAGTGTTCATGTAATGGGAGCCAGCTGGTACGTGATAGCTGTGCAGTATTTGTAAGCCTCACTCCCCTGGCCTCAAGAGGCACACTAGTGACTGACTAGAGGCTATAGCCTTTAGCCTCCTCGGTAGCGCACCTGCCTCCCATGCCAGCGACACCGGTTCGAATCCCGCTCAAAGCGGGTCGAGCGGGATTGGTTACATTCATTCAAAATCATTTGTCTTAATAATCCACATGATTTTGTTTAGTACTTAGGGGTTAGGGGTAGGGCTGGGCGATACCTCGAATACCTACGATATAATAGCAAAGATTTTGCTGACTATATAAAATTCAACAATATAGTGAATATCACAATGATTTTAATGAGCTATTCATATGTGATCATTTAACTGCCAAAGGCTGCAATTAAAGACAGATAAAAATGGTCTGTGTGTGCTTCAGTACGCTGATCTGTGTGCATGCGCTGGGGGCGGTGGGGGCTCATGTTTTTAGCGCAGTTCACCTGCATAGTGAAGTACTGCTGGTTCAAGCATTCATGAAATTCCAAACATTAGTAACTGCTATAAAGTTATTATACAAATCTACAAATGTGGAACAGTAAAGGAGAGTTTGACAGCGGATCACAAGATGCAAAACTCATAACTGACAAACAAACACTGCACTTCCCGTTCATAATAAAAGCTCCTGGTGAAGGTGAAATAAACACAACTGCACTTGCAGTGTCAAAATAAAAAACCCAGTTTAAGGTGAAGTAAATAGGACAGAAATTTATCTTTAACAAATATTATCCTGAAAATAATAATAATTCAGTATTATATTATAATAATATATATATATATATATATATATATATATATATATATATATATATATATATATATATTATCAAATATTGTCAATTTGCTGAAAAATATTGAGATTTAACTTCTGAAGACATATCGCCCAGCCCTAGTTAAGGGTTTGTCCAAATCCTTAATTATGAGCAATAGTTATAATAGTGATGCTTGCCTTAGCAATCCCCATTAAAAAGCCAAAATGATAGCACATATGAATGGTGCAACAAATAGCTTAGAAGCATTCCTGAGACAATTATAAGAGAAAATAGCTGTATGATAAGATAAAGACCTTTATAGTTACCAGTGATAATTTATGTTTACCCATCATCATTTGTAGTATTAAAGAGCACCTATTATGGTTTTTAATAGTAATATTAAATTTAATGGTTTCAATAGATTTACATGCATCCAAGGTCAAAAAACAGTTTAATTTGCTCATAATTTAAATTGCAGCATTACTTTTTTTTCCCCCAGTGTCAAAAACGACTCATTCAATGATCCATTCTAAAGGATTCATTCTAAAATCCTCCTTTCAGAGAGCCTACTCTGCTCTGATTGGTCAGATGTCCCAGTCTGTTGTGACTGGTCTACCGCTTAGTGTAGTGTTTGAGGGTGGGTCAAAGCTGTTCGCGAGCAGCCAATTAAGACCAGAGGCGGGTTTTTTTGTTACCAAATTATGTAGGTTAGTACAGGAAGTAAGTCTGGAATTATTAACGACTCGTTTCAGGTGTTCAGAATTGGTTCTTTCTTTTGGGAGTCAATAACTCCATTTGTCATGCACTTTGATTTTTGAAACTTTGCAGACTTTTTTTTTACATTCACAAACAGCTATATAACACACTACATGAAAGATAATATTTGAAAAACAATAATAGGTGCTCTTTAAACAGCCTTTGAAGAGAAACATCACTTAAAGTCATTACAGATGCTGATGCAATTATGTATTTTATTTATTTTTTCGCTTTGAATTGTATAATAGCATAATAACTGTGGAATACAACTGATCGATCAGAAAAACACAGGTGGGCAGAAAGTGCCTAAGGATAGATTAACGTTTTTATTTAGCAGCAAAATCATCATGGTTTATTGTGCGATCAAACAAATGAAAAGAAACTGAACAATAAACATTAAATAACAGTGCTGAAATGACTATGCCAATCTTTGTGTTTGCTTTTGAGTTTTAATCTGTTTTGAAAACCTTAGTTCATTTAAGATGAATAGTGTTTTTTATTATTATTATTATTAAGATTCTTTAATACTCTCTTATGTCCTAGTTTAATGTGCAAAGACAACAAATTAAGCCATCAATAGGTTGATTTCCCCAAAATGTGTAAACAGTGTAGTTCTGTACTTTGTCTGACCATCCTGACCAGCCCAAAACAACAATTATACCTCAACCAATAGCTACCTGTTTGTCCAACCAATGGCACACAAGGGAAGTGTTTGAAAAAAATCCGTTTGGTGATGCTAGCAGCAAACACTTTAGTTTAAGCCATGAATCAACCAAAAGTTACAACCATAAAGGACAAAACTTGCCTTTAAGCAATAAACATCAGCAACAGGTAACATCTTGGTTAATGCTGTAACCTCCATTCCCTGATGGAGGGAACGAGACGTTGTGTTGATGTAGTGACACTAGGGGTCACCCTTGGGAGCCCCAAACACCTCTGATATGTGAGAAAAGGCCAATGAAAATTGGCGAGTGGAATTTGCATGCCACTCCCCGAGACATACGGGTATAAAAGGAGCCAGCTTGCAACCACTCATTCAGGTTTGTGCTGAGGAGCTGAGACAGAGTTCTGGCCATTTCAGTGGGTAGTTCAGTGTTGTGGCAAGAGGGACACAATGTCTTGTTCCCTCCATCAGGGAACAGAGGTTACAACAGTAACCAAGACGTTCCCTATCTGTCACTCACTCGATGTTGTGTCGATGTCACAAAATGCCACAACAAGCTGAACTGTGTTACGTGGACTGGTGGTGCAGGTGCAGGCAGGACACTGCATGCCTTGTAGCAAGTGCACTCGGCCCCCACATAACCTTCCCAATGCCCCACGAACATCGCAATGTCCCTCATACCCAAAATAGGGGGGGCAGGACGTACTTACAATGGGAAAAGCTTTGGCCTTTTCTCTTCTTTTTCTCCCACAAAAAAAATGAAAAATCATTCAGCTGGGGCCAGATGTATTTGTGTCGGGGAAGGTGTTCTTTTTCCCAAGGGGAAAAGACACCGTGGAGATCATATCCTGCCCGAAGGGGAGGTTAACATGTGGAGAATACGTCACATGGACTTACCAACCAGTAGAACACATGTGGAAAGAAGCCCCCACGGTAGGTCCTACCCGGAGGGGAGGAGCTCTACAGATGCAGCAACTGGGGGCAGAGGAGGCTCAGGGAAGACAGGGAAACCGTACCGTGGAAATACATCACATGGGGTTACCACAGGCAACCAACACATGTGGAGCACCTACCCCAGTACAGGGCATACTAGCGCAAGTACTGGGCCTGGCATCAAATTTCTCCACCGAATTCACCTGCCACAGGTCTGAGGAGGAAAGACATCCAGGAATCACCGGTCTTGGGAACTCACATGGGGAAAAAGCGCACGTGGGTCTGCCTCCTCCCGGGGAAGCACTTGCAGGCTCACCACCTGGTCCCTAAAAGGGGTATTTGGAACCTTGGGCACATAGCCCGGCCGGGGTCTCATGACCACGTGAGAGTATGCCGGACCAAACTCTAGGCACGTATCGCCAACAGAGAATGCCTGCAGGTCCCCAACCCTCTTAATAGAAGTGAGCGCAGTCAGGAGGGCCATCTTCAATGAGAGGGCCTTTAGTTCAACTGACTCCAGAGATTCAAACAGGGCTCTCCATAGGCCCAGCAGGACCACAGAGAGATCCAACGAGGGAACAAGGCACGGCTTAGGAGGATTCAACCTTCTAGCACCTCTAAGGAAACTGATGATCAGGTCGTGCTTCCCCAAGGACTTACCATCCACCGCACCGTGTTGTGTCACTATAGCGGCCACATACACCTTCAAGGTGGAGGGGGACAGCCGCCCCTCCAACCTCTCCTGCAGGAAGGAAAGCACCGACCCGACTGCGCATCTCTGGGGTCTTCACCTCGGGAAGAACACCAATTCGCGAACAGAAGGCACTTCAAGGCATACAGCCTCGTAGAGGTAGCCCTGGCCTGAGTGATAGTGTCTACCACCACCAGTGGTAGCCCACTTAGGTCTTCTTTGGTACGATGAAGTAGAGGCTGTAGAACCCTTTCTTCATCTCAGCTTGAGGGACAGGTTGTAAGCGGCGCTCTGAGCCACAAGGGCTTAGGGCAGGGTGGAGGGTTCCACTTGAGCCCGATGCTCGCGGCAGCCTGGGCAAGCATGGCCACCAGCTCCGCATCGGCCTCAGGCTAGGCAACCACACACAAAGGTGGGAGCCCTGCTGAGTCCTCTGCATCCGACTGTAGCAGCCCGCTCTCTGATGCTGCGATCGAGGGTTTATCCTCCTCCTGAGCCCTGAATGAGACATTAAGCCCGCCCTAGGATGAGCCGCCTGACCCATCCATGAACTCAACCAATGGAAAGGAGTGTACTGGGGAATAGGAGGTCCGTAGGGATTCACCTGGCAGAAATGTTCCCATTAAAGCCCCCAAATCGCCTCCAGCGCTAACCACCATGGCCTTATGAATATAAGCAGAAGGACCAGGACAGGGGGCTGAAGTGGCTTTTTTTCTATGGAAGAGAGAAAGCCGCGATCGCAACATTGCCATGGCCGCACTCTCACAGTGAGAAAATGACCCACCCACGAATGCTGCCTCAGCGTGACTACGGGGTCAGCGCGCATCAGCGACCGGGCACACGGCAGAGAGACAACACGGTGCGGCCGTAGTCGCGCCGGAGGTCGATCCCCTCGCCCGCACCGGCCGCCCACAGTGCGCTGGGGTTCACCTCGTGGGGGGACGTGAGACAGCGATCGTGGCCGTCAGAGGGAGAGAGATAATGACCGCACTCTTTTTTAGGAACTGCACATAAACAGAAAGACATCTTTAAAAAGACCCTCTTCGTCAGTGCTCACTCTTTTAGAGAAAATACACTCCTTTATTTTTCTGGTGGATTTCTTCAACACCACTCGGCTCCGAAGAACAAATCTGAATGAGTGGTTGCAAGCTGGCTCCTTTTATACCCGTATGTCTGGGGCAGTGGTATGCAAATTCCACTCGCCAATTTTCATTGGCCTTTTCTCAAATACCCTTATAAAAAAATTAAATAAAAACACTAACCCTTACAAAAATTGAGAGTCCATAGCAAATTTGCCGTAAACTTGCCATAAATTCACCACTGATTATTTTCACATGCAAATGAGCTTTGTTCACAACAACCAGTGAAGAGCTGCATACTTCTGGCAAATATTTGTGGCGAATCACAAGCTCATTTGCATGTGAAAATAATGAGTGGCAAATTTGTGGCAAGTTTGTGGCTAGTTTGCCAGAACTCAAGATTTTTTGTAAGGGAGGAAGTGAGACTATTATAGCATAAAACATGCCAAACATGACATTCAAAACAAAACAGAACCCAAAAGCACAAATATAACTGTTACAAGTGGACATGTCTGTGACAGAATCTGGTCTTTTCAAAGGCACTCCAAAGGCATATGCCAACAACCTAATATCTGTGCTGAAGCAGTCTTACTGTGACACACAAAGAGGGCTTTCTAAAGTGTAAAATTTTCAAGTGCCTTCCATCTCTATGTGGGCCATGCATCATCAACCCACCACCAGGTGTTTCTTCCCTCATGTAGCTGTCAATAAACATCCACCTTTGCAAAACGGCACATTCCAGCAAAGAGGCACTGAACGAAAAACGCTGCAAGGGCAGGCTCTAGTTCTGTGCATTTGCACATCTCTTTGGCAGCTGCCTATGGTTTATGGTGCAGAAATCAATGCCAATGCGAGTCGCCTGTACAACTCAATTCTCTATTCGAATAGACATGTAGCCTCGGAATGTGATGTTGCATGAAACAAAGAAGGGGTTGGAGGTTCTACGGTTGTGCTATTCATTGATTCTTGAGATAAGGGACAACACAGGTTTTAAATCTTAGTTTATATTTTTAATTCTAAATTAATTTGAAATGGATATATTTGTAGACAAATGTCTCAGCTAACGAACCATGCAAGGGAACAGGTTTTTGTAAAAGAAAACACTTTTTTTTCTTTCTGTAAATTGACATTTATTCACATCATAACTCACATCTTACTGTAATTTGTTACCGTAACTCCTTCAGACACACTAAAAAACTTGCTATTTTAATTTGAGCCGCCCAACAAAAGTGTAAAGTCTTTAATTATATAAAAACAGTTTTCAGTAAAGGAGTTAAGTGATAAAATACATTCTATACATTCGTTTTTCATTTTTCACACTATTCTGAACATTTGGACCAAGTTGACAAAATTAAATTTTTTCCATCTTAAACATGTGTTGTACTCTAGAGGCATTTTTTTTTTTCTCTCAGTTGAAACTGCCTCCATAACCTAATCTAAAATGCCAAAATTACTCAACAATTCTTAACAGAAATTATCACAATGGGATGCCAGAGTTTACATGTTGAAGCTGTGACGGCAGAGACTTAAACATTGTTTGATTAAACTTACCAGACTACATGTCCTACTGTTGCATCCACCATGAGCAGGAAGTGGGAAAGGGGTACTCAGAGTTATAGCTGATCATGATATTGTCTGATTGAGTTGATGCAAAGTGAGGACACAACTTTGATAGGCAGTTTTTAATGTAAAATATAAATTAAAGTTTACTTTATGTATTGTTTGATAACTTACAGATCCCTAACTTTTATTTCATATTTATATTTAAGCATTTGTTGCATTTTTAAACACTTTGTTGGGTAGTTTAACATTGTGACCTCTTGCTGAGGACAGGTTAAAGGAATAGTTCACCCAAAAATGAAAGTTTGCTGATAATTTACTCACCCTCAGGCCATCCAAGATGTATCTGAGTTTCTTTCTTCATCAAAACAGAATTTAAGACTTTAAGACTTTACATTTCAGGCCTCCTCCTCTAAACAATGCAAGTGAATGCCCTCCATTTTTTGACGGTCCAAAATGCATATTTAGGGTGCATCAAAATAATCCACACGACTCCAGTCGACAAATAAAGTTCTTCTGAACACAAATGATTTATTATTTTGAGAAGCAAAACAATACTTATATACTTTTTAACTACAAATGTTCGCTTCCATCCATCTCTGTGATGTGCGCTCATGAGAGGGATGATGTAAGCTCGTTGGTAAGGAAGCACGTCATTGTTTACATTGTTTTTTTTAATGATTATTATTTGGACATGTTTTTTTATTTCATTTTATTTTGTTTTGAAATTGTTTTGGACTGTTTTGGTTTGTGAACGGCACAAGTTTCTATTGTAAACAATGACGCACTTCCTGAGTCCTCCTCCACATGACGCGTGACCTTACCAATGATCTTACGTCGTCCCTCTCATGAGCGCAGTATTCACAGCCTTTGCCATGACACTCAAAATTGAGCTCAGGTGCATCCTGTTTCCACTGATCATCCTTGAGATGTTTCTACAACTTAATTGGAGTCCACCTGTGGTAAATTCAGTTGATTGGACATGATTTGGAAAGGCACACACCTGTCTATATAAGGTCCCACAGTTAACAGTGCATGTCAGAGCACAAACCAAGCCATGAAGTCCAAGGAATTGTCTGTAGACCTCCAATACAGGATTGTATTGAGGCACAGATCTGGGGAAGGATACAGAAAAATTTCTGCAGCATTGAAGGTCCCAATGAGCACAGTGGCCTCCATCATCCGTAAATGGAAGAAGTTTGGAACCACCAGGACTCTTCCTAGAGCTGGCCGCCTGGCCAAACTGAGCAATCAAGGGAGAAGGGCCTTAGTCAGGGAGGTGACCAAGAACCCGATGGTCACTCTGATAGAGCTCCAGCATTTCTCTGTGGAGAGAGGAGAACCTTCCAGAAGAACAACCATCTCTGCAGCACTCCACCAAACAGGCCTATAGTAGAGTGGCCAGACGGAAGCCACTCCTCAGTAAAAGGCCCACCTAGAGTTTGCCAAAAGGCGCCTGAAGGACTCTCAGACCATGAGAAACAAATATTGAACTCTTTGGTCTGAATTTCAAGCGTCATGTCTGGAGGAAACCAGGCACCATTCATCACCTGGCCAATACCATCCCTACAGTGAAACATGGTGGTGGCAGCATCATGCTGTGGGGATGTTTTTCAGCAGGCAGGAACTGGGAGACTAGTCAGGATTGAGGGAAAGATGAATGCAGCAATGTACAGAGATGTCCTTGATGAAAACCTGCTCCAGAGCGCTCTGGACCTCAGACTGGAGCAAAGGTTCATCTTCCAACAGGACAATGAGCCTAAGCACACAGCCAAGATAACAAAGGAGTGGCTCCGGGACAACTCTGTGAATGTCCTTGAGTGGCCCAGCCAGAGCCCAGACTTGAACCCGATTGAACATCTCTGGAGAGATCTGAAAATGGCTGTGCACCGACGCTCCCCATCCAACCTGATGGAGCTTGAGAGGTCCTGCAAAGAAGAATGGGAGAAACTGCCCAAAAATAGGTGTGCCAAGCTTGTAGCATCATACTCAAAAAGACTTGAGGCTGTAATTGGTGCCAAAGGTGCTTCAACAAAGTATTGAGCAAAGGCTGTGAATACTTATGTACATGTGATTTTTTTTTTCTTCATTTTTTCTTTTTAATAAATTTGCAAAGATTTCAAACAAACTTCTTTCACATTGTCATTATGGGGTATTGTTTATCGAATTTTGAGGAAAATAATGAATTTAATCCATTTTGGAATAACGCTGTAACATAACAAAATGTGGAAAAAGTGAAGCGCTGTGAATACTTTCCGGATGCACTGTATTTGCAAACATACAAGCAAGCATACATGCTCACTAAAAGAAGGCAGAATCAATCAATTTACATGGCTGAGATGTCCTTCTGCAATCTTCCATTTGCCTTTATTAAAGCAGAAAATGCATACTCTTCCTCATATACACTCTATATACCAGCTCTGTACAATGTTACTTAGGGATAAAGGATAGTCAAATTGTCTAAGCCATATTATCATATCAGTTTATGTGGGTAACCCACTCCATGTAGAATAAAACAGTTTTTTCAAGCTGCTGATATGACATTTTGATGTGATCGTTTTATTTATTTTTTACAGATGCTATTTGCACCTTGGCACACAATGTGTTTCTTGTTTATTTAGAGTCCTACAGACACAACACATTAACCTCTACCTCTAAACCTAACCTTAACTTTACCTTAGAAAAAAATAACCTTGGTTTTACAACAGTAACCATAGTTTCACCTTGGTATTTTTTGTAAATTTAACAAAATTAACCATGGTTTCTATATTACCACCATATTACAGTACTAACACCATGGTTTATTGCACTAAACTATGGTTTCTGCCAAAAAAAAAAAAAAAAAAAACATGGTTACGACAATATTATTAATACAATGATGCAGTCTACACACAATCGATGCCGAGCCACGGGAATGAGTGCGATCGACAGAACCCGCCTCCGGATCAGACCCTTCTCTGCACTCCCCGACATTCAATGTGACCAAATCACTGCAATGAAATCAAATGTATATTTATTTTTATTTATTATTTTAAGTAGTATTAAAGGAAATATTAAGAGGAAACAGGAAATCGGACGGGAAAAAGAGTGGGACAAAACACGGAATTGAACCGCGGTTGCTAGGACAACAGCACACATTCTTACACCGTATTAACACCCCATGCCACTGCAGCGACACCTACTGTTCAGTTTGTTGTATATTTCTTTGGTTTCACGAGACTATAGGTGTGCAAATAACTGCACTGTGTGGAAGATGCTATTTACACTGGGTTATTTATAAAACTTTTTTGGTAACACTTTACAATAATGTTCCATTTGTTAAAATTAGTCATCTACATAAGCTTTTATAGCATTTATTAATATGTTAATCTTAATTTCAGCATACTAATATACATTGGTGAAAAAAAATAATGAAAAATAAATGGCACCCATGGTAAATATGAGCAAAGAAGGCTGTGAAAAAAAATCTGCATTGTTTATCCTTTTGATAAATTTCCTTTCCCCTAGAAATTCTTATGAGTAAAATATATCTGAAGTATATTCCCATTCATATTTTATATTTTTAAGTGCACCTGGGTGACAAGGAACATGAAATTTTCACAGGGATATAAATATGAGGTAACACACAGGCCAAATTTCCTTAATCATCAATCAAAGTGGGTTAGACTAAAGAATATAGTTCTGATGTGTGGCGAAAGGTTGTTGAGCTTCACAAAATGGGAAGTGACTATAAGAAAATAGCCAAAGCATTTTCACCATCAGGGCAATAATTAACATGTTCCAATCAACTGAAGATCTTAAGAATCGGCCTGGAAAAGGACGTGTGTCTATATAGTCTCCACGCACAGTGAGGAGGATGATTCAAGTGGCCAAAGAATCTCCAAGGATCCCAGCTGGAGAATTGCAGAAATTAGATGGGTCTTGGGGTCAGAAAGTAAAAAAAAAAAAAAAAAAAAAAAATATATATATATATATATATATATATATATCAGACATCACCTACATCACCACAAGTTGTTTGGGAGGGTTTCAAGAAAAAAAGCCTCTGCTCTCATCCAACAACAAACTCAAGCGTCTTCAGTTTGCCAGACACTATTGGAACTTCAAATGCAACCGGGTTCTATGGTCAGATGAAACAAATAAAGAGCTTTTTGCCAGCAGACACCAGAGATGGGTTTGGCACACACAGAGATGAGGTAGTACCCAATGCCCATGGTTAAATGTGGTGATGGATCTTTAACATTGTGGGGCTGTTTTTATGCCAGAGGTGCTGGACATCTTGTTCAGATACATGGCATCACGGACTCTATCAAATACCAACAGATAAAAAATCAAAACCTGGCTGCCTCAGCCAGAAAGCTTACAATGGGCCCTGATTGGATCTTCCAGCAGGAAAATGATCCAAAACAAACATCAAAATCAACACAAAAATGGTTCACTGACCACAAAATCAAGGTTCTGCCATGGCCATCCCAGTCCCCTGACCTGAACCCCATAGAAAATGTATGGGGTGAATTGAAGAGGAGAGTCCACCAACATGGACCTCTGAATTTGAAGGATCTGTAGAGATTCTGTATGGAGGAATGGTCTCAGATCCCTTGCCAGGTATTCTCCAACCTCATTAGGCATTATAAGAGAAGACTCTAAAAGTATTGAATAAAAGGGTGCCATTAATTATGGCCAATGCATTTTGGAGAAAAATATTTATTTAATAATGAGATATTTCCCGTTTCAATTATTTTACTTCAATTAAAGGTTAGATTTTTGTGTTTTTTTTTTAAATGAAAGATCAAAAGGATAAACGATGCAGATCTTTTTTTCACAATATCACAATATACACAATACATATATATATATTCACTAAGTGCACATTTTTTGCTCAAGAGAGTTAAATTAATGACACTTTAAAAAAATGCTCTGAGGTGAATCTAAACATTACAAACTTTCATTTGAAGTGAAACAGTATTTGAAAATAAGACAAGAAGACAATAGTAAAATTTGTACTTCTTTCAAGAGGCTACAATCCCACGACGCACTGCGAAAGATGTAATATATTTGTTTTAATAATTATAAAGTTGTGTGATTTTTAAGTAAAGAAACATTTTAATTTGATTACAAAATATTCAGATATTTACAAATATAAAAGTATTTTGAGAGTGTAGGACTCGATTGTGTCATTCACACTACGTCATGGGAGTGGGCAGTCGCTGAAGCGCTTGTTTTGCGTGGTTTGTACATCATAATTGTCTGAATGATGGATCCTTTGCTGCTAAATAGTGGGGATTGTAGTTCTTTACCTGGAATTCCGCTTTTATGAAAAAAAATAAAATAAAGATTTTTACTTCCAAAACCCGACAGTTATGCTCTTGTGTTTTTCATGTCGCATTTGCTTTCCATAACACTATTTGTTAGGTTTAGGTTTAGGATAGGGAGGTAGGTTGTGTTGATTTAAAATTCAATAGAGCATTAACCTTAAAAATCTCATCTGTTTGGGGTAAAATTTTACTCGCTTTTAGCGCCACACGGTGGTGATTTCACCTCGGAGCTGTCGCAGTACATGTAAGGAACCACTGGAAAATCTGAGTTTAAATTTTTCACTCAAGAGTTAATAAATTGTACTTACATTTTTTTTCATTTTTATTTTTTTTATGTAGTTATATTGTTATATATAATATAGTTATGACCAGTTATCGAATGCCTCCTCATAAGTACAAAAATAATATTTAATTGAATTGTAAAAGAGTTATTAAATTCTTTACAACTACCATGCCTAGTGATTACACAGCACTCTTTTGTTCTAGATTGCCTTAGTTTGCATATTAAATCATGACTAGCCTGCCTCTATAGTGAATACCTGCAGCACAGCATGAGTGCTTCGCTCACCAACATCTGTTGACTTGGGTGCTATTTCCAGCTCATTAAGCCTGTTTACTTAATGACAATCGTTCTTGTGGAGAAACAGCATAAACAACAGCATATTCTTCACCTGTTTTAATGGAGCTGTTTTCAAGTTTATTGCTTATTCCAAACTTACTGCCACAGTTTCTTTATGGGCTGAATGTATGAACTCAGTCACAAAATGAACTGTTTACTACAAAACACCGCAAGCAGCCATATGATACATATCTGCAACTAAGCTTCTAAATTAACAAAGCACTACAGAACACAATGGCAATTACTAAAGCAAAGCCTGGTATAAGTCAATTAGTATCATGTGACTTTTTTGGTCACATGACTTTGCGTCCAGATTTATTCAATTATATATGACAAGGTCAGTAAATCACTTATTAGACAAAATAACAGATAACCTGATGTCCCAACTAATTATTAATGGACTTTTATTCTAGATATTTTTGATCTTGGACATCCATATTTGTCATTGACCAATAAATATCTGAAGGTAAAGTGCAGGTCATATCACAATGAAGAGATTGTTTAGTGATTGAACGCTATTGATTTGAGGCTTGGCGTGGTTGAGATGGTGTTCATGTCACTCAAGTGGTCTGTTCATGTATAATTATACTAATCGAATGCAAAACACTTTTTGGATATGCAAATGTTCAGAGTGATTACTGAGGTCATTACAAAGTGCTTGACCTCCTTAAGGACTGTCATAATAAATGTGCTGCTTTTCTTGAAAACAAAAAATATGCAAATGAAAAGACGGTCAGAGGCCTTTCCTATTTTTTCGATGTCAAGGTGTTTCTTGTCTTCTACTCCATTTTGGCCAAAGGCTATCAATAGTTTATAAAAAAAAAAAAAAATATTCACAACAGATTGATAATAACTTATCTAAAACTGAAATTAGATTACTTTACTGTTTACTTTATTGATGAAATCATATTCTAAAAGCCCTGCTAACAATTTTTACAGAAAGATTTTGTTTTTCTACCCAAAAAAAAATTTTTTTTACAGTCTGCCTCAACCATTGTCGCATACCATACACTCAGCACCGGGGGCCTGGGTAGCTCACCGAGTATTGACGCTGACTACCACCCTTGGAGTCGCTAGTATCCAGGGTGTGCTGAGTGACTCCAGCCAGGTCTCCTAAGCAACCAAATTGGCCCAGTTGCTAGGGATGGTAGAGTCACATGGGGTAAACTCCTCGTGGTCGCGATTAGTGGTTCTTGCTCTTAGTGGGGCGCGTGGTAAGTTGTGCGTGGATCGCGAAGAATAGCATGAGTCTCCACATGCTATGAGTCTCTGCGGTGTCATGCACAGCAAGCTATGTGACAAGATGAGTGGGCTGACTATCTCAGAAGCGGAGGCAACTGAGACTTGTCCTCCACCACCCGGATTGAGGTGAGTAACCATGCCACTATGAGGACCTAATAAGCAGTGGGAATTGGGCATGCCAAATTGGGGAGAAAATGGGAGAAAAAATAAATAAAATACACTCAGCACCATTCTTTTCAGCTGTCAAAAATGTAAAAAGACATACTGTAACGTAGTTGGCAGTGCTGGCAGTGATGATGACGTAGACGTGAAGATGAAGAACCCAAGTGCAGTTTATTTACAAACGTGATAACCAATAACCCTAACTACCAACGTGAAACATAAAACATAAACATGAACTTGACTATGACTTGACTATAAACATGGCTTGACTATAAACATGGCTTGACTATGCACATTCACATTCAATACTTGACAAAGACACAATGGAAAACATGAGGCTTAAATACAAGGACATGGGAGAACATAAACCAATGAACAAACAGAACTCATAACGAGCTAATTAAACAATAAACCAATGAAAACATGACACATGAACATGGAGGGAAAACAGGAATCACATGACAAGGGAAACAGGAACTAAACATTTCAAAATAAAAGACATGAATCAAAACAAAATACACATGACACATACAAACATAATTCATGTTTTAATGTATTGCATGTAATTAACATTGTTTTGGAAACATGTGTAACTAGAGTCATGTAACTGAAATCTAATAGTAACAGACTACAAGAAAAGTAATCAGTTAAACTACTTTGTGGCTAAAAGTAATCAGATTACAGTAACTAATTACTTTGTAATCAAGTTTCAACCAACACAGCACATTTCTCATACATCATCAACAATGACACGTATCAATCAACTGTGATAAGATACATATTGACTTTTAGTCATCATAAAAATACATCTGAAATTAAAATGAGTCTCAACAATCTCTTTTGTCCTAATCAGGCATGAGGCGACAAGTTGAAGATTGAAACTCAAAGACAAATGTTGAAAACGTAACATTATGAGTGAAAATGCTGCATGTTGCTATACAATAACACATTTTATGATTAACATACAGCTACGTGGTGATGGATTTTGGACCAATTAGATTTGACTGTGGACGGGGCTAACAATAGCAACACCACCGAAGAAGAATCCAAGTGACTGGCAAGTGTCCTGTCGCTCAATGCCTGTTGTGACCTCAGTTAGTTAGGGCAAATGATTGTCGATTTATTGCATCAGCCTGGGGTGTGTTTCCCATACAATGACAGAACTCACTGCTTAACTACCATACAGAGGCGTCATGCCCATTCAGACTGAGGGGGGCACGTGCCCCCTTATATTTTTGAGCCAATAGGATAATAAATGGACTATTTGAACTTCAAAAAAAATGTATTTGTACCTTCAGTTATTAAATGAAAGGATTGTTGCATTTAAAAAAGAATGTCTGTGGCAGAAATCTTTATTCACATGTCTAAATTCTGTCAGTCCAAGTCCAATCGAGTCAAATACTGTACGTTCTGCTGTGCGCAGCATCCAGTGGCTGCTTTGAAGGACAAAGAGGACAAAGGGAAAATGCAGTGTTATGGAAATAAAAATCATTAATTGCATTCAGTGCAGTTAACATTTTCGAATGTAGATTATGTTTTTGTTTTGTATGTCCTTGTTATCATTCGCTGTTCATTTACTTTGGTGCTGAAATGCATTTGATAGGTTTTGCAGTGTCTTTACACTCTCTTCATCTCATTTCAGTTTGAATCAGGAACCTCTCCTTTTTCACTCATTATAAAAACTTTAAATATAAAAGGCAGTTTTACATGGTTCCTCAGGAGCCACAGGTCCCATATTTTCAATGGGAGAAAGGTGGCCAGCAGCTGAACGGATCGACGCGGCAGCTCTTGTGTTCACAAGACATCAGCCGCTTTGTCTTACAGCACACACTGCACAAGATAAAAATATGCAATCTTTTTGTGGCTGCTGTGTGTCATTGACCATCTCACAGAAATAACTTTAATAAGCCAGCATTTAGCTTTTATTTATTCAGTTCCCTTAAGCGAAGTTTGTTCTGATCGATCAATCCATACATCCTGTATAGTGCATTGTGAGGAAATGATCACTATATGAGTATAGTGAACTAGTGAGCAATTTCACATATTGGCTGAGTTCTGTTCGTGGTTGAATTATCTTATTAAATAACTCACTCTTGGAGAAATACAAACATTTTTATTTGGTAAATTTTTATTAGCTATGACTTACACTGAACACAAACTGAACAAGGTGACGTGCGCGTATGTATGCACTGTGTAATTGGCTTGGTAAGTTTCCCCTCTTATGTCATATTCCGGGGTTTGTCCGCCGCATACAAACAAGCACACTCTTCAAAATGTATAGGAATGTCGCTTACGTGTTTACATGGCCACAAAAGCTGCATTCTCTGACAGAAATCTAGGTGTTTTAATTGTATCAACAACCACAATGATGGAGGCTATTTCACTTATTAAACCTTTTAATGGAAACCAAGTAAGATAAAAAAAAGAAAAAAAAAACAAAAAACATGGGGGCTTTTCATTTTATTTTAAGTGTATCTTTCTGTACTACTCGCTCTCTCTCATGTGGCCCAACACAGCAACTTGAGGAATTATCAAATAATTACACATGTTAATTTACCACTTTCCTGTCAAGCTCCTCTTACATCCATAAATAAATAATGAGGAAATATCCTGTTTACTGTTCTGTCTGAAACAGGTGTACTCTCTCTCTGGTGTATTATTCAGATCCCACTAAACTATTTTGGTATCTTGGCAATTATTTTGCTACTTTAGAGAAAGCACTTTTAACTTCAGAAGGAAACACTGCCAAAATATTTTAGTACGGTGTTAAAATTTTTTTACTGTTGTAAAACGAGGAATAAGAACCAATTCTTAATTCCTTACCTTACATAACATCCTTTTTTGTCTTGGTTCCTTTATTATTCCTGTGTCTGCCATTGTTTAGCCTTTAGCCTTTAGCATTTCTGTGCTTTATTCAATAGCAGTTTCTGTATAAAGATGTAATTTAGGCTTTGACACACTTCGAAGAAAGATTACACTTTCAGTTGAATCTGAAATGGAACCCAAAGCAGTTCTTTATTGGACAAAAATAGTGATGAATATTATTTTCCTCTGCAATAACAACAAAAGCAGATCTTGTAACAGTTAAGTAAGAAATAATGTACTGTCAGCTGGTCATAGTTGCAAAACAAACCCTGAAAGAGTGATCTGGACTCATTTATAACCCCTTTAAGAGGTCCTGCATAACCCTGACGGAGTTTATTATTTATATAATAACTGGAGGACTGAACATTATCCCACATATTACACTGCAACTTACCAAGAAAAAAAAAAAAAAGGCCATGAAATGTTGATATGTAATTATTGTATTATGTTAGATAAAAGAGTGACAGTAGAGTGATATGAAGGACATGAAATTAACAAAACTATTTAGGAAATCAGTTGCCTTGAATAGACAATGGCCAGCAGTTTAGCAGTTATTATACTAATATATATATACATATATGCACTTCTGGTCAAAATTTTTGAAACACTTGACTGAAATTTTTCTCATGATCTTAAAAATCTTTTGATCTGATGGCGTATGCTTAAATGTTTGAAATTAGTTTTGTAGACAAAAATATATTTGTGCCACCATATTAATTTATTTCATTATAAATCTAAAATTTAATAAAAAAAAGTTTTCGAAATTGATGACTTGGACCAAATAAAAAAGAAAACTCCTTCAATACTGTTTAAAAAGCATCCCAGGGTGATACCTCAAGAAGTTGGTTGAGAAAATGTCGAGAGTACATGTCAGCAAATTCTAAGCAAATGGTGACTACTTTGAAGATGCTAAAATATAACACAGTTTTTATTTATTTTGGATTTGTTTAGTCACAACATAATTCCCATAGTTCCATTTATGTTATTCCATAGTTTTGATGACTTTACTATTATTCTAAAATGTGAAGAAAAAAAAGTGTGTTTCAAAACTTTTGACCAGTATATATATATATATATATATATATATATATATATATATATATATTATATATATACACACAAATACTTGACCACAAAATACTGTGATTGACCAATCAGAATCAAGTATTCCAGCGAGCTGTCTAGTAATTAAAAATGGATACCAATTAGGATGATAAAAATATTCTTAAAATGCAGGGTTACCAAATCAGGCAATACAATATTTCCTCTCAAATGATGTTTAATTCAAAAACAAATGATGCGTTTACAAAAGCCATCATATCTCAAGCCACATTAAGCAAAGCATTCTGTTAGATTAGAGTTGCTGAACTATGTCTGTACTAATTGCAGTAATTTGCTCTTTAATTCAGAACTCCTCCAACAAATCAACTGGCCAAGCTCTCGGCTTTAATTATAATGCAGAGTTAGGTTTTTGAACTTTGGCTCAAGGTAACACTTGCTGAAAGGAGAAAAAGTGGGAGACAGAGAAAGAGAGAGAATCAATGGAAGATGTCTAACACAGTATACTGCTGAAAATCACATTCTTGAAACTTTCTGTTTGAGTATGTATGTTAGGTAATGCCATCTTAGTTTACCAGCACCCAGTTTAAAAAGAATAGAATCTTGGATGTGTCCAGGTTTTTAGTTCTGACTCCAGTCAGTATAATGAGATAAGGTTAGATGGAGGTTTTAATGAGTAAAACCAGAGAGTTGAGTCACCTCTATTAAAATGAATGGAAGAAATTGGAAATTGTTCAATGGATGTGGTGAGGAAGTCCCACACTAAAGGTAAAAGAGCCAATCAACTTTTAGAAACTGACATTGCCTGTCAATCAACTCGAGAATGTGGATGCACATTAGCTATACAAGCTGTGAAAATTTCATTTTTTAGCGTTATCTGAGGTAAAGAAGCAGAATGTATGATTCCAGTGTTGTCAGATTTCACTTATGTTATTTGATCATAATCTTGACCAACCGTTTTGGAGATTTTGGTCTTTCCTCATTCAAGTAGATAAGAGCTGCACTGTCATGCCCCTTGTTTAGCTGCCCGGGAGCATTCCAAAGATGGCTGCCGGGTGACCTGACTTGCTAAAAAGACTTTGGTAAAACGTTCCTCTCTAAACAAAACTTTAAACTAAATCTAACCAATTAAGTGCCCTAAAAGCAAATCAGAGGTAAACAAAACAGAAATCCTTACCCTAAACCAACACCTAAACCTAACCGATAGTGTCCTTAAAAGGAAATGCGATATGAAAAGCATATATTCTGAAGTAACCAAGTCATTTCATGTCACTTCTGTGAGACTTGTGAAGTTGTCTCACTTGACAACTTGTGTGTTTTTACCACATTCCTCCAAGTTCCAAGTCCAACACTCTATGAGGTGAGCTACCGCACAAGCTAATCACATTGGAATAAGTGTGTAAATGTAGGTGGATATGTAATACATGCATTAAAATGTATCGTTTCTCAAATGGTGCGTTAAAGTGTAAAAAAAAAAAAAAGAAAGTGAAAAGATATCATAACATAGAAGTGTGTGAGTAATACAGCGAAAATAATGGCCCTATTTTAAGAGTGCTAGCGCTAAGCGCAGCACTATGCGATAAATTATAAGCACATAGTCAAAGGGCATGGCCATGAATCTTTGGTATTTTCTTGCAAACATGCGCATGTAGATTTGGTGAAATTGCACGTGCCAAAAAAGTGCTATTGATCATGTAATTGACAACAAGTTATTCAGTCTGGTTCTGTACTCACTACATGGAATTTATCAAAATGCAGCTGTCACATTTATTTCTGGAGTTAAAGGGATAGTTCACCCAAAAATTAAAATTCTCTTATCATTTACTCACCCTCATGCCATCCCAAATGTGTATGACTTTCTTTCTTCAGCAGAACACAAACAAAGATTTTTAGAAGAGTATCTCAGCTCTGTAGGTCCGTACAAGGCAAGTGAATGGTGATCAGACCTTTGTAGCTCCAAAAATCATATAAAGGAAACATATAAGTAATCCATAAGTCTCCAGTGGTTAATTTTCATTTTTGGGTGAAATGACTATCCCTTTATTTTGGTAGTAGAATGCAGTTGTCACTCCTGTAAATTACTCAAAAATTAATTTAAGTACAGGAACAATTAACAATTAAAAGGTGAACTGACAACTGTATTTAGCTGCAGTGTCTACTACGTGGCCTATGAGACCTAGGTTGAAAACATTACAACCTTTAATATGTGTCACTTAAATCGCATTGTGTCTGGTTAGGACACAGTGAAAAGTGTAAGCTTCCCAAATAGTGTCCATTTTTATTTGATGTTATCTATAATTTACTGAGTGATTGGAACATCAAGTCTTCATGAATGGCCATCCAGTCACAAGAGGACAAATGGTTCACACATTCCCCTGCCCCAGGAGATGAACCTCAGTTAAGTGAGGTGAAAGAGAGAACACGTAATCGCATATGACATCCCTTAACTTCTTCATAGAGGAAGAATCATGTTATGCAAGAGAGAAAATAGGCCATTCTAATGGTCAATGGACAACAATCTGAAGTAGGCTACATCGAATAAAAGAGGGTTTTCTGTGTCCTCTAACAATCATTTCTGTCATTAAATGTTTTCAGTAAGTGTTAAATCTGGAAAATAACGTCAAGGATGTGCTTTCACGCTTATCAGCCGTCTTACTTCTCTATTGTGCCTCGCACAATTGAGAATAATTGGAAGCATGTCGATAAGAGAAGGACGAAATGCACAATCTTGGCATAAGCACATGCTCAAATGGAGAACAGTTGCCAAACAGCTCTACAAGGAATAATAATGATAATAATAATTAAAATAATAATAATAATAATAAAAAATAAAAAAATAAAAAAAAACATAACCCAAGTATTGATTCTGCCACACTTTGTTTATGGCAAGTACATAAACTTTTCAAAGACACTGAGTGTCTCAAGGTTTGAGAGGCTTTCAGAGGCACAAAATGAGTATTTATCATATTGCAGCTTCTGGAGTCCCACCATTTCCGTTTTAGCATGAATATACTATGAGCACATGCTGTGAGTAATGCATAAACTCAGAGATGATCAGAGATGCTATAGACAGCTTCGCTTCAAACACAACATTACAGTTAGCAAATGTTTTCTTGCTAACAAATGGGTGCACCCATGACATTCATAATATCCAAACAAACTCGGTCTACATTAATGCTTGGAAACAGAGATACTGGCAGCCCACAGCTATTCAAATATTAAAATCACACTGCGCAGTTCACGTCTTACTGGAACATTAGTTGCACATAGCCAACGTTGCTGCCTGCCAGCAAAAACAGATATTTGTGTAATGAACACAAGAATAGTCAGTGGGCAAAGCAAGATACAGTAATTGCTCTACTTTTCCCTCACCCTGAGGTAGGGATAGATCTAGGAAGAGTGGGATACATATTAGCCCTTTGAGTCATGTAATATAGACATGATACCTTATTGTGGATACCTTAAAAAAAAAAAAAAAAAGAAAAGAAAAAAAAAATATATATATATACACATACAGTACTGTGCAAAAGTTTTAGGCACTTAAAAAATAATTACATAAATAGTTTTCATTAATCAATTAATGTCATACAAATCCAGTAAACAGAAAAAGAGCTAAATCAATATTTGGTGTGAACACTTTTCCCTTCAAAACAGCACCAATTCTCCTAGGTGCACCTGGACACAGTTTTTCTTGGTTGTTGGAAGATAGGATGTTCCAAGCTTCTTGGAGAATTCGCTACATTCTGCTATCTATTTAGGCTGTCTCAATTACTTTTGTCTCTTCGTGTTATCCCGGACTGACCCGATGTTCAGTGGGGGGCTCTGTGAAGGCCATGCCATCTGTTGCAGGGCTCCCTGTTCTTCTATTCTATTCTATTCTATTTGCAAAAGGAATGTTTGGGAGTATAAAATGTATATTTCCTATTGACACACTAAAGTAGCAGATATAAATAACCATCTTAAGACAAATGTTTTTTGTGAAACATCTTATGTGTGGGTGCCTCGTGATAACTAGCCTCTAGTCTCCCTTATTTATGTCAAGCAAAGTGCTCCTGCATTAGAGGATGGAGGCAGAGGGAGGTAAATGTACAAGCATAATGCTACCTGAAACCAGTTTATGACCTCTTAGGACTGATTGGCTGGTTGAATATGACAGGTAATTTATGTAACCCATGAGAAAATGAGATTTAAAAAAAAAAAAAATGTATGTCCCTCCAAGCAATATTTTAAAGTAGACATGAGCCATAAGGGGCTCTGGATATTATTAGCTTTGTAATGGCAGACAGTAAGGATGTTATTGTCACATGAGTGCACAGCACAGCAGTTGTTAGGAAATTCTTGCACAAATTGTCTGGACACATTTTATAAGTGCTTTCCAAAGCTTTGTAAACTCCATGGAGTGGCCACAAATATATCTTGCTCTCCAGGCTATTTGGCATTGGTTCATAAACAAGTGGCCTACGCATCTTTTTAAAGCTGCACTATGTAAGATTTTTTGGTTAAAAATGAACAAGTTGTCATTATTGATTAAGTACATAAACAATCAGTGTTCAAAACAATGTCCTTACCTTTCCCTGATTCATTTCAGTAAGCCTATAAAAATAATTTGTATTTTGAGCATGTTTGGCATGAAATCGCAAGCTTATCTCTTTCCTTTTTGCATCATGACGTCATGTCCGTAAACACAGGATAGAAGTGCCATCTGTCACGTGTTCCAGCTGAGGACACTGTTCAGTTCAGTCAGTCACTGTCTCACAGATCAGGATGGCATCGCTGCAGTCTGGATGGATGATTATCTGTTTTCCGTTTAGCGAAGTTGTTTACCTGCTATAATGCTTGGAATTGGATACAGTATGTTGTCTGGTAAGGGTAATGCTTTTATGAATTGAACATTACTTGTGTGTTTACCAATCACGATCCGTTGACAGGGGAAGTTACTGTGCATGTTTACTAATACGTATGACTTCTGAAATTGACTTCTTGTACATATTATTTTCAAGTTTAATAAAGTATATTTTATCCCCATTATTGCTCATTTTGTTTTTAGTTTACAGTGTTATTAGGCCTAAAGTTTCACTTGCTTTATCAACCACCATATTCATTTTTTCTTTCAGTTTTTCGTTTTAGTCACAGTTTTAGTCTTTTGACGAAAATGTCCTTTACAAATAGTCAATATTTCAACATGTCATATTCATTAATTTTAGTCAGTGAATTCTTCATGCTTATTAATTTTCCGTGAAAGGATAAATTGCATGTAGCGTGCCTCTTTTGGAAACAGTGTATTCACAACGCAAGTTACGCAACGCAAATTACGATTATTTTGACTAGCGCGTCATTTAGTTCAAGTTCACGTGTTCATTTGTTTTGTTGTGCAGATGTAAGTTGTTCCATAAATGTTGTGGATATATTGATGAATCTCATGTATAAATAGGATGTGTTTGAATGAGGCATTTATTAAAGCAGTTAATTTTTCCGGTGTTAGCAAGTTCAAATCACACAGCTCAAGCAGTGAAATCCCCAACACACTGGATTAATGGATTAAATGAATCCATATCTAATATCTTCTTCTATTTACAGATTATCAAGAAGTTTCTTCTTTTGTTTATATCTTGCACTGTTAATATCTGGCAGTATCATTTTTATCGTCATATTTTCGCCAACAATATGCTTTAATAAAATCATTTAATTATCATCATGATATGCGCCTTTTTCGTCTCGTCTTCGTTAACGTTTACGTCAGTGATTTCATTGACAAGATTAATGATGTAAAAATTAAGTCTTACATTTAACTCGAATAAGCAGTATCACGAGTTCCACCTCTTAAATTGATAAGTATAATAAAACTACAAATATTAATAGTTGATAAAAACCTTGAATAATCATATTAAAATATACTTGTACCTCGTGGTGATTTAGGAGAGTCCCCTGTTCTCTATGTAAAAGCAAAGCAAGAAATATATAATTTTTAAATGTTAAATCATATAACAAAATAATATCAACATGAAAATAGCACCTTATGACTCCGGCTCTGAATTTCTCCCAGTCATGATCACACACAGGGGTCCAGGTAACCTCAGATCATGAGATTCATCCGCCAGAGAAGCAGTGTCGAAACACAACGGATGTAAAGTGTTCCTCCGCAAATCGCTTGCAATTTTACATTTCAATAACAGATGCCACCAGAGAGCACAAAGTTACGTAGTGCAGCTTTAAAGTATAAAGTTTGTTTTACATCTGAGCCATGACAAATTGTGCTCCATGGAACACAGATAGTTGAATTTTTTAATTATATTCTGTACACTCATTTCCATATAATGAAAGTGAATAAGGACTTGCGCTGCTACATGACAAAAAGCTACAAAAGCTACACTATAAAAGTATGATCAAAGTGGTCCATAGTATTTGTGTGCTATATTCCAAGTCTTCTGAAGACATAAGATTGCTTTTTGTGGGGAAGAGGCTGACATTTAACCCTTTAAACTCTGCTGCATATTTTGTCTGCCACCTGAAGTTTTCACACCCAAATTTAAAAGCATACCTTACACGCATACAGTGGATTAACAGCAAAAATTTGGTCTCATTTTACAGAAAATACTGTAAAGTAAAATAAACAAATAAATACAAATTGTATGTTTACAATTTTATGATGAATTACGAGAATTATGCCTATAATTCAGGCTCTGTTTGCGGTATGTCCCTGCAGCACCCTTTATATATATCATCGCAATCAGAGCTGGTCCTCCCTATAAACAGAAGTTGTATAGGGCCCCCGATCTGCCAGGGGACCACTGAACTGTCAAAGACGCTAATACTTTTTTTATTTTTTTTATTGTCATGCAAACTTTAAAATAACAATAGAGGAGCCACATGTTTCATGATAAATTAGTACATTAATTTTAACTATTATATTTATTTACTATAATTAATTCTTTTATTTCCGTTTCGGTGAGCACCAATGAGCGCAAATGAAAGATATGTAATGTAGATAGAAATTACTCACTATGGCTTCAAAAGAAGCTACCCGCTGAAGGAAAAAATAAAATAAAAAATTCAACAGAGCTCTGAGCACCAGAACCGTCAGGCACAAGAACAGTTTTTTTTCCCTCAGGCTATCCATCTCTTGAACAGTTTATACTGCCCCATTGAGCAATAATTATGTGCAAAACACAGCTTAGTCTATTTATATTTATCAACTTATCCTACCTCTTCTGCCATTAGATGCCTTTGCACTATCTGTATATAACAGATTTGTATTTGTACATACGATATATATATATATATATATATATATATATATATATATATATATATATATATTGTCTTATTGTGTATTTCTATATATACTTATATTTTCTATTCACTTTTTATTTTTATTCTATTTTCTTTATTTTTTTATCTCTATCATGTTGTTGTATTGTTTGTGCACTAGAAGCTTCTGTCACCAAGACAAATTCCTTGTATGTGTAGGCATACTTGGCAATAAAGCTCATTCTGATTCTGATTCTTCTGAAAAGCGCCAAGAACATGAAAGCAAGAAGAATGTGTGTGCTTTTATAAATATAATATATTTAAAGTTCTTATTTGATCTTGTCATTAACATTAAGCTCATATTCCATGTGTCCAGCTTCGATTTACAGTCACTGTTTTACAACAGAAATGCCAGTAATTTCGATATTTCTTAATTTGCATCAAGAGTAGCCTACATATCAAAGCATGCAAGCTTTGTTGAATGTTATGTTCTGTCAATGCTTCAATAAACAATATCCATTAGAATATTTTGTTCAAAATTCACACATTTAGAGATATCTTATTTTTTTTATTATTATTATTTTATATACATATGCGGTTGGAAAAATATGCATTCAACTATGAAACTCTTGTATATGTGTGTTATAATGATCCAGAAAGCTAGATGGTGCTACAGCATTATTTTTGGTGAGCTGTCAATCAAAATTGTATTTAAATTTTTGCAATGTTCATTTGCCTCCTCACCACCTTTGATGCCAAATGCCTCTGGCTATTGTGTATCTCTTGACCACACGCTTTTAATGTCAATGTTGCTATTTTAATTGTGAGCAATAGTGGTGGGGAGGATTTTCAGTGGATAGTGACTTCCATTTTGGTCTGTTCATCACACAAATGGTTATAACATTAGAACTTTGTTGGCAACTGCTGATGAATCAGATCTCCCAATCAAAATACCCTTATACTTAAAATCCACTCACTGTTATTTGCCGTTTCACTGCTCTCTCATTTGGCAGATGTTTGGGCTATTGTGTGGCACATGGTATCTAATTTTCTCTTTTGCAAGAATAAATATGTCTTTCTGTATCTCTATCACTACACCACATTTCCCTCTCTCTTTCTTCATGCAGGTCATGGTGTGGATCCCAGGCAGATGGCTGTCAGGAGACCTAACGTCCACTCTTCTCCCTGAGGAGCTATTGACCCACCTTGATGGGTGTCTTCAGATGAAACCTCTGCTGTTTATTCAAATCATTCCACTCTTTGGGAGACCTAGTGATGGATCAATATGCAAATCTTCTGCCCATCTCTTCTGTATCCGCAACTGTGTGTGCTGTCTATAGTGACTGGAACCTGTAACTAGTGGTTGCTGATGCAGATATCGATGTCTAGATGGCACGGTGGAACAATGGCTGATTTATTGGGGACATACTGTACAGTGAGGTTCAAGTTGAATAAAAAAAAAATTAACATGAATTTGAGAATTTTCCCCTTTTGCATGCGCTCCAGCTTGAGAATTTATTTTTTAATTTTTTAAACAATTAATTAGCTGAATTAAAGGAATATTCCGGGTTCAATACAGGTTAGGCTCAATCGGCAGCGTTTGTGGCATAATAAAGATGATTACCACAAACATTTATTCCAACTCGTCCCTCCTTTTCTTTAAAAAAAGCAAAAATCTGGGGTACAGTGATGCACTTACAATGGAAGTGAATGGGGCCAATTTTTAGTGGGTTTCAAGGCAGAAGTTTAAAGCTCTCTTATTTTATTAAAGCACTTACATTAATTCTTCTGTTAAAACTGATGTATTATTTGAGCTGTAAAGTTGTTTAAATGGATAGTTCACCCAAAAATGAAAATTCTCTCATTATTTACTCACCCTCATGCCATCCCAGATGTGTATGAATTTCTTTCTTCTGCAGAACACAAATTATTATTTTTAGAAGAATATTTCTGCTCTGTAGGTCCATACAATGCAAGTGAATGGATGCCAAAATTTTGAAGCTCCAAAATGCACATAAAGGCAACATAAAAGTAATCTATACAACTCCAGTAGTTAATCCATATCTTCAGATGTGATATGATAGGTGTGGGTGAGAAACAGATAAATATTTAAGTCAGTTTTGCTAGAAATTCTTCTCCCTGCCCAGGTGGGGGCGGAATGCATAACGAATGTGATTCACCAAAAGCACAAGAAGAAGAATGTGAAAGTGACCTGTTTCTCACCTACACCTCTCATATTGCTTCTGAAGACATTGATTTAACCACTGGAGTCTTATGGATTACTTTAATGCTGATTTATGTGATTTTTTCAGCTTCAAAATTTTGGCACCCATTCACTTGCATTATATGGACCAAAAGAGCAGAGAAATTCTTGTAAGAATCTTAATTTGAGTTCAGCAGATAAAAGAAAGTCATACACGTCTGGGATGGCATAAAGGTGAGTAAATGATGAGAAAAGTTTCATTTTTGGGTGAACTATTCCTTTAAATCGTAATTTTTACAGTCAAATTAGGGTTTTAGGGTTTGTTTACATAAAATTGTCATGAAACAAAGTTGTAAAATTGGCTGTAACTGTACACAGAAAGAAAGGTTAGTAAGTAATTTTATCACACTAAAGTCATGTTAACACACATATTGTTTATGTCTTATGGCTATACTTTTGAAACACTGTGTATTTTAACGTTTACGGATAGCCCCGATTCACTTCCATTGTAAGTGCTTCACTGTGACCCAGATTTTAGCTTTTTTTACAGAAAAGGAGGGGCAAGTCAAAAGTATTTTTTGTGGTAATCAATGTTATGCCAAAAATGCTGTCGATTAAGCTTAACTTGTGTTGAACCCAGAATATTCCTTTTATTGTTAATTTGACATCCCAAATAAATACATTGCTGTGCACCTTTCATGGTAAATAAGACACCAAAGACTGCTTTTGTACCATTTTTGCAGTGTCAAGATACACTTAATTTGATGTTTCAGTTGTCCGAATTTTTCTTGCCGCTGTCCACAAGCAGACAAGCATTAAGTCAAGCCCTGCATTTCTGCCACATCCATGGCTGATGTTGAAAGCATTTCGCCAGATCAAATGGTTTAATAGTGGCAGCAGTAGTGGGGTATGGTCTCTGTGGGCATAGAGGGGCCTGTCCATCTCAAACCAATATCACGAAGCAAATGTCATTGAAGCATTTGAAATTGTCCCAGCTGCTGAGTTATGTATGCATTGCTTTGGGCCACTGTGAGATGAAAGACATCGCTTGCTTGGATTCAAAGCATAAAAAAGCACTATAAAGCAGTCTGGCTTATTATTATGTAATAAGGCCGGCACGATTTTCTTTATGCCGATCTGCTCAGTTTTTGTTCTTATTTTCATTGCCTCAGATAGGAACAGGAAAACTTTATTAATGCTGCAATGTGCAAGCAAATATCTGCAAGACCCTTTTATCTTGCTCATTCTGGAGGGTTTTCAAACAGAAACAGTATAAGCCAGAAGTTTTGAGGCAATTCACAGTGCACAGTCATGTAGTTATTCACTGGCAATCACTCACTCTGTGATCACTGTAATCTGACAGACTTTTGACAGAATTTTGCTGGATTCTCTATAAACACGTCTATAGAACGATGAAAACATTTGATGCTGTTGATGCAGCACATTCGCTATACTTCAGTTGACAATTTCCTTAGGTCATAAAATTGTTGTGGTGTGAAAACTTGATAAAAAATATGCAGGTTTGTATGCTTTTTAGAGCACTGAGCCACAAATATAGCCTCAAAAATAGTGGTGTCCAATTTGTGAACTAATTGCTCTTTCGAGATCTTTTCAATCGGGGCAGCCATGTTAGGATTACATGACCAGCTGAATATTACTTGCTTTAATCTCTGTAACTGCCCTGTTATTGGACACATTCATTCATAGATTAAATTAATCCTGGTTTATTTGCGCATAGTGAATTTCTACAATTGCATTGGTAACTGAAAACAACTGTGTTTGAATGATGCAGATTCCAGACTACTAGTTGTCACTGTAAGTCAATGTAAGTCACTTCAACATACTTCAAAAAATTACTGAGTGCACCTCTAATGGCCAAATAGCAGAATGATAGCAAATAAAGCAACTCAATTGTATGACAGTTTCATCAACACATACACATATAAAAAGGGTTTTAATAAATACTGTAGCATTTTATTAAAACATGAAAAACCTTTTTTTGGCTGATGGCAAGATTAAGCATTGTTACAGTTTATTTATTTTATTTTATTTTATTTTTTTTATCACCTCAAATTTCCAAAACAAATAATAAGTTTCCAGCTGTATAAGTACACAAGAAAACTTCTATTCCCTATCTGTCACTCACTCGACGTTGGTGTCAATGTAGTGACACTAGGGGTCACTCTTGGGAGCCCGAGACACCTCTGGTCTTTGATAAAAGGCCAATGAAAATTGGCAAGTGGTATTTGCATGCCACTCCCCCGAACATACGGGTATAAAAGGAGCTGGTATGCAACCACTCATTAAGATTTTCTCTTCGGAGCCGAACAGTCATGCTCACTGAGCTGAATACTACTGTTCATACACCTCTGCTGGATCTGACGGAGCATTTCAGCGGCTTCTCCCTCCTCTGCACTGGTGCACTGCAGAGAATGCCCCTGGGCGCTTCGGCAGAAAAACTAGAGAGTATATTTTCTGAAAGAGCATTTTTCCCCTCTAAAAGAGTATATATTTCTCTAAAAGAGCGCACACACGGAACGTCTTTTTAAAGACGCGTCTTTTTAAAGATGCTTTTCCGATTGTGTGTTATTCCTGGTTGTACTCGTTATCTCTCGCCTTCTAATGGTCGCGATCACTGTCTTTCGTGTCTAGGCACTGCTCACGCAGAGACAGCATTCGTGGATGGCAACGTTGCGGGCGCGGCTCGCCTTCGTGAGAAAGCGAGCCACCCCAGAGGCTCCCGCCTCGGTCCTTTTACCCATGGGTTTGAGGCCAGCGCAGCTGGCACTGGGGGCGATTTGGGGACCCCAATGGGACCGCCTCCGCTGGGTATCCCCCCGCGGACCTCCCATTCCCCAGCACGCTCGTCTGCCCCGATCGGGCTTGCGGGTGAGTCTGCCGGCTCGTCTCACGGCGAGTTCGACCTCTTATTCGGAGCCCGTGAAAGTGATGAGCTCTCGAGCGCAGCATCGGAGAGCGGGCTCGTCCAGTCGGAAGCCTCAGTTGGGCTCCTCCCTTCGGGGTCGATCGCCCAGTCACAGGCTGACGCGGAGATGACGACATGCTTTCCCGGGCAGCCGCAAGCGTCGGTTAGAGTGGATTTCACCGCTCTTCCCTGAACCCTCGCAGCTCGGTGATTGGTTCCTGGGCTTGCGGCGCCGCCGGCCTCTAGACGGGTCCGCGGCTGTGTTGGCACATCAACTGCTTCGAGTTACTGGCAATTCTGCTCGTCCTGCGGAGGTTCCGGCCGTTGATCCAGGGCAAGCACGTGCTAGTTCGGACAGACAGCACGGCAGCGGTAGCATATGTCAAATGCCAAGGCGGTCTGCGCTCCCGCTGTATGTCATAACTCGCCCGCCATCTCCTCCAACGGAGTTAGCAGCACCAAGTCGCTGCAAGCCACTCACATCCCGGGCAACCTCAACACTTCGGCGGATGCGCCGTAACAACAGGTTACCCTCAAGGGAGAGTGGAGACTCCACCTTCAGGTGGTCCAGCTGATTTGGAGTCGATTCAGTCAGGCACAGGTGCACCTGTTCGCCTCCCAAGAATCCTCCCACTGCCTGCTCTGGTATGCCCTCACCGAGGCCTTCCTCGGCATAGACGCGCTGGCACACAGCTGGTCCCCTGGCATTTGCAAATATGCGTTTTCCCCAGTGAGCCTGCTCGCACAGACCCTGTGCAAGGTCAGGGAGGACGAGGAGAAGGTCGTCCTGGTAAGCACCCTACTGGCCCGCCCAGACGTGGTGCTCGGACCTCACGCTCCTCGTGACAGCTCCCCCCGGGCAAATTCCCCTGAGGAAGGCCCTTCTTTCTCAGGGAAGGGGCACCATCCGGCACCCGCGCCCAGACCTCTGGAATCTCCATGTCTGGCCCCTGGACGGGACGCGGAAGACCTAAGCTGTCTCCCACCTGCGGTGGTAGACACGTTCACTCAGGCTAGGGCTCCCTCTACGAGGCGCCTGTATGCCTTTAAGTGGTGTCTGTTCGCTAAGTGGTGTTCTTCCCATCAGGAAGACCCCCAGAGGTGCGCAGTCAGATCAGTGCTTTCCTTCCTGCAAGAGAGGTTGGAAGGGAGGCTGTCCCCTTCCACCTTGAAAGTGTATGTTGCTGCCATAGCAGCACACCATGACGCAGTCGACGGTAAGTCCTTAGGGAAGCATGATCTGATCATCAGGTTCCTAAGAGGCACCAGGAGGCTGAATCCCTCCAGGCCACGCCTTGTTCCCTCATCGGACCTCTGTAGTTTTTCAGGGTCTACAGAGAGCCCCCTTTGAGTTTGCAGTCAGCCGGGCTTAAGGCACTCTCCTTGAAGACTGCCCTCCTGACTGCGCTCACTTCCATCAAGAGGGTAGGTGACCTGCAAGCGTTCACTGTCAGTGAAACGTGCCTGGAGTTCGGTCCGGGCTATTCTCACGTGATCCTGAGACCCCCGACCGGGCTATGTGCCCAAGGTTCCCACCACTCCTTTTAGGGACCAGGTGGTGAACCTGCAAGCGCTGCCCCAGGAGGAGGCAGACCCAGCCCTGTCGTTGCTGTGTCCGATGCGCACTTTACGCATCTATTTGGATCGCATGCAGAGCTTTAGAATCTCTGAGCAGCTCTTTGTCTGCTTTGGTGTACAGCGGAAAGGAAGCACTGCCTCCAAGCAGAGGATCGCCCACTGGCTCATTGATGCCATAACTATGGCATGTCTCGCCCAAAACATGCCGCCCCCGGTAGGGCTACGAGCCCATTCTACCCGTGGTGTAGCGGCTTCTTGGGCCCTGGCCAGAGGTGCCTCTCTAACAGACATTGCAGAGCAGCAGGCTGGGCAACACCAAACACCTTTGCAAGGTTCTACAACCTCCGGGTGGAACCGGTTTTGTCCCAGGTAGTGGCACGCAACACAAGCGGATAAGCCCGGGATAGCCAGCCGGGTGTATCGCTTGCACATAGCACCTTCCACCTCCTTTTGAGCTGAAGACGTGCACTGTTAATTTCCAGTAGTGTTCACAAAAGTTGTTCCCTGGTTGACTTCCTCCGAGCCCTGTGGCAGTCGAGTTTTCGGAGAGACTCGCTGCCGGCCCAGTACACGCGCTAACTAAGAGCCCGGTTCTGGGGTAGGTGCTCCGCATGTGGCGGTTCCCTGTAAGGCTAACCCCATGCGATCTATATCTTCCGCTAGTTCGTTTCCCTACTGGCAAACTGCGTCTTCCTTGGGCAGAGCCCCTCAGTCTCCATGTTGTAGTAACTCCTCCCCCATTGGGCAGGATCTACCTTGAAGGCTATCCACATGGTTGGAAAGACCATGTGATGTATTCTTCCACTTAAATATCCCCCCCCTCTCTTGGAGCGAGGTGTGGTCTCCGCGGTGTCCTCCCCTTGGGAGGGACACCCCCCGACTAGACCTGGCGGCCCAGTCAGATAATCCCCCTTCTTTTTTAGGGAGTGGAAAAAGAGAAGGGGAAAGAGGCCACGACTGCGTTAAGCCTGTCTCTATATCTGGGTAGTCGACTTGTCCCCAAAAAGGGCCGTTTGACACTCACAACTGTGTTGGGGGAGGTTACGTGTTGACCTGGTGCGCTGGCTATGAGGCACACAGCAAGTCTGCCCACCACACACCGCCAGTTCACGTAACACAGTTCAGCCTTGTGGCGTTTTGTATAGGGACCCCTAGTGTCACTACATCGACACCAACGTCGAGTGAGTGACAGATAGGGAACGTCATGGTTACTGGTGTAACCTCCGTTCCCTGATGGAGGGAACGAGACGTTGGTCCCTCCTGCCACAACGCTGAACTACCCGCTGAAATGGCCGGACCTTATATCGGCTCCTCAGCGTAAAACCTGAATGAGTGGTTGCATACCAGCTCCTTTTATACCCGTATGTTCAGGGGAGTGGCATGCAAATACCACTCGCCAATTTTCATTGGCCTTTTATCAAAGACCAGAGGTGTCTCGGGCTCCCAAGAGTGACCCCTAGTGTCACTACATCGACACCAACGTCTCGTTCCCTCCATCAGGGAACGGAGGTTACACCAGTAACCATGATGATAGCCGGCCGGGTGTATCGCTTGCACATAGCGCCTTCCACCTCCTTTTGAGCTGAAGACGTGCGTTGTTAATTCCCAGTAGTGTTCACAAAAGTTGTTCCCTGGTTGACTTCCTCCGAGCCCTGTGGCAGTCGAGTTTTTGGAGAGACTCGCTGCCGGCCCAGTACACGCGCTAACTAAGAGCCCGGTTCTGGGTTGTTGCTCCGCATGTGGCGGTTCCCTGTAAGGCTAATCCCATGCGATCTATATCTTCCGCTAATTCATTTCCCTGCTGGCAAACTGCGTCTTTCTTGGGCAGAGCCCCTCTGCCCCAGTCTCCATGTTGTAGTAACTCCTCCCCCATTGGGCAGGATCTACCTTGAAGGCTCTCCACATGGTTGGAAAGACCATGTGATGTATTCTTCCACTTAAATATCCCCCCCTCTCTTGGGGCGAGGTGTGGTCTCTGCGGTGTCCTCCCCTTGGGAGGGACACCCCCCAACTAGACCTGGCGGCCCAGTCAGGTCAATCCCCCTTCTTTTTTAGGGAGTGGAAAAAGAGAAGGGGAAAGAGGCCACGACTGGGTTAAGCCTGTCTATATCTCTGGGTTGTCGACTTGTCCCCAAAAAGGGCCGTTCGACACTCATAACTGTGTTGGGGAGGTTACGTGTCGACCTGGTGTGCTGGCTATGAGGCACACAGCAAGTCTGCCCACCACACACCGCCAGTTCACGTAACACAGTTCAGCCTTGTGGCGTTTTGTATAGGGACCCCTAGTGTCACTACATCGACACCAATGTCGAGTGAGTGACAGATAGGGAACGTCATGGTTACTGGTGTAACCTCCGTTCCCTGATGGAGGGAACGAGACGTTGGTCCCTCCTGCCACAACGCTGAACTTCCCGCTGAAATGGCCGGACCTTATATCGGCTCCTCAGTGTAAAACCTGAATGAGTGGTTGCATACCAGCTCCTTTTATACCCGTATGTTCGGGGGAGTGGCATGCAAATACCACTCGCCAATTTTCATTGGCCTTTTATCAAAGACCAGAGGTGTCTCGGGCTCCCAAGAGTGACCCCTAGTGTCACTACATCGACACCAATGTCTCATTCCCTCCATCAGGGAACGGAGGTTACACCAGTAACCATGACGTTCTATTTTATTTTATTTTATTCTATTCTATTCTATTCTTTTTTTTCTGTATAGTAAATAATTTGTGGGCCTTCCCATTTCAAAGCAAATTATTTGTAGGTCTTCCCACTTCCTCTTAGTAACTGCCAAGCACTATCACAATAAATGCCATACCAAGTACTCTTTCACAACTATAATTCTAATAACACACTCTGAACTATAATCATGCTGAAACGAATGAAAGCCAGTGTTTATCCCAAAAATGCATTGTACTGAAATTTATGTTCTGACAAACAAGCATTACTAGATTTCCCACCTAGGTCGGCTGCAAAAAGTGACTGAACATTTTCATTGCTATGTATGTATGTTCCATATGTATTTTAACTTGTAAGCAAAACATAAAACATGGAGTACAGCTTTAATACATCATTTGAGACTTCAAATATTTAACTTTTCTGGTGTTGAAACTATTTGCAAGAATAAAGTCAAAATTACGAGACTAGTCGTAGCATTATGAGATTAAAGTCGTAATATTTCGAGAATAAAGTAATGATTTTGAGAATAAAGTCGTTGCATTACGAGATTAAATTTGTAATTTTTGAGAATAAAGTCAAAATTTCTAGAATAAAGTCGTAGCATTACGAGATTAGTAATATTTTGAGAATAAAGTCAAAATGAGAATAAAATTGAAATATTTTGAGAATGAAGTCAAAATGACCAGAAATGGCACGTCATTATCACAACGATAGAACGCTGAGCCAGCAGCTTCATCAATGCAAGAAATTGATGTGGATGATTTAGTTAAATCATACTTTAGTTTAGGATTTAGCAACAAAGAAATTCTTTATCATCTTTTGGCACATCAGCACGAAGCTATTATTGGGATAAAATGCTACAGTATTTATTAAAACCTAAAATGTATTAAAATATATGTGTTGATGAAATTGTCATACAATTATATTAAGATGGAGTAACGTTTGTCTCCCAAACCAGCACATAGATCCCACGTTATAAAGTAGAAGGTAAACTGATTTGTTACAGGATCTGTCCGGTCCAAAGGTGCTGAAACGTTGGTCAAAATATGTCCAGGAGTTTGTCTTCTCAAAACTAAAATAACGTGGAAATACTGACAAATAGGGAAGTTGTTTGCAGGTTTGTCGAGGCACCAAAATTAATTTACTATTACAGAATTTATTTACAGAAATAATGATGGCTTTAGTAATACGGGGTTTCAAATGTATTAATTCTCAACTTCATAGAGATTAATAAAAGTGACACAAAACAAAGCATGTAGCATGAATGTATGCGATGTGCATCATAAGGGGCTCTCACATAGCCTAAAGTTTTGTTTCTTTGGCTGGGACCTGAACAAATGCACAAAGAACAGGATTAATATGATGGACATCAGTAGGCTGAACTATAGAAACAAAGACACGCGCTTGAAGAACCACACTTTATTAGAGTTTGAAGAACAGACGACAGAATGATGTAATCGGATATGGCCATATGGCTATATTTTTTTTTTTTTTTGAAAAATATCATGAATATTTTTCTTTCATATCGCCAAGCCCTACTGTGCACTTGACAATTGCGTGCAATGTGACTGCCATGTAAACAGACTAGGACTATTTGAATCATCCATTGGAGGGAGGAGGAAGAGGAGAAGGAAGAGGGAGAATGAATCACTCGTTGCACACTCTCACCCTCCTTTGTTAACCATATTTTAATAATTTATTTTGGCCTATTTAAGTTTTAAACTTCAGAGTCACATTACTCACATATGTCTTGTAAGCAAATCTGTTTAATAAGGACATATCTTTCTGTTGCCATTACAATTATGATTATCAAAGAAGCCCAATAAAACATTATACTGTGTTATGTGTCATGTAAATTTAGATCTATCTTTAGACCTAATTTACACCTATCACATGGAGTGCACAGACTGCGGTGACTGCCTATTGATTTCAGTGCAATTTTTTCAACACTTTATTTATCCTCTGAAACAGTGTACAATGGATTTCCAATTATCAAAATATATTAATATAATTTATTAAATGTCCCTTTGTATCTGATAATCTGTGAAAGATGCGAGAACATTACGTGTAGTTGCACTTAATGGGTTTAAGAGCGGTTCATAGCTCTAGTTAATTTATAAGCGTTCTTACGTGCTACTTAGATAACAATGCTTTTGGGAAATGTGCTGTAGTAAGTACAATTTAAGTGCTACTAATGTTCAACTTAGAGCTTCGGGAAACCCAGCCCAAGCATCACCCACACCGAGCTGGACTGAACGAACATCTGTCTGATTTTTCTCCATAATAAATTCAATTCATAACCGCTGCAGTGTCTGGATCCCAATAATTACTTTGTGCTGATGTGCCAAAAGATGACAAAGGATTTCTTTGTTGCTAAATCCTAAACTAAAGTATGATTTAACTAAATCATCCACATCCGTTTCTTGCATTGATGAAGCTGCTGGCTCAGCATTCCATCATTGTGATATTGATGCGCTGTTTCTGGTCATTTTGACTTCATTCTCAAAATATTCCGACTTTAATCTCATAATGCTATGACCTTGTTCTCGTAATTTTGACTTTATTCTCAAAATATTACAACTTTAATCTCATAATGCTATGACTTTATTCTCATAATTTTGACTTTATTCTCGAAATATTACCACTTCAATCTCGTAGTGATATGACTTTATTCTCAAAATAATACGACTTTAATCTCGCACTGCTAAGACTTTATTCTCACCATTTTAACTTTATTCTCAGTATATTACGACTTTAATCTTGTAATTTTTACTTAATTCTCAAAATCCTAGAATTATTATTATTATTTTTTACGTGGCACTAAAGTACTTGTATGCCGCTTGTATCCATATAAAAAAAAAAAAAATTGCTGTCTGAGAGTATTCCCAAGATGGCTGCTGAGTGGACTGACTTTGACTAAAAGGAATCACAAAAATAATGATTGGCTGTGTTCATATTGGAATGTTGGACAGAGTACTCAGAGACTATTTAGCAGAGACGAGCCACTTCTTTTAAAATGAATGGGAGAAATTGGAAAGCCCAACGTTCAACTGATGTAGAAAGGAAGTCCAGGTTAAAAAACTGTAAAAGAGCCAAACACCTAAATACAGACTTCACCTGTCAATCAACTTGAAATGCACGTGCGCATTAGCTATAAACTGGGAAACACAGTGTAATCATAGCGTCTTTTAGTGTAATCTGAGATAAATAAGCACAATTTATGATACCAGTGTTGTCATATTTTACTGATGATTTAAAATAATGTTCTTTGATCGTAATCTTGACCAACTGTTTTGTAGATTTTGGTCTTTCCCCATTCAAGTAGATAGGAGCTGCACTTTTATGCCGCTTGTTTACATAGAAAATAGCTGCCCGGGAGTGTTCCAAAGCATTCTGCGGAGTGAACTGGCTTGCTAAAAAGACTTTGTTACTATTCAGTATACACTTTATACTGCCCATTATTTACTGTAAAATATTAAGTCAAACAGAAGGGATTATGAAAAAAAAAAAAAAAAAAAACACATTACATTAGTATTGTACGTTTTGGTCACATCAATTCATCATGTTGCATAAGAGTGGCATCCATATATCATCTAGAAAATACAGTCATTTTTAGCCAGTTGCTGCACACCTCATCTTCCATTGTTCATCAAATAACAATAATTCAATAATGATTAAATAATTATAAATCTAATATATATTATAAATATAACAATTCTGATAACTAAAATGCAATACTTTATTGTGGCAAACGAGTAAAGCTTTTATAAGTGAATACAAAAAGTCAATATATGAGTTATTTCCATATTATTGAACATAAGCCACATCATTGGCCTACAGTCCACAGAAATCCATTTGCACTTGAATTCATCAATCTGTCCAAAATTGATTTATATTAAGGGCTTTTCTCAGGACGCATCAATGTACACATCAGTCAGACAGATGAGTCAATGCTTTTGGAGCATCTTGTGTCATTAACACAGCGTTTTCTTAAAGCATTTCACTTTGAAAGCTTTTTCATGTCCTTGTCGACACCGCAGGCCAGGGGCGGACTGGCCATAGGGAGGACTGTGACTTTTCCCGGTGGGCTGGCCACGAAACGTGGCCGAATGGGCTGTTATAAGCTGAAACGGGACGCCACGTTATGCCGAACGGGCCGCGACAGGCTGAAGAGGGCTGCAAAATGGCGCTGCGATATATCCATAAAAAAAAAAATAGCTGCCTAGGAAGATAGCTGCCCTAAACTCCCCCACCCCCCAGAAATGTCTGGTAAATGGACAAGTGTCTCCCCTCGGCCCAGGGCACACACATAAAGAGCGTGATTGGGGGAAAATGGTTGCCACCACGTCTTTTTTCCAGCAAAGGCAATAAAGTCAATACAATCAATCTCTAATGGCCCCTTGTCCTCTGATGGTCTCTGTTTATTCAGAGTAAGAGAGCGAGGTAGCCTCCCTGCTCTGCTGCCGCCGTTAATTCTGCCTCTCCCATCCGTTTGTTTGTTTTTTTAGTGCTTCTCCAGCAGTGGCTGACATTCACCAGGCGACTGATTGAGCCCTGCTCAATACTAAAGCAGTAAAGCCGGGGGAGATGGATGACTTGTGACCCGTTTCATCACCACTCAAGGCAAGCCGAGCGCAACTGCAATAGGGGGTCCTCGGTCCTCCACGTTCTCACCCACATTTATTTAATGCACTGCAAGCTATACTGGAGCTCCAATGGAGCGGACACATGAAGACCTCTTGATCTCCCCTACTATTTCTGTCCAGAAGTGCTTACACATAAGTAATGGCACAAAACCTTCAACTTGAAGCCTGTGATAGAGCCTTGGGTACTTGTCTTTGCCTCAGTGGGTAGCGGGGAAACATCAAGTGGCTACAAGTGAGTGCAAATGGGCATATCACAATAGCTTTCGGGCTGCCAGCTGTTAAAGAGAAAGGAACTATTTCCTTCACTCATTAACTTTGGTCCTCCTCTTCGTAGCATGCCAAAAAATAGGCTCTGCTCTGGGAACAGAAAACCAGTTCTTATAAAAAAAAAAAAAAAAAAATATATCCTTAATGTTATTCCATTAATGGATTTGATGCATTCTTCCACCAAAAGGTAAAAAACAGCACAATAATATACTCCGACTGTTTCCTGCACTATTCATCAAAAAGTCGAAAAATATTGTTTCATCTCACTGAATCGAGCTGAATACATTAGGTTACACCAACAAAACTATCTAAGGGCTAGATCAGGTAACAATATTAGGTTACCACTTCTTGCAGTGTCGTCCCGAAGGACTCACCTTTATGAGCTAGTTATCTTTATTGAATAAGTGAAAAGCACTTTTGTATCAGTTGGAGTGGTTACTAAATTAATCTTCTTATTTACTGAATCACACATCATTAATTTCGTCATATCCAACTAAAGTAATGTGTTATATGTATTTAAGGCTTGAGGGATGAAAATCAGTGTAACTACTGACTGGTTGTTTGTATGTGTAGTTAAAGATACACATTATGATATTTGTTGTTATAGAGTGTTTTTTATAAAAACAAATTAATGAAAAATGTTACGTCATTTTTTTATTTTTTTTATGTTGCATTATATTATGTATGTATGTTATGCATCAGATTTTACATTTTGGTAATTTCAGTGAGTTTTTAATCTCAGACCTCTTCATTGTTAGTCTTTTGCACTGAAATCCTGAATGACCAATAATGTCTCGTCTACGTCGCCTGTGTGTGATCATGACTGGGAGGTATTCAGAGCCAGAGTCACAATGTGCTATTTTCATATTGATATTATTTTATTCGATAACATTTAAAACCTAAAAATTAGGTCTCAAAATATTATAACTTTTAAAACCTAAAAAGTACTTGCTTTGATGAAGATAAACAACACTTGTATATACATAATGTGAATTAATAAATTTTACACTTATAGCACATTTCTGACACTGCAATCAAAGCACTTGTACATAGAGAGCAGGGGACTCTCCTCAACCACCAAGTATTGTATATTTTAATATGACTATCTACTTTTAATGTTTTTATTGTACTACACCTAGCAATTTAAGAGGTGAAACTTGTGATGGTTGATACAAATTCAATGTAAGACATTATTTTTTTTAATATATTGTACAGCCAGTTGATAATGCAAGTAAACCGTAATACTACAATAGGATGTCTATGCACTGCACACAAAAACTGGAAACTATAAACATAAAACAAGCATTTAATAATGTACTTCATAATTAATGAAATATACTTGATTAAAATATGCAATATGGCAGGTTTGAAGTGAGGGAAGGATCCAAATACAGGATGCAATTCAATGGGCTTTTATTAAAAAAATTAAAAATAAATAACCAAAAAGGGAAAAAACAAACACAGTCCAGGGCAACAAACCAGATGACAGGCTGGGCTGGAATCAAACTGACAGGACAGGACCTGACCGACAGACATCTAACAAGGAGAAATCCACAATACATTCCACAACAAACTGGCACAAGACAAACAACACAATGGGGTTAAATAGGGAAGGAAACAAGGAGATAAAGAGGAGGGCAGGTGAGAACAATCAACTAATAATCAGACAGATAACAATGCAAACGAGAGGGTGGGGTTATTACTGAATATCAAATCAATCAAATCAAATCACTGTATTGTCACACAGCCATATACACAAGTGCAATGGTGTGTGAAATTCTTGGGTGCAGTTCCAATCAACATAGCAGTTTACAATAACATCAAATTAACACAGCACAATTTAAACATCTGATATACACATAATTACACTCAACAATATACAAATAATAACATACACTGTACAGTATACAATATGCACTATATAGATACACATTATTCAATAAAAATAAAAAATTAAAATATATAAAAAAGTATATATTGTATATTTAGAATGTACAG